>NC_142882.1:62051666-62745000 GCF_051225735.1 Oryctolagus cuniculus | reverse complement strand
GTATGGATGAGGGGGGATACATAATCGATCTTAGCTTTGGCCATATCTTTGATGAGAGCTGTTCTGGTTTTTTTGTTTTGTTTTGTTGTTTTGGTGCCCTGGGAACAGAATCATGATTATAGTGGTTAAAAAAGGAAGTGGAGGGGCCGGCGCTGTGGCTCACTTGGCTAATCCTCCACCTGCGGTGCCAGAATCCCATATGGGCACCAGATTCTGTCCTGGTTGCTCCTCTTCCAGGCCAGCTCTCTGCTGTGGCCCGGGAGTGCAGTGGAGGATGGCCCAAGTGCTTGGGCCCTGCACCCGCATGGGAGACCAGGAGAAGCACCTGGCTCCTGGCTTCGGATTGGCGTAGCTCTGGCCGTGGTGGCCATTTGGAGGGTGAACCAACGGAAGGAAGACCTTTCTCTTTGTCTCTCCCTCTCACTGTCTGTAACTCTACCTGTCAAATAAATAAATCTTTTTTTAAAAAAAAAAAAAGGAAGTGGAGATGGTGACAAATCTCTTGGCTTTTGCTCAGAAGAGAACAGATACATGGAATAAAATATGTCCCTGATCTCGGAATCGAGGGACAAGGTAAAAGCAGCACGAGGTTGGGGGAAGTTCTTCCCTGTGCTGGGGGTGGGGGGGGATGGATGATGCCAGGAGGGAAGGAGATAATTCCCAGGATCTGTCAGTTATCCACGAGCGGTCGGAGAGAGGGGGCCCAACTGCAAGCGGAAGGAGGAGCAGTGAGCCCCGAGTGTGGAGCGCAAATGGAGGTGAGGCCATGGTGGCGGTGGAGGCGCGATGTGGAAGTCCACCCGGCACTTGCACGCCCTGACGGCTTGGCCATAGCATCCTAGCACCTCCCAGCTTGAAGATAAACATACTCCTCACTGCCACTTCCAAACTCTCTCTTCTTTGAAACCCTCGGATGGAAGAATAAATAAAGCTTTGCTCCCCTCCATTGCAGTCCTCTGCTCGGCACCTCCCAGTGCCCCTCACGTCCCTCCTTCTGCTTGGGCAGTACTGTGTGCCACTCACGGTCCCCTTGCCTGGCCTGTCCAAGAACCCATTCTGGATCCTTGGTTTCCTCAACTTCCGCTGTCCCACCTCACCTTGTCACCTACTCAGAGGGTTAGCCATCATTTGACAAGGCAGCAGGTGTTAAAAGGGAAATCCCTTAGATCAGTTAAATTTAGTAGCATTTATTTGAGCAAAGCAAAACAAAGCAAAAAGCGATTTGGGAATCAGGCAGCTCCCAGACTAGAACAGGTCCCAAGAGCACCCACCAATAATGTGATCTGATGGCATTTGGGGAAAACAGAAGTGAGGGCTGTGGACATCTTAAATGGTTTCCGCTTACTTGGCTGATTGGTTACAGACACGCTTGCAATGAACTCAGCTCCTGGGACTCAGTTCCATATGGGTTCGGTCTGTCGGTGCGCTCAGAGCGGGAGCCCAGTCCATGCCCACAGCACCCTTATTGACACAGGTAAAGCATGTCCTTTCATGCCAGGCAATTTTCAGTTAGAAGAAAAAAGGGAGGCAGTAATGTCCAGGGGATTTGATAATGAGGTGATAGATTTGGGAGGCGAGGAGAGGGTACGTGTTTAGGTCCAACTCTACAGAGAGGTGTGGGGCTGAGCATCCATCTGCTTGTTCTAGGGAGTAAAGGAAATGGGGCTGTGGGACATAACGGATTTGGTTCTAGAAGTTTCTTTGAGGAAGGGGGTAATGGAATGGAAGCTTAGGTCATTTAGCCATTCTGCTGGCAGGACAAGGAGTGGGCCCTCAGGGGTGGCTGGAGAGACAAGTCCCTGGGCGGACGAGTCTTGGGGAAGGGCTGGGGTGGCTGGTCTTCCCTTCAGATGGAAGTGTTGCTGCTGCGTGTGCCTGCCGCCCAAGTCACGGGGGTGGTGACAGGTGTTGCTTTGTGGCATCTGAGCGTCTAGTCCAAGCAGTTGCTTTCTCCCTGGAGGACTGGGAAGGCCTCTCCAGGGCAGGTGACTAGTCCTCCTACCAGCTCACTGTGTTGCTCTCCTAGATGTTATATTTTCCCCAGCTTGTTTTGTTTTCTGATTTGTTTGTGAAAGAACCTTAGTTACTAAGCGTTTTTTGAGAGTTGCATATTATTCACAATTAAATTTTCTTTTTTTTTTTTTTTTTAACAGGCAGAGTGGACAGTGAGAGAGAGAGAAACAGAGATAAAGGTCTCCCTTTGCCGTTGGTTCACCCTCCAATGGCCGCCGCGGCCGGCGCGCTGTGGCCGGCGCACCACGCTGATCTGATGGCAGGAGCCAGGTACTTGTCCTGGTCTCCCATGGGGTGCAGGGCCCAAGGACTTGGCCATCCTCCACTGCACTCCCGGGCCACAGCAGAGGTCTGGCCTGGAAGAGGGGCAACCGGGACAGAATCCGGCGCCTCGACTGGGACTAGAACCCGGTGTGCTGGCACCACTAGGCGGAGGATTATCCTATTGAGCCGCGGCGCCGGCCACAATTAAATTTTCTTAATGCTGTAGTTCCTGATATCAAGGCACAGAAAGGTGCTATTTTATTTATGTTTAGTGTTGTCAAATCTTTGCAAATAAGCGAATGCTACAGTGCACATTTCTATGTTATGTGAGTATGTACTGTCCTGTGCTGAATTATTATTTAGGATAAGTTTCCAGATCAGGATGACCAGAATGAAATACATGAAAGGTTTGGGATCATTTGCACGGTCCTTTGGTTGTGGTCCTTAATACGTCATCTCTGTACGTTGCAGGACGGGTTTAGTTTTCCTTACATTGCCCCAGGATGTGTCCTGTCTCGCTCCATCTCCCCATGCAGTTCCTCCCTTGCCTTCCTCTCACCAACACCTTTTTTTTTTTTTTTTTTTTTTTGACAGGCAGAGTGGACAATGAGAGAGAGAGACAGAGAGAAAGGTCTTCCTTTTGTCGTTGGTTCACCCCCCAATGGCCGCTGAGGCCGGTGCACTGCGCTGATCCGAAGCCAGGAGTCAGGTGCTTCTCCTGGTCTCCCATGGGGTGCAGGGCTCAAGCACTCTGGCCATCCTCCACTGCACCCCCTGGCCACAGCAGAGAGCTGGCCTGGAAGAGGGGCAACTGGGACAGAATCCGGCACCCAGACTGGGACTAGAACCCGGTGTGCTGGCGCCGCAAGGTGGAGGATTAGCCTAGTGAGCCGCAGCGCCGGCCATCCAACACCTCTTTTTAGCATCATAATTCACCTCAGCAACAGCTCACTCTTGAATTCCACCAGTGAATGTAACATGTTCCCTGGATTTGCCTTGATTTGGCATCAGACTGGTCCTAGGCATTTCTTCTGGAATCTGGTTGAAATAATGCCGTATATTTGGAATTATCATGTTGTAGAAAAACCGAGAGCCAGAGAATCCCAAGACTGAATTTCAGCCTTACCACTTACTGGCTAAAAATGCTTTGAAATATGTGCAGGTGAAGATAGGGTCTAAGGTTTCCTTAAGCAAGTCCTTTACCTTGTTTGAGCTTCCTGCGTCCAGCTACAAAATGACTTTTGTGAGAAAGCTTCCACTGACTTGATGTATGATTCAAAGGCAAACATCTGAAAATACCTTCTGGCACATGTCTGGTGCCTGATAATTGTTATTTCCATTTCTCATTTCTTTTTGTAGTCCCTAGCTTGGCATCATTTTTGAATCTAATGACTCTGTCTAGTTCTTGGTATCATTACCCACCAGCCACAGCTCCCCAGGAGCACAGCTAGAGTGGAAAAAGTTTGCACGTGCTGCTTGTTGGACAAAGGAGACCACCCTCCTGTGGAAACCAGGAAGCATCTACCCATGCGTGGTGGCTTGGTGAGTGCTTAACAAAGCAGTGTTCCTTCCTGAGTTGGATGCTCTCAGGAAGTGAGATAAAATCCACGCATGGAGAACTTAATAGTTTTTACCTAGGACAGGGGAAAATGGGATGGAACTGCAGATGCACTTGGCAAAGTGGCAGTGGGAGGAGATGTTTGATTCTTGTGGGGGCTTCCCCAGGGCTCTTGGGTGCCTTGTGTTCAGGCATAACTCAGGGAGAATCTCTTTTTAACTTGGCTGTATGATCATCCCAGAGAGATCTCATCTGAGGCTGGTGTTCTGTGACATTATCTTCAGCTGAGGTTTTTATCATCTCCAAGGTTCTGCCTGTCAGGAGGCTTCTAGAGAACTGTATTTGTATTTGGACAAGTCAGGACCCAAGATTTCTTTGGTTGTAAAAGGAGTTGTTGACTGATCTGACATGATGATGATTACCTATTTTGGAGTCTGTTCAGGATGTGTCAGTCAAGTGAGATATAGGCAATTATGAAAGACAAAATGACGAGTAAGGAGTGTTTGTAACCAGCTGCAATGTCAGGGAGCAGGTGACAAGCCAGGCTGTGAAGACAGGAGCTCAAGTCCAGAGGGTCTGCTCTAAGACAGAGGCCCCGCCCCTCTCTTAGTGGCTCACAGGCCCCGCCCCTCTTTTTGTAGCTCACGGTCCCGCCTCTCAAGTTGTTCCCTCCCTGCTGACACTGGAGACAGTGTTTACTGTAGCTGATTCCTCTTCACCTCCTCAGCTTCTCTGGCGTATGTTGGGCCTTTGGCGTGGAGGTAGCCTGTCCTAAGGGTAACCCTGTGAGGGGCACAGACCCTACTGAATAGCAGTCATTTCTATGGAAAAACTCAACTCTCCTACTAATTTTATGTATTATTCATGTAGCAGTTTTCAGTGAAGAATTTATTAATGACTATATTTAGACATATGAGACATAAGTATAAAAATAAATGATAAATTTAAATATTTTACCATAACTTTAAAATATAGTTAACCTCTTTATCTGTTTTAAAACACTGTGTATATTGGATTTATCACTTTACACCAAAATGATTTTAATAAGCAAATAAGAGGTCATATCAGCAATCTTATAAAAATATTTTTCTCTATAATTGTTGTACCTAGTCTAGCCTACAATTTATATTATTATATTTTACCTAAGTAGCATTCTTATTCTCCAGACCAAGAGTGAACTAAAGAACTTTCTAGTTTTTTAAAAAATTTTTAATAAGTGATTGTATGTAAAATTATCATTTTGTAAATGATAGCTCCATCTCATAAGCAGCAGCAGTTGCACAACTAGTAACAACAATTACAGCATTTTTCTCCTAAGCAAGACAAAGGAAGGCTCCATGTTTGTTGGTACAGTGCAAGTCCACTAGTTGGTATGTTCAAAGACTGAATTAATCTGGAAGGCACTAATTCCTGTTTTCAGGACAGCCTCCAAGAAGAACTGTGTAGAGGGCCAAGGGCCAGCGTGGCCCTGGAGCCCAGCCCCGCAGCACCATCCCATAGCCATGGCTCTGCCAGGCCCCGCCACACACACAGTGCTGCCCTAGGTGTTCAGCCTGGACCCCATCTCAGCACTGGGACGAGCACAGGGCACCGGGCACTGAGAGGGAAGATGGGTTCAGTGAACAATTCCTGTGCCCTGGGACAGGCCAAGGCTGCCCCTTTCTCTCTCTGCCCATCCCCCTTCTTCCACTCCCCCCTCCCCATGACTTTTGATGGGATTTATTTCCCACTTTCTGGTATGTAAGGCTCTTACCAATGTGTTTAAGTAGTGACATATTTATTTTATGTGGGGGGTTTGAAATTCCCTTTCAAGTAATTTCACTTAAGTAGAACAGGGAAAAGGAGAGTAAATTCCCCAAAGAAAAGCAATCAATTTTATGATATAGTTGTATGATAATTATATGATAATACAGGCCCAAAGTGTGAATTCCATCTGCGAATCACTCTTAGAATGTTTTTCTCAGCCATGCTCCTTTCTCACTGGGTGATCAGTTTTCTTGAGACAGACGTTTTATCCGTAGCTTCAGTGGATGAGGGCCACTAAAATATTAATTTTCTGAGCATTCTTAAGCTTAACTGAATCAGCTCCAATTTGCCTAGATAGATAGACATTTTAAGGGTTCATTGCAAACTGTCATACACTGAATGACTGCAGGCTTTAATGTAGCCTCACACAATCCTATTACATCCCAATTACTTTTTTGACCCTTTTAGGATAATTCTTGCCTTAAAAACACACATAATCTGTGGTTCTAAATGTTTTTTTTCTGTGCTATACCAAGAAATCCAATAGATCAGAAAAAATTAATCTCTTTCTGTGTCTTCAGTTTGTAAATACCCTGTCCCAGGAAAGGCATAACGTACACCTCCAGGCATAAGAAACATTTACTGAGCATTGTTTGTGAAAAGCTCTCTTTTTTCATTCCTATGAATTTCAGGATCTTATTCGTATCACTTTCTCAGTAATTTGATAAATGAATCCACAATCGATCCTATGGCTGCTCATGTACTTGAACAAAGGTGGGAGGATGGTTGAGTTTGATGTAGATTTTACTCTGGAAAGAAACTTCTTTTGTAAGTAAGTTTGTGGGGCCGGTGCTATGGCGCACTAGGTTAGTCCTCTGCCTGCAGTGCCAGCATCCCATGCGGGCATCGGGTTCTAGTCTGGGTTGCTCCTCTTCCAGTCCAGCTCTCTGCTGTGGCCCGGGAAGGCAGTGGAGGATGGCTCAAGTGCTTGGGCCCTGCACCCGCATGGGAGACCAGGAGGAAGCACCTGGCTCCTGGCTTCGGATCGGCGTAGTTCCGGCCATGGTGGCCATTTGGAGGGTGAACCAATGGAAGGAAGACCTTTCTCTCTGTCTCTCTTTCTCACTGTCTGTAACTCTACCTGTCAAAAAAAAAAAAGTAAGTTTGTAACGTGTTTAGGGGTGAATGAGGTGTCTATGGAACTATTCAGAACTAGAGTCTGTGGATAAAACAACCAACATGGGTCCAGTTGTTCCCAATCACTTCTATATAAATACTGAGTGTACCAAATGATGAAATAGTAACCAGGTAATGTACTGGTCCAAAATTAAATAACTAAACTGCAAGTTATTGAACATCTATTATGTACCAGGCTCAAAGCTTTATTTGACAAATCTGTAGAAGACATGATGACTGGCCCCTGGAGGCTCTTAGTTTAGTTAGTTCAAAGGCAAGACTGCATAAACCAGAGCACGATGAGATAGGAGCACCAGTAGGAGAGGCTGCCAGGAAGGGCCATGGGCACCAGTAGGAGAGGCTGCCAGGAAGGGCCATGGGCACCAGTAGGAGAGGCTGCCAGGAAGGGCCATGGGCACCAGTAGGAGAGGGTACCAGGAAGGGCCATGGCACGGTGGCGGCCATGATCCGCTCCGCTTGGGAAAGTCAGGGGGCTGGGGGTGAGCAGGATCTTGACTATGGGTGTCACAGAAGCTCTAGATAAAGGCAGAGGGGACTAAGACACGCACGTCCTACATCAGGGTGCTGGGTTTGCTCCCCAGCTCTAGATCCTGACTCCGGCAGCCTGCTAATGCCGATTCTGGGAGCAGCGGAAGTGGCTCAAGGACTGGGATGTGGCCCTGGCTGCTGAAGGTATTTGGAACTGTTTTTATGTCTCTCAGATAATAAATAAAATAAAAGCAAAGGGATGATAGTCCGGTGGTGCCTCTGTAAATCAAGCCGTTTTCGTCCCTTTGCTCCACTGCACTAGAGACTAACCCTAGTCGTCCTGTTTTGTGTCTCGTGGTCAAATACTGCCGCTGTGGCCTCAGGCTGAAGACCACATCATAAACAGGAAGATGGGAGGAAGAAGAATGGGGGCAGGGATGTCGCAGTGGGCTCTGTTCTTTCTATAAAGCTTTGCTGGGAGTTCTCCCATGAGTGGAGACTTCAACTCATGCCGTGGGCTAGAAGCTGGTTACAAGGTCATCCCACAGAGGTATAAAGGAATCCATCCCATAACTGAGGAAGACGAGAGAGACAGACAGATAGACAGACAGATGAGGGAGTTGTAAATGGCCAATCCATGCAGTGTAGCACAAAGATTTTGTGTATGAGACAGTTGTAAGCCCAAATCATATGGTTTTAGCACTGAAGGAGGTCTCAACTCCCTAAAGAGGTCGACACACCTCCTCTAAGTGCTCGAAGACGTGAGATGGCTCATCTTGTGGTTGAGCTCAGGTCTGGAGAGGCCGCAGAACTCGCTCAGGATCACACAGCAGCTGGTGAGGGAGCGAAAACTTGAATTCAGGCCGTCTGATTTTCAGTCCTAGGTCTTTTCTTATGTGTACCAAATGGCTATTATGAATTTGATTATAGTTTGCACTGATCTTGAATAAAACAGTGATGATAAAATATTATTAAAAGTTTCTATATTAAAGCATTCAGAGCAGAAAAACAATAAGTATATGAATTGAAAGCTGTGGAAGAAATGGAAAGCTTCAGACACAGGAGCGAAAGCGGTCATCTCTCAGCATCCACGAAGGGTTGGCTCCAGGGTTGTCCTCCTGCCCCCATCCAGTACCCAGATCTGAGGACACTCAAGTCACTGATTTAAATTTTGTAATTTTTGCAATAACCTGTGCACACCTTCCCATATTCTTTAAATCATTTCTAGATTGCTTATAATGCCGATATGCTGTAATTGCTATGTAAATAGTTATACAGTATTGCTCAGGGAATAATGGTAAGAAAAGAAGCCTGTACGTGACCACACAGATGCAATCTGGGGGGATATTTTGGTTGGATCCGTGGACGTGGAACCTGTGGCTTTAGAGGGCTGACGGTCTTGTTGATGAGCTAGCTCTGGGTGCACTACAGGTATCTTAGTACCTTGTTTGTTCCTAGATGAGAGATCAGAGGTGAAAGACCACAATTATATTGGGCTAGAATCAAGCTTCCCAGCTTCCAGGGCACAGAGATTGAAAGCAAGGTTGGTTCTTCCAAGCAGAATTCAACTAGCCTAGAATGTAACTTGGTCCCTCTTCTAACCCTTCCTCAGATCTTTGTTCAATAAGATGATTCTCCTCCACTAGAAAGCTGATTTTTCAGTCTGATGGAACCTATTCCTGAGGAACTTCTCTTGCGTGTTCCAGAATGTCTCAGTGCTTCTCAGGGGGTACTTAGTGGAGGGGAGGAAATTAGTAGGGGAAAAAATTCTACGAAGACATTTTTCTTCTCTTTGCAGTGACAAAAGCCTGTTGTCAAACTGATTCTTATAATAATGGAAGGTCACTGAACTTCCACACTGCAGCTTAAACCAGGGGAGAGCACAGGTTATTTTATTAAAAACTTGCAAATATTGATTTGGAAAGAAAATTGTTTGAAAATGCTGTGACTTGATAAGAAAGCAAGTATGCCAGATACTACTTTCTGCTTCTAAACATTTTGAGTGAAGAATACTAGTATCACAGGATTATACATTTGTATAAATTCCCTCCATCGGCACACATTCCTGCAAATACTTATCCAGATAATGTGTCCAAAGTCTGTCATCCTGATATATTAATCAAGTGTATCAGTAGCTTGTTCTTACACTTTTTGTGTTTATTTTACACATCAGTGACATTTTATGTTTTCAGATAGTATTTTATTTTTTTAAATTTTTTAATTTGACAGATAGAGTTAGACAGTGAGAGAGAGAGTGACAGAGAGAAAGGTCTTCCTTCCGTTGGTTCACCCCCTAAATGGCCACCACGGCTGGAGTTACACCGATCTGAAGCCAGGAGCCAGGTGCTTCTCCTGGTCTCCCATGTGGGAGCAGGGGCCCAAGCACCTGGGCCATCCTCCACTGCCTTCCTGGGCCACAGCAGAGAGCTGGACTGGAAGAGGAGCAGCCGGGACTAGAACCCAGTGCCCATATGGGAGGATTAACCAAATGAGTCCCTGGTGCCGGCCCCTCAAGTAGTATTTTAAAATTTATTCAAATTCCCTTACTGTCTGCTTTAACTATACAAGGATGAATGATATAAAGCAACTACTTGAAGGGAGAATCAAGGCACTGGTATATGATTAAGAAAGGAAAAAGTGGTTTGGATGGTTTGTTGCATTTATGTAAGTGGTAAGTGTGTTAGCAGAGTTTAATGAAGAGAAATACATCTGGTAGTTTTTTTTTTAGAATTATAAAATTTATTTAAAACCAACCAAAAATTTTGTGTAATCAGGAATGAAACAATTTGCAATCATTTTTAAAAAACAACTCATGACAATGTAGATTTTAGATATATTTTCAATACAGATTACAGTATTCATTAGCCTTATTCAGTTAGAACAAGTAAGAAAATGACACTTTATGATCAAACAAATGAGACACACAGAAAAAATATAATAGACAATTTCCACAACTACCTTTACACAAGTTTCAATGCTAGTACATTTTAATGCATTGTGCTACATGAACGTGAAACCATGTACAACTGCTTTGTTAATTAAGCCAATAAATGACTATCCCTTATAAGAGAAATATAAGCAATTTATTTTTATAGTTAAAAACTTTATTCTTGGAAACGATTTTAATTTTGTCTTGTTAAGAAGATTCTTAGGCCTATTGAATTGATTAATAAAAGCAAAACAAAGCAAAGAACATTTGAAAAGTTGGCAACTCAGAACCAGAGCAGGCTCTGAGGACTGCCCTCAACAATATGATCTGAAATGTATAGAAAGCAGAAGTGAGATATAGAGACAGCTTGATTGATTACAGAGTCTTCTGCAATTAAGTAAAGCTCAGCTCCTGTAATTAAATTTCATATTTGTTGGGTGTGTTGGGCTTAGTGCAAGAGGTTAGTCTAATCAATGGCCTCCTACAAGATTTTATTTAACAATTTTCCAGTTTTGATCACACTTTCATATAGGGCACTTAAGGCATCTCAGTCACCATCATCCGAGACTTCCAGTCTCAGCCCCAAATTCAGAGATTACAGTATCCTCACGATCACACCTTTCAGTTCTTGTTAATCCAAGTCAAGAAGAAACCATTCTGCTAATGGCTGCATGTGGACATTGAAGACTTTGAGAGAAGACAACACTACTATTGTGACTATTAGCAGGATAACACCAAGAGTTTAGAGCATGGATCCCCTTGAACCAAACCAACTAAAATCAAATAGATCAAAAAGTGAGCCAGATGAGGAGTCTACCCATTTTAACCAAATAGCCTCTTTGTTAGTTTTATTGTAACTGTATTTATCCATGCTCAACAAAAATGTTACTCGCATAAACTCTTCCCTCTTTCACTAGTAAGTAATCTAACGCCCAATAACTGAGTTAAAACAGGGAATGAGAAATGTCTTCAAGAATGGTGATGTCTGGGAATAGCATTATCTTGTCAGGAGAAAGCAAGAAAATAATTAGGAGGGAAAAGGATGTCACTAGGATGGAGAGTCTTGTTCTGACATCTTCGGAGAAGTTGTCTACATCTAGAAAGTCATCTACTTTTGTGGAAGTTTTCACTGGTCATCTTTACTTTAAAGTCTCCAACAGGTGCACAGTTCCAGGATTCTGGAGGGGATCTCTTACAGTACCCAAGGCTTGAGACCCTCAGGCTTGACTGCTGGGTGGGTGGTGAGAAGAACCTCACAGAGTCTCTTTGAATGGGCGTCTAGTGAAGTCTTTCTGATTTCACTTTCAAAAGACCTTGTTTTCAAGTTCTATACTGTGGGGAGTCTGTTACCATCAGTTGATGGATTTTAAAGAGCTTCCTTTACCTGGTGAAAGAGTACTTTGGCAAAGGCATTAAAGCCCTGAAGTATTTAGTCAAATCAGGAGAACGAGACATACGTATGAGTCTGTTGTTAAGGACATAGCCCTTCTAGTAACCATCTCATCCATTAAAGCCAATGATAGTATCCTTGGCCAAGGTAACCAATTGACCTTGCCAATTTCAATTTAAAAGTATTATTTATCATTTCAATCTTTCCAAAACATTGAGGACAGTAGGGGCACAAGCAATGGCATGGTGTTTATAACACCCTGTTTACTTCGTAATTGACCTGATAAAATAGTCTTCTGTTGGAGATCTCTCCAGAGACGCATCATAAAGGACACCACCAATAACCTTTCTTTTTTAAGACTTATTTATTCTATCTGAAAGGCAGAGTTACAGAGAGACGGAGGAGAGAGAGAGAGAGAGAGAGAGAGAGAGAAAGAGAGAGGTCTTCCATCCACTGGTTTACTATTCAGATGGCTGAAACGGCTGGAGCTGAGCACATCCAAAGCCAGGAGCCAGGAGCTTCTTCCAGGTCTCCTATGTGGGTTCAGAGGCCAAGGACTTGGGCCATCTTCCACTGCTTTCCCGGGCCACTGCAGAGAGCCAAATTGGAAGTGGAGCAACTGGGACTCGAACCCGTGCCCATATGAAATGCCAGAACTACAGGCAGCAGCTTTACTCACTACACCACAGTGCCAGCCCCACCAATAATCTTTTAATTAATGTTATAACATTGAATTTCCTGCATCGAAAGCTTCTGTATAAACAGATTATTTTAAGTCTATATGAGTATTCATATCCCAATAAAGGTGGAAATTGAATGAAATCCCTTTGTAAATGGTCAAAAGTTTCATCAGGTAGCAGAAATTACCACTTGAAATCTTGATTATTTTCCCAACACTCTGGTTTTGACAACTGAACAATGATTATTCACCACTTCAACGATCCTAGAACAGACACTACACCAATATATTTCTAAACTTTGTTTCCTTTTGTCTATTAGAATTATGGCATGCAAAACTTGTAACAATGAAAGCTTTAACGATTGAGGAAGGATCAGGCAACTGTCCAGGCCATCTATGAGGCCATATTTAACATTGAATTTACTTCCTTTCTCCAATTCAGGTGCAAAGCACTGCCCATTAAACAGGCCACCACAGACAATTTAATTTGGATCAATCTTAAAGAGTTCATTCAAATTGCACATCTCAACAGTTTCAGCACTGGCTGATGCAGCATGAAAGTCAAAGTATTTCCCTAGTATTCAATCAATTCCTGTTCTGCATGACGTTGGATTAGCTGTCTTTTGAGCAATCAGTCTCTCCATTAGAGTTCTAGGAATTCTTACCCATTGCAATGATAGTATCTCAAAGTTACAAAAAAACTATATCAAAGTCTTTTCATGAGGCCGGCGCCGCGACTCACTAGGCTAATCCTCCGCTTTGCGGCGCCGGCATACTGGGTTCTAGTCCCGGTCGGGGCGCCGGATTCTTTCCCAGTTGCCCCTCTTCCAGTCCAGCTCTCTGCTGTGGCCAGGGAGTGCAGTGGAGGATGGCCCAAGTGCTTGGGCCCTGCACCCCATGGGAGACCAGGAGAAGCACCTGGCTCCTGCCATCGGATCAGCGCGGTGCGCCGGCCGCAGCGCGGCGGGAGCGGTGGCCATTGGAGGGTGAACCAATGGCAAAAGGAAGACCTTTCTCTGTGTCTCTCTCTCTCTCTCTCACTGTCCACTCTGCCTGTCCAAAAAAAAAAGTCTTTTCATGAACCTTAAATATGAAACACTTGGAGGAATGGTGAACAATTAACTCTGTCAAATGACAAGACTCAAAATGGCCGTGATTAAAGACCTGATGAGAGTTCATTACAACAGTGACATAATTAGATATTTTTGTTGCATATAACATCTTAGTAACTAGAATTATGACTGAAAATATTACATTAAGACTACCAGATTTCTCTAAAGTTCATATAATTTTTAGGCATATTAACTACATATTCATAGAATACAACTCAATGAAGGTTTAACATTATTACTATTTTGTTTCCTTATAATTTAATATAACAAATAAGTCTTATTAGGTCCATATCTCTCCTTTGAGGCTTTCCGGGGCTCAACTAAAAATTTCAGAGATAATTCTAGATCAAAGACACTTAATTTAGATTTTTATTTTGGGACAATTTGTCAAGAATATCAAAGGTTCAAAACTCTTGATCAAAATGAGATCACTTAAAAATAGTCATTCATGTAACAGAAGTGATAACTAAGACTTCAAAGGCAAACACAAAAAACTGCATAATTATAGGAAAAATCCCAGGTCTACAATAAAGAGGGTTCAATTTTACTAAGTATTCAAAAGATTTAATAAAGTTTTATGTCATATGAAAAGCAGATCAATTCTTGAAGGAAACCTTGTTTGAACATAGAGAACTAAATGCAAATTTTGCTTGTATGTGCGAATATCTCCAATATGAATAGTTTTTTTTTCTTAAAACAGTTTGTGAGGAGTGGGCATTTAGCCCAGTGGTTAAGGCATCTCCATTCCTCATTGATGGAATAGCTGAGCTGAGTTTCTAGATCCAGCTTCCTGCCAATGTGGACCAATGGATGCAGCAATGGTGGCTCAAGTAATTGGGTTCCTGCCACCTTTGTGGGAGATCTGAATTGAGTTCCTGGTTCTTGTCTCTGGTCTTGGTCCATTCCCAAGCATTGTGGGCATTTGGGGAATGAACTAGTAGAGGGGAACTCTCTTCCCCCTCCTCCTTCTCAGATTAAAAAAAAAAAAAACAGCATGGGATATAGAAATTTATTCTGCTTACAGATCAATAAAGCTTTCACAGTGAACTGTCAATAGTAGTTCTCAAACTTTGTTGCTTATTGGAATCATCTGGGAGAGTTTATGAATTTGACAAAGATTTATAAATGCCTGACTACCAGAACATACAGAATTAGGGATATGATCTAGCATGGAGACTTTAAAAAGCTCCCTTAATGCGCAGTAACTTCTGGGAAGTGTGTTAAGGGAGCTACCACCATCCCTGTATTCCCAGAAGCCATCGACATCTGTGATGGTAATCTATCCTTGCACTGGATAAGATGTAAAGACAAAAATATATTAGTTAAAAATATGTCCCATTTGGGATAGATGTGATATTTGAAGGGGATGTGACATTTTCATTTTTAGATTATCTGGCTAATCTGTGTCTTTATTAACCTAGGAAAGTAAAAACGTGACTATATGGGTATGAGAAGTATATTTGCTAGAAACGATCATAAAATCTCAGAATAGCAGAAATTTACATTTGCTCCAAGGTGATCTCATATTTTTGTGAAATTGAGATGAATTATGGATGGATATGAACAGGTGCTTCTGAAAAATGTGTGTTAAAATCACATAAAATTATTCAATAAAAATAATTGGATTTTTATTGAATTGGATGGATTGTTCCATTTAATAGAGCTGGGAAAACTACAGAGGGAAGGCAATCCAAAATCAAATTGAGATTGACATTTTGAAAGAGAGTAGTAAAATTTGAATATTGCCTGGGGAGTCATCCTTCTTGAAATTCTATTAACATGTTCATTTAGCCAATTATAAGGTGGCACTGTTTAATGCAAACATACTTATTTGGCAATGGAAATGAAGTGCTAAGACAGTTGCTCTCAGGCTGGCTGTCCATTAGAACTACCTGGGGAGCTTTGAGAAGTCCCCGGGCCCCATATGAATTACAGCAGAGGCTCTGGGTTGAGGGGAGGGACCAGGACTCAGCACTAATGATTTCAATGTGCAACCATGGATGAGAGCCCTGTGCCAAGTAATGAAAATAGTGGTTGTTGACAGCACCCTCCTCCTGAAAAGTGACGTTACTGCAGTCAGGAGTGTGCAGTTATAGGGGAGTTCTGGAATTTGGAGGACCTTCCAAAAGTTAGGACAAATAGGCTTTCGAATACATTTCCCTCTTAGATAACTTTTGTGAGAGGGGTAAATTATTACAAATCCTTGTTTTCCATAGGTCCAAAGGGTGATCCATAAGTTAAGGATCCCAAGGTAGCACAACCCACTGTACCTGTGCATTGCTTCTTCTTCTTCTTTTTTTTTTTTTAAATATGGAACGCTTCACGAATTTGCGTGTCCTCCTTGCGCAGGGGCCATGCTAATCTTCTCTGTATCGTTCCAATTTTAGTGTATGTGCTGCCGAAGCGAGCACTGTGCATTTCTTCTATAGAGGATGTCCTGGGCCAGGGAGGGACTGGGTTTCTGCTTCTGTGCCAATTCCATGTGATTGCTGGTACATGATGTGATATTCCAAGGCCAAGTCCAGCTGCAGAGAACAAGTTCAGAACTGCTTATGATGTTTGCTATAGATGTGGAAGTCACTGTGGGAATGTTTATGAGTTTTCTCTTATTTTGGGTATCAAAGCAACAGTGGAAGTTGTGAAGTTAGAAAGAGATAAACAAGAATTCCAGTTCTGCCTCTGTAGCTATTAACATCTGTTGCAGATTCGCTGACCTTCTTCCTCCAAAAAAGTGGAGTCTTTATTTCCTTCCATTGGACAAAGGTGGGACTTAGGGATTTGCTGCTAACAAGTAGAATGAGACTGACGGGATGCCATGTGACTTCCCAGGTTGAGTTATAGACAGGGGCTCTTCTACTTGGCACTCTGTGTTTTGGGCTGCTTGCTCTGAGGGAGGCCTGCTGCTTTGTCACAAGGACACTGTAGAAACTGTGGAGAGGCCCACATGGGACATACCCGAGGTCTCCCACCAACAGCCTGCACCTGCCATGTGAGTGAGCCACCTTGGCAGTAGATCCTCCTGCCCCAGGCTAACCTTCCGATGACTGCAGTATCCTGAGAAATCCTAAGTCAGAACTGCTCATCTCAGCCCTTTGCCAGCTCCTGAACCCGCAGAAACTGTGAGATGATAAATATTTATTGCTGTTTGAAGCTACGAGTCTTCAGGAAATGTGTTACTCAGCAGTAGACAACTAATATAGATGTCTAATGGCTTTGTTCTTCAAGTTAGGTGTCCTTACCTGTAGAATGCAGATAAAAATGTCCTGAAATATTGTTTTGAAGACAAAATGAGTTGATAGCAAAACCTATCATTTATTGAGTACATTTGAGTACTGTCATGCGATCTTGCACTGTCTAGATTACTGATGATTTTAGGGTGCCACAAGTCAGAGCCTTGGCGGCTGAGGTACACCAGCTGCACAGGAAAGGTACAATGCCTCCCCCTTCTAGTAACTCCACACCTGGCTTTGGTTCTGTGTCATGTGGCCATTTCTGGTGGGAGACCAACTGGTAAACACTGTCCTTCCCAGGAAGTTTCATTTTAATAAATTCTTTGAACTTGTTTATGTCACAAGGGTCTGGCAGCTCTCTTCTCTAGGAAAGTAAAATTCTCAAAGAAACATAGGCTGCAACACCAAAGATTGTCATAAAGATCATATTTCATTGCTTCCTCTTTATCAGTTGACTCCAAAAGAGCTTGCATGTAAGTAAATTTGGATTCTTATTTTTTATACCCCATCAGTAGGGGAAGGTTAGAAAAATGTGGGAAAGAGACCAAAAAAGCTGGCCGGCGCTGTGGCTCAATAGGCTAATCCTCCGCCTTGCGGCGCCGGCACACCGGGTTCTAGTCCCGGTCGGGGCGCCAGATTCTATCCCGGTTGCCCCTCTTCCAGGCCAGCTCTCTGCTGTGGCCAGGGAGTGCAGTGGAGGATGGCCCAGGTGCTTGGGCCCTGCACCCCATGGGAGACCAGGAGAAGCACCTGGCTCCTGCCTTTGGATCAGCGTGATGCGCCGGCCGCAGCGGCCATTGGGGGGTGAACCAACGGCAAAGGAAGACCTTTCTCTCTGTTTCTCTCTCTCACTCTCCACTCCGCCTGTCAAAAAAAAAAAAAAAAAAAAGCTATGTAGCCTTTACATTTGTAGTCATATAAGTAGGGGCTGGCAGAGATATTCATCAAAAGGCATATCCTAGAATGTTTGTAGCAGCACTATACATCATAGCTCAAAATTGTAGCTATCCAAATGTCATCTATCAGTAGAACGGACAAGTGAAGCACAGAGCAACCATATCGTGGAGCATGAAGAGGAAGACTTAAACAACCACATTCAGCAATATGGACAGCATCACCATAGCAACACTGAGCAAAGGAAGCCAGACACAAATGAGTACATACTACATACAAGGAGCATTCAACAAGCTCCTGCAAAATGCACATCATTTCAAATTCCATTTTCTAGGAACCATCCAAAGAACCCTTGTGCTTTCATTTATATAAACTTTGAAAAGTAGGAAAAATTTACTCTAGAAGTCAGAATAACAGTTAACCTTGAGGGGCTCGTGACTAGAATGGGGCTGGGAGGGGTTTTAGACTGCCAGCGCTGTTCTGTTCCTGGACTTGGGTGCCAGCTGCGGGATATGTTTGCTGCAGGAAAACTCAATAACTTTATACCTAGGATTAGAGTTTGCTATACTTCAATTAAATGTGCAAAAGAATTTGGTACATATGAAGTGACTGGAAGTGCTACTATGACTTTCTATACATCTGTCTCATGAGATCCTGGAATTAACACACCTTGCTATCTATACACTCACTAAAGTTCATAGCAAAGGCACATATCTCAATAATCTAATACTGTGGTTTTTATCAAAATGATGTGATGATGTGATTATCGGGAATGAAGAAACTTTGTTCCTCTCTTTGCTGTAGTAGAATTACTCTTTGGTCTGTTCTTCATCCCTGAAACAGATTAGTGTAATAGTATGGTAAGAGCTGGCTGATTGATTAGCAGTGACCTTGGGCAAGTCACTTAACGTATCTGAGCTACGATTTTCTTATCTCTCACATGGGAATCATGTTTGCTTTGCATTTGCAGTGTGGATATGAGAGTTGCTGTGATGTCTATAACATGCCTAACATACTATGTGGAACATGTGTGTGCATGATAGCGATTTGCTTTTCTCTTCTCTTCCCCCTTCCTGCTCCTTCAGCTCCCCCACCCCTTTTCATCCCTCTGTTTTCCTTCAGAGGCATCGACAAAAATGTGTGTATGTGGGAAAGACCAGTGTCCACCCTATAGTAAAGGCCCAAGGATACAAAAAAGATCATGTCATAAAGTCTTTGGATTTTCTGTAACAAAACCAAAGCTTCTGAAGGAATTGATTGCATTTCATCTGCCTTTGCTTTCTTTAGGCAAAGTGAGTGTCTCTCTCTCTTTCTCTCTATCTCTCTTATTTTTGATCTCTGTAATAATGTTCAGTATCTTCATGTAGATCTTTTCAAATTCTTCCTTTCACTTCAATCATAAACTGGACCTAACACCTCCTCTCTGGGGTCACAACTCCTAGCAAGGAAAATGTGTGTATATGTGTGAGTATGTGAGTGAGTGTGTGAGCATTGTGTGTGTGTGTGTGTGTGTGTGTGTCTGTGCATGCACATGTGTCAATAAACAGTGTCTGACCATGAGCAGGGTGAACCCAAGTCATCCCTACATTACAGGACAGAGAGCAGCGAGCCTGTTGCTGTTACCTCGGGGTCTGGCTTCCCCCAGGGAGGGTCGGGTCTGGCACCCAGGTGGCGCCCTGGCTCATTGGCTGACGTGCTCTGATGTCTCTGTCCTTCACCTTTCGCAGCATCGCATGTGCAGACTGACTCCTGCCACCCACATGGAAGGAAGATGGGACTGTAGGGTGTCTGTGTCGTCGTCGTCAATGGCCTGTAGCCATAAGGATTGTCCCTTATTGGTTGGAGTTTATGAACTCAAGAGACTTCCATAGCCTTGGCAGCTCATGACAAGAGCCTCGGGTGGTTACTGATGTCATAATTAAGAGTGTCAATTGTTAAATCAACAACAGGAGTCGCTGTGCACTTACTCCCCATGTAGGATCTCTGTCTTTAATGTGTTGTACTATGCGAATTAACGGTAAAACTAGTATTCAAACAGTACTTTATACTTTGTGTGTCTGTGTGGGTGCAATCTATTGAAATCTTTACTTAGTATACTAAGTTGATCTTCTGTATATAAAGATAATTAAGAATTAATGAAGAATGGGATGGGAGAGGGAATAGGAGATGGGATGGTTTGCGGGTGGGAGAGTGGTTATGGGGAGAAAACCGTTATAATCCAAAAGTTGTACTTTTGAAATTTATATTTATTAAATAAAAGTTATTTAAAAAAAGGATCGTCCCTTATTGTCCTTGGCTGAGACGTAAAAGTCAACACCACCATTTTATTGTGTAAAGAGACGACTGTGTTTAACTTGCCGGTGAGAAAATGGCTATTTTTGAACAGTTAGGAGAGAAAACAGGAAGCACTGACATTTGGCGGTCTGTTCTCTGTTCTCCAGGATGAGGAGAAAGAAGGTATCTTAAATCAGCCAGAGGAGCCCCAGCGTGGGGGTTGTGGGTGGGCGAGCTGAGTTTGGATCCTGTTTCCAGCCCTTGGGACCCGGTGCCTGTGGCAGGCCGGAGCCTCTCGCGGCAGCTCTCTCCTCCTCTGCTTTGTAGACAGTCGTGGAGGTTCTGGCCAGGGCTGCAGGGAGGGGGACGGGAGAGGCATGTGACCACACCCTGCCCTGGATTGGATCACAGCTGCGGTTCACATGCTAATGAGGCCTGTTGGGGACCCATATTTCTTCTTTCCAGACCCAGAGTCAGAGTTTATTTAGAAAACAAAATCACTTGCTTGACCTTCCCAAAATATTTACCCTTTCTAGACTCTGTCAGGCTGGCCAGGGAGAGCTTAGCTGAGTAGGGGAATTAAGTGTGTGGTCCTCATTCTTGCTCAGAGGGGCTCTGGACCTGCTCTCCTCCGATAACTTCTGGGTCAAATCAAAACATGACTGCTCCCGGCGCTCCCCGTAACTTCTGGGAGGCCCTGACTATTTCTGGAATGAAAGCCATGGAAAAATAGGACAAATCCCATCCCTGCAGGCTGGTGGGGCCAGAGCCCCCTTCCCTTCATAGCCAGGCTAAGCATTGGGGGTGCTGTCAGCCAATGCCACCAAGGGGGACCCCGCTCGTTGTGGCACCCTGCTCCAGGATGCAAGGGGAGGCAGCGGCACGGCGAGAAGTCACTCCACTCGTTCCCATTTTGTGGGTTTTCTGACCTGCAAATGATTGGGGTAGTATTAATGCTAATCTCTTACATTTCACATTGCCTTTAAATTTCCAGAATATGTTGGTCTGTGCCATGTGTCTCTACCAAATCCACACAGTGTCCAGAGGTAGGAAAGTATTGGTTCTGCTTTATAGGCGAGAAACAGAATCAGAGCAGCAAGAGCTTTTCCTTTTTTTTTTTTTTTTTTTTTTTTAATTTTTTGACAGGCAGAGTGGACAGTGAGAGAGAGAGACAGAGAGAAAGGTCTTCCTTTTGCCATTGGTTCACCCTCCAATGGCCGGCGCGGCTGGCGCACTGCAGCCGGTGCACCGCGCTGATCTGATGGCAGGAGCCAGGTACTTCTCCTGGTCTCCCATGGGGTGCAGGGCCCAAGTACTTGGGCCATCCTCCACTGCCTTCCCGGGCCACAGCAGAGAGCTGGCCTGGAAGAGGGGCAACCGGGAAAGAATCCGGTGCCCCGACCGGGACTAGAACCGGGTATGCCGGTGCTGCAAGGCGGAGGATTAGCCTAGTGAGCCGCGGCGCCGGCCAAGAGCTTCTCCCAGCAAGTGGTTCACCTGCTGCTCCTGGCACAGCCTCACCTGAGACGGGAAGGAGCAGAGCTGGGTACCCATCAGGACCCAACAGAACCGTGTTCAGTCCAGCTCCATTGCTCGTTGGCCAAGTGTACTGGACTGGGCTAGTTCACTTCGCTCAGCCCCAGGCTGCTGGGACAGGCTAGGGAGGAACGCCGGCACCTGCGCCAGGGGCTGGCTGTGAATCCATGTGAGTCCCCTCATGTAGTAAATGCTCAGGGAATGTTTTCCTCTAACTGTCTCAGCGATCAGCCAGCACTCTCAAGGGGAGGTTTTCACCTGGATCCCACGAGCAGGAGGTAAAGGAATTTCCGTCTTGCTTCCTTGGGAGTCGGTTGCGAGCAGGTCCCTCCAGTCTGGGCCTTCCCTCGGGAGGCCGCTGCTGACCTGAAGGGCTTCTCCTCCACTGCTCAAGAGCAGATGTGTGCAGGCCCCTGGGCAAGCCCCTGCACCTGAAGTGGACACCTGCCCTACTGGTCCTGCCCCAGACTGGGTGGGCATGGCTGTTAGATTCAGTTAGAGTCCGCAGTGGGAACCCACTGACCATGGATATGTTCCATATCCCCCAGTTTCGGCTCTACCAAAAGTGAGGTAGCATTGTGCCCTTCAGATAAAGTAGTATTTTTTGTTTTATTTCTCAATTGGTTCATATTCCAGGAGGGGAAAGGAGAAAGGTTTTTGGGCTTCCCCTCACCCAACAGGAGCCAGGGATAGAAAGAGAAGGGGCTTGGGACAGAGGACATGGATACTCCCTGATGTGAGCTAAGTCTCAGAACCGGCGGTAGCCCAGAGGCCAGGCTCAGAGCCAGGCGCTGCAGGGAGCTGAGCTGTGGCTGGATGAGAGGAGAGTCCACAGCCAAGCCAGGGCCCCAGGTCTTAAGTTAGTTCAACAGGGAGGCGTGGTCGTTCCCTCATTCAACAAAAGTCACGTATGTTATTAATTCATGTCTGCTTTGTTAAAGTTGATTACCTGTATGTGCACATACCAAGAGTGGTGAACAAAAGGCATGCAGTATCTGCCCTTGAGAGTTTTTGCCCTTATGCTGGGGATGAAGACTTTGCTATAGACTGAAAGTCTGTGTCCTCCGCAGGTGCATGTGTTGAAGCCCAGTCCCCAGGGTGATGGTATTGGGAAGTGGGGCTTTCAGGAAGTGACAGGACCGTGAGGGTAAAACTCTCATGAATTGGCTTGGTGACACACAAAAGAGAGCCCCAGGAGCTCATTTGTCTCTTCTGTGGGAACCTGGTGGGTAGATAGCCATCTGTGTACCAGGAATCAGGCCCCTGCCAGGTGAATCTTGGACCTCTTGCCTTCCTAGGACAATGAGAAGTAAATTTCTATTGTTTATAAGCCACTCAGTTTGTGATATTTTGTTATAGTGGCCCAAATGGGGTAAGACAGAAGTCCAATACAATCCTGAGAGATGTGGGTGATATGGATTCCATTTCATAGGCGAGTAAGCCAAGTCCAGGATAGGCTGGGCAAATCACACACTCATATTCTGGAAGCATTTTGATCGAATCATTCACAGGATTTTGATTTGACTGCAAAGCTCTGTTCTTTCCTGACAGTACATCCCTTCCCAAGGAAAAGGGACTGGGACTAGGAGCTGGGCACCTGGCTTCTTGTGCTGGTTCTGTGGGACCCTTTGAAAGTCACTTCAGGTCTCTGGATCTCTCTCCTGTATGACAGGAGGGATGGAACACCAGACTTTGAGGATCTCTTTGAGTTCCACTTTGAGACCATAATGGAAACTTCAAGTCTCCTAAGGAATTACATGATGGAAGGGAGCTAGAGCTCTGACCCAGAAGGGGGTCTAACCGTTGGGGGTCTGATCAATCCAGCCAGGCCACTGACAGGGGTTCTACATCACTTACCCCAAACGATGGTTTAAATAATGGTGTCCCCTCCAAAGTTGAAACTTTATCCCCAGGGTGACAGTGCTGGCAGGTCTGCCCTTTAGGAGGGGTTGAATCACCAGGGCTTTGCATTCATGAATGGGATGAGATGCCTTATAAAAGGGCTCGGTGGAAGGAGTTTGCTCTTTGCACCACAACCCTCTTCTACCATATGAGGACACGGCGTACACCCCTCCAAAGGGCATTGTACATGAAGAAGTTTTAATATTTTCTGTCTCCCAATGGGTCTTGTTGCATGCATCTATTTTGGAGGCTGTCGCTTGGGAGAAGTATGACTGCAAAGACAGCTTGCACACCAGGTACTGGCCCATGATGCCATGAATGTGGACTAAATGTACATCAGTTCTGTCATTCGTTCAGTGTACTGCTTCGTACCCAAGACTATCTTAGTAGAAGAACCAACAGGTTGCTTTTCATGCTGAGATCTCAGTGGGGATGGGCACTTGGAGAAGCGCTGCTCTAAAGCTTGGGCCCCTCAAGGACAGAAGCCTTTTTAATCCTCTTTAACTCCTTGTTCAAACCCAGGTCCTGGAGTATGACAAATGCTGGGGACTGTTGTATATGCTTGGTGTGTGACATACTGCCTGGTAACAACTATCCCTTGTGTTTCCTTTACCTGCCTTCTGAATTCTACCCCAGTGCCCTTGGGCTCCTTCATGTTCAGTTCTAAGTCTCCTGCCCCGAGAGCTTTCCCAGTGTCTCCTGCATGGGAGAACATGCCCCTCCTCTGAACCTCCCCAGCCATGTCCCCTTCCTGCAGTTGCGTTGTTTTCTTTTCCGTTGGCTCACAGGTCCCCTCTCCTGTCCACTGTGGATTCCTTGAGGTCAGAGACCCTTGTCTACTTGCTGACCTCAGGGCTCAGCCTACCTCCTTTTTCATGGTGGGTACTTAAGCAATATTTATCCAATAACGATATACCATCATTGCCAAGTTCTTAGTGATCAGGTATTGCCAACTCACACATTTCCAATGTGAGATTTCCAGAAATAATGCTGCTTAAATTTGTGCTGATTTGTAAGGAACTGCTATGTAGAAACCATCTCCTTGAATGCTGTGCTAATTGGCTTGACCTTGATGTACTCTAAGCTTTATAGGGTATCTAATAAGTCTAAGGCTTGTGCTTGGCATGGAAGGAGTGCTCAATAAATACAGCTGTTAGTGTTGTTAATACTACCAGGCTTACACAGTGTGTGTGTTTTCTGGGATTGACAGGTATCTTTCATTGTTGAGTGGATCTCTAAGGATTATAAACTCTAGAATGGCAAGAATTTGCTCCTCTGTCAGCCTGGTCATTTTCTAAAATATCCTTAGGCTGGGTCACATTGTGTGGTGTTCTTCCATCGCAGGGCTCATGGCTGGGAAAGAGCTGTCAACCAGCAATCATACAGTTCATGCTGCCGCTGGTGTGCGGTGTTCATGCTCTGGCATTTGGGCCTGCTCACAGTCACAAGGAAAGTGTCCTATAATCTCAGGAACAAGTGCAGAAAGGACAATACTGAATTGCAAGCCATGCTCCATGGCCACTGAACTCTTTGGTGCTGGACAAAAGATTCTAATTGTACTCTGGAAGCCATTGAGTTGTTTGCTCTTTGGTAGAACATTAATCACGGGGACATAGAGGTTTGCTTCTTGTTCCCACCTGTCCTTTCTGCAGGACTTCCTGTTTCTTACAGTGAACCTCCCACAGACGCTCATTCAGCCTTGCAAATATGCCCTCAGGAAAGCAGCTGCCAGCAGGAATTCACAGTTGAGTGGGAGCTGATTTGAGAATCCCCTTCCTATGGCCTGACAGCTGATTTTCATTATTTGTAGTAGTTATATCCCATAAAGTAGCCACAGACGGGGCATTGGGGGAATTTTCATTCCTAAAGGATTTACAGGGTGAGATTCCTTTGAGTATCTGGTCCCAACATTTTCTTTCTTTCTTTATTTTTTTTTTTGACAGGCAGAGTGGACAGTGAGAGAGAGACAAAGAGAAAGGTCTTCCTTTGCCGTTGGTTCACCCTCCAATGGCCGGCGCGGCTGGCACGCTGCGGCCGGCGCACCGCGCTGATCCGAAGCCAGGAGCCAGGTGCTTCTCCTGGTCTCCCATGGGGTGCAGGGCCCAAGCACTTGGGCCATCCTCCACTGCACTCCCTGGCCACAGCAGAGAGCTGGCCTGGAAGAGGGGAAACCGGGACAGAATCCGGCGCCCCAACCGGGACTAGAATCCGGTGTGCCTGCGCCGCTAGGTGAAGGATTAGCCTATTGAGCCGCGGCGCCGGCCTGGTCCCAACATTTTCATCAGATGATCAATCCATAATCTTGCTTTATACAAGTTTCTGCTTAAAGACAAAAATTAATTAAATGCAGTGTTTTTAACAATAAAACATTTCCGTGATAGGAACGACTACAGATTTCCCTGGCTTTCAGCATCACAACAATGCTGCCCACCATGGTTTTTTAAAAATCACCTGTCATCTCGTGAACACGCAGGTTTAGTTCCTCTCTCCCATAGCTTCATCATGCACGATAGATGTTACATTATACTTTCCAGAAAAGACTTATATACAAACTAGTGAGTTCCTACCTCCTTTTCGGGATCTTCTCAATTGCTTATTCATTAGTATTGATTTCACAGCCAAAAGCATTGGAACTCGTGCCTGAATGAAGTTTATCTAATTTATATTTTCTTATCAAAGCCTTCTTGCACTTGGAAATACTAGACAGCACTTCAGCACTCGTATGAGAGCCATCCTAAACAGTGAAATCGCCAACACAAAGCACAAAATATAAAATATGTGGTCGTGATAAGGATACTGGTGAGTAGGTCACTTGGCAGTCAGCTCTCTCAGCATGCAAGAAAAGGTTGTGTCTCCTGTGGAAGGAATTTCTGGCACCAGTTGAATGGGTGGGAGAAGTTTTGGGGCTCAGCTGTTTTCTGTTGACTTGTGGCTGCTTCTGTCGGGGGTGCTCATTCACACCACAGCCTCTGACACCTGTTGTGAAGTTCAGGCGCTGAGCTGCAGAGAGACTTGCAGACTGCTCCACTGGACAGAAGATCCAAGAGCTTTGTGAGCACCTGCTCCTGCCGATTTCTCTGTACCCGGGTGTGACAGTTCTCTCTGTACACCCCTTTCTTCCTCGCCCTGTTCCGAAATGATTTTGAGATGAGAGGATTTGCTGCTCTCAGAGGTGGCCTGAAAGCTCTAAGATGAGCTAAACATTCAGTTTCTGATATTGCAGTAGACCAGCAGAGTGACGGGACACACACATGGATGCTAGGTACTTCATGTACGCTGGCCAAATTAGATTCAGAAAACATGTGAGATTCACAATTCATTCTGTGCAGATCACTGGGAGGTGGCCTTCATTGTTCTGTCCACAACCGAGAACACTCAGACAGGTGAGGTAAGCCACCAGGGTGACACAGCTATTAAGAGGGAGGTTTGAGATTTGAACTCAGGCCTGCTAGCTCCAATACTTATGCTTTTCTGCTACATGACTCAGTGTCTCACCATGCCCTCTGATCTAATCAGAGCAATAGTCACATTGGGCCCCACTCATACTCTCCTCCCAAGGGTACGCCTGAATTGTCCCTTCCTCTTGGGTTGATCCAAGCTTGCACAGGATCTGACAGTCGATATGACTGACTCGGAACAGCTACTGATTGAGACTGAGAGGCCATTGTTGTCAATGTGCCCAGTGGTACAGGACCTGGGATGGAGTACCACCCTCACCTGAGATGCTAGAGCCACTGGCCCTGATGATTGAGTTGAGTCAGGATCTGCAGCAGAACTGAAGTCCCGGCACAGGGAGAGTCAAGGGGAGAGCTGGAGACAGCACTAGAAGCATAGTTTGGGAGATTAATAAGGTGATACCATCAGGAGGGAATTAGGGCAGGGATCCTCCCCCAGTCAGTTATTCTCCAGGGGAGATCTCTGAAGGAATTTGATTCAGAAGACATTGGCCAACAATGTAGGCAAAGAGATATTTGCCATTAGCCGGGGCTGCAGTGAGGCAGGCTGGGACTGTGCGGAAGTCCTTCTCAGATAAGGAGGTCTGAGTGGCTGTTAAGTAAAGCAGACTGAAAGACTGGCAGTGCTGTTTTTACTAAGGCCAAGGCTCAGTCTTGGTTCTCACCGCTCTGAGGTAAGGAAAACCCACGCATACAAAGGCACACAAAGCCTGTGTGTACACACACATGCGTGCACACACAAAGACTGAGCAGCGAAAAGGAGCACAGAGTGAGTGCTTCTCCCAGTGCCAAGGGTAGAACTGGCTCCTGCTTCTGCTCCAGGTCTTCTCAGGCCAGTACAGTAGCCCAAGTTCAGCTTGCACAGAGGGGAGAGCTGAGCATATCCCAAAGGGAGAGAGAAGTCATGGGTTGCCCAGGGTAAACCACGAACATGTAGATTTCTGACTTCTAGGAAAAAGAAAGAAAAAGAGAGAGAAAGTGATGGCTGGGCCTGCCCTGAGGGATAGTCCCCAGGGCACCTCACGTCTGAAGGCAGAGGGAGAAAGAGACTCAGAGGGCAGAGGATCCACCCCTCTTATAACTTATTATGGTGATTCCAGCTGCCAACCCAGTGGCCCACAGATTGGCCCTGACCTGAACATCAGTTTTATCCCTGGGAGGGGCGATGAGGGTAAGTCATGCAGGTGGGGGCTGCAAGTAGGGAGAAGCAGACATAGGGCCTTGAAATCATTGGAGCCAAGACACAGAGGCGGAATCAAGACCTTAGAGGAAAGCAGTGGCAGCATGTGAAAGCAGGGCTTGTTGATAGAGGCTTGGGACTGGAGGTGGGAGTTTGGCAGAGATAAGGTATGTGTGTAACCTTGGGTATCTTTTGTGTATTTTTTCTGTATTTGGAGAATTTCCCACACTGCTAATTTTGCTTCCCCTTGGCAGAAGCTGGAACTCACTATTCAAGCCCCTGACACCTAGATCACCGGCATCTAACCCAGTAAGTCTGCCAGGCAGACGCTGTTGTGTGAAAGTCCAGTTAGGAATTCAGCAACCAGAAAAGGCAGGGCCTGGCTGAACTCAGTCTTTTGGTAGAGGTGCCAGCCAAGGCACCCTTGGTGCGTTTGCAGCATCTGCTCCATTGTGGTTTGGGCATTGCTCCAGCTCTGTAGCCCTCTGACCCCCTGGAGATTCTCTGTGAGCTGTTTGATATCATTTAATGGATTCACTTTCTGTTCAAATTAGGTAGAGTGAATTCAGTGGTTTGCAATTGAGAACCCGAGGAATGGAGTGTCAAGGAAGTGGCTATTATTGTAGTATTTCTTGCTTGTTTTTACTGGTGGCAAAGCTAGGAGGCATAGATAGAGTATGTTGGTGAAAGTTGCAACTGGGATACGGAGGGGAAGAGGACCAAGGTCATGGTTCTCAGCTTTGGTAGACTTGACATTTTATGCTGGATCATTCTTGCCAAGAGGGTCTGTCCTGAGCATTGTAGGGGGTTTGGTGGCATCCCTGTCCCCCACTCACTAGATGCCAGTAGCACCCCACACCCAAGCTGTGACAATCAAAAATGCCTCCCACATTGCTAAACATCCCCTAGAGGGTGTGCATTGACAATCACACCTGGCAAAATTCCCTAGTGAGAAGGAATGGTCAGTATTTCCAGAAGCACAGTGTCCTTGGGCTTGTAGAGTTTTATAATTTGTAAATATACTTTTTTATGTTTAAGTTAACCTCAAATATCCTGGCTAGAGACACACATAGGCAAATACATATATAATTGTATGCAGTTCATTGTATAGTGTGCATCTGAGCTTTCACAATTACATTAAAAGTACTTTAGAGGAGATGCCTGAACTAGGAGACAAATTGTAGGTCAGGCCTTATCACCCTGGGCTCTGTTTAGGCAGTAAATGCAATCAGAATTTAACATATAAAGACATTAAAAATTTAATGAAAAATGGAATTAAAAGATAAACTTATTATGGTTCAAAAAATTGAAATCCATGCATATTTTTTTCACAATATGCATTTCCATAAGCTTTAAAAGACTTCTCCTAATTGATGCTTTCTCACAGAATAACTGTATTTACTTGACTCATTATTGGCAAAATGGTACCTGAACAGGGCCCTGCTGTTTGAGTGTGTTTTCCATGTGTCCACGGTTTCCATGCGTATTTCTTCAAGTAATCTGCTCGTCTTGAGTCTCCTCAGGAACATAGTGATCTTCTAAGTTTTGAGTAGGAAGACACACAGTTAAGGTCTCACTTTTACGCATGAGCACTCAATTAACTTATGCTGCATCTTCAGGAAACCCAGTTACAACTAATAAATGTAAGACAACTGCTCTAGGGTGA
Organism: Oryctolagus cuniculus; assembly: GCF_051225735.1. Classification (NCBI taxonomy): domain Eukaryota; kingdom Metazoa; phylum Chordata; class Mammalia; order Lagomorpha; family Leporidae; genus Oryctolagus; species Oryctolagus cuniculus. The sequence goes on along the minus strand of NC_142882.1, from coordinate 62,715,507 downwards.
CATATTCCCTGTCTAGGTTTTTTTGATGTATTCAGATAAAACATTTGGAAGGAGAGATTTATTGGTGTGCATGGGCTGTCCCTTCCTTATCATCACATTTGACTGAATTCAAACTAGCTGTTGGGCAAGCCAATTGTAGCAGCTTCCACTGTGCAGAGAGCTTGACCCTTCCAGCATTTTGCCCCTGCTTCTTGCAACATGCAGGCTTGAACTGAACTGAGAACTTGCCAGCAACCAAACCAGCATCTTTTGGGGGCTTTTATACCATGATGGCAGCAATTCCTTTCTTCAGGACTTTTAATTTTTTCCACCTATTTGTTTTCATTTTATTTGAAAGGCAGAGGGGCAAAAGCAGAGATCTTTCGTTTGCTGTTTTACTCCTCAAATACATGTAATAGTTGGGCTGGGCCAGGCTAACGTCAGGAGCCAGAAAATCTAGGTCTGCCAGGAGGGTGGCGGGGACCCAAATACTTGAGCTGTCATCTGCAGCTTCCCGGGGAGTGCATTAGCAGGAAGCTGAAACTTGAAGCAGAGCTGAGACTCAAACCCAGGCCCTCTGGTATGGGATGTGGGCATCTCAAGTGGCATCTAAAGTGTTGTACCACGTGCCAGCCCCCTGGAACCTCTGTTTGTTCCTGTCTGTCGGCTGAAGGCCACCATCAGTTCTTAGATCTATAAACTCGTGGAAAGAAGGAATCTGCCCATCAGAGGGGCCAGGGTGCTGGTCAACCAGCAGGCAGTGGCACGAAGCAGGGGTTGAGGGTGGCATAATGGAGGAAGAGTGTGGGGAGCAACCCGGACTAGACTAAGTTACTGGAATTAAGACTTATTCTATGCATCTGCTCTCCCACAATATGGCGCTGGGAGAGGAGCAAACAGCTTCTACCCAGCTGCCTCTCACCAACTTGACAAACTGCAGGAGCTGCTCCTGATTGGAGGAGAGCAGTGTACTCGGCGTGTGGGTAGCAGAGTTGGGATTGGCGGAAGAGGACTATAAAGGAGGAGAGAGACAACATGCACCAGGAACATCTAAGAGGAACATCTATCTGAAGGAACACCTGTGCAGCCCCCGAGAGAGCCGGCCGGCGGTGTGCCGCTCCCCCGTGGAAGTGGGGAAGGTGGCAGGGGGAACCGCCCTTCCACGGAGGTGGAAGGGTTGGTAGCCAACCCGGGAAGAACCAGCAGCAAACCCGGGGAGGGCCGAGCAGACAAAAGAACAGCGCAGGGTCCTGTGTCGTTCCTCCACGAAGAGGGGGAGCGACATAATGGTGCCGTGACTCGGATAGGAAACTTAGGAGGGAAGAAGCAGGAAAATACCGGAGAGAGAAACTAGAAGAGCCTAGGGGAAAGGCGGACGGAAAAGGTGCCGGAAGAAGCTATTGAAAGCCTAGGCATAGACTCGGATACGGACTGTGGGAAAGAAGTTAGGATTTAAAGTGAAAGCAAGAAGAAACTTAGACTCAGATACGGACTGCAGGTTGAAAGTGAAAGTGAAACCTATAAGAAACTTAGACTTGGATACGGACTGTGAGGAGAGGCCAGGAGAAATGAGGGAGGAATATTGTTGGAAGAAAACTTAGGGAAACATACCGGGTAGAGAAAAATGTTAGGGAGGATGAAGCCGCGAGTGCAGGCTGAAGCGGAGACGTAAGCTATCTTGGGATTCTTCAAGTCAGCCCGGGGAGCAAAAGGCGAAAATCTGGAACCAGAGGCAGAGATGTGGGCCGCCAGGTTGGAATTCGCCAGGTTAGTCTGGGGAACTTGGACTGAATGCCGGTGGCGGAAACGTGAGCTGGGCTGTGTGATTCGCGGAAGCCGCCGTGTGCAGAGAGAGCACGGGGCGTGAATAGACAGGGAACGCGGGGCTGGCGCGAAGGCCGTGGTGCGGGCGCGAAGGGCATGGAGACCGCGGAGCGCGCGAAGCCGAGCCGCGCAGAGCCGGGAGCCCGCCGCAGGGCGGGCGCCGGGAAGCCGCGCAGATGAGAGAAGCGCGGGCTGAAGCGGCGCAGAGCCGGGAAGCAGCCTCGGGGCGGGCGGGCGCTGGGAAGCCGCGGGGATAAGAGAAATAGAAGTTTAGAAGTAAAATGAGAGAAATAGGAATGCTGGTAGATAGAAGTAAAATAGGAGAAATAGGAATGCCCAGAGGTAGAGAAATAGGGAAAAATAAGGCCTCCCCACAACACGGCAATGAGAGAGCTTGGATTCGGTCTGCCTGATTAGGGAGGTGGTGAGCACCTGTGGGCGGCTAGCAGCTTATGCGCCGCAGGTCACCGAAGACAGGCACGTTATCAACACCAATAAGTCTCCCCACAAGATGGCAATGAGAGGGCTTGGATTCGGTTTGCCTGATTGCTAGGGCTTGTAAGCACCTGCAGGCAGTTCTAGCAGAGCAGAGCATGCGCTGCAGGGCACCGAACACAGGCACGCATCAGCGCCTAAAAACCTCCTCACAACATGGTGAAGAGAGGACCCGGATTCGGTTTGCCTGATTGGTAGGGCTTGTAAGCACCTGTGGGCAACTCTAGCAAGCAGAGCAGAGTGTGTGCCGCGGGGCACCGAAGACAGGCGCGTATCAACGCCAAAAATAAAAAGAAAGGGGGATCTGTGGGGAGCAACTCGGACTAGACTAAGTTACTGGAATTAAGACTTATTCTATGCATCTGCTCTCCCACAATATGGCGCTGGGAGAGGAGCAAACAGCTTCTACCCAGCTGCCTCTCACCAACTTGACAAGCTGCAGGAGCTGCTCCTGATTGGAGGAGAGCAGCGTACTCGGCGTGTGGGTAGCAGAGTTGGGATTGGCGGAAGAGGACTATAAAGGAGGAGAGAGACAACATGCACCAGGAACATCTAAGAGGAACATCTATCTGAAGGAACACCTGTGCAGCCCCCGAGAGAGCCGGCCGGCGGTGTGCCGCTCCCCCGTGGAAGTGGGGAAGGTGGCAGGGGGAACCGCCCTTCCACGGAGGTGGAAGGGTCGGTAGCCAACCCGGGAAGAACCAGCAGCAAACCCGGGGAGGGCCGAGCAGACAAAAGAACAGCGCAGGGTCCTGTGTCGTTCCTCCACGAAGAGGGGGAGCGACAGAAGAGCAAGAGCCAGAGTGGCTGGAGCACAGCTGCACTGGGCAGGAGGGGGAGCAGTGAGGTCCAGGCTTGCAGGTGGTGGCAAGAGCTGTGACTTGAACTCATTGGAGTTTTTTTTTTTTTTTTTTTTAGATTTATTTATTCCTTTGAAAAGCAGAGCCACAGAGAGGCAGAGGCAGAGAGAGAAAGAGGTCTTCCATTGGCTGGCTTACTCCCCAGATGGCTGCAATGGCCGGAGCCGCACTGATCTGAAGCCAGGAGCCAGGAGCTCCTGGGTCTCCCATGCAGGTGCAGGGACTTGGGCCATCTTCTACTGCTTTCCCAGGCCATAGCAGAGAGCTGGATTAGAAGAGGAGCAGCCAGGATTGGAACCAGCACCCATGTGGTTCCAACCTTACCTGCTATGCCATAATGCTGGCCACTCGTTGGAGATTTTGACCAGTGACATCTGATTTACACTGAGAAGGCTTAGCCTGCTGTGGGGCAGTTATGAACTCAGCCTAAGACATAGACTTCCAGGTTTTCTACTGAGTTTCTTCTGCTCTGTGTGGAACGCTCAAGAAGATGGGCCCTCCTAAGTGCTGTGTACAAAACAATAAATCTCTGTGCCTGAGTCAGACCTTAGCTGCCAAGTTCCCCCCTGGCCAGTGTGGTTACTCAGAGCCTCCGTGGTTACTGTTGCTTGTATTTTGCTGTATAGCATCCCCAGTAAAAGTGGCTGGTGCACTAGTGGGTGCTGCTAGTTAGAGAGTGAGGTCTGTGGTTTCGTGGAGGCGGAGCTGCCCCTGTGTGCTCTTTCTTATGGATGTGTCTTATCTCCTGTGATAGCCAGTCTTCATGTGTTAACCTGGCTGGGCCATGATGCCACATAAACTTTAGCCTGATGGTCCAACCTCGCCCTGGTTGTTTCTGTGGGGGTGTTTTGGATGAGAAGAATACTTAAAACAGGGTGCTTGAAGTCAGAGTGTCTTCCATCACACAGGTGGGCCTCCTCTGAACAGCTGGAGGACTGAGGAGAGCAAAACACTGATTTCCCCCAAGTAAAAGGGAACTTGGCCAGCATTTGGCCTTCAGACTTGACCTGCAACACTGGCTCTTAGTCTCCGGTGTGTCAGCCCACCCTGCGCATTGTATACTTGTGAGCCACTCACACCTGGACACTCACACACCCTCCACACATACACACACCCTCCACACACACACACACCCTCCACACACACCCTCCACACACACACACCCCTCCACACACACCCTCCACACACACACACCCTCCATACACACATCCTTCCACACATACACCCCTCCACACACACATCCTTCCACACATACACCCCTCCACACACACACCCCTCCACACACACACACCCTCCACACACACACACCCTCCACACACACACACCCCTCCACACACACACATACACATCCGTACATGCATCACACACACACATACATGCTCCCCCCACATACACAAACACACACACACCCACAAGGGTGCTTCTGGAAGCTCATGGAAAATGGAATTGAAAGATGTTTAGTTTGATAAAAAATTTTTGAAATTCATGCATAGTTTTTTTCCTAATATGCATTTCTGTGAACTCTTGAAGAGCCATAGTGTGTGTGTGTGTGTATGTGTGTGTGTGTTGTGTACACATATGAGTCTGGCTGGCTGGCTGGCTGTCTATCGCCCCACCTAGCCGCCTTCCTACCCACACATCTCTCTCCTCCTGGTTCTGTTTCCCTGGGGAACCTGACTACCACACTGCCTAGACACACGTTATTTACCTATGTATGAGGTGAGCTCTTGAGGCTTCTGAGGATTCCCCACCCAAGTGCTGGGTTTGTCCAGGGCCGGTGTGGTGCAGGCTCTGTACCAGTCCCGAGAGGGACACAGAGCTGGATGTGCCCCATCCTGCTTCTGGAGGCTGACCCCACACGGATTTCCTTTAATCCTAAGTCCACGTGTGCACAAAGCTTCGAGAGTCCAAGGTCAACATGGAGTCCATGTACTCTACATCCAGGACGCCCCTGGTGTGAGCCCTGGCTCTGCCACTCACTGATTGTTCACTTAAGTCCCCTGAGCCTCTGTTTCTGCCTCTGCTAAATGGGGTTGATAGTAGCTTAATATTGAGGTTGCTGGAGATATTACTGGAGATAATACACATCAAGTCCCTGGCAAATAATACATGCTCAGAAGATATAATCACCACCATTGTCATACAAACCTTACTACATGTTTGTTAATAATTTCAGCACATTACTTCTGAAATATTGCTTGCCCACCTGTAAAAAAACTATGACAGTAAATTAACTATATGTGAGTATATCAGTTATTTTTATTCCATCAAATTCTATGCCAGTAGAGCATATTGTAGAAATACGGTTTTCTCTGCTGCGCATTTTGATGCTCTCTATCCACTCCCTGAGAATGGTATCTGATGGACAGTATCCATAAAAGGAAAGGTATAGTTTCAGTTTAATTTTATTTCTGTTGGAATATTCTCTTCTTCATCCATTAATTCAGATGTATGCATATTGAACTCACTCTATAGATTTGAGTCTGTGTTAGGAACTTAGGAACTCTGTATGTGCCTTATTTACTTATTAGAGAAAGAGAGAGAGAGAGAAAGAGAGGTTGGTTGAGATTCTATCTGCTGATTTACTCCCCAAATGCCTACAATGGCTAGGGCTGGGCCAGCTCAAAGCCAGGAACCTAGCACTCTTTTTGGGTTTCCCTGTGGATGGCAGGCACCCAAGGGCTTGAGTCATTACCTGCCTACTCCCAGGGTATATATTAGCAGGAAGCTAGAATCAGAAGCAGAGCTGGGGCTTGACCCTAGGATTCTGACATGGGAGGCAGGCATCCCAAGTGGCATCTTAGTCAATGCACCAAACACCAGCCCCTGTGCATTCTTAATCATGTTTTCTGCAACTCCTAGTACAGGGGCGTCATTGCCTCTGCTTTGGGGACTAGAAACTGATGGCGTGGGTGAAAGCAGAGCAGCTATGATCAGAGATGAAGGGGATCATCCTCATCCTCACAGAACTCCAAATTGTCCTGAAAGTGACCTGAGAGGATCCTCGTTTGAACCCAAAGGGGTGGCATTTAGGGCAACACATGGCACTGTCCTCTACGTACAGACACTCTGAGGCCAGGCCTTAATGCTGCATGAGCCGTGTCCTGTCTCCCTGTCTCGGCAGTTAAGAGCTTTCTTTGCCTCCCCAGGGCTGTCCTTTCAGTCCAGATAAGCACTGTAATGAAGTAACGCAGTTAGCTCATTGAGGGCCATCTTCTTGGCTGGAACAAGCTAACTTCCTGCTCTTGGAATGGGGTCTGCTTAGCGGAGATAATGACTCCACAGAGCCTATAGGAGTTATTTCAAGGCATCTGAGTGCCTCAAATAAGACTGTAGCAAATTTTCACCCTGACACTGGCTTGCAAGGCTTTGAGAAACTCAGTCTTGGGAGAAATTGGCATTCTTCTTGCCTGAGACATTCTTATTTATAATAATTAAAAAAAAACATTCTGGCTAATCATCTGCCTGTGGCGCCGGCACACCGGGTTCTAGTCCTGGTTGGGGCGCCGGATTCTGTCCCGGTTGCTCCTCTTCCAGGCCAGCTCTCTGCTGTGGCCAGGGAGTGCAGTGGAGGATGGCCCAGGTGCTTGGGCCCTGCACCGGCATGGGAGACCAGGAGGAGGCACCTGTCTCCTGGCTTTGGATCGGCGAAGCTCCGGCTGTGGTGGCCATTTGGGGAGTGAACCAACAAAGGAGGACCTTTCTCTCTGTCTCTCTCTCTCTCTCACTAACTCTGCCTGTCAAAAAAAATTCTTATTTGTAATAATTTAGCTGCGGAGTGAAATCTTTGCCTAGTTCATGAGTATATGAGGGAAATTCAAGAAGTTCACCAAAAAATGGAATGAAAAGGTACTTATTTTGGTGCAAGAAGTTTTGAAATCCCTGTCTACTGGTCTGCTTTTCCTTACTCTAGCTAAAATACCTGAGAGGAGCTCCTTGGAAAGAAAAGTTTTATTTCAACTTAGAGTTTGGAGGTTACAGTTCTGGGTTAGGCAGCCCCACAGTGGGGAGGCTGGTCATGGGGGGTACAGAGAATGATCACATGGTGAGCCAGGAGAGAGAGAAAACACTAGCAGAACTTGAATGCAAATACTCAACTTCTCCTGAGATCTACCCCTGGAAACCATGCCCCCAAGGGCTCAAAGACCTCCCACCAGCCCCACCTTGCTGATGTCATCATTAGATCAAGGTCTATCCTTAACCATCAATGGTGTACAGTAAGATGCCAGCATTTAAATGACAAGTCCCACTCAGCCATAACACCATGCATGGTTTTTTTTCATAATACCTATTTTCTTGTACTCTTTGAAGGCCCCTCCTATTTGTAACTGAAAAAATATCTGTAGTCTGGTATGCACTTGGCCTAGCAGTTATGTTATGATGCCCATGCCCCAAGTCGGAGCGTCTGGGTTCAAGTTCCGGTGCTGGTCCTGATTCCAGGTTTCTGCTAATGTAGACCCCAGGAGGCAGTATGGGATGCCTCAGAAGTTGGGTCCCTGCTACCCCTGAGGCCCCCCGAAAGGAGCCTGGCTTTAGTTCCCCCTAACACTTTGGAGCTGCTAGACCACCTGAGACCTACGGTTTTTGAGATAAGATCCTGGCCATTGTGATTGCTTCCCATGATTTTCACAAGTTGAAGCAGGGAGAGGGGCTGTCGTTTTTAAGGGCTGACTGTAGCCTCTCAAATGGAGGTGTACTCTGCACTTTATCTCCTTGAGTGCTGGTGACAGCACAGGGAGGCAGCTGCCACCAACCCCATTTACCAGATGGGGAAACTGAGGCCCAGCAGCTTGCTTAATGTCACTCAGTTAATAAGTGGCAGAGCTAGAATTTTCACCCAGGCCTATTTTTTCTCAAAGCCGGTGTCCCTACCATGTTGCCAAGGAGCAGAAGTTTCAAACTCAGGAAACTCTACCCTAGATAGAGGAGTAGATAAAAGTCCCCAGTGGATCTAGGATTTCACCCAAATGAAATCTCAAGCAGTTCTATTTCCAGACAGTAAGCTCTCTGCTCTGAAATAGACTTGAACCTGCCAGGCCTGGGGAACCTTCTTTTCTGCCTAGGGCCGTTTGGATATTTATAACATCATTCGTGGGCCATACACAATTATCAACTTAAAACAGAGCCCGCTGTAGATTTATTGAATTTCGAGTCCTGCCTGCAGTTGCCTTGGCAGGGCCAGGCCCACGCTGCCATGGCCTCGGTCTTTGATTGCAGGGCTCTTGTGGTCCGTGTGGCCTCCGTGTGGCCTCTGTGCGTGGGCTCCCCTCACCCTGGTGACCTTTGACACATGTCCCACGCACTGCACTGCACAGCAGTCCTCCCTGCCAGGAGCACCATGGGAATGTGGTCCTGCTCTTGGTTGTCTACTGCTTTCTCTGTCACCTTCATTTTTTTTTTTTTTTAATATTTTGCTCCTTAAGAGCTAATGGCGACCACATTCTCTTTTCATTCACTTTCTCCCTGGGCCCCAGAGCTCTTTCACCACCATTATGTGATGACACCTCACTGTCTGGGTCTCCAGGTAGAACTTTCTCTGCAGACTCTACATTCCTGAAATTCCTTCCTCCCGTGCAACCTGTCTAGAGCCAAGTTGCTTCCCTACCCACCCCAGCAAGCCCCTCTCTCTTGGTTTTCCTTGGTGCTTTCCTGGCCACGCTCCCAGATTCCAAAGCTGAACTTCCTCAGACACCCCCACACCCAGTCAGTCCGTACATCCCAGTGGGTCACCTCCTGTGGGTCCTCTTCAGACACGCCCTGGACCTCGTCTCTTCTCACCTGGGTCCGTGTTGCCTTAGCTTTCTGGTCTCCCTGCTTCTACAGCAATGCCTTCCATTCTTATTCCCTAGCCACCAGATGGTCTCTATAAAACAAAAACCTGACCCTGCTCTGCTCCCACCTCCCTGGCCCTCTGGCCCTCCCTGCCGTGCGGTCTCTCAGCTTCTGCACTAGTACATCCCCCACGTCAAGTGGTTGGAGACAGAACCACCTCAGCACCTGATGCCGCTTTTGCTTCTGTGTCCTCCTGGCAATGATTGTGTGCTGTTCAGAACCCTCTCGAATGTTCCCCAGGGAAGCCCTCCCTGAAAGTCAGTCCACAGATACTCATAACCACGGCTGCTGCGCCCTTCAGGCGTTGGACTGTGAGAGGCTTGTGGTTTGCATCTCGGTATCCTTGGCAACCATCGCAGTGTCTCCTAAGAGGTATTTTACCCCAATAAAGGTTGATTGACATCAACTTAAGATGCATGCCTTATTGTGTTTTCCCTGTGGGATGGTAACATTTGCCATCACACGTTGGGTCATGAGTAATGTATCTGCCACACGGGGCTGGGGTGGGGTGGGGGGCGGTGGTCTTCAGTCTGAGACTGGGACGAAGCCCTGGAGGGAAGTCCTGACCATCAAGTCCTACCTGGCCCATTTCAGACTCTTGTAAATTGTTGTGGAATGAATGAACCTCCGGGCCTTTGCTTCCCACCCCCAGAGTAAAGGAAGGGATAAGACTTTCTGCTCCCACATTATACGATCCTGATTTAATTACAGTCACAGGTCAACGCAGAAGGAATCGGACAGCTGTCTGTCATCAGAGAGATGACTCTATCCGTAGATGGGCATCTCTAATGGGACTTCCAGCTTTAATAAGCTTCATTATGATTTTTTGCTTAAAAAGTGTCCCATACTCATCAGATACCCTTAGTAGTCTGGCAGATAGTCTTTCAGATATTTTTAATGCATGTGACAGTACACAATATCTGGGGTTTTTTGGCCATAGGTTGCTTTAAATATATATATATATATTTATAATAATATATATATATATATAAAGCAGAGAGAGAGTCAATAGATCATGGCCATCTTTCAGAGGGTTTTCTTTATGGAAAAAGACACTGCAATCCTTTGGTGGTTATTGTCAGTGGCTTTAGTTAAAAATAGAAGAAATTCTCCTCTCTTTCTGTCACACCCATGGCCAGAAACTGTGCCTGCTCCTCTGAGAGGGTGGAGCCCCTGGCCTGGAATTCCGTTGTAAACGCAGATTCTGGGCTTGATCCCCGTGTGCGTCCTGGCAGTCTCTTGGGAGTTCTGTTCCCTCCAGGCCCTGGAAGCCTCTGCTGGCAGCTTTCGCCTGCTGCTGAGCAAACACGTGGAGCTTTTGACACCCACAGGAAGTGCCGAGAGTGGGTGCCAGGGAGCCCACGTCCGTGAGATGCACACATCCCTGCCGTGTGGAAGAAGGAATTTCTGTGCCCTTGACCTTGAGGCTGTGGCTCTTCCAGGGGCATCCCAGCAAAACAGCCCGAGACCCCCTCCCCTGGGCCCCCCCAAATCTCACTTTGGGGGCTGCCTCCTAGGCAGCCAGCACCCACTCAACATAATGTGCCTTACCTGCCAATGTGCTTTGAGGGACATTGTTAGCATTAAATTTGCCATTTACATTTTCATGTTTGACATAATTGAGGAATGAATGCTCTTATGAAAATTAAACTTGTGGTTCTCCCGGGCTGCTGTAACCCTGTTAAAATGTAATGTGATTTTTGATGCTTCTTCTTGAGGTTTTTATTAAATAGAATATCAGGATGACTAATTCCCCAGGCCTAAATGCAGCCTGGGAAGCAGAGTTATTGATAGGGCTGTGTCCAAATGGTTCTCCGTGCTCAGCCTCTAATGGCCTAATAATGCATTATACTTGAATCAGAAATGCTTTGGGTTGCAGTGCTTATTGCCATTAGTGAAAACACCTGCGTGCTCCATTCATCAAGGTTACATCCAGCGGGGCCCATTTGTTTATTAGGCTGTCAGTCAACATCTTTATTTTGTCTGGGTTCAGCTACATGTGGCCACACTGGAGGCAGCTCAGATCCATCGGGGCGGGGAGTTGGGGGCGGGGGGAGGACTGCTTGTGGTTTCCAGGGAGCTTTTTTTCTCATTAAAAAAGAAAAAAGCCAGCTAATGAAAAGTTGGGGGCATCTTTATAAAGTGCACATCTTTACCTCCTGCAGTCTGATGCGATGGCGGCACAGACAGGGTTGCCGGCGCCTTCTCTCAGCAGCTCCTCCCAGCTGCTGCCACAGCGGCCCACACCAGTCCCCACAGCTGTCTGTAGCCTGGCTTTCAGCCTGCTGGACATAGAGGTATGGCCTCCCGCACTACATGGCAGGGGCAGACCTGTGCCCTGGCCACTGCCTCCTGCAGAGAGAAGTCCCACCCCCTCTGCTGTTGGTGTCCAGACAGTGGGACATTTCCTGCCATGCACCTGCTGCTCTCTCAGGAGGTCCTGGCAGCCACAAGGGTGATCAAGTTGAAGAAGCTTCAGGATGCCCTTATTTTGAAGCTGAATTTAATATTAATTTAATATATATGTATATACACACACATATACATATATATTATATATGTATAATCTTCTATGGGGCAGAAGACATAAAAAGACAGCTTCGTGCATTTTTTTGTATAAAACAATCCTGTGGCAGCCCACCCAGGTGGGATAGAAAACCCCACCAGCACCTGGGTGTCCGTCCTCCTCTAGTGCTCACCTGAACCCTCTGCTGCCCAGGGAGCTGCCTGGTGGCCTCACCCCTCAACTGCTAGGAACCTGCGGTGACATTTGATTCTCCTCCACCAGGGATCAGCTGTGAGATTCCCCCAAGTTTTCTTTTCCCAGATGTCTTTGCATAGACTGCTAGCCCTTGCTCTCCAGGCCTGACTGGAACGTGCCAAGGAGGGAGTTAGGGGATGGACAACACAGAAAATAATGCCAGTGGACGTACCCGCCGCTCGCCCGGCGAGGTCAGCCCAGCCTGCGGAGGGTGGATTTCTCCCCTCCTGGGGCATCCACTTAGGGTCTAGGTGATGCAAATGCTCCCACACACCTAAAATTATATTCTGTGTCATGTGGGACACTCTGAGAAGGCTGTGTTTGCATCTGTGAGCAAGTCCTCGGGAGTGGTCCACCGTGGCTCCCCAGAAGTGGTGTGAAGTCCCTTGGAAGAAGGTCATAGGCTGCCCTCAAAACACTGGGGCAAGCTGATACCAGCTTTAAAAGTTGTTAAGTGTGGCCGGCGCCGCGGCTCACTAGGCTAATCCTCCGCCTAGCGGCGCCGGCACACCAGGTTCTAGTCCCGGTTGGGGCGCCGGATTCTGTCCCGGTTGCCCCTCTTCCAGGCCAGCTCTCTGCTGTGGCCAGGGAGTGCAGTGGAGGATGGCCCAAGTCCTTGGGCCCTGCACCCCATGGGAGACCAGGAGAAGTACCTGGCTCCTGCCATTGGATCAGCGCGATGCCCTGGCCGCAGCGCGCTGGCCGCAGCGGCCATTGGAGGGTGAACCAACGGCAAAAGGAAGACCTTTCTCTCTGTCTCTCTCTCTCACTGTCCACTCTGCCTGTCAAAAATTAAAAAAAAAAGTTGTTAAGTGTAATTCATTTCATTTGAAAGGCAGAGAGACACACAGAGAGACAGAGGGGCAGGCAGGAAGAGAGCGTCCACCTGCTGGCCCACAACAGCCAGAGCTGGGCCCTCAGTCTGGGTCTCCCATGCGGGTGTCAGGGGCCTCAGTACTTGAGCCCTCAGCCGCTGCCTCCAAGCGTGTGCATTAGCAGGAAGCTGGGATTGGGAGTGGAGCTTGGACCCAAATGTGCACTCTCACACAACACGTGGGCGTCCCAAGTGGCGATTGTAACCGTGGTGCCAAATACCCACACTAATGCCATTTTTTAAAGATTTATTTATTTATTTAAGTGGTAGAGTTATAGACAGTAAGAGGGAGAGACAGAGAGAAAGGTGTTCCATCTGCTGGTTCACTCCTCAAAAGGCTGCAACGGATGGGGTTGGGCCAGTCTGAAGCCAGGAGCCCGGAGCTTCTTCCAGGTCTCCTGTGTGGGTGTAGGGGCCCAAGTACTCTGCTGCATTCCCAGGCCATAGCAGAGAGCTAGATTGGAGGAGGAGCAGCTGGGACTAGAACCGGCGCCCATATGGGATGCCCGCACTGCAGGTGGAGGATTAGCCTACTGCACCACAGTGCCAGCCCCCCAGATACCATCTCTTGATGGTTTCCTTTGGGGGCTTCTCCTGTGCTCTTGGTGAGGCTAAGCAGCTTTCCTGGCTGTGGGGATCTTAGTGGGCGGGAGGAGGCAGGAGGAAATGGGCCGGGCTCCAGGGAAAGGACATTACACTCAGAGGGAGGACACAGGAGGCAAATGACCTGGGGCCCACACTGAGAGACCCATTGAGATGAACTCCAGGATGCCGGGGAAAGGGGCTTTGAGAAGCACAAAATAACAAGAGACTTCTCATAGCCTTCAGGATGTACACAGAGAAAGTCACATCCGAGAGAAAAGAACACAGCAAATGCTTTGTCAAAGAAAATCCAAGGTCATGACATGGGAGCTGACAGCGCTGCCCGGCAATAAAGCCGTCCCCAAACAAGTCCATTTATTTAGGAATTAAATGAAAGGGAGATCCGATGAAATGGATTGATCGCCGGGCACTGTAATCCTTCATCCTGTTTTTAGCTTTAGATGGGGGATTCCAGGGGAGAGGAAGCCATTTCTGCTTAATGGCCCTGGCTCCAGTGAAGACAGAAGCGACGCCACTTCCTGCCTCTCTTCTTCGTCCCTGCCTGGTCGGAACCACGGCTTCCTGTGGCTAGAGCTGTGGAAGGCAGCTTCCCTTCGGAAAACTGCACCCATAGAAAGTGAGCTCTCTGCTGATGGGCTCTGCTCTGTCTGGCCCTGTTGGATGCTTGTGTGGGCGGGGCCCCCGTGTGGCACCTGGTGACGGACAGGAGGGAGATGGTGAGGCCCTCTCCCCCACTCTGTCTCTTAGGGTGTTGGGTAGCAAGGTAGACTTGAACCTGTGTGTGTAAGAGGGGCAGAAGAATGGAAATTTTTGTAAGGCTGAATGAGGAAGGAAATGCAGAAGCATGCCCTGGAAGCAGACCAGCATTTGCACTTTTGAATTCTTGTCCTTGTCCTGTAACGTTGGTAGGTGGCTTCCATCCCTCTCCAGGGGCAGCTTCAGGCATCTTCCCTGCCCTGCTTCGAGGGAGCCATTGGGTCCAATACCACTGGGAGGAATTTCAGGAATTCCACATGCAGAAAGACTCTCCACCAGCAATATCTCAGAAGACGGGGTAGGGGAAGGAGAAGTGGGGGGCTCATTCTCCTATCCGTACAAACTCCAGTTCTTTCCTGAGATGCTTGCTCGGTCTGTCAGGGGCATTCTTGTTGTTAGACTTGCCTGGTGTGCTCATTGCTGCGTCACATCTCATATCTGGCGTTCTTTTCTTGCACAAAGCCAAGGATGTCTGATCCAGCCGTCTCCTGTAACTAGGGGTGCTGGGGTCGGAGGCCCTGGGGATGCCCCTCCATTGTCTTGTGCTCCCTCTGCGCTGTATCTTCCTCTCCTCTTTCTGCTCCTCTCAGTACAGTGTGGAACAGGAAGTTGGCGGCTGCAGGGGGCTGGATGGTGCTCCATTCCACACCGTGGTCCCCAAGGCAGCAGAGTCCTGAGAGGGAGGGAGGAAGGGGAGGATTTTGTCTGCACTATCAGCAGGCAGGCCAAAGACCAGAGCTTGGAAAGCAGGCAGCAGCCAAGGGGCCAGAGTGGGAGCGACAGTAAGGCCATGCCTGGCTGGGGAACTGTCACACTGTGGTGGATAGGAGGGGTATCAAATTGTCCCCAGATCTTGTGGTCACTTGCTGAGGGTTCATAATCTCAGGAGATGTGTAGAGTGTCTGCGTCTTGGTCACCTACTGGAGCCCCAGTTGTTGGTAGGAAAGGCGGTGGTGGTGATGATGGTGTGTGTGTGTGTGTTTGTATGGCGTGGAATGCTATGGTGTGTGCTTGTTACGTGCAGGGATCTGGTCACTTTGGCTTGAGCGCCCCTAGCGTCAGTCACTGGAAATAGCCTCTGCAAGAGATGCTGGAGGTGACGTCCATGGGCAGCGCCCTTTCATCCATAGAGGCCCCGGGACATGAGCTGAGTCTTTTGAAAGCTATCAACAGGGACACACAGCTCTTGGGACCCTGGGCAGCTGCGCCCCAGGTATCAGGGCAACCCCTCTGCCGGCTTCCCTGCCAGGCAGAGGCAGGCGAATATTGCACGAGGTGCCCTGGCTGCTGCTGGCGGGAGCTGGCAATGAGGCCGTGACTCAGGAGGAAGCCTCGGCTGGACGTCGTCCTCCTCTTGTGGCAGCTGGAGGAAGCCACGGTGGTGGGCGAGGTCGCGCACCCTCCTGCCGCCCTTCCGCTCCTCTTTGCTGAAGGCTCCCTCTGCTAAGATTCCCGGAACAGGCCTCTGTGTGCATCACGTTTCAGCGGAAGTCCACTTCCTCAGGGGTCTTTCTAGAATGCCCCCCCCTTCCTCCAGCCTAGGCCGGCCCTGCCTGTACCAAGCACTTTGAACTTGACTTTATAACACCCACACCAACCACAGGAGCAAGTGTGTTCCTGACATGTGGTAGGCAGCCATTTGGTATTTCCTGAATTTTGTTGAAATGCACACCATTGACAAGCCTGGGGATCTCATTGAAAGTTGGATATGACGGGCTGGGTAAGGGGACCTGAGGCAAGTAGACTTTTTCTTCGAGGCTTCCTGTTTATCTGACTGTGGTTTAGGCTGTGTTGACCATTTCCTGTAGCTCTGGAGGCTAAGTTTGTTGTCTCTCTTCTTGTCTTTGGGTGCCCGTAGAAATTTCTTCTTAAGTAGGTTGGGAATGCCAGTTCTTTCTGTTGTATTCCCCTGTTGTACAAAAGGCCTGTTGATGTGATGATGAGGTTTGTGGGGTAGGAAAGTGTTCAATAGTTCTATGATCAGGTTTCAGTCTTTTTTAAAAAATTCTTTACATTTTACTGATGGGTGTGCATGTGAGAGAGATATCTCCCATCTATCGGTTCACTCTAAAAATGTCCACAATAGGCAGGACTGTGCCAGGCCAAAGCCAGGAGCGAGGAACTCAATCCAGGTCTCCTACGTGGGAGCCAAGAATCTTATTCATTGAGCCATCACCTGTTGCCTTCCAGGGTACACATTTAGCAGGAAGCTGGAATATGGAAAGTGGAGCCGGAACTCAGCCCCAAGCACTGTGGTATGGGATTTGAGCATCCCAAGCAGTACTTTTTTTTTTTTATTTATTTATTTGACAGGCAGAGTTAGACAGTGAGAGAGACAGAGAGAAACATCTTCCTTTTTCCGTTGGTTCACCCCCCAGTGGCTGCTGCGGCCGGCGCTGTGCTGATCCGAAGCCAGGAGCCCATGTAGGTTCAGGGACCCAAGGACTTGGGCCATCCTCCACTGCCTTCCCGGGCCACAGCACAGAGCTGGACTGGAAGAGGAGCAACCCAGACTAGAACCGGCGCCCATATGGGATGTCGGTGCCGCAGGCGGAGGATTAACCAAGTGAGCCATGTGCCGCCCCCCCCACCCCCAGCAGTGCTTTCACTGCGGTGCCAAATGCCTGCCCTGGCCTCATCTTCTAGTGTCCTTGCACTGTGGTCTTCACAGCGCTTCTCCCCATCCCCTCTGAGAAGAGGCAGGAGGCTGGCGGGGGCTGGAGCTGGGTATCCCTCTCCCTCCACGGTAGCTCTTTTCTGGTAAAGCCCCACTCCGTTACCCCTGGTTAGACAGTCCCTCTCACCAGGCCTTGCAGGAAAGAAAGAATACAGCGCTCCTGTGTGTTTCGAATGGTTCCTTTTCCTCCTTCCTCTCCTCATTGGAATCACAAGGGAGATTGTCTCACCGTCAGAACCTAGGGAGCTCCTGGGGACCGCCCAAGAACCGGGCTTCTTGTGTTTTTATCTGTCAGACTCATCCACATGGACCCTTCAGCAGTTTATCAAATCTAGTTCAGGTTTCCCCACCTGGTTTCTGGCGCTGTTTCTGCCCCAGCAAACATGAGTCTCACCCACGTCTGCAATGGTGGGGCAGCACTTTCCCCTGCGACCTCGGTTCTCCGGTGGATCCAGGAAGAGCTGTTGATTTTCAGCAGTTCAGCCTTTTCCTTGTTGTGTAGGTGGAGTGACAAGTTGTACTGGACCCGAAACTGGAAGTCACCTGGGATTTTTCTTCAGACGTTTAAACCTAACCTGTTTGCTGCCTTTTAAACATCTCCCTAGGCCCCTGGGTAGAAAATGCTGATTGGCATGGATGGGTGTGACTTGTCTATTTGGTCAAGCCAATACTCCCAGGAGGGCTAGGATGGGCTCTGTGGTCTGAAGGTTAGGTTTCTAATCCAGTGACCCGTGTGTCCAAGAGAAGCAGGTGGCCAAAGTCTTGGCCAAATAGTCAGAGGCAAATGTTTATCCTGCACAGGGGTAGGGCTGAGAGTGGGTGGGCTTGGAGATAGGAGGTGGTTGGAGACTGGCATCTCTTTGGGTGGGAGGAAGGAGGCGCCTTCTCCCCCTTCTCCTCCCTTTCTATCCATCACTGCATTCAGGAGATGTTCCTAAAAACAGACTCAAGGGTGGGGGTAGTGAGTAAGTGTTAGAAATCTGGAAACCTCGCCAGCTGTCCTAGCTTTCGAACCGAATCTTGTAGCCAGTGGGGCAGATTCCAAGAGTGGAAGACTTTTGTATTCTCAATATATGAACACAGTTCAGAAATGTTCTGAAAAGGCCCCAAGAGGAAAAAGGTACTTAAAACATCTTTTTAAATTTTCTTTGGGAAAAATAATATGCTCATATGGTTCAAAGTTCAACATTTGAAATGTCTGCTCCTTCTCCCTGTCTACTTAGTTCTTGCTCTCGTAAGGATGTTAATGCTGCTGTTTGTATCTGAGAGCCTTCCAAGGTTACTTTTTAAATGCACAGACACTTAGAGCAGGAAACCTGAGTTGTTGTGGGGACAGACACGAGACCTGAGCCGTGCCGCTCACTGTTGGCATTGCTGACCCGGTACCCGGTACAGGCCGGCGGCTTCTTCTAGTCTGGCCTGCAAGCAGAAGGTGCCCGCCTTACAGGGCTAAGGGTGACATATGGAAGGTTATGATTTGTAATTATTTTAATTACCAAGAAAGCCCAGGAAAGGGGAAGGAGTATATGATGCGTACAAAAGCGGATAGAGAGCGTGTAGTGCAGTCGCTGATGACTACTGCCTGCTCTGCACCTTGCATTTTTAAAAGAGACAAATAAATAAATAACTTTTCCAGTAAATATTTATTTTTATTCCTTCAAAAGGCAGAGAGAGAGAGAGAGAGAGAGAAAGAGAGAGAGAGAGAGAGAGAGAGAGAGAGAGAGAGATTTTTCCACTTGTTGATTCACTCCCCAAATGACCACAACAGTCAGGGCTGGGTCAGGTGGAAGCTAGGAGCTCAGAACTCCTTCCAGGTTGCCCCCGCGGGTAAAAGTTACCCACCCACTTGAGCCATCATCTGCTGTGCCCCAGAGTGTGCATTAGCAGGAAGCCGGAATTTGAACTGGAACCAGGACTTGAACCCGGTCCCTCTGATACAGCATGCAGGCATCCCGAGTGGTGTCTTTACCAGTGCACCAAACGCCCACCCATACACCATGCTGTTTCACTCCAGCATCCAATCTCTTTGGAGCTCAGAATGCAGCTCCCTGTTCTTTTTGTTCTTATTGTGATACTGGCTGGTTCTTTCTGGCTGGCGTTGTGACAGCTCTGATGAGGTTGTCACTGCTTTTATCCATCAGTGAGCCTGAGGACTCTCATGGGGAGTGGCACACCCGGCTTCCTCCTGTTGGCCGCACTGGCATCATGATCATCGCTGTCACCTACAACCTGCCACATCTTGGCAGGGGTCTTCTCAAGTGACTTTCCACACCTCCTGAGGGTTCGTTCAGTTAAACCGGAACACTAGCACCGTAAGTAGGCCTGACGGCCACGTGGGGCCAGCAGCAGGCCGTGACCCACTGAAAGCAGGTGCAGGCGGGAGGCAAGGCCACTGCAGGGAGCCCTTCCTCCTCCTGGAGGCCTCGGGCCACAGGTCGCCTGCGCCTAGCTCCCTGTGGACCCATTAAACACTACTTACCAACGTCCTTATTTTTAGTGAAAAATAAACAGAAGCCCAGCATTTTCTCCCCTCAGCTCAGCAGGTCACGTTCTGCACACAGCAGTGTGCACACAGCTTCCTTAGGGGGACACGACTTGAGACAACAACATTGCCGGAGTGGGCTCTTGGGCTCGAGTCATATACGAGTGTGTGTACACACACATGCACACTCACCTCACTCACACACACACAGCATCACAGTTGTGCTGTGGTAGAAGGCAGGCAGCGCTGGTGAGCGGGGGTCCCAGCAGAACATCTGCACGAGAGCCAGTGGTTGTCTTTTGTGTTGCAGACAGATGGGCAGTTGAGAAGTAGGACTGGTGACCAGGGCACTGAGCTCTTGTTTCACTTTTGCCTGATCCTTGGACAAATCACTTCTGTTCTCCAGGGCTCAGTGACAACTCAGAGGTCCTTTGAAAGGGACTTATACAGATGCACTTTTTTGGTGAAAGGGCCATTAAAATGCTGTCAACACTAGGTGGCGCCAGCACGCAGCTGATCTGCTCTTGGGCAGCAGCCGCCCTGAGCTAAGTGGTACAGGTCGAATCTGCCCGGCGAGATGCACAGCTCCTTGGGGAATGTGGATGGTGAGAGACTGTGGCAGTGCCCCCAGACCCAGACACTAGCCCTCCCCACACTCCAGGCAGTGTTGCCGCTCACCTGGGTAAACCTGCCCTGGAGGTCCCAGGTCCCACCTCCCTGTTGGTGGCCTGGAGTCAGCTTGGGGCAGCCCCAGCCCCAGGCCTGTTTTCCTTTGGCGGTCGGGGTGTGTCTGAGGCTTCCCTTCTTTTCTCAGGTGTCTCAGTCCTTCAATTCAGAAGGTGGGGCAATGACCTTGGCTTTCTGGGGGGGTCTACTTGACCCACTGCCCTCCGCACATCCTGCAGTTCCCCGGGCATCCTGTGCCCTTATCTGTGGGGCCATGGGTGGGCTGCTCAGCCTCCCTGTGGGGCAACAATGCATCTCCTTACCGGGAGCGCTCACTGAAGTCACGCAGGGCCCTTCCCAGTGCCTGACCCAGAGCAGAGGTCAGAGCACTCATTCCTTAACTCCTGCCCACCGGCCCTCCAGGCTGTGCAGGGAAGGTGCCCTGTGAGTTCGCACTGTAGGAGGCTCTTGCTTCTCCATCAGTGGCTTTGGTTTTCTGTGGGATGTCGCTGTAGCCTGAGCTGGGCAGTTGGTTTGGCTGCACTGGGGCCTTCATGCCCTGAGCTCTGTGTGTCTGCCTCAGTGTGGGGTTTGGGCCATGCAGCCACTGAGAGAGTGTCCTGTTGGCCAGGAGGCTGCTCTGTCTTCCTTCTCCTGTTGGCACACACACGCAGGCCAAAAGGCCAGGGCCAGACTCGCTGAGATGCTGCGACCTCACTGGGAGCGCTGTGTGACGGGACATCGCGGCTCTCTCAGCTTCACTGGTATCAGAACTGCAGATAATTGAGGGAGACCCTGGTGACCCTAGGGGACCCTGCTCCCTGTAGCTGGAATTGGATTCAGGCCAAAGGGGCCCCGGGTTGGTGAAATGCAATGAAGCTGCTGCACATGGCGGGGAAGAGGCTGGAGGACAGTGCCTGGCCAGGTGGGGCCTCGGGACATCGCTGCCCAGGGCCTCGGGTCATGATGCGTTCTCCCAAGCTCAGATGGAAATCCAAGCTCCTTCCCCGGGGGGTGCCTCATCTTCCCCTAGGAGTGCCTGCTCGTGGTCCCACAGGGCCCCAGGGCACACCCAGATCCACCATCGAAGACCTTGGTGTCCCTCAGTGGCTTGTGGTGGCTCCTGGCCAGGCCCGTGGGGTTTAGGCACGAATCCAGAGTTCAGTGCTTTCTCCTCCTGCTGCAGTGTTGGCCTAGTGAGAGGGCCCTGCAGGGCATTTCTTCCTCTGGAGAAGCCCGGGAAAACCCGGATGTGATGGGCAGAAGCTGGTCCTCACAGGTTTCCCGGAGAAGGTCCGGGAGTAGGAGTCACGGGACCTTCACCTCACTCCTGCTTGTCCCCTGGTGTTGTGACCTTGGGGAGGTCCCAGGATCACGCTGAGCCTTGGTTCTGGCTGCCCACAGCCTCCTCTTCCCAAGCTCCTTGCCAGCCCTGAGAAGTTCATGATGGAAGGCATAAGTGCCCCACCCTGCATGATGCCGTGATTGGGCGTGGCTTTCCACAGCCCAGCCCCCCTGCTGGGAGTCACTGGTGCTCCTGCTGAGTGTCTCTCTCTCTCCAAGCAGGTAAAGAGAGCACCTTCCACCAAGCCTACCTGCTCTCAGTGGGGCACACTGGAGGTCTCTGGAAAGCATTTTAAGAAATACCAATGCCTGGGAATCTCTCTGTAGAGGGGACCAGACTTCACAGTTTTAAATATGTTCCAGGTGATTGCCATGGGTGCAGTCCACCTGGCGTAAGGGCTCTGCTTGCCAGCAGCATTGATTCCCAGTGCCCTGGAGACGGCTCCTCACCACTGTGGTACTTGCTCTACTGAATCCATCTGACCGACTGCAGCAGGCCCACACTTTTGGAATGAAAGAGTTCTGGCCTTTGAAAAAAATGTATATATAATTGAAAAATAAAAGTTATATATATTTTTGGCATACAAAAAGACATTTTGAAATATGTAGTCATGGTGGAGTGGCTAACTCCAGATAATTAATAGATGCATCCCCTCCATGCTTATCTTTTCTGTAGTGAGGACACTTAAAATCTATTCTTGCAGCAATTTTCAAGTGTATAGTACACTGTTACTAGTTGTAGTCACCAGGAGGTAGCTGGTGTTTGGCCTTGCTACTTAAAGCATGGTGCCCTGGATCAGGAGTATGGGCATCACCCAGGAGCTGACAGAGGCCCTCCCTCCCTATGTAGAACCCCTGCTTTGTCAAGATGTCTTAAGTGTATAGGCTGGGCAACACTGGTTTGAAAGACAGGTTTTTCTTCTCTCATTTTTTTTCTGATATAAAAATCACAGTGACATGCGCACACACACACACACACACAGAGAGAGAAAGAGAGCGTACCATCTCACATTTGCTGGTTTACTCCCAAATGGCCACAACAGCCAGGGTTGGGCCAGGCCAAAGCCAGAAGCCAGGAACTCTATCTAGGTCTCCCATGTGGGTGGCAGGCGCAATAGCAGGAAGCTGGATTGGAAGTGGAGCAGCTGGAACTCAGACTGGCACTACAATATGGGACTCGGGCACCTCCAGCAGCGGTATAACCCAGCAGCACAACACCAGCCCCTCACTTTTTTTTCTTAAAGAAAATTTGAGCATACAGTGGAGATAAAAACATTTTACTGTGAACTCTCCCATGCAATTCTTTTAGCCACAGCGCAGCCTCCATAGAGTTCTGGGGGAGACTCCTTGGAGGTGGCTGTGCGTGAAGCTTCTCCGTGATGCCTGCTACAAGGCCTGTTCTTTATTTTTTTTTTTTTAAGATTTATTTATTTACTTTGAAAGTCAGAGTTACACAGAGAGAAGGAGAGGCAGAGAGAGAGAGAGAGAGGTCTTCCATCCACTGGTTCACTCCCTGATTGGTGGCAACAGCTGGAGCTGCACATATCCAAAGCCAGGAGCCAGGAGCTTCTTTCAGGTCTCCCATGCGAATGCAGGGGCCCAAGGGTTTGGGCCATTTTCTGCTGCTTCCCCAGGCCATAGTAGAGAGCTGGATCGGAAGTGGAGCAGCTGGGTCTTGAACTGGCGCCCATATGGGATGCCGGCGCTGTAGGCGGCGGCTTTACCCGCTATGCCACAGAGCCGACCCCAGGGCCTGTTCTTAGGAATCTGGGTCCTGGGGACTTTCCATGTATTAGGGCTACTCCTAATGTACATTTTCATGACAACGCAACTCACCTGACCTCATTATTGCACCCAGTGCTTAGTACCAGTGCAGGTCATCATTAATGGAATCCCCCAGGGTCTCTGAACCAAGGATCCTGGCTTTGAGTCCTCGTCCACTCTTCTTTCTCTCTTGTCCCCCACACCCATGCATGCAGCCTGAGTCCAGTGATTCCTCCTAACGCAGGCTCTTGGGTCTCCTTCCCCAAGCCCATGTTCTAGGTGAGAGGTCTACTGGGCTCCTTACAACCGCCCACCTTGCTGCAGGCTGTTCTCCTCCCCCCCGCCCAACCCCAACCAAGGCTGCTGGTGAACATCTGGCTCCTTCCAAGCTTCAGCATTCCAGCAGCCACTTCCTGACCTTCAGGCTGGAGTCCCAGCTTCTCCGCAGAACACTGACTGTCTTCCCCAGCCGGCCTCCGTTCCTGCTGCCTCCTGTAGCAGATACAAGGGGTCCGGTCACTTGGGGCGATGCCAGATCATCAGCCTCAAGTGGGAGCGGCTCCATTTACTTGTGACAAGAAGCCAGTGGGAAGACGTACTTCCCTAAAGGAACTGAGAAGCAGGTTGTTGCTTAGGGGAGGGTGAGTCAGGATGTGGACCAGGGGGAGCAGGAGGCCCTTCGTGCTTGCAACTCACACCTTCGCATGTTGCATGCTTAAAACTCTGACTGCTTTCTCGCAGGTGGCCTGGCGCCTCTGAGCACAGCATTGCAAGGTGAGGCTTCCTGGAACCCCTTCAGAAAAGCCGTAAACTGTCTCAGATTCTCTGCTCCCGCTCCTGTGCCCCCTCCTGCCTCTGTCCTGCACTCCTGGTGACATCTCTGCCCTGTTTCTCCACACCTGGCCCCCTCAGCTGGAGCTGGGGATGGAACTCATCCTCTGAGAAGCCTGGGAGCTGGGGCTCTGCAGTCAGCACCCCAGGGAGGTTTCGCTGCCACTGCTCAGCCGGGCCAACCTGCGCAATTCACCCTGCTCCTTGTCCTTACCCTCCCCATCTCCTTGCTTGTGACACAAGAGTGACATGCTGGTGCCCGTGCCAAAGCTGCCCTGCCCTGCCCTCCCCTCCCCTCCCCTCCCCTTTCTTTTAAAAGATTATTTATTTATAAGATAGAGTTGCAGAGAGAGAGAGAGAGAGAGAGAGAGAGAGAGAGAGAAAGTATCTTCCATCTGCTGGTTCACTCCCCAAATGGCTCTAACAGCCAGGCTCCAACAGCCAAGCTGAAGTCAGGAGCCTAGAACTCCATCCGGTCTCCTGCATGGGTGCCAGGGGCTCAAGCACTTGGATCATCCTCCACTGCTTTCCCAGGTGCATTAGCTGGGAGCTGGATTGGAAGTAGTGCAGCTGAGACTTGAACTGGCACCCATATGGGATGCCAGCCTTGTAGGCAGGAGCTTAATCCGCTGCACCGTAGCACTGGCCCCAAGTCACTCTTTCTGTTACTCCCTGCCGCACAGGCTTGTTTTGAAGATGAAGTGAGATTGTGAAACCCCCCAGCACAGTGCCCAGCACGGGGTCCGTGATGAAGCCAGACTGCGTGAGTGGGGAAATCCGGAAGGGGATAAGCAGGTAGAGGCTGGTGTGGTGTGCTTGCTTCCCGCGTCGTGGCGTGCTTGCTTCCCGCATCCTATTCCATGTTGGACTATGCTAGGATTGTGTTAGAACAGACTGGTCTTATCGAGTCATAGCTAAAAACGATTTCCTCTAGTGAGTATCTCAGACTTTTGTACAAAGTGTGTCCCCTACCTCCTGTAGCACAGCCAGCAAGCTAGGGGTCATTCATTCACCCTGCTTACCTTCCACAGTGGACAATTCCCAGAAATTCTGTTTTGGGGGGTCTCTGGCCCCCCAGGACTTTGCACAGCAGAGTCCCTCTTGCTGCAGGAGTTCACAGGACACTGCTATCCCAGGCTTTGGCATCTTGGGAAGTTTCTAACGTTGCATCTCCAAGAGCTGCACTTTTTCCCGTCAATCCGATCAAGACGCTCGTTGGTGGATGCTGTAGGGAGTGCAGGGCAGCAGTGAGGATCGCTCAGCCAGCTGCGCCTCCGGCTCCAGTCCTCGGGATTCCCAAGTGCAGCAATGACTTTCCAAACATAAACCCTGACCTGGGGCTGTCAGGACCCCCGCTGCACTCCTTGCTCTCCAAGAAGAGCCCTCAACAGCGCAGCTCCCCCACGGATTCACGTCCAGCCTGGCGGTCTCTTCTGAGGGCAGGGGCTGGTCCTTCTGCGGGGTGGGGGGTGGGGTGGGGAGGCTCACTTGGGGCAACGCCTGCTGATTCTTTGCAAGCAGAATGTGCTCTAGTTTCAATCCTTAGTCCATATGGACACTTAAAAAGTATCCATCTAATCTATTTTCCTACTTTGGCAAAAAAGGATATAGTTAGAATGGACAGCATTTAACCTCTTTAAAAATTCACTTTGGGATATCTTATGACTCAATGAGGTTATGGAAATAAAAATTTACCATATATGTATTAATTTAATACATATGAAGGGCTAACACAGTAAAGCATGTTTAATCCAACCAAGTGTGATGCAGCAAACTTTAATTAGCATAAATTTAATTAAGCTACAACATAGTGAAGTTTCTCAGATGGATCAATCTTAAGTGTACAGCTTGCTGAATTCTTTTTTTTTTATTTTTATTTTTATTTATTTATTTTTTTTATTTTTTGACAGGCAGAGTGGACAGTGAGAGAGAGAGACAGAGAGAAAGGTCTTCCTTTGCCGTTGGTTCACCCTCCAATGGCCGCCGCGGCCGGCGCGCTGCGGCCGGCGCACCGCGCTGATCCGATGGCAGGAGCCAGGAGCCAGGTGCTTTTCCTGGTCTCCTATGGGGTGCAGGGCCCAAGCACCTGGGCCATCCTCCACTGCACTCCGTGGCCACAGCAGAGAGCTGGCCTGGAAGAGGGGCAACCGGGACAGAATCCGGCGCCCCGACCGGGACTAGAACCCGGTGTGCCGGCGCCGCTAGGCGGAGGATTAGCCTAGTGAGCCGCGGCGCCGGCCAGCTTGCTGAATTCTAATGTAGGTCATTTCTTGTGTAACTGGCACCCAGATGGAGACAGAGGACAGCTGAGCATTGCAGAAGTTGTCCCCATGTCCCTTCCCAGTCTATACCCTGACGCTAGCCCCCACTCTTCTTCCTTCATTTGTAGGTCTGAGATATTTCGTCTTGAGTATGGTTTCCTCCAGTAAGACTCTTGTCCTCTGCAATTGTCTTGTTTTAGAGCCAGACTCATCCTATCGGTTTTATGGCTTTTGCCATTAAGAACGACGTTGTTTTTTCACAAGGGTAGGAATGAGTGGTGCTGTGAGGTTTTGGGAGCTGATGTTCCTCCTGCTTTTAGTTCACTATTTC
The DNA here is from genome assembly GCF_051225735.1 of Oryctolagus cuniculus. NCBI lineage: Eukaryota > Metazoa > Chordata > Mammalia > Lagomorpha > Leporidae > Oryctolagus > Oryctolagus cuniculus. Next base: position 62,689,167 of record NC_142882.1, on the reverse strand, counting down.
TAGCTCCTTAAGAATGCTGGAATTCAATGCTTTCATCTAGATAGTTCAGTCAGATAATCCAAGGTCAAGAATATACAGGTAAGTCCTGCTTTTCCACAGTAAGTTTTAACATTAAAACTTCCATATTTCATTTATTCCATAAAGGATTTGAAATAACTTATAAAGAAAAATCAAGTGTGTGAGAGTAGAAACAAAGAAAAGATGTAAAGGAAAGAAAGAAAAACAAAGCACAGAATGAGCTAAATGTTGTTTGGGTTTTTTAACATTTGGATTTTCAGTTATAATGCAGTTTTGTTCACTTATTTAACTACAAATTTTCAATTGTCCAGGTTAATTAGCCACGCCCCTTTGGAAGAGGGTTAAAAGCCTGGGACATGGTGTGTCCGCCCTTCTCTTCTTCCCTGGCCTCTTGCTAGGAGGGGGCAGGGCTGTAGCCCTGCGCCTCCAGGGTGGGTGGCCTTTGGGTCACCCTCCCTAGGCTTTCTGGCCTAGATGCTCCTCTATGTGGCTGGCTCCTGGTGCTCGGTATGAACCTATATTTACCTCTCTTTCTTAAATAAAGCTCTTACTCTCCTATGCATCTTTCTCACTAAATAAAGCCTAAAACGTAAAAACAAAAATAAAACATTTTTCAATTGTCAAGATATTTCATGTTTGTCCTAAATGGGATGAATTGTTTAGATAAAAAATGGTCAGAAATAGACCAAAGTTTCTCCATAAATATTCTTGGACTGGGAGTGTAAGGCATTGGTCCCACCTTCTGCTGGTTTTTTAGAAAAGACAAATGGTTTGGGTACAGCAAATTCCTCTTTATTCCTTTTTTGACAAATTCTACTTTAAATCCAGAAAGGCCTCTAAGAATTCCTCCTGAGAGGATCTTTGGGGTTTTTCATATCTGGAAATCCTGCTCCCGCACTGGGTGGAACAGGGAGAGGGGACACGTTTGTCATCCTCACCGCAGTGTCCGCAGCGTGTGCCAGGCCCCCAGTCAGTACTGCTGGGTGTCCCAGGAAGGAATGCATGTCCTGCACACAGAGCAGGGGCAGTGACCTCACACTGTGGACAGCACAGCGCTCTCCCCCCTCACCTGCCCCAGGAGCCTTGGTTACCACTTTCTCACTAGCCTGAGCCCATCTGTACATCCGTGCACACCTGTTACTAAGCGCATGGACATGCTCTCACTTTTCTTTTTCTTTCTTTCTTTCTTTTTTTTTTTTTTGACAGACAGCGTTAGACAGTGAGAGAGAGAGAGAGAGAGAGAAAGGTCTTCCTTTGCCGTTGGTTCACCTTCCAATGGCCGCTACAGCCGGTGCCGATATGAAGACAGGAGCCAGGTACTTCCTCCTGGTCTCCCATGGGGTGCAGAGCCCAAGCATTTGGGCCATCCTCCACTGCACTCCTGGGCCACAGCAGAGAGCTGACCTGGAAGAGGAGCAACTGGGACAGAATCTGGTGCCCTGACCGGGACTAGAACCCGGTGTGCCGGTGCCGCAGGCGGAGGATTAGCCTAGACAGTAACACACACACACACACACACAAATCAGAGATCTTCCATATGCTGGTTCACTCCCCAAATGCTTGTAACAGCCAGGCCTGGTTCAGTCTGAAGACAGGAGCCAGGAACTCCATCTGGGTCTCCCACAAGGGTGTTAGGGACCCAAATACTTGAGCCATCATCTGCTGCCTTCCCAGGCTCAGTAGCAGGAAGCTGGATTGCAGCAGAGCAGCTGGAACCTGAACTGGCACTCAGATATGGGATGCAGGCTTCGCAATCAGTGTCTTGACCAGATGAGCCACAGCACCCACCTCTTTCACTTTATTTTCATCACAAAATGTTGTCCAAAAGATGGAATTCTTATGTCATAAGTGCTGTTGCCTTACCTCTTTGGGAAGATCTGTTTTTTGAAACACTGTGCTGAGTTCCTGTCTAGAAAACAGCTGTGGGTTCTAGTTGCTGTAGTAAAGAGCGCTCAGACTTCGTGTAGAAATTCTGTAAACCACGGAGCACCTTGGCGGTGAGGTTAGAGCAATCCAAGGGTTAAATGGAATCGTTGATTTGGAAACACTGAACGTGGACTCACTTCTGTGTAGCATTTAATGCGCATTCAGTCCTGCATAAGAACCATCTTTTTTTTCTTTGACAGGCAGAGTGGACAGTGAGAGAGACAGAGAGAAAGGTCTTCCTTTGCCGTTCGTTCACCCTCCAATGGCCGCCGCGGCCGGCACACTGCGCTGATCCAATGGCAGGAGCCAGGTGCTTCTCCTGGTCTCCCATGGGGTGCAGGGCCCAAGCACTTGGGCCATCCTCCACTGCACTCCCTGGCCACAGCAGAGAGCTGGCCTGGAAGAGGGGCAACCGGGACAGAATCCGGCGCCCCGACCGGGACTAGAACCTGGTGTGCCGGCGCCGCAAGGCGGAGGATTAGCCTATTGAGCCGTGGCGCCGGCCAGAACCATCTTTCAATCCTCTTTCCAACACACACATGTTGGTGTAATACAGATTGTGGTCAAGATCCTGTTTCTCCACTCACTCTTGTTAAACAAAAACAAGGTCCCAGGTGAAAACCCTGCTCTCGGTGTTAAATATCCCTGGTACTAGAGTGAAGGTCAGCAGTTTCTGCTGGGAGCCCAGATGCTTTCCCTGCCTTTGCCCACATGTTTCTGGCCGCTAATGCGCAGTACTGTATGACTCCTGTAGATGGCTCTGCCTCCCCATTATCCCACGTCTATCTGGACACCTGGGCCAGTCTAAAGCTCCAGTGCTGGTTCTATTGGGGCTTGAGCCAGGGCTCAAAGTGTACACTCAAACCTCACTGGCCTCGGTGTTAGTGGAGGCTAATTATGCAAGAAAGTAAGCCACAGGATATTTAAACGAGGATTCGGAAAGATGCCCTTGGTGGGATGGGATGCCCTTGGCCGGTGGCTGTGGTCTCTGCTACAGAGCTGCCCCCAGGTGATGTAAATGCGGGTGAAGCTCTGTGCTCTTAGTCTCCTCTGATGCATCACGAAGCCCCTTGGTGTTTCAGAAGATCTGAGAGGGTCTGTGGGAAACAATCTGGTTAACTTTGCTTCACGCGGGACGTCATGATTCACACATAGCAAATCTAAGTGCATTCTGAGGATACTCCTGGAGGTGACACCTACAAGGTTTTTGGGGCTGCGGGGCGGGGGGGCAAGAAGCTGGGAGCTCCGTACCTTTCTGAAGTGGGAGGAGGGTATAGCAGAGGCTGCTCACCTGGGCAACCCTGTCAGGTGTCAGAGGAGGGTTTGTGTAGTGCCCCACACTTAAAAAAAAAAATCCTTACTTACTCATTAGTTTTTATTTATTTGAAAGGCAGAATGAGAGAGAGGAGAGAGAGAGAAAGAGAGAAAGAGAGAAAGAGAGAAAGAGAGAAAGAGAGAAAGAGAGAGAGAGAGAGAGAGAGAGAGAGGATCTTTCCTCTTCTGGTTCACTCCCCGAATGTCTGCGATAGCCAGGTAGCCGGGGCTGGGCCAGGAACTGTGTGGGTCAGCATCCGAGCCTCTGAGGACACACATTAGTAGGAAGCTGCATTGCAAGCAGAGGAACTGGAGTGTGAAGCAGTCCCTCCGAAGGGGCGTGGCCTGCTGGGCCCACAGTGCCTACAGCTGCCCCTCACATTTTGTGGAAACTGCCAAGTCCTCCCACCATCAGGGCAGGGAACGTTCCCCTTGTTGGGTGCCTTGTCTGTGCCAGGGGCTGGGCTGGGTCCTTTTTCTGCTTAACGGTGACGGACGCCTTCTTCATGGCACTTCCTGAGTAGGTGCCGTGGCCACGTCAGGGACGGGAAGAGAGGACTCGCAGCACAGCCAGCACTGCGACACCCTGCCTGCGGGTCTCCTTTTGTTCTGCATGCCCTGAACCAGGCGAGGATAGAGAGCATTTTAGTAAGGAGGTCATTCAGGTTGCTTCAGCCTCAGCAGCCTATGGAAACGGGGGAGGAGGGGGAAGGAACGTCACAAGATCCAGGTGAAAATCCTAGTGTTGCCACCTCCTGGCTGCGAAGCCTTGAGCAAGTTACTTAACCTTTCTGAGCTGATCCACACAACAAGACTCACTTGTGGAGGATTAAATTAGAATGAAGGATTGGGATGAAGTGCCGAATCCATGCCCCAGAACACCCGAGTGGAACAGCACGCCAGCTCTTGCTGTCCCCAGCAGTCACAGGCCAGGGTTGGTGCCTTAGGGGGTCTCCTCTCCGCCCTCCCCAGTATTTCGGAGCCTTGGATGTGTGCCAGAACCAGGTCAGAGAACAGACCCAAGCCAGGACTCGGTTATCAGAAGTCAGAGCTAAATTTAGGAAGCAACTGTGAACGTGAATACTCGGCAGGCGCTGTGAAGTAGGGCTGTGCAATTATCTGGCAAATTTGATTAAAGTAGACAGGCTGCGCTAATAATTTGTCCAGGTCTCAGCCAAACAGCCCCTCCTTCTCCCCAGGAGTTTTCCTCCCAAACCCTCTTGGTCTGCGCTCTGGCCACCCCCACCCCCAACTCCTTTCTTCTTCCTGGCATGGGGTTTCTTTGGTGGGAGTTATTAAATATCTGTGCCTTTTCCTTGGGGCAAAGACTGCAAATGCATGACCTTGGGGTGCCATTCAGCACTTAGGATGTTCCCTTTGGCCTGTGTAAGTTAAAGCAGAAGTTGAACTTCTAGTAGAAAATTTGGACGGGGGCATGCGCTGCGGCCCCGCAGATTAAAGCCCCAGCTTCCTGTGCCAGTATCCCATATGGGCACTGGTTCAAGTCCCAGCTGCTCTATTTTTGATCAAGCTCCCTGCTAATGCGCCAGAGAAAGAAGCAGAAGGTGGTCCAAGTCCTTGTGCCCGTGCACTTGTGTGGGAGACTGGGAAGAAGCTCCTGGTACCTGGCTTCAGATCGGCTCAGCTCTGGCTACTGCAGCCATTTGGGGAGTGAACCAGTGGATGGAAGCCTTTCTCTCTCTCTCTCTCTCTTCTCTGTAACTCTTTCAAATAAATAAAAGAAATCTTTAAAAATTGGGAGATTTAACACAAAAATTTAGACTCCTCTCTCCTCTTAGAGAAATAGGAAGGTGGAGCCAGCTGGGCCTGCACCCCCAGGGCTGCCCACAGGTCCCTGCTGCTTTTCTGAGTCCACAGCTTCTTCCCTCACCTCACCACGTCCCTTCACCCGTGCCCTGCCTCCTCGCGCCTGTGTTCTGCTCTGCAGTTTGGGCCGACTGCATCCATGCACGTGTTCCTCTCTAAGATCCTGAAATGGAAAGCTAGCCTGACACCTGTCCTTGGGACTCGTCTCTGATTTCCACAGGAGCGGGTTAGTGATCCCCCACCCCCAAGTGACAGGGGTGTTCCTGCACAGGCTTCAGCCTTTGGACCCCAAGTTGTCCCCAGCACTGCTCCTAACCCCCCCCCCCCACCAGTGGGAAAGAGAATCTTACCCAGCCGGAAGTGAGAGGGCTGCCAGGTCCTGCACAGCCTTTGCCCTTGTCACCAAGTGCCGCCTGTCCTGGTGGGGGTTATTGCAGGTCATCCAGGTAGGGCAGGGATCAGGACTCCTTGAGGGAAGGAGATATATCTATGTGTCTATATCTTATCTATCTTCTATCTGCTGGTTCATTCCCCAAATGCATACAAGAGCCAGGGCTGAGCCAGACCGAAGCCAGGATCATGAAACTCAACCTGAATCTCACATGGGTGGCAGAGACTCAAGTACTTGGACCATCCTCCTCTGCCTTTCCAGGGTGTACATGATCAGAGTGGGGCTGGGACTTGAACCCAGGAATGGGATACAGGTGTCCTAGGCGGTGTCTTAGCCATCGCAGCAGACGCCCTCCTCTGCTGTGGCTTTTATATCCTCACATCTGCATGGGGATTGGTGATGGTGTTCACTGAAAGATTGAATTCAGTCGATTTGCTTTTAATCCATTGCATGCATGAGGGAGAGAGAGATTTTCAAATTTAAGCAACTCTGTAATTGATTCTGTTTGGGCCTACATAGTTGAATTAAAATATAGCGTTTGAGGCAGCTTGATATAGAGTGGGGCTCAATGTGTCGTGCACTTCATTACAAGGATGACTCTTTGTACTTTCTAATTATAGTTTAGGGAGGCCATGCTGAGTTTTGAGATAAAAATAAAGTAGGCTGTGGGTGCAGTTGCAGCTCTGGTCACTGCGCGGTTTCTTTTGGACTGTGGATTCCCCAAGTGTGGTTCCTGAACCAGCAGCGTTAGCAGTACCTGGGAACTCGTTTGAAATGCGACTTCCTGGGCCTTGTTCCAGACCTCGTGCAGTAGAAAGTCTGGGCTGTGACCAGACCTCCATGTGATTCTGTGAAATTTGGGAACCGCTTGTGTAGACAAATCTCTGAGAATCGGCAAATGTGGCATTTTGCTTAGCTTTGGCATTAAACTTTAGGCAATGCTTTGTTTCATTCACTCATTCATTCATTCTGCCAGGCATCGACTCCACAGGTTTATGGAGCATTTGTATGCCGCAAGCACTGTGCTAGTTGCACGAGATAAGGAGTGAACGAGAGAGAGGCTGCCCTGCTCAGGCAGAGCATGTGGTCCCCTGGGGGACAGACGGACACCTCTGGCTGCCCCCTGCACCTGGATCAGTAGCTGTGAAGGGTCCCAGGATCTGGGGAAGGGGGTTGGTTCCTGGAGCCCTGCGGAGGTCAGGAGTAGAGAAGTTGCCAGTGACTGGGCAAGAGCCCACCTTTGGGTTCGCTAGAGCACCTCTGCTTCTCTCTCTGTCAATGAATAGTTCCAATCAAGACAGCAGGGGTGGAGTGGGGAATGATTCAGCTGATAAAACAATTTGAAGATTGCTAAACCAGAAAATTTCTTAGGGTACCTACAAAGTCTAAAATGCTAAGGAAAAAAATGGGACACTAGCCGATGTTTTTCACTTTTAAGCAATGAAAAGTGGGGAGATATCTATTTCCCATCTTACATCAGACCCATTGGGATGGCTCTGATAAAACCCCCAAACCAGGGAGTTGCAAGAGCTGACAGTGTGAGAGCAGATTCTGTGTGTCTAACCTGACCAGGCCGTGTGCTTCGCAGACACCCTGTGAGGCATGTTTCTGTGTCTGTGGGCTGTTCCCGGATGAGAACAGATCACTCTCCCTAATATGCCTCATCCGATGACTGCAGGCCTGAATGGGACAAAACAGCTTTGTGCAGGGACCTGCTCCTGGGCCTGGGACACTGGTCTTCTCTTGCCTTTAGACTTGAATGGAAGCACTGCTTTCCTTGGGTCCCAAGGCTGCTGGCTCCAGGCTGGTGCTTAGGCTGTTAGCTCCCCTGTTTCTTAGGCCTTCAGACTCACATCAGAACTCAAGCCGTCAGCTCTCCTGGGTCTCTAACTTGCCAGCAGCAGATCTTGGGACTTCTCAGCCTCCATTGTCTCGTGAGCCAGTTACCTTTGCTCTCTCTCTCTCCACATGTACATGCACAACACATATGCGGGTACTTTAAAAAGTTCATGGAGGGGCAGGTGTTGGGTGCAGCAGTTAAGATACCCCTTGGGATGCCTGCATTCCATATTGGAGTACCTGGGTTTGAGTCCTGGCTCTGCTTCCAATTCCAGCTTCCTGCTAATGCACACCCTGAGAGGCACTCCCTGGTAGCTCAATGACTGAGGTCCCTGCCATCCACATGGGAGCCCCAGCTTGGGTTCCAGGCTCCCAGTTTCAGACTGGCTCAGCCCCAGCTGTTGTGGGCATTTGGGGAGTGAACAAGCAAGTGGGCAATCTCCCTGTCTCTCTTTCTCTTTGTCTCTGTCTGCCTGTATCTCTCCCTCTCTCTGTTGTCTGCCTTTAAAATGAATTTAAAAAATTAAGTTTTAAAAAGTTAGTGGATGGGCTGGAATTGTGGTACAATGTGTTAAGCCACTGCTTGTGATGCTGATATCCCATATCAGAGTGCCGAATCAAGTCCTGGCTGTTCCACTTCTGATCCAACTCTCTGTTAATGCACCTAGAAAAGCAGTGGAAGTAGGCCCAAGTACATGGGCCCCTGGCACCCTTGTGGGAGACCCAGATGGACTTCCAGGCCTGGTCCAGCCCCAGTCAATGTGGCCATTTGGAGAGTGAGCCAGCAGATAGAATATCTTTTTCTCTTTCTCTGTCTCTCCCTCTCTATCACTCCATCTTTCAAATAAATAAATATTTTCTTAAAAATATGCATATTCTAAGAACTTTCTGAAGCCCTGTTATACATAGACACACACATGCACACACACACAGGCACACACACACACATGCACATGCATGCGCCCACACCCTGAGTAACATGGTGTTAACCCTGGGGAGAGTTTGGGACACTTCGGATGCCTGCATGTCATGGAAAGGACGCTGGACTCCAGGCTGGACGATGACATCCTCACCCCTTCATTCAGGGGTGTTGTTGGGGAGGTGAAACGGGCAGCAGTTATGGAGCCTCAAAAAATTAAATATAGGGGCTGACATTGTGCTGTAGTGAGTTAAGCTGTGGCTTGTGACCCTGGCATACCATATGGGTACCAGTGCAAGTTCCAGCTGCTCTGCTTCTGATCAAGTTCCCTGCTGGTGTGCCTGGGAAAGCAGTGGAGGATGACCTGAGTGCTTTGGTCCCTGCATCCATACAGGATACCCAGATGGAATTCCAGACTCCTGGCTTCAGCCTGGCCCAGCTCCAGCCATTATGGCCATTTTGGGAATGAACCAGAGGATGGAAGCTCTCTCTGTCTCTCCTCTCTCTGCCTTTTAAATAAGTAAATAACCTTTTATAAAAAAAATAGGGGGAGGGTGCCGTGGCTCACTAGGTTAATCCTCTGCCTGCAGCGCCGGCATCCCATATGGGTGCCGGGTTCTAGTCCTGGTTTCTCCTCTTCCAGGCCAGCTCTCTGCTGTGGCCTGGGAGTGCAGTGGAGGATGGCCTGAGTGCTTGGGCCCTGCACCCCATGGGAGACTGGGAGGAAGCACCTGGCTCCTGGCTTCGGATCGGCGCAGCGTTGGCTGTAGTGACCATTAGGGGAGTGAATCAATGGAAGGAAGAACTTTCTCTCTGTCTCTCTCTCTCACTGTCTATATCTGTCAAGTCACTGTTTCTCATAATGTCCATTTCATTTCAACAGGTTTCCTTTTTGGTGCTTGGTTAGTTGTCACTGATCAGGGAGAACATATGATATTTGTCCCTCTGGGACTGGCTTATTTCACTCAGCATGATGTTTTCCAGATTCCTCCATTTTATTGCAAATGACCGGATTTCATTGTTTTTTACTGCTGTATAGTATTCTATAGAGTACATGTCCCATAATTTCTTTATCCAGTCTACTGTTGATGGGCATTTGGGCTGGTTCCAGGTCTTAGCTATTGTGAATTGAGCTGCAGTAAACATTGAGGTGCAGACAGCTTTTTTGTTTGCCAATTTAATTTCCTTTGGGTAAATTCCAAAGAGTGGGATGGCTGGGTTGTATGGGAGGGTTATATTCAGGTTACTGAGGAATCTCCAGACTGACTTCCATAGAGGCTTTACCAGTTTGCATTCCCTCCAACAGTGGGTTAGTGTCCCTTTTTTCCCCACATCCTCGCCAGCATCTGTTGTTGGTAGATTTCTGAATGTGAGCCATTCTAACCGGGGTGAGGTGGAACCTCATTGTGGTTTTGATTTTCATTTCCCTGATTGCTAGTGATCCTGAACATTTTTTCATGTGCCTGTTGGCCATTTGGGTTTCCTCTTTTGAAAAATGTCTATTGAGGTCCTTGGCCCATCTCTTAAGTGGGTTGTTTGTTTTGATGTTGTGGAGTTTCTTGATCTCTTTGTAGATTCTGGTTATTAACCCTTTATCTGTTGCACAGTTTGCAAATATTTTTTCCCATTTCTGTCGGTTGCCTCTTCACTTTCCTGGCTGTTTCTTTTGCAGTACAGAAACTTCTCAATTTGATGCAATCCCAAATGTTAATTTTGGCTTTGACTGCCTGTGCTTCCGGGGTCTTTTCCAAGAAATCTTTGCCGGTACCTATCTCTTGCATGTTTCTCCAATGTTCTCTAATAATTTGATGGTGTCGGGTCATAGATTTAAGTCTTTAATCCATGTTGAGTGGATTTTTGTGTAAGGTGAAAGGTAGGGGTCTTGCTTCATGCTTCTGCATGTGAAAATCCAGTTTTCCCAGCACCATTTATTGAATAGACAGTTCTTACTCCAGGGATTGATCAAATATAAGTTGGCTGTAGATGTTTGGGTTGATTTCTGGTGTTTCTGTTTTGTTCCATTGGTCTCCAGGGCTTCCCAACACTGTCTTCTGTGGTGATGCAAACGCTGGCCTGGGACCATGCTTTGGGAAGCAGAGCTTTGGATGGACCAGTTCCCAGCCCAGAAGGAAGGAGAGGGAAGAGCTGACGGGGGAGTTGGTGGGTGTGCTCAGTGCCGAATGGAGGGGTGAGGACGTCATCGTCCAGCCTGGAGTCCAGCGTCCTTCCCATGACATTGTTGTGATTTGGAGGCAAGCAACTTAATTTCCTCATCTTTAAAAATTCAGAATTTTTGTGGGAATTAGAAACTCTGTGTGTGTATGTGTGTATGTTTCTCTCTCTCTCTCTTTCTCTCTCTCTGTGTGTGTATGTGAGAGAGAGAGAGAGAGCGAGGGAGAGAGACAGCCTGACTCCTGACAGCATGTTCAGTTAATGGTACTCAGTTAATGGTATCTATTCCTTTGTCAAGTTCCTGTGAGCTTTGGGGTCAACATGAGTGTATTGTAAACCTGAGGGCAAGGGGCACCCAGAGGAAGGAGCACTGGAAGGGGTCGAGGAGAGGGAAGCCAAAGTCAAATCCACAGTTCGCAAGGGCCTGGCTTTGTTCCAAGCTCAGCAGGTTTTAAAGCCCCAGAGAAGCTGGCGACTGGACTCCTAAAGAGGTCCTTCCAACCACAAACGAGTCCCGCTCGCTCCAGATCGTCTTTAATGCTCCAGCAGGCCTGAGCACACCGTGAGTCATTCACGAGGGTGCTGAAATCCTGAGACTTCCCCAAAGGCCCCGAGACTACGGCTCAGACCCAAGGTGCTCTCGGCTGATTGAACGTGATGGGGGCTGTGTGACGTGAGTCAGCTCAGGTCGCTGCCGTCCTCGCAGCCGCAGGCTCCGCCATCAGCACCAGTTAGTATCATCGTGAAGAAGCGCGTATCGCATTGGTGGGTATGGGCCCATCCAGGGGCAGGTCCACGGCCCCTTCCCTGATCTGGTTTGCAAAGGGAAGTCGGATGCCAGCAGCGTCAGCCCGTGTCGACACAGGGAATGGTAAAACAGGTTTTCATCAGGGCTGTCCGGCAGGCTTCCTGATGGGGCTTCGGGAGCCTCCTGGCTGACAGGCCTTGTTCTGCTCCACGGCCACAGCAGTGACACAAGTGACAGTCGGGCCTACCTCACCAGCACGTTCTCAAGGGGAAGAAATGGTCACACATGTTAGATCCCTGTTATTGCTTTAAGGCTCATTTATTGTTAGCATTTTCTCTAAGGAGACAAAACATGGATGGTAGAACACTAATAAAACAGTGTCCAACCACACAGACAGAGAAGCGAGGAAGCCTGGGTCAGCCTCACTGGAGGGAGGGTAATAAGCAGCGGGGCTGCTGGGTGAGCTCCGGGCTCTCCTTTCTGTGTTTAACCCCTGGGTGCTAGAGGATCATGAGAAATGTCCTGGGCTCGCAGTGTCCCAGAGGGAACCCTGGGATTTCAGTGCTCAGGCTGGCTTTGCTTGCACAAGGGGGATGGCTTAGGAGACTCCATCCCCCAGCCTGGCATTTCCCAGTCCACTTCACGGGAAAATAGTCCCGCAAGATGCTAAGAATGTACCACTGGGAGGTGATTTTAAAGTCTGGGAAATGTCTCTGCAGACCGTCTGTGCATATGGTCTTCAGCTCTCCCTCAAGGTCAAGGTCAAGTCAGGAAAGAGAAACATTTCTAGAGCCCACTTACAAAAAGGAAACACAAATTTAATTCAAGCAGCTCAAAATCTGCAATTGTGCCCAAGTGTTCTCTCCTTGTGCTCCTCTGAGGTGGGAGAGAAGGCTTTCACGTTCTTTCTTTCTTCCCTTCTTATCTCATAAGAGATTTATTTATTTATTTGACAGGGAGAGAGAGAGAGAAAGAGGGAGAGAGAGAGCGAGATTTCATCTGTTGGTACACTTCCTAAATGGCCACAACAAAGCTAGGAGCCAGGGACTGCATCTGGGTCTCTCACGTGGGAGCAGGGGCTCAAGCACTTGGGCCACCATCTGCTGCCTTCTCAGGTGCATTAGCGGGGAGTTGGACTGGAAGCCGAGCAGACAGGGCTCCACCTGGTGCCCATGTAGGGTGCCAGTATCAGAGACACTGCACCACAACTTCCATGCTTTTTTCTTTTCTTTTCTTTCTTTCTTTTTTAAAGATTTATTTATTTGTTTGAAAGGCAGACTTACAGAGAGGCAGAGGCAGAGAGAGAAAAAGAGAGAGAGGGAGAGAGGTCTTCCATCTACCAGTTTACTTCCCAAATGGCCTCAGTGGCCGGAGCTGGGTCAATCTGAAGCCAGAAGCCAGGAGCTTCTTCCAGGTTTCCCACATGGGTGCAGGGGCCCAAGGACTTGGGCCATCTTCTACTGCTTTCCCAGGACATAGCAGAGAGCTCTAATGGAAGTGGAGCAGCGGGGACTCGAACCAGTACCTATATGGGATGCTGGCACTGCAGGCTGAGGCTTTACCCACTATGCCACAGTGCAGGCCCCTCCATGCTTTTTCTTTGGGCCAGTGTCTGCCTTGCTCCTACAGTCTAATGTGTTCCATGCACCCAGTAATTGGGGGTCCCCCAGGGCCCTCTGTGGCAGGAGGTGGTCTGGGGAAGGAGGCAGACCTGGCCAGCTCTTGTCATGGGTGAGTCGGGGGCATGCTAGGGCCCCGGCTGGCAGGTGAGTGAGTTTCTTGTTCCTGAAATCTAATCAGGGAGCGGATCGCAGCCTGAGTGTCCTGAGAGACTTGCTCTGCGGCCTGGTACACGACATGGCACATGGCACGCATGTTGTATGCATACTTGGAAATAACCAATATCCTCTAATTTTTGGGAAAGGGTTATATACATCCAGCTCCTTCATTATGATATTCAAATTCTTTAGGTGCTTGCTGATTTTTTTGTCTGCTTGTTCTATTTGTTTTAACAACTGAATTTCAGTCTTTAACTCTGAGAGTGGCTTAGATATTTTCTTTCCTTAATTCTGTCTGTCTGTCTTACACATAGGATCAGAGAGTACATTATGCATTATAGCCATGTATTCAGGGTTATTGTTTCTCCCTGGAAGAGTGGTTCCCTTTATTGTTATGCGATGCCCCTTTTATCCCTAATGATGCCTTTTGCCTTAAGGACCTGTTGCCTTCCCCTCCCCCACACCTACCTTCCCGCTGCACTGGAAGGTAGGGCGTCTCTGAGATGGGCCCCAGCCAGGCCTGCCGACACCTGTTCTACGAAACTCTTCTTTCTGAGCCCCTGACACCATGTTCTCCCACTTTTCTTTCAAAGCTCTTTAATTTTAGGAAACAAGAAATATGGATGGCTAAAACAGAAATTTAAAAATGTTGTCATTTAAAGTCAGATCAAATTGCTTCTATCTCCCTCTGAATAGGACAACCCCCCACCCCCCCCACTCTTCATCTACAGACCTTGCTTGTCCTTCCATCCTTGGTGCAGGCATCACCTCCTCCAGGAAGCCATCCATGAATACCTCCCCTGAGCCTGACTCTGGCTCCTTGTGCAGCCCATCTTCTCAGAGCCTTCACTTGATGAATGCCACCTGTTTACTTGCTTTTTGATTGTGGAGGGAGGGGACCCCATCACCTGCTTTGTTCCATCACATTGCTGGGCTGGCGTGCAGCAGGCAGCCCGTATCTGCAAACATAACAGAACAAGCCCGTATGAGTGAATGTTTTTGCCTAACTTTGGGAATTCATCAAAGTTCAGCCCAGTTTTCTCTTGATCGTCCCTCCCTCGTATTCCTCACACCTCCCTGGCTTTGGTTGACACCCCAAGACTGATGGCGTCCATTCTGGTACCTTGAGTTCCGTCTTCTCTCCGCGCTTGCTGGTGTGTCTTGGAAGCTCCAGCAGAGGCCCCACAGGATGCCAGCACTCAAATGCGCATCCTCTGTCCCTGCACACGTCCTCTGCCTCCGCACGCCTCTTGCTTTCCCGGGGTCTTTGGTCCCCCAGAGGCCTGACCGTTTTTCAAGTCATTTAGTCTTACGTTCAGCCGTCCCCTTAACTTAGCCCATTCCCAGCCACACACTAAGCTCTGGATTTTTCCCCTTTAATTCTCACTTTCGTCTGTCTCTTCTTCTCTGGTCTTACTGCCTGGACCCTGCTCCAGGTGTTCATCCCTTGTGCCTGGAATGTGTACCACCCTTATCTGAACCCCTCTCTGGGGGCTGGTTTTACAATGTTGGCCCTAACCCATCACCTCCCTGCTAGCCTCTTTTCCGCCTCCACCGCGTGCTGCCGACTGCTCTATGACGCTATTTTTCCTGCCATCCAGAGCCCTTGTGCCCTCCTCTGCATTCCTTTACCTGGAATCCATTGTCCCCTCTTTTCTGTTGGGGGCAAAAATAATTGAATGGGCATAGGCACCACATTAGTTCATTTTCTGTGGCTAAACAAAATACCCACCACTGAGTATACAGAAAAGAGGTTTATTTGGCTCAAAGTTTTAGAAGCTAAACGTCCAAGCTCAGGTGGTCCTGGCTGGTCTGTCTCTGGTGAGAGCTCCCTTGAATACATCACAGCACAAAAGGCATCGTGGTGGGAGCGTGTGCCAGAGGGGACATCACCTGGCCAGACAGGAAGCCAAAGGGGGACTCGGGCTGGCTGTTGTTTAACAAACCATCCCTACAGGAACTGACTCCTCCACAAGGCCAGCATGACCAGTGTGAATGCCTGCCAGGGCAATGCCCCGGTGACCAAACCAACTTCCACCAGGCCCTGTCTCTTAAAGGTTCCCCCACCTCTCACCCAGCACACTGGGGACTGCATTTCCCACACTTGAACCTGTCGAGGGACACACACAAACCATTTCCAGACCCCAGCAGGCACCAGCTGGTCAGGATGGAGCACAGACGTCAGCGCTGCTCAGCATTGGCCTCCTGCTTCCTATCAACATCTGCTTGGCCTTGATGATCCCGTCCGACCTCCTCAGTGACAGGGAGCACCCGGCCACACCAGCCTTCGCTGCCGTCTCTTCTCTTGGGACTCCTGCAGGCATTATCTGTGTCGTCCATCGGTGTATAATTAGAGCTCGCTAGAACACCACGTGAACTCCTCTTTGTCACCTCAACTCAACTAAGAGCCCCTAGGGGCAGAGACCACACTTGGAAGTTGTGATCCCCAATGTGTAGTACCTGAAAAAGCAGATTCGGGGTCACCCAGGAACTTAAAAATGCAAATTCTCAGGCCCCATCCTGTGGTATTCAATCAGAATCTCTGGGAGTGGGCCCAGTAGGCTGTGTACCAACAATCCCCCTCCACAGTGATTCTAATCCACTCAAGTTTGAGAATCAGCACCTTACATAATGTGGGGGAAACACAGGGAGTTTTCAAGGTAGGATTTTTTTTTTTTACAGGCAGAGTGGACAGTGAGAGAGAGAGACGAAAGAAAGGTCTTCCTTTTTGCCGTTGGTTCATCCTCCAATGGCCACCACGGCCGGTGCGCTGCGGCTGGCGCACCGCACTGATCTGAAGGCAGGAGCCAGGTGCTTCTCCTGGTCTCCCATGGGGTGCAGGGCCCAAGCACTTGGGCCATCCTCCACTGCACTCCCTGGCCACAGCAGAGAACTGGCCTGGAAGAGGGGCAACCGGGACAGAATCCGGCACCCCGACTGGGACTAGAACCCGGTGTGCCAGCGCCGCTAGGTGAAGGATTAGCCTATTGAGCCGCGGCGCCGGTCTCAAGGTAGGATCTTAATAGTGACTTCTCTTGCTGACTGTTTGTTCTGTCTTTGCACCTCCCACTGCTGTCTCTGTGCGTAGTGTTAATGATGTGTAGCGTGGACACTTGGATTTGGATTCAACTAGCACTTAGTAATCACTTGGTCTAGGACAGATTCAGCGACAGGGACACCTATGGGGGTTTATAGTTTTATTCTCTCAATCGTCTTGTGCAGTAGAAGATATCATTACTCTCATTTAACACAAAAGAAAACCAAAAAACCCAGGGAGGACCCAAGCCTGGCTCCGGTTGACATGGGAGGAAGCACAAGGCCTGGCATCTGAACCAAAGATGGTTATTTGGGTTACTCAGGCTCTGTGCCCTGCTGGGGTGATGATGATGGTGTCCACGTTCCCGTGAGTGCTGGTGACTGATGCTGTTCATGGAGGGTGCAGCTTGAACACTGTTCATCAATTGACAGTTTAGTATCCTTGAAGTTAGGATGCATTTTGTAATCGATAACACATTGTAGTTTAAAATCAGAAATATCTTAGATGCAGTAAAATCCAGTGAAAAATGTGTGGTCATTTCCATTTGGATAAAACTCTGTGTGTGTGTGTGTGTGTATGTGTGTGCTCTTATATGTATTTGTACCAAATGTAAGAGCTGAACACCAAATTTGGGGCTCACAGGGGCAAAAATGTGAAATATTCTGGGCCCTTAAGAGTCTCTTTGAGCATACAAGAGGCACTTCTGGAAGAAGAGAGAGTAATAATTTACATTCTCCATTTCCCATTGGGAGAACACAGACCCAACCTCATTCACCCTCTTGTCTACCCCAGAGAACTATCAAAATACACAAGGAAAAATGTATAGTCAGTTTCACCTTTCCAAGCAGTGGCCCGGGTCTCACCACGCCTAGTCAACACTTAGACAAATGAGAGGTTTATTTGGCTAGGATTTCAAGTAGCAGCTGTGACAATCTATTATACAGTTGTGACTTTGGTTATTTCTCTTTCACAGCGAGCACATAATTCTGCAGAAAGTGTTTGTAAAAGCAGAAAGGAGAGTGAGGCCAAGGGAAACCTAGCCACCCTCATCCCACGGCAGGCCCTACAGAGAACAGCATGGCTTTCTGAGTGCTGGTCTTGATTTTGGCCAACATGCCATTAGCCACAGCATGGCCAAACCTTCTAGTACTTTCTGACAAGGCTAGAAAAGATGGTAACTGGTTTTACTCTGAAATGAGGCTTTGGCTTGGAATGAATAACTCAATACCTGCCTTTCTCCTTGGCAAACACCACCCCTAGCTCCCTTGCCTGCCGGCTTAGATATAAGCTCTGGGGTTCAGAGCTCCATAGGATACCCTCTCTTTCATTGATTGTCTTTCTTCCTCCCTCCCTCCCTCCCTCCCTCCCTCCCTCCCTCCCTCCCTCCCTCCCTCCCTCTCTCTCTCTCTCTCTCTCTCTCTCTCTCTCTCTTCTTTCTTTCTTTCTTTCTTTCTTTCTTTCTTTCTTTCTTTCTTTTGACAGGCAGAGTGGACAGTGAGAGAGAGACAGAGAGAAAGGTCTTCCTGTTGCCGTTGGTTCACCCTCCAATGATCACTGCGGCCGGTGTGCTGCGGCCGATGGCAGGAGCCAGGTGCTTCTCCTGGTCTCCCATGGGGTGCAGGGCCCAAGCACTTGGGCCATCCTCCACTGCCCTCCCGGGCCACAGCAGAGAGCTGGCCTGGAAGAGGAGCAACTGGGACAGAATCCGGCGCCCCGACCGGGACTAGAACCCGGTGTGCCGGTACCACAGGTGGAGGATTAGCCTATTGAGCTGTGGCGCCGGCCTGATTGTATTTCTAAACCAAGCTGTAAAAAGCAATATTTCCCAGCTCTGCCCTGCCTTTCCTGTCTCTTGTGATTTACAAGGAAACTTCAAACTCCTGTTATTAAAATTCTATCTATCCTTCCAGCCCAGGCATCGCTTCTCTCAGGAAACCTCTGCTTTCTACAACTGATCCACTCTCTCTGTCCTTCGATCTTCTCTAACTTTCTTTTGTGTCTGATATTTTTATTGTGTTATATTTCCTTTTTTTAAAAAAAGATTTTATTTATTTATTTGAGAGGTAGAATTACAGAGAGACAGATGAAGAGACAGAGTCTCTCTGTCTTCCATCCACTGGTTCTCTCCCCAGATGGCTGCAATGGCTAGAGCTGAACTCTTCCAGGAGCTTCTTCCAGGTCTCCCACGTGGCTGCAGGGGCTCAAGCACTTGGGTCATCTGCTGCTTTTCCAGGCCATAAGCAGAGAGCTGGATCAGAAGAGGAGCAGGTGGGACATGAACTGGCGCCCGTGTGGGATGCTGGCTCTGCAGGCCGGGGCTTTAACCCCCTGCACCATAGCACTGGTATGGTGACACTTATCAATCACCTTCCCACAGTAGTGCAGAGCTTCTTAAAGTATGGCCAAGGTTCCTTGTATTGGGTTCCTCCAAATCCTCTTCCAAACTTGCTGATCCAGTATTTTCAGTAAGGGACTCAAGTGTCTGTGTATTTCTTTTAGAGATTTATTTATTTATTTGGAAGTCTGAGACAGAGAGGGAGAGAGGGAGAGAGAGACAGAGAGGGAGAGAGAGAGAGAGCACTATGTTTCATGGTACATTTCTAGCAGTGAGCAGCAGGGAGAAGTGCAGGTAGTGGGGAACAAAGGGTGGTCTGATTTACCTCTCAACTTTGCCTTTGGCTGTGTAGCCAGTTTCTGGAGCTTCGCTGTGAACCCCCAGAAGTCTCTGAGGCCCCCCTTTTGCTGCGACTTCCCTTTCTCATCAGAGAGCAGCAATCAGGGCCAGGAGGTGTCACCCGCCTTGGTCACCTCCAGCCCACCTGGGAGAACATTCTACAGTCCCGGGACTCTCCAACAAGGGTTCTTGTCCCTCCAGACTGGCTGGGCTGAGTGACCGTCTCGCTAATGGCTGTGACCCTCTCAGGCCTGTTCTGCATAATCAGAATAAATTGGTAGCCGAAATATTTGTCTGCACCATTCTGATCAAAAACACCCCTTGCAGGCCGGCGCCGTGGCTCAATAGGCTAATCCTCCACCTTGCGGCGCCGGCACACCGGGTTCTAGTCCCGGTTGGGGCGCCGGATTCTGTCCCGGTTGCCCCTCTTCCAGGCCAGCTCTCTGCTATGGCCAGGGAGTGCAGTGGAGGATGGCCCAGGTGCTTGGGCCCTGCACCCCATGGGAGACCAGGAAAAGCACCTGGCTCCTGGCTCCTGCCAGGATCAGCGCGGTGCGCCGGCTGCAGCGGCGGCCATTGGAGGGTGAACCAACGGCAAAAGGAAGACCTTTCTCTCTCTGTCTCTCTCTCTGTCCACTCTGCCTGTCAAAAAAAAAAAAAAAAAAAAAAAAAAAAAACACCCCTTGCTTTGATCTCTCAGGCAAAGCGAGGTCTTCTCCCTGAATTCTGATGGCATTGACCTTGAGTCTCTTGTTGGGCATGGAAGGCAGGATTCTCAGGGCTCATTAAAGCCCTTTCTCAGCTGTGCAGCCCCAGTGAGGCCCTGGGTTTTGTGCTCTGCCTCCCTAATGGAAATAGTTATTGGCAAGTGCAGAGTTTGGCCTGGAAACTCAGACTTCAATGGTGCCAAACTGCTACCTGCCTCTGTCTGCACATTCAGGATTTGGACTGAGCATCCCGCAGGGGAGGGTGGATGCCGGGTAGTGACCACATTCTTTGCCAGGGGAGCGGCGATCAAGCAGTGCTCCTCTGTGTTTTCCCATGAAGAGAATCAGTTTGGGCTCTAGCTTGAGATTTGGCTGAGCGTGGCCTTGGGCTTGCACTTTGCGGTCCTGAGCAATTGGTCTCGGCTGATTGTTCTCACCGTGGGAGGCCTGCCTGCCGTCCTCTCTGCCCTTTTGCCCTGGCCAAGTAGGGAGTCCCTCAAAACAGTGATTGTAACATCTGGGGTCTGGGCACATGCTAAATATTCTTTCCTGTTTCTATCACAGGGCAATGCAAGAGAGTGAAGTCCTGTGAATTGATTTTTATGTATGTATTTTTAAAGATTTATTTATTTACTTGAAAGGCAGAGTTACAGAGGTAGAGGCAGAGAGAGAGGTCAGTCTTTCATCTGCTGGTTCACTCCCTAAATGGGTATCACAGCTGGAGCTGAGCTGATCTGAAGCCAGGAGCCAGGAGATTCCTCTGGGTCTCCGATGTGGGTGCAGGGGCCCAAGGACTTGGGCCAACTTCCACTGCTTTCCCAGGCCACGGCAGAGAGCTGGATTGGAAGTGGAGCAGCCAGGATTCAAACTGGTGCCCATATATGGAAGTGTTATTTTTTAAACAACCTGATTAAGTGTCTCAGGGTGGATGGAGAGGACATCTCTGTGTGTGTGTGTGTGAGTGTGTGTGTGGCTGCCAGGACTGCCTTCCCTTGATCCCCTGCCCCTGCAATGCCCCTAGCCTGCTGATTCCTGTAACCTTCTTCACGCCAGCCCCCAGCGTGGGCACATGACTCAAGGACAGGCCAACGGAAGTTGGCTAACACCTGACTGGGTGCTATGATTTGTCCTGGGGCATGGCTGGGTCCTTCAAAGCCTTCCTAGAAGGTGAGTGTGTGAATAAGCAAACAAAAAACATTAACGTTTACAGACACAAAGTTACTGCTGGCCTCCCTCTCTCCAGGCTTGCTGCCTGTGGAGTTCTCTTCCAAGGATACAGTCTTGCTCAGAACATGAGGAGAGCGTCAGCATGGGGGCAATCACACCTGCTGCCTCCTGCCCAGACCTTTCACCTGCACCCCGGATGACTCCCCTGGTCCCCGGGCCCCTGTGCTTGCTTGTTCCTCGCTCACACTCCTCCTTGCCTCTTCTCTTCCAGCTCATCGCTGTTCCTCCTTCCCCGCCCCCCAGCCCTGGTAGCCTCTTCTCTGGAACTTTCTGTTACTGGTTCACGCCTATGATCCTACAGAACACTGTACACTTGTGTCTTGGGTCTTTATTGTACTACCTCATAATTTTTACCATATATCTCTCCTGAGTTGGGCCATGTCTTAGTCTGTTTGGGCACCCTTGGACTGGGCAGTCTATAAGCATCAGAATTTTATTTCTCAACAGTCCTGGGCATGGGGATGTCCAAAATCAAGTTAACTAGTCGACTCCGTGACTGGGGAGGGCTGCTTCCTTCACAGGTAGACGTCTTTTCATTGTAACCTCACAAGATGGAAGAGGTTAACAAGCACTCTTTTGAAAGGGCACTGGGGGTGGGCATTAGGTGGGTTAAGCAGCGCGTGGGACCCCCACATCCATATTGGAGTCCCAGCCACTTTACTCTTTGGACCTAGCTTTCTGCTAATGGACCTGAGAAGCAGTGGATGAAGGCCCAAGTACCTGGGCCCCTGCCACCCATGTGGGAGATCCAGAGAGAGCTCCTGGCTCCTGGCCTTGGCCTGGCCTAGCCGGGGCTGTTGCAACTTTTTGGGGAGTGAACGAGGGAGAAAGATCTTTTGCTCTTTGTTTCTTGCTCTCTCTCTCTCTGTCAATCTATGTTTCAAATAAATAAATAATGTTAAAAACAAAAAGACACTAATTTCATCTATCCAGGCTCTACCTGACTACCTCCCAAAGATCCACTTCCTTTTTAGATTCCTTTATTTATTTGAAAGGCATAGTTACAAAGAACAAAGGAGAGACAGAGAGAGAGGTCTTCCATCTATTGTTGCACTCCCCAAATGGCAGCAATGGCCAGATCTGAGCCAATCTCAAGCCAGGAGCCAGGAGCTTCCTCTAGGTTCCTCACATGGGTACAGGGGCCCAAACACTTGGGCCATCTTCCACTGCTTTCCTAGGAACATTAGCAGAGAGCTGGATCGGAAGAGGAGCGGCCAGGATTTGTACTGGTGCCCACATGGGATGCCAGTGCCGCAGGTGGCGGCTTTATTTGCTACGCCACAGCGCTGGCCCCCAAGGCCTACCGCCCAAAACGCTCACCTTAGCAGTTAGGATCTCAGTGGACACAAGCGTTTGGACCTTAGTGGACCACAAGGTTTCCATGGACAAGGACTGAGTCTACTTCTTCATGTCCCCAGCATGGAGCCCCCTCCTGGGGAAGCAGCGGCTGTGTGCACATTTCTGATGATGCAGTCTTGCCAGATGCTCTCCCATTCTATGCTCAAGCCTCCCAAGTGTCTTCTTGCAGAACGTCACTCCTGGCCTCTTTCCAATATTGCTCTGAAAGGCTCTTTCAAATTTCCCCGCCAGATAAGAGCCCTTGTTCACCGACAGCAGGCACCCATCTCCTACCCAGGCTCTAGTGGTGGCTTCCTGACTGTTCTTCTGGGTGGCCTGCCCTCCTTCCATCTTCTCCACCCCGTAACTAGGAAGGGCTTCTTAAAACACAAACTGACAAGGCCATTTCCTTGCCTAAATGCTTGATGGCTGCTTGAGCTCTCAGGAGAAGACCGTAGTCCTTCTCAGAGCAGGCTAGGACTGGCGCTGTGCACCTCTGTGCTCCTCCTTGTGCCCTCTCTGCCTGGCCCCCCCCCTGCTTTCCACAGCTTCTCAGGGGAAGCCTAGGGGAGGCCAGCTCTCCCTCCTCACCCCTGCAACTGGGTTCCTCAGACACGCTCAGAAGGAACCTTTTCTTACTCAGACACTTACTGCGAGTTGAGTGATTATACATGCAAATATTTGCTTGATGTCTGCCTCTCACTCTGGAGAACAGAAGCCAAAGCCATCTCATGTAGTCCTGCTTCTCCAGGATCGAGTCCACAGGTTGTCACATGCTAACCCTCCAGTGAGCACTTGTGGGGCCAGTCTCTGGGAAAAGCCTCTGCACAACTTCGAAGGATTATTTTCCTCCTGGTTCCCGCAGGGTAAGGATGAACCCCTTCGCACTTCGTAATGAGAGCAACAGTGAGGATAATAATGGCTTAGCTCAATGCTAATCACTTCCTTGCATTATGCTTTAGACAACTCTCTCAGGTAAATACTATCACTACCTCCATTTTATGGATGAAAGAGTTGAGGCAAGTTCACCCAGCTGTTCATGGAAAGGAGCAGGCATTTAGTCTAGCATTTATGACACCCACATCCCTTATCCGAGTATCTGCATTTGATTCCTGGCTCCTGACTCCAGCTTCCTGCTCATGCAGATCTCGGGAGACAGTGGTGATGGCTAAGTAATTAGGGTCCTGCCATCCATGTGGGGGACTTGTATGGAGTTCTTGCTCCTAACTTCGGCCTGGCCCAATCCTACCCATGGCAGGCATTAGGGAGTGAGTGAACCAAACAGATAAGAGCTCTATTGTCTGTCTATCTCTGTGTCTCAAATTAATTAATTAAATTTTAAAGTTCATGGGAAAATGAAATTAAAAGTTTATTTTGGCTGCAAAAAATTTTGAAAATTATATGAGTAGCTTTAAAACAATTCATGGAAAATGTTGATTATGAAAAAATTGCATGAACTTCACGTTTTTTGCCCCCTACTGATCTATCTTTTAGTTCTATTTTCCCACAAACATTTGAAGTGCCCTCATACTCCTATTTCTTAAAACACTACCCTTTGGTTCCTGGACCTGGCTTCCAGGGGCTCCCTGCTGTGTTCTCCTTCCTTCTCTGTAGCAGGAGAAGAGGCACGGCTTGAACTGACAGAGAGAACAGTATGTTCCAGGCTGCACACATCTGTCGGAGGGGAGGTCAGTCTTTTAGAAGACTCCAAGCACTCAGGAACCATGAAGATTCTTGAGTAAAATGGAAGCTTCCCCTGTGCTGTGCCATTTCAGGAGTGTGAGACGGTCTTAGAAGGCATCCAAGATGATGTTTCCATTATGAGAATTGTCTTTGGTGACTTGTAAAAAGGTTTAGTCCAGCACTGAACATGATTTTTCTTTTCTCCTAATTAATTTATTTTCTGCCAAAGAAATTGACCATGTCCCTTTAAGCAGCACCAATCCCAAAGCAAGGTGCCCCTGGAGGGAATCATGGGATCAATTTTCCAGCCTGTGACTATGCAGCTTGGTTACCCAGGCTTGGAGCTTTTAATTTGCTTATACATAGAGTGGCTTGAGCTCTATACATCACCAGATCAATGCAAATCAGTTTACTGGAGGCTGGTTCAATCTTAAAAGAATTTCATTAACCAGCAATAAAAGGCCTGGTTTAATAGAATTACTATAGGATCCCAAGCTCATCAGGAAGGATTCCTTTTCTATAATGATCTTAACATTTATATTATGGCATTTTCTAAGGGGAAAAAAGGGAAACAAAAAAGCACACTGGAGGGAGATGCTGAAAATGAGGCTTCTCACTCCTGGGGAACTCAGTGTTGGGACTGTCATTAAGCAAACTTCTCTCCCACATGGCATGGACCTTGGGGAGGAAATGCATTTGTTTAAACATGCATGCACGGATATCCATAGAGACACACCCCTGGACACATGTTCCCTGCATTATCAAATCCACACAGAATTATAACTCCTGGAAGACAGAGGAGACCTCAGAGGCATTTCAAACGACTGCTTGATTTTATAGAAGAAGCTGACACCCAGCGGCTGTAAATGTTGACCAGCAGTCAGCCATCTGGCTGGAGGACCACAAACCAGGCTCTTCTTGCCTCCCTCTTCCACACGCCCCAGCAGGGGCCAGCTTCTACCTCATAGCAGGTGGCGGAAATTGCCTCCCTGGAAGGACTTGCAATCAGAAAAGAAGGAAATTCTGGAGTACGGAACAGCGTGGGTGAACTTGGAGGTCATTCCGTGAGAGGGAGAGTACTGCGCGAGCCCGCTCACATGAGGCAGAAGTAGCAGAAATCATAGAGGGCAGGATGGTGGCGGCCAGGGGCTGAGGGGAAGGGGAGATGGGCATAGTTTCCGTTACATAAGGGGAGCAGACGCCGGAGCTCTGCTGTAGGGCGCAGTGCCTGCAGTCAGCCAAAGTGTACTGTACACTTTTAGATGCGTTAAGAGGGTAGATTTCAGTTAAACTTTCTTACCACACTAAAATAAAATTTTTGGAGCTGGCGTTGTGGCACAACAGGTGCCTGTGACACTAGCATCCTATGTGTGTGCCGGTTTGTGTCCTGGTGGCTCCACTTCTGTTCCAGCTCCCTACTAATGGCCTGGGGAAAGCAGCAGAAGATGATCCAAATGTTTGGGCCCCTGCCGCCCACATGGGAGACCCTGTTGAAGCTCCGCCCTGGCCGTTGCAGCCATCTGGGGAGTGAACCAGGGCATGGAAGATCTCTTTGTCTCTGTCTCTCCCTCTCCTTCTGTAACTCCTGACTCTCAAATGAATAAATCTTTAAAATAACATTTGAAAAAGTTGTAAGGACCACTTGGGGGTAAGGTGTTAATATTTTTAGGCATAGAAGTGGACCATCTCCTTTGGCGACTTGGAAAAAGGAATTACCAGTGTGGCATTGAATGGGGTTTCTTTTCTACTAAGGAATTTATTTTTGGCCAAAGAAATTGCAAGCATCCCTTAAAATAGCACAGCCCTCAACGCAAAGTGCCCCTGAAGGTACTGGAGGGAACCTCTGCCCCTTCTAAGCTTTCCGTCCATGGCTGTCCCATCTGACTCCACCTCCTGGAAGAGTGTTCCTCTGGTCTCTCCGATAGCCGAGTTCCTCGTGGCTCTTGATTGCCTGGGGGGAGGGGTTGCTGAGCCGCACACGCACACGCACACGCAGCAGCATGCCTCCCAACCCCATTTCCCAGGTCCTGCCCCTGTGTAGTAAGCTCACTCACATCCCCAGGAGGCCCAGCCACATCTTTCTATTCTCCCTCCTCCACTGACTGTGAATCAGTAGAGGAGCAGCCTGGAGGCAGCTCGTGCCCCCTCAAGCCAGAGGACAGAGAATGGAATTGAATGCAGGGCCTCGACTCTGTGCAGCAAGTTCGAATTCAGCTTTTAGCAAAGAGCTCCACAATAGGGAAACCAAAACCTCACCCAGGCATTCGTAGAGCTGTTATTTTATTTTCCATCTGGTTGGAAACTGGGAGGCACAGAGAAGTGAGAAACAGGTTAGGGGCCAGTGATTCCCGAGTCTTCTGACCATCAAATACTTGTCTACAATCCCTGACCCAAAATACTTGGGGCCACAGTTCTTAGAGGACTCAAGATTATGCTGTGGAGCTGGGTCTCCCACATGGGGGGCAAGAACTCAACCCCTTGACCCACCCTCCGCTGCCTCCCTGGATATGCATTAGCTGGAAGCTAGAATGGAGAGCAGAGTGAGGACTCAACCCCAGGTACTTAGGTTCCAAGGGACGTCTTGATCAGTGTGCCCAACACCTGACGCTGGCAGCTGACGTCTTGCCCCACAGATGGGCGGAGCTTTGGGTTGAGTGGCCTGCCAGCGCGGCCGGTACCACCCGTTCAGGCACCCAGCTACCACCATGTGCTCTGGAGAGTTTGAATCCCTACTTACTTCTTACACCTCCCCAACTACCAGTAAGCACATTTCCCTCCTTGTCCCTCAGCCTGGGGCTCATAATGGCTTCTGCTGTTGCTAGTTCCCCATCACCCCCAAATCTGCCTGGGGTCCCTTAGCCCTGTCCACACCTCTTCAGTTTTCTTTTGCTACTGGGCCCCTGACTTGCCCCAAGCAGTTCTTTTGCTGGAAGCATCAACAAACATCAATGGCTTATTTGTCTCAGTCAGCAGTGCGCTGGTAAAAAGAGGACGTTTCTGAATCATCTTGAGATCTTAGTAACTTGTGCTTTACTGTTCTAGAGGAAAACGGAAAAGAGGCAGATGCTTGGAGGCGTGGGGGCCAGGGGAGACCGCTGTGCGCTCGCTGTGCGCCCACGTGGTGCTCCCAGCACCCCCATTACAGATGTGAAACGAAGCTGGGAAGTGTGGCCGAGCCTGAGGCTGCGTTCCGTCCCTACCTGAGAGTCTGCGAGGGGAAGGAAAGCCCGGGGGGGACGTCCCTGCCAGAGCGGGAGCCTTTTTCTCGAGCTCCTGGCCCTGCTCCCTCTTGCACTGTGCAGGCAGGAGTGAGTTCTTCCCAGGACCCGTGCGAGGCGCGGAAGGCGTTGCCCTTTGCTTTCTCAATGAACCGACGCGAAGCATCTTGGGATGGCGGCAGCCGGGGAGGGAAAGACGCTGGCCCCGGGGGTCAGCCTTGATTTAGAGCAGATGTGGGGGCTGTGAGGGGGCCGCCTGGCCTCCGTTCATTCCACCCTTCTGTTGAGTCGGCCTCCGCCTGGGCCTTAGCTCTCCTCTCCGCGGCCTAGGCTGCGCCGCTCTATTTTTAGTCCACATTTCATCTTTGTCTGAGAGGCTGCCTTTCCCAGCTTAGGAAAACACACTGTGGCCGGGGTCTCAAACGCCCACCCCCTCACCTCCTCAAGCTCCTGCTGACCTCCGTGGAGGTGGGAGGGAGCCACATGGGGCCCACGGGGCCGCTCACCGGGAGCCTCAGAGAAGGTTCTCATGCCTGTGAATGCTTCAAGGTGGCTTCGCAAAATTGTGTGCTGAGAGATTCCAGGACAAACCCTGACCACCACGGAGGACAGGAGAGGAGCTACTCGAATTGGCTGAGTGACCACGCAGACTTGGTAGGGGAAGACAGGTTCCTGGTCCCTGCCCGCTTTGTGCAGGATCTGTTTGGGAGTCCCGAGGAGTGTGGCTTCCCCATTCCTGAGGCTCTTGACCAGGACGGGGTGGGGGGGGATTCCAATATTTATTACTTATTAATATGTGTATGTCCACTAGGAAATTTTTTGAATATGCAAATGTAGATAAAGAAAATTAATTCTATTCATATGTAATCACCTAGAGAAAATTGCTTTAGCACATTCGTGTACTTATTGCTAATGCCTTTTTTTTTTTTTTTTTTTTGGACAGGCAGAGTGGACAGTGAGAGAGAGAGAGGGACAGAGAGAAAGGTCTTCCTTTGCCGTTGGTTCACCCTCCAATGGCCGCCGTGCTGTGGCCGGCGCACCGCGATGTTCCAAACGCAGGAGCCAGGTGCTTCTCCTGGTCTCCCATGGGGTGCAGGGCCCAAGCACTTGGGCCATCCTCCACTGCATTCCCTGGCCACAGCAGAGAGCTGGCCTGGAAGAGGGGCAACCGGGACAGAATCCGGCGCCTCGACCAGGACTAGAACCCAGTGTGCCGGCGCTGCAAGGCAAAGGATTAGCCTAGTGAGCTGCAGTGCCGGCCGATAATGCTTTTGAGCTACATATATTTTTACATGGCTGTGATTAGATGGCAAATACAAATTACAGACAGCAATTGTGAAAAGCCTGATTTCTTTTCTAGTTGTAAAGGTAAAGGCATTGTGTATACCATTTAGAAACTGTAATATTAGTAAAAAAAAAGTTCTAATTTCTTCTATTTACAAATAATCACTGCTAATTTATTGGCATATGTCCTGACAGCTTTTTTCCTGTGCCTTTTTAAACATCATCAAGATCATATTGCCTGTTTGATTTTCAAGCACACCCAATGAAGAAAATTCACAGCTTCTAGGAGGATGATGCTGTGAAGGGAATATCTGCCCTTGATCTTTATCGATTAGGAAGCCCAATGATTCAGTTAATTAAAGAAACAACTTTGAAAGATGAAAAGATCACTCCAATTCTTGGGCATCAGCATTGATCTGTTGTGCTACACAGTGCTGCTTTTGTGAAATTAAACTTTTAAAAAATTTACTTGTTTGACAGAGAAGACAGAGAGAGCAAGCTCCCATTCACTGGTTCACTCTCCAAATGCTTTCAATAGGCAGGGCTGGGCTGGAGTAGAATCCAGGAGTCGGGAGCTCAATCCAGGCCTGCTGCACGGAGCCAGGAACCCAATTACTTGAGCAAAAACTTGCTGCTTCTCAGGGCTACCTAGACAGGAATCTGGAGTCAGGAGTCAGGGCCTGGATTAACCCAGGTACTCTGATAGGGGATGTGGGCATCTTCACTGGTATCATAACCTGCCCTGCACAATGCTGCTTTTAAGCACTCCTCTCTCTCAGCACTGCTCCTGTGATGATGTCTAACTGGGAGAACCAGTTTGTTGTTTTAGCAACTGATGGACTGGAACACATGCATGGTCACGGAATGCAGTGTTTCCCTTTATACAAAGAGAAGGATGTGGAGTAAGAAACACATTTCCTCTCCTTGGACAGAAATGGGAACTTTAAAAGGGCCAACTTCATGTTTGTTTTCGGAATTTACCAGAAATACACAACCCGAATGATTGCCTGAGTCTGACACCCAAACCTACTAAAGGAAAATTATTTCAGGTTTTGAGTTTGACTGCTCTCTTTGTTAGTGGAGGTGTTCAGTCACTGTTCTCAGTAAGGACGAGTGGATGCCTTCCCCAGGAAAGGTGGTTTGTGTTTTGCATATTCTTTTTTTTTTTCTGACAGGCAGAGTGGACAGTGAGAGAGAGAGAGAGACAGAGAGAAAGGTCTTCCTTTGCTGTTGGTTCACCCTCCAATGGCTGCTGCGGCCGGTGCGCTGCGGCCGGTGCATCGCGCTGATCCGAAGCCAGGAGCCAGGTACTTATCCTGGTCTCCCATGGGGTACAGGGCCAAGCACTTGGGCCATCCTCCACTGCACTCCCGGGCCACAGCAGAGAGCTGGCCTGGAAGAGGGGCAACCGGGACAGAATCCGGCGCCCCGACCGGGACTAGAACCTGGTGTGCCAGCGCCGCTAGGTGGAGGATTAGCCTATTGAGCTGCGGTGCCGGCCGCATATTCTTGTATTATCACATTTTCCCTCTTTGGACTTTGTAGTGAAATTTTCTATTCTCAGATCAGCCTGATTTTTACTCCTTTGCATGTAACCTAGATAAAATGTTGTTACTGAAATTAAGATAGTTTTCCAAAAATATATAGGCCTGGATCTGTTTTCATGGATTTTGCACTCACACATGGGGACCCTTCCTCCTCCTCCAAGGAAAAGTCTTTAGGATACTTAATGTTGCAATTTTTTCCTGCTTCAGAGACATCTACTGTGTTGATTGCCTATTTTCTGTCCTCCATACCCATCACCACCCAGTATTTTTCTCTTTGTCCTGGTCCTCTGAATTCTGAGAGAGGGTTTCTCAAGTTCATCCCTCACTTATTCTGTTTTTGTTTTTGTTTCAGTCTTAGTTTTACTCTGCTGCGTACACTGAAGATTTTAATTCTGTTGCTGCATTTTGGTATCCATTCTTTGCTATCTTTCTCAACTTTTGTTCTTACATTGCTGTGTTTTTATTATCAGTCCATTTTAAATAAATATTTATTTATTCATTTGAAAGGCAGAGAGAGAGAGGCACAAGAGCAAAAGTGAGCTCATTTGTTGGTTGACTCCCAAATGCCCAGAATAGTGGCTGGGGCTGGGACAGTGCTGAGCCAGGAACTCTATCCAGGTCTCCTACAAAGGGGACAAGGACCCAACCACTTGAATGGTCACCTGCTGTCTCCCAGAGTCTGCATTAGCAGGAAGCAGGAGTCGAGAGTCAGGAGCTGCAGCCAGGAGCTCAGGTACAGGCATTCCGACTGGTGTCTTAACACCAAGCCCATGCCCATTCCAGCCATCTGTTTCTTATTCAGTTTCGCCTTTCGTAGAGATAGATGCTATTTTCCCACATCCAAGTGAGGAAGTCAAGCACTTGAGGAAACATGTCCTCTTGTTTAGCCAGTAGATTCCTTTCCGAGGTATACTCTTTGTTTTAGTGCTCAATTGAATGTTTCCTCTGCCTTGATCTCAAATTATTGTTTTCATAGTTTCCCGCAAGAGTCTATTGTACAATTCATCACCCTTAATCATGAGGAAATCTAGGCATACTCGGTGTTTTGCACCCAGCATGTACAACGTGTTTTCCCTGAGTTGAATTTCTGTCTCTTAGGGTGATGGTGAGTTTCTATCTCGTCCTCATCCAGGGGTAGCTGATGCATGCACTCATCATTCTAAAGCACCTTTACTGGTGGGGCTTGGGCACCATCAGTGTTGGTTTTTGGCAGGACACTGGCAGTTTTCACCTTGGCTTGTATGCCCAGGTGATTCAGTAGAAATTGAGAAAAAGTAAATGATATACGTTCTTGTTACAGAAAAGGCAAGAGTATCTGTTACATGTCCAAAACTTTTTAGATGATGCATGTACAATATCTCACTGAGTTCTTTCAAGTTCCATTTGAGGTCAGTATTATCCCCTCTTTCATAGTTAATGAAAAAAATTCGAGGAAAATGCAATTGAAAGATAAAGTTATTTTGGTGCAAGAAATTGAAATCCAGGTATTTCCCATAAACTTTTTGAAGACCCCTCAAAATTTGACCTTAAGACAAAGCTGATATGCCAGGAAGCAGGATCAAGCTTTTTTACACACAGCAAAATTACAAGTGAAATGTCTCAGAGTCAAAATACTTCCTGAAAAAATAAATATGAATTGATTCACTAATGATTAGGTAGTTTTATAGGAAAATAAGAAATAAGATATTTTTGCCAACTAACTGATTAGAAACGGGGGGAGAAAAGTAGGGAATTAACCATAGGTTAAGTAACAGAGCTATTAGAGTTGGGGACACAGAAATTTCTCTTAACTTAAATATAACTAAGACTTTTAGTCATTTAAAGAAAATTGCATTCTTCTAACTGAAAGCTTATATTGGAGCTCAGAGTCAGAACTCCCGTGGAGATGCCCTCCTCTTTAATGCACAGCCATGTGACAGATACCTCTGAAGGATGAAGGATTAGCATTTAGAATCTGAGACTTGAGAGATAGGTACATAATTTACATAACGCAGTGTGTTTTCTCTCAACCACCTGGCGAAAGTTCAAAGGTGTAGCTGCGGTCAGAACGCAGCGATGCGGCTGTGATTCAAATGCTAGAAGATTCTGAGTTAGGCTCTTTAACCTGGCCTATGAGGGAAGTCCAGGGTCAGCCAAATCCAGGTGAACAGGAGAGCTCCGTGAAGGTGACAGAATGAGCTCTGGGCATCTCTTCAGTCATAGCAGGTCTCCTCCAAAGGTCTGCGTATCTTGCAGTCTGAAACAGCACTACAGACTCCAAGGCTGGAGTGAGACCCTATTGAGGATGGGGGTGTCCATGGCCTCCACTTGGAGGCTGCCGGTCAGTGCAGCCGTGACCACTCCAGCCCCACGCAGTCTAGGACCTCAGGACTGTGAGGCCTGTCACATGGAGGCCGCCGGTCAGTGCAGCCGTGACCACTCCAGCCCCACGCAGTCTAGGACCTCAGGACTGTGAGGCCTGTCACATGGAGGCCGCCGGTCAGTGCAGCCGTGACCACTCCAGCCCCACGCAGTCTAGGACCTCAGGACTGTGAGGCCTGTCACAGACGGTGGGGCAGGATTAGCAGGTGCCTGCGTCTGGAGCATCAAGCACAGCTCCAGTGGCGTTACCTTTCTTTGAGTTCCCCAGTGCCCCCAGGAACGAGAGAGGGAATGGACCACTGCCGTCTACGTCTTCTGGCAAGATCTGTGAAGCACTCAGCTCGCTCTGTCCCTCTTCTTCTAGCATTGTGACCATCAGGTGTGCCACAGTACCCAGCACCCACCATCTTTCCTGGGAACAGGTGATTCCTGATTAGTCGGTGGTACCTGATAAGGCACCCTTCAAAACTTGGCTGTGTGGAATGTTGGCCAGAGGCAATGAGTGTGGCTGTTGAAATAGGGTTGAGCCAGCATTCTCTTGGACTGCCTTGAGCTGAGGGGCAGTGTGACCCAGGGACCCTTCCAGAAAATTCGAGACCAGCATTTCTGCCTGCCTGTATCTTTGGGGTCTAGAGACCACACATGAAAGCTGTTACTGAAATTGTCTCTGTCATCTTGTTGATGACACCCCTACTGTCACTTAGGACAACAGTGTCATCTCTTTGCTGTCTTACTAGAGTCTTTTTGGCCTTTGAAAGTGTGTTTGTACAAAAGATACAGAATGTAGTCTATAATCTACAGAATGTCTAATACAGGTATTCAATGGAAATATAGATCCTTAGACACAGATATACATACTTCATCAACAAAAACTTGCCATAAAAAAGAGGCGTCAGCAACCACACTTCAACTTGGATTCTGCACTGAGATGCTGTGGGGCCCTGAGAGCATGGTTTTCACAGCAACCCTGCCCCAGGTGGGTGCCCTGGCTCCCTTAGGTGAGGTGCTAATGTATTTGGCGGAGAAGGGCATGGGGAGCTTGATGAACTCATCATTTATCCAAGGATTGCACCCTGAGGGCTGCTGGTGACCCTCTGGGGAGGACTTTGAGGTCGAGGTAAGAAAACGCTTCTGGGGACTTAAGAGAAATAACAGAAAATTAGGCTGATAAAGCCCAACTTATGATTTTATAAAATTTCCAAGGCTTGTGTTCGTTTTGTGGAGTTGTCACTTTTTTTTTTTTTTTTTTTTTTGTCTTCAGGAAGATCTTGTATGTGGACCCCATCAGACAGGGCCATCTTCACACCTAGCAGGGGAAGCTCCCTCATCAAAGTGTGCATAGCTTTGTGCCTCAGGGCAGGATAGTTTGCCCTTGTGAAAGGGTGAGTGCTGGCAATATTAGAGGGCTCCATGCGTGTGGGTGTTGGGGGTCTGAGAGTCATTTTACTACAGAGTTAATGAAGCTTGGCAAATAGTGATTCTGCTTAGCTGTGAGTAATTTAGAACTCATCATACTGTGATAGAAGCTGATACTCATTCGCTTCAACTTGCAAATCATTCCATAATTTGTGATGCTGTTAATAAAGATGGAAAAATATAACCTGTGTCATATTTGTGACTCAGGTACTGCATCTTAGAACACCTTGTTATTAAAAAAGGTTTCATTAAATACAAGACACAAAGGTTCAAGAAAACAGATCATTGATTGATGCCAAAACTATGCTGCAGTATTGAGGCAGCACAATTAATGGCTTCCCCTCTGTCTTAGGGCCCCACAAGAGACAAGCTCTGGCAGGTGCCAGGTTTGCAGCTTCCGCACTGTTCCGTAGTCTCTGCTAGGCAGCCTTTCAGCTGAGGTCACCCTGGCTGCTTTCTGGGGGAAGGGAACAGAGGGATAAACATGGCTGAGCGCAGCCGCTAAGAGACCTGGGTTCTAATTCCAGCAGCTGTGTCCCTGATTGGCTGTGTGGACTCCATGCACCTCTTTGTTTCGTGGCAAAGGAGAAACATTAATCAAGCCTTGCATGAGCAAGCATTTGGGAAGTGCAAAGCAGCGCGTGAAGACGGTCAGCCCCTGTGGTCTAGCCCCTGGCGCTCAGCTTCAGCCAGCACGGCCTCTCGCCAGAGTTAGCTACGGTGCTGGCCAGCTGCAGGCTTTGACATTAGTGAAGTCAGTGCACAAAAGTGGTTCAAAAATGCTGAAGACCTAAGCCCTTTGTATTCTATTATCCTTCACTCCAAAGGCAGGGCCCAGGCATGGGCCAGGAGGGTCTCTCCCACAGGAACTGGTAGTGCATACGTTAGGTCATACGTTAGGTACAGAGTAAGGCCCTCAAACCAGGAAATTCATCTGGGCATGGAGGAAGATGAGCAAGAGTCAAGGACAGAATTAAATGGGGCCATGGAGTGGGGGAGTCCTGGCATGGTAGAGGCCTTGAGGTTGCCTAGGAGACGAAAAGGTGCTTGCTACACTGTTTCGTCCCCAGCATATTTTAATGCTGGTCTTAGGTTGTACAGTGTAGACAATGCTGGAAGTGGGAACTGGCCAGGGATACAGTGCAGAGACATGTACACTTTTCCTTGTCTGTTTTAGCATCCACTTAATACTAGAGTCAGAATCGCCCAGCTAAGGAATGTTCCTGTCCTGCCTACTCAGACCTCATAAGCCAGTGAACATGGAGGTGGCAGCATGAAGCTGACCCTTGAAAGCTACAAGCTGCAACCGACTCCTCTGCCAGAATTCCAGTCTTTAGAAGAATTCCCCTCCCTGACTCCCAGTCATTCTGAAGTCCCAAGGGCTGCTTGTGTGTATCTGAGCATCAGTTCTCGTCATTGCTTGCTGCCGTAACTGTCAGATGGCTCTGCTGGGATCCCAGCGGTGCCTCCTACCATTGCCTGGCACGAGGTGGACTCTCTCCTCCTGGCCAAGCCTCTGCCCGGTGCTGGGAGCTGAGCTGCTGGGCCCCTCTGGGCCTCAAGGTCAGGGAGTCTGACTTCCTTCAGAGACGCTGTTGCTAGGAGGCCACCCACATCTCAGCGCTAGGAACCTGGAACTCTACTCTGTTTCTGGGTTATGCACTGGGAGTTCAAGTTGCTTTCCCGGAAGTGAGACTACCAGCTGCTGCACTCAACCTTGGTATAAAAATCAGAGTTGGGCTCCTTGAGCCCCAGTTGAGGCCACACCCAGCTCTCAGTGGCAGGTTACCTGGCTTCATTCTACACCAGAATTTCATTTACTACCCCGTGAGAGCCCCGTGGCTGGGGCTGGGCTATGGTGGCAGAGTCCTTTGTTTTTCAAAGTGAAGTTTTGTTCAGGCGATTTGCTGTCCCTCCCAGAGTCAGGCTTCCGGTGGGCCACCTCAGTCTGCAAGCCACAATTAGGGCAGGATTCCAGTCTGCGTTGTTATTATACTTTGCTGGGAGGTGTCCATCACCTACATAAGTAGTGGATTCACAGGGTGGGCAGTTCTGTCACCTGATTTATTCATCCAGAGTGCCCGGTGCCTGCTGTTAGGCGATGGTGCTAACATGGGGTTAGCTCCATTGGAAGACTAGACTGATTGAGTGTGGTGGGAAACCCTTGCCTCTGGAAAACCTGTGCTCAAATTTGGGCCTTGCAACCTACTAGCTCTGTGACCTTGGACCAGTCATTTGGCCCTTCTGCCTCAGTTTCTTACCTACAAAAGAGGGACAATAGCAGTGTATACTTTATGAGGTTATTGTGATAATTAGATAGGTGGACTATATAAAGTGTTGGAGCTGGTATCTTATACACATGTGTGCTGTCATAGAGTTTGGAAGCCTTCAAACGCATCCAAAGTTGATGAACCTGAAGTTGCTCAGACCCGGGAGAGCAAGTATCACATTAGGGACCTGCAGGGGACTCCTGGCTTCTCTGGCTATTCCATGACCCACATGGTGCAGTGGACAAGCAGCCCTGGCTCACAGCATTCCTCCCGGGATCGAATCCCAACGAGGGTTCCCACCAGGCCTAGAACACCACTCTCGGACCATTCACTACCTGAATGACGCGGACTCAGAAACAGCTCCCACCAGGAAACAAAGACCTCAAATCCTGGTGGGAATGGGGCAAATTGTCAAGTGGGCATTTGGAGCATCTGACCTCCTGACTTCTGATGATTTTTCCGTTATTTATACAGCTGAGTCGGAGGCTCCAGCAGGACCTGGGGGGAGGGAGAGAGTTAAAGGAAGGAGAAGAGGAGAAAAAGAATGAGAGAGAACGTTTTCTCCGTGAGCAATCACTTGATTTAGCAGTTTTGGCACAGAAATTCCAATTTACTGGACAGATTTATGGGCTTTCCAGTACCTTTATAAAAGGATGTCTTGTCCATAGCATTTTGGCATTTTTTACTCCTAGGTTTAGCCAAAATTTGAAGGTTTAAAGGCAAAGGAAAGTCATTAGGGAGATCAAAAGTGCTGTAAAGTATGGATTGAGATTGGCTTCCTCTTTTGAATTAACTTCCTTGTCAGCCCCCAGAACGTCCTGGGAGCAAGGTGAGTGCTGAGAGCTGAGCGTGGCTCCGTCTGCTTGAATGCCCAGGGCCTCCTGTCTGGTTAAAGGGGAATCTCTGGGATTTTCTCCCATTCCTTCCTTGACTAAGGCCTCCAGAGCTAAGCAAGGTTTCAGATCTCACTTAACGTTTTAGCTCAGTATTAGCGGACATTTCTCATCTTTCAGGGCTGGAAAGCGGCAGCATTTTTGTTTGGAGTGGCCGCTGATAACTGCAGTTATTTGTAAGGCCCTCGATGTATTCTTGTGAGGAGAACTGGTATTTCTCAAGCATCTACTTTGTTTCCAACACTCTTCTAACCAAATTTTGTCTGCAATACTATTGACAAGAATGTTGCAAAGTCTACTGCCCTCATTTTACTATCAAAGAAGCAGAGGCTCAGAAAGAACAGGTAATTCACCCGAGACCACGTGGCAGGTAGAAGAGGCAGGTTCCCACCCAGGCTAGACGCTTCCCAGCTCACAGGCGATTCCACTCACTGCTTGATCCCCAGCTGCCCTTTCAAACACACATCTGCCACTCACTAATTTGGAAAACTTCATTCATTCCCAGCCGCCCTGGGTCCCATTATCTCTACCGGGTTTCTACCCCTCCCCTGTCTCCCAGCTTTTCACTTTGCTGCTTCCATGCAGCAGCCAGAATGAGTGTCTTTGTAACCTTTTATTATTTTTTAAAAAAATCACTGGTCCAGGAAAGAAGGAATTTAAAGTGAACAGCCATATACCAACCCCCAAGTTCAACCATGAACATTCAGCTGGGCTTGTTTTGTCACAGATCTCTCTGTTTCTCTATCCATTCCTCAATCTGTCCTATTTTTTTTTTTTTTTTGATGCATCTCAGTCTAAGTTGGTAGGCAACAGTACTCTTCCACCTAAATACAGAAAAGATTTTTACAAACGAGACTCAGATCATCTCATGTACCTGCTCACTAACCAAGGGTTTTCCTTACCCCTGAAATAAAAGCCTGAGCTTTGCCATAGGGTTTAGGGTTCTGCAGGATCCAGCCCCTCCTGTCTGTCTTCCAGTCTGAGTCCTCCTTCCATTACCTTCACTCAGCTCCAGCCAAGTGGCCACTCTTCTACTCCTCAAACTTGCCAAGAACTCCCCTGCCTCAGGGCCTTTGCACTCCTGTCCTTGCCATGCTTTCTTTCTTTTTATGATGAGCATTTCTTTTTTCTCTTATTTATTTATTTATTTATTTATTAGAGAAGTAGAGTTACAGACAGTGAGAGGGAGAGACAGAGAAAGAGGTCTTCCTTCCATTGGTTCACTCCCCAGACGGCTGCAACGGCTGGAGCTGTGCCATTCTAAAGACAGGAGCCAGGAGCCTCTTCCTGGTCTCCCATGTGGGTACAGGGGCCCAAGGACTTGGGCCATCTTCTACTGCTTTCCCACGACATAGCAGAGAGCTGGATTGGAAGAGGGGCAGCTGAGACTAGAACCGAAGCCCATATGGATGCTGGTGCCGCAGTTGGAGGATTAACCTACTGCGCCTCGGAGCCAGCCCCCTTGCCATGCTTTCTGAGAAGGGCCTTTTCTGATCATCTGAAAGACCTGCCCTGTGCTCCACTCTATGCATGTTTTCTTGCTTTGCTTTTCCTTGCATCACTCATCACCACCCAGCATGATGTAACTAACACGTCTATTTGTTCGGGATGCAGCTCCCTGAGCAGAATGGAAGCTTGATGACAGCAGAGTCGTCTTATTCTACGTCTTATTCTAGAATGCGTCTGAGTAATAACAAGTGTGTAATGCAGGTGTGCCGTATCTGTTGAGTAAGCGAATGGAGGAAGGAAGGAAGGGAAGGCAGAAAGAGAAGAAGGAAAGGAAAAGGGAGCAAAGGACGGAAGTAGGGTTGAAGGGACAAAGGGAAAAGGATGGAGGGTCAGGCAGGGGGAGGCAGGACGGAGGGCCTGGCTTTGTGCTGGACAGCTTGGTGTAGTTCTGGGGCTGTCCTGAATCAGGACAGCAGCCTTCATCCATACGGCTCCCCAGAACCCAGACCTGAACGGGCAGTGCAAAGTGGTGCTGGGAGTGTTGGGAGGGTGGCAGGTGGCACCGTCCCACAGGACTTTCGGCTGCCTCTGGGCCTCCTGCATCAAAAGCTGATCTTTTCTCGCTGCCGAGAGCCTCATGGGGGCAGCTGGAGAGATTCCCTTAGGGGAAACTCCTGTTCTTAAATCCTGCTCCTTTGATTCATGCAGGAGGAACACATTGCCTCTGAACAGTGCTGGGCCATCACAGAGGATATTTAACATGCCTTAGGTCCAAGGGCTTCCCTGTGCTGCCCTTCTGTGGGCTCTGATGGATGTTCCATAACTGATAACCTCGGTCTCCCTGGCTGCTTTGCTCACTCACTACGGATCACGCTTACCACATCTGATCAGGAGTCTTTGGGCAGTGTTCAGTCGCAGAGCAAGCATGCTCTTGTTGCAGAGAAAGAATGTGGTGCTGCAGTAGAAGCATCCAGTCATCCCTGGAGCCCCAAGCCTTGCTGGATTTTATGAGACATACGCGCAGTCCCCTGTTGCTGCTAGCTTGATTTACGTGGTAGCAATGCCAAGATCATCTTGGAGGCAGAAGCCTCCAAAAGTCTTCATCTGGCCCTGACCCTGACAATGGTAGAGGGCATTCACCTGCATCTTTTATCTGTTCTTGTTTGTGCTTCTGGGCATGCCTGCTGCCTCCAAGGCCTCCGAGAGTGAAGCCTGTCTCTCTCTGTGCCCTCCACGATGCCCAGAGAGAAGTCTGGGTTGGTGCACAGGAACAAAGCCATGCCTACAAGGTGCCGCTATATTTGAGCTGCGGGCCCAGCAGGCCTCCCTGGGCTCTGGGCTGGTGTGAGAAGGATGCTCTGCTTCTGCACTTGGGGCCCCAAGTGATCGCTGTTTGTGACCCCTTGTCTCACATGCACTCTCACATGCATGTCTCACATGCACATGGTCTCAGATGCACTTCTGTAGGTCTTCACTATCAGTCCAGCCTGTCTTCCCATTGTGAGATGCCACCCCCCATCCTCCACCTGGACCTCCCCAACTCCTGTGCAAATGGCGTCCTGCAGAGGGAGGCCATGAGTTGGCCTGCAGCCTGAAAGCTGAGTAGCAGGCTTGAACCTGACCACTCTGGTGGTGGGACCCCAACTCCCGACGGTGCTGAAGGGGGCGGTGGGGGCCCCAGCCTACTCTTCCACATGCTTTTGAGAGTTCATGAATTACCCATTTTCGGGGTCTTTCTGCTCCCTGCTCTGATCTCTGTTGGTGTGGCGTGTCTGTCCGTTTCATTCCTACACTATCTTTGAGACAGGTGTGTATATCTTGAAGGAATCTGAGTCTCGAAAAGGACACGTGCGTAGGCTGCAGGGGACAGAATTCCACTATGGATTCAGTCTCTGAAGGGTCAGCTCTAACCACTACGTTGCTACCTGGATAGAAAGGCTAGCCAGTGAAGAGGCTGAAGTCAATGGCAGGGCGCAAGGAGGAAGCATCTTTGTGATGTCGTCCTGTCCTTCTCGGCTCAACACCGGGCTGCCTTCTCCCCTAGACTCCAGTGTAACCAGATTTCCTAAAAGTACACCTCCTGGCTGTTCAATTCACACCCCTTCGCTTCCCCAGGACTATAAGAGAGCAAACAGGGCTTCCAGCAGCTCACAAAGATCCAGAACACAGAAACACCGTGGAAATCCTCCATCGCTCATGACTTTGTTCCTGTGTATCATTTACTTGTCTTCCTGGCTTGGGCAGATCTCTTGTCCTCTGAAATTCCAGTTTTCAAGGTAGCTTATCGCAGCTTTATCAAGTTTTACCTTATGGTTACAGCTGCTCGTGTCCGCGTCAGACCTAGTCTACCAGACTGGAACTACGGCTTATCTTTGTGCTGCTCCTCATTCATCTGCCTGTTTAATGAGCACCCTCATGGGCCAGCCCTGTGGGCAGTCCTGAGAATCCAGAGTTGACCAAGACAGAGCCCTTGGAATCAAGAAGCTCCTGGTCTGGTGTGGACACAGAGATGCTGCACAGTACAACGTCAGTATGTAGAGAGAGGCACAGGGGGTGGGTGCAGAGGAAGCCTGCGCCTCAGTTATGGCTGAAGTGTTGATTGTGCACTGAGGTTTTGAAGCCTGGCTGGGAATTTGTCAGAACAGGTACAGGAGGGCATTGCAGGCAGAAGCGAGGCATGTGCTCTAGGGTGGCCATAGCTCAGGTTAGATAGGAGAAGTATGGAGTGAGGAGGTGGGGGTGTAGGCCACAGGGGGAGGAGTTGAAGGGCCCAGAAAGTTCCTGGCACAGAATAGGTGCCAGCCAAATGCTTTCTGCATGAAAAATACATTATTATTCCTATTATTTTTAAGATTTATTTATTGGAGACTCAGAATAGCATAAATAGAGGGAGAGAGAGAAAAAAGAGTGAGCAAGTGAGCTTCCATCTGCGGGTTCAGTCTCCACGTGGTTGCAAGAGCTGGGGCTGTGCCAGGCCAAAGCCAGGAAACTGGAACTCCATCTGGGTCTCCCATGTGGGTGATAGGGTGTGAATACCTGGTCCATCATCCACTGCCTTTCCAGGTGCATTAGCAGAAAGCTGGATTGGGACTGGGACCAGTGCTCTGATATAGGATGTGGGATCCCAAGTGGTGGCCTAAGACACCACACCACAGCTCTCTCCCATTATGGCTGTTCTTCTGCAAGGCAAATCAAGTTCAGGTCTATGGACTGCCAGAGGTCTGTTTAGTACACAACTCTCATTGCAGGCCTGCTTGAGCCACCCATCATGAATGTCCTATAGAACCTTCTGCTGGATCAGAAATGTCCTACAATCTGTGCTGCCATACACGTGGCAACTGGAAGTTTGAGAGTGGAGTAGGCAGAATGAAGGCCTAACCCCTGGACCTGTGGCTGGCCCAGTCTTTGAAACCTTGAGTGTCTTGGGTTGCATGGCAGAGTGACTTAAGTTAAGGATGTGGAACAGAGGGATTATCCTGGATTAGCTGTGTGGGCCAAGTGTAATCAGAAAGATTCCTAGAAGAGGGAAGCAGGGAAGACAGTGTTAGATTTGAAGATGGAGAGAGGGGACCATGGCCAGCGAGTGTAGAGAGCCCCAACCTGCTGGCAAAGCAAGGGAACAGATTCTCTCCAAAACTCCAGAAAGAATCCAGCTCTGCAGACACCAGAGTTTAGCCCATAAAGTTCCGTTTCCAACTTCTGATGCCCAAAATTGTAAAATGATAAACTTTTGCTGCTTTAAGCCTCTAAGTTTGAGCTAATTTGTTATAGCAGCAACAAGAAATTAATACAGCAAGGGAAAAGTTTTACATTTGTTTTATTACTTTAAATTCAATATAAATAGCTACAGAGGGTAGTGACTACCATGTTGGACATTAGCTGAGCTCTCAGTTTGAGATCTAATGTCTGTACCAAATCTAGTACCACTCTAAGTTCACAAATGCCCATTTTGTGTGCAACTTAAGCTCAGTTAGTATCCCTATTAGTTATTATGTTAAATTAAAAAAATAGATTCAAGTTCCCAATCAAAAAGCATAGGTTGGCAGGATGGAAAAAATAATAATCCAATTGAATGCTGTTTACAGGAGACTAACTTAAGAGCTCATAACACTCTCAGACACACATAGTTTGACAGACTGAGATATTTCTGCAAATAGTTATCAAAGGAGAGCTTAAAAAGACCTTAGGTCAAAACCTGTTACAGTGTTAATTCATGAAGAAAACATAACAGTTATGAAAATAGAGGCACCAAACATGAGAGCTCCAAATATATGGAGCACCCATTGATGGACCTGAAGGAAGAAACAGAATAGTCTACATCAATAGATGGAGATTTCAATCACTGACTTGCAAGATGGATAGAACTACCAGAGAGAGCATAAAAAAGAAATAGAGGACTTGAATGATACTACGGAGCTATAGACTTGGATCTGCTTTTATTTAAAGTAATGATGGATAGGGATTTTTTTCCATTTTGCTATTTGTCTTCTGTATGTCCTATGGGATTTCATGTTTCATTTCCTCCCCTTCCTTAGTATTTCATTGATTTTTTTATGGTGGCACATTTTGACCACCTTCTCATTTCCTTCTGGGTGTACTCTTTAGATATTTTCTTTGTTGTTACCATGGCACTTGCATGTAATATCCTAAAAAGGTAACAATTTTTTGAATTGATAGCAATTTAGCTTCAATTGCATTCAAAATTTGTATTTCTATACAGCTTCATTGTCCTTTTTGCAGTTCATCTTATATCACAAATTACATCTTTGTATACTAAGTACCTATTAATATAGATTTATAATTATTTTTCATGCATTCAATTTTTTTAAACTTTTATTTAATGAATATAAATTTCCAAAGTACAGTTTATGGATTACAATGGCTTTTTCCTCCCCATAACTTCCCTCCCACCTGCAACCCTCCCTTCTCCCATTCCCTCTCCCCTTCCATTCATATCAAGATTCATTTTCAATTATTTTTATATACAGAAGATCAATTTAGCATATATTAAGTAAAGATTTCAACAGTTCATGCATTCAATTTTTAAAAATTTTTATTAATACAGAGAATAGATTTCATAAGTACAATTCTAAGAAAATAAAAACATACTTGTTTTCCCTCTCCTCTCCCTCCCTCAATACTCCTTCCTTTTTCTCTTTAAGTTTTACAAATACATAATTTTAATCTACTCTATAATCATAGGCTTAATTCGCAACTAACCATAATAGTCAACAAGTAAAAAGTAGGAAGACCACAGTTCCACAGGAGTATAAACAAGGGCTAAAAACAACAATCATATCACATGATGTCCATTTCATTCTACATTTTTTTGGTATTCTGTATGCATTTGATTTTTAAAATTTACAAAAAGAGAATTCAAAAACTGGAGTTGCAAACCAAAATTACAATAATGCTAGTATTTATACTTTCCCGTGTATTTCTTTTACTAGAGATCTTTGTGTCTTCAATAGCTATGAGTTATTGT
The DNA here is from genome assembly GCF_051225735.1 of Oryctolagus cuniculus. Lineage (NCBI taxonomy): Eukaryota > Metazoa > Chordata > Mammalia > Lagomorpha > Leporidae > Oryctolagus > Oryctolagus cuniculus. The sequence continues at coordinate 62,645,646 of NC_142882.1, read as the reverse complement.
CCAATATTTTTTATTTCAACGTGAAGGGCTCCACTGAGCATCTTTTGGGCATGTCTAGTAATAGTGAGTTCCTTCTACTTTAAAAACAACAACAACAACAACAACTTGGCAATGACTTTACCCCTCATTGTTGAAGGAGTTGGCTTCTAAAATTTCTGCTGAGAAATTATCTAGTAATCTTATGGCAGTTCCCTTGCATGTGACTTTCTCTTGTGGCTTTCAAGATTTTGTCTTTCAATATTTCTTTGTAATGTATCTCGGTGTGGGTCTTCTGGATTTCTCATACTTGGAGTTTATTGAGTTGATTGTATTTGTAGTCATTTCTTCCCTCAAATTTGGGTTGTTTTGAGCCAATACGTCCTCAAATAATGTCTTTGTGCCTTTCTCTCTATTTTCCCCTTTTAGGAATTTCAGAATGTATGTATTGGTCCATTATTTCACTTTTTTATTCTTTCTGCTTCTTAGTTTTGATGATTTCAAATGTTCTATATTCAAGTACCCACATTATCTTATTCTACCTACTCAAATATGCTGTTGAATTACTCCAGTGACTTTGTAAATTCAGTTTTTATACTTTTCAGTTGCAGAAGTTATTTTTTAATTTAATTAATTAATTTATTTTTAACTTTTATTTAATAAATATAAATTTCCAAGTACAACTTTTGGATTATAGTGGCTTTTCCCCCCTATAGCCTCCCTCCCACCTGCAACCATTCCATCTTCCACTCCCTCTCCCATCCCATTCTTCACCAAGATTCATTTTCAATGATCTTTATATACAGAAGATCTACTTAGTATTTACTAGGTAAAGATTTCAACAGTTTGCACCCACACAAACACACGAAGTATAGAGTACTGTTTTAGTAGTAGTTTTACCATTAATTCACATAGTACTACACATTAAGGACAGAGATCTTACATGGGGAGTAAGGTCATAGTGACTCCTGTTGTTGATTTAACAATTGACACTCTTATTTATGACATCAGTAATCACCCTAGACTCTTGTCATGAGCTGCCAAGACTATGTAAGCCTCTTGAGTTCACCAACTCTGATCTTATTTAAACAAGGCCATAGTTAAAGATGAAGTTCTCTCCTCCCTTCAGAGAAAGGTACCTCCTTCTTTGATGGCCTGTTCTGCTGGGATCTCACTCATAGAGATCTTCTTTTAGGGTTGGTTTGTTGTTGTGGTTTGTTGTTTTTTTTTTTTTTTGTTTGTTTTTTTTTTTTGCCACAGTGTCTTGGCTTTCCATGCCTGAAATACTCTCATGGACTTTTTAGCCAGATCCGAATGCCTTAAGGGCCGATTCTGAGTCCAGAGTGCTGTTTAGGGCATTTGCCATTCTATGAGTCTGCTGTGTATCTCGCTTCCATGTTGGCTCATTCTCTCCTTTTTAATTCTATCAGTTAGTATTAGCAGACACTAGTCTTGTTTATGCAATCCCTTTGACACAATCCTATCATTATGATCAATTATGAACTGAAACTGATCACTTTGACTAGTGAGATGGCATTGGTATGTGCCACCTTGATGGGATTGAACTGGAATCCCCTGGCACATTTCTAACTCTACCATTAGGGGTAAGTCCAAGTGAGTATGTGCCAAACTGTACGTCTCCTCCCTCTCTTATTCCCACTCTTATATTTAACAGGGATAACTTTTCAGTTAAATTTAAATGCCAAAGAATAATTGTGTGTTAATTAAAGAGTTCAACCAATGGTATTAAGTAGAGCAAAAAAAACACTAAAAGGAATAAAATAGTAAGTTGTTCCTCAACAGCCAGGACAAGGGCTGATCAAGTCATTGTTTTTCACAGTGTCCATTTCACTTCACCAGGTTTCCTTTTAGGTGCTCAGTTAGTTGTCACCGATCAGGAAGAACATATGATATTTGTCCCTCTGGGACTGGCTTATTTCACTCAGCAGGATGTTTTCCAGATTCCTCCATTTTGTTGCAAATGACCAGATTTCATTGTTTTTGACTGCGGTATAGTATTCTAAAGAGTACATATCCCATAATTTCTTTATCCAGTCTTCTGTTGATGGGCTTTTAGGTTGATTCCAGGTCTAGCTATTGTGAACTGAGCTGCAGTAAACATTGAGGTACAGACAGCTGTTTTGTTTGCCAATTTAATTTCCTTTGGGTAAATTCCAAGGAGTGGGATGGCTGGGTTGTATGGTAGGGTTATATTCAGGTTTCTGAGGAATCTCCAAACTGACTTCCATTGTGGATTTACCAGTTTGCATTCCCTCCAACAGTGGGTTAGTGTCCCTTTTTCCCCACATCATTGCCAGCATCTGTTGTTAGTTGATTTCTGTATGTGAGCCATTGTAACCGGGGTGAGGTGAAACCTCATTGTGGTTTTGATTTGCATTTCCCTGATGGCTAGTGATCCTGAACATTTTTTCATCTGTCTGTTGGCAAGACTTCAAAGCCTCAGTGCACAATCTCCTCTTCTGGAAAGCCATAACTGAGCCACAGGCTTCCTCTGCTCCCACCCCCTTGTGCCTCCTTCTCTATACTGATGTTGTACTGTGCAGCATCTCTATGTTCACAACAGACCAGAAGCTTCTTGATTCCAAGGACTCTGTCTCGGTCAACTTTGGAATCCCTAGAGCATATGCAAACACATGGAGACTGAACAACATGCTCCTGAATGAACAGTGGGTTCCAGAAGAAATCAAAAGAGAAATCAAAAACTTTCTGGAAGTAAATGAGGATAACAACACAACATATCAAAACTTATGGGATACAGCAAAAGCAGTGTTAAGAGAAAAGTTTATAGCAATAAGTGCCTACATCAAGAAATTGGAAAGGCACCAAGCAAATGAGCTATCAATGCAATTCAAGGATCTAGAAAAATTGCAGCAAACGAGACCCAAAACTAGTAGGAGAAGGGAAATAGTTAAAATTAGAGAAGAAATCAACAGAATTGAATCAAAAAAATTACAAAATATCAGCAAAGTGAGGAGCTGGTTTTTTGAAAAAACAAAAAACAAAAAACAAAAACAAAAACAAAATTGACATACCATTGGCCCAACTAACTAAAAAAAGAAGAAAAAAGACCCAAATCAATAAAATCAGAGATGAAAAAAGGAATGTAACAACAGACACCACAAAAATAAAAAGAGTCATCAGAAATTACTACAAAGAGTTTACGCCAGCAAACAGGGAAATCTATCAGAAATGGATAGATTCCTGGACACATACAACCCACCTAAATTGAACCATGAAGACAGAAAACCTAAACAAACCCATAACCGAGTCAGAAATTGAATCAGTAATAAAGGCCCTCCCAACAAAGAAAAGCCCAGAACCAGATGGATTCACTGCTGAATTCTACCAGACATTTAAAGAACTAACTCCAATTCTTCTCAAACTATTCAGAGTAATCAAAAAAGAGGGAATCCTCCCAAATTCTTTCTATGAAGCCAGCATCACCCTAATTCCTAAACCTGAAAAAGATGCAGCAGAGAAAGAGAATTACAGACCAATTGCCCTGATGAACAGGTGCAAAAATCCTCAATAAAATTCTGGCCAATAGAATTCAACACCACTTCAGAAAGATCATCCACCCAGACCAAGAGGGATTCATCCCTGGTATGCAGGGATGGTTCAACAATCACAAATCAATCAATGTGATACACCACATTAACAAACTGCAGAAGAAAAAATATATGATTATCTCAATAGATGCAGAGAAAGCATTTGATAAAATACAACACCCTTTCATGAAGAAAACTCAAAGCAAATTGGGTATAGAAGGAACATTCCTCAATAGAATCAAAGCAATTTATGAAAAACCCATGTCTAACATCCTATTGAATGGGGAAAAATTGGAAGCATTTCCACTGAGATCTGGTACCAGACAGGGATGCCCACTCTCACCACTGCTATTCAATATAGTTCTGGAAGTTTTAGCCAGAGCTATTAGGCAAGAAAAAGAAATTAAAGGGATATAAATTGGGAAGGAAGAAGTCAAACTATCCCTCTTTGCAGATGATATGATTCTTTATTTCGGGGATCCAAAGAATACTACTAAGAGACTATTGGAACTCATAGAAGAGTTTGGCAAAGTAACAGGATATAAAATCAATGCACAAAAATCAACAGCCTTTATATACACAGACAATTCCACGATGAGAAAGAACTGCTAAGATCAATCCCATTCACAATAGCCACAAAAACAATCAAATACCTTGGAATAAACTTAACGAAGGACGTCAAAGATCTCTACAATGAGAATTACAAAATCTTAAAGAAAGAGATAGAAGAGGATACCAAAAAATGGAAAAATCTTCCATGTTCATGGATTGGAAGAATCAACATAATCAAAATGTCCATTCTCCCAAAAGCAATTTATAGATTCAATGTGATACCAATCAAAATACCAAAGACATTCTTCTCAGATCTGGAAAAAATGATGCTGAAATTCATATGGAGGCACAGGAGACCTCGAATAGCTAAAGCAATCTTGTACAACAAAAACAAATTCGGAGGCATCACAATACCAGATTTCAAGACATACTACAGGGCAGTTGTAATCAAACAGCACGGTACTGGTATAGAAACAGATGGATAGACTAATGGAACAGAATATAAACACCAGAAATCAATCCAAACATCTACAGCCAACTTATATTTGATCAAGGATCTAAGACCAATTCCTGGAGCAAGGACAGTCTATTCAACAAATGGTGCTGGGAAAACTGGATTTCCCGTGCAGAGGCATGAATGAAGACCCCTACCTTATACCTTACACAAAAATCTGCTCAACGTAGATTAAATATCTAAATCTACAACCCGACACCATCAAATAATTAGAGAACATTGGAGAAACCCTGCAAGATATAGGCACAGGCAAAGACTTCTTGCAGAAGTTATTTTTGATTCTTGTATCTTTGAAATTCTCATCTTGTTCATCCATCATTCTTAGGACTTTCTTTAGCTTTTTGTTTGTGCTTTCCTTTGTGTCTGAGCCATTTAAAACAATTTTTAGAAGGGCTGTCTAGAAAATTTGATCCCTGTGTTTCGACAGGGATGGCTCCTAGATATGTATTTTCTTCCTTTGAATGGGTTGGGTTTTCCTGTTTCCTTGTATGCTTTGTAATTTGTAGTTGTTGCTGTTGTTGGAAACTGGGTATCTGAAAAACAGTCATATCTCTTAGTCTTTGTAGACTGGCTCTGTATCATGGCATGTCTGTTATTGGCTGGGCACAATTTGAGCCTTGGAATCAACCCGAGGTGAGGTTTAAGGTCTTCCCAGGTCTTTTCTGAGCATGTATCTTGCCTGGATCTGTGTGTTACTTTTCAATTCTTAATACAGGATAAGTTTTAGATTTCTTAATTTCTTAGAGTTTAATCGGATATTCTCTTGTTCCCTTGTGGGCCTTTGATGGCCTATCTCATTTTTCCAATTGCTCTCTCTTTCCCCAGATGCCTGCAGGTCTATACTCCCCTTGCAACTTTTGTGACCTGTACCTGCTACTTTTTGCCACTTTTCCCAGCCTGATATCTGAGCTATGCCACCTTTTCACCTGAGTTCCAAGTTGGGCAAAACAAGGCCCAAACCTTCAGGCAGCTCCTACGCAGATTAGAACATCATAAATAACTTCTGTTCACTGTGGTTCAAGGAAGGGAATTGTGAACTGTGTTGCTACTATCTCCAGACCAATACAGCACCATGCTGGGGAGGGGATGGAACAGGCTAAGTTAAAAACACCACAAAATTTCCTAGTACTTTTTTTTTTTTGACAGGCAGAGTGGACAGTGAGAGAGACAGAGAGAAAGGTCTTCCTTTGCCGTTGGTTCACCCTCCAATGGCCGCCGCGGCCGGCGCGCTGAGGCCGGCGCACCACGCTGATCTGATGGCAGGAGCCAGGTGCTTCTCCTGGTCTCCCATGGGGTGCAGGGCCCAAGCACTTGGGCCATCCTCCACTGCACTCCCTGGCCACAGCAGAGAGCTGGCCTGGAAGAGGGGCAACCGGGACAGAATCTGGTGCCCCGACCGGGACTAGAACCTGGTGTGCCGGCGCCACAAGGCGGAGGATTAGCCTAGTGAGCCGCGGCGCTGGCCAGATTGCTTCTGTTTTGTTTTAAATGTTTCCATGGGGAAATAAGGCCTGAAGATTCCTAGTCTGCTATCTTTGAACTAACATTTTAAATCTTATTCTTTTTTTAATTAAAAAAACCTGAATTCTTATAAATTTCACTTAATATCGATAAGAAGAGGTAAACATCACTAAGAAAGAGACTGTTACAAGATGAGCTCTCATTCACAGAAGCAATAAAAGAAACACAAACTGTACAGAAATACATCTCACACTGGGTGTAGGTGCTTGTGAGCTAGAATGGAACTAGATTTTGCATAGGCATTAGGCCACAGATAAAACGCTCAGCTAAAACCTTGTATTGTCAACATAAACCTATTATTGCATCTAGCACCCTGAGATGCTGACACCATGAAAGGCGCAAGGAGCCGAGGCTGCCCCCATTTTACCCCAGAATGTGCTTGGTGAGTGAGTGTGGGTAGAGCTTCTCATGCGGTGTAAATCCTCTTTCCCCCAAATGCAGGCAGTTTAACTTAGCATAATGATCAAATGTATATTCGTTTAGTCTTCAGTCTATACAAACAGGATTTCCAAAGATTAGAAAGAGATATAAAAGATGACTTGAATAAATGGCAAAAAATACTACATTCTGAAATGAGAAATCAAGTAACATGAATATTTCATCCTTCCTCATTAATAGATTGGTATGATGCAGTTCCAATAAAATATGTACAGGGTGTTTTGCAGGGACCTTGACAAAACAATCCACAGTCCACAGTCCCACATGAGAAGAGTTACACCAGGGAAATGGAAGATTGTTCTAAAAAGGGAGAAAATGGGATCACTAGGTGATACCTGTTAGCTCTTCTGGGTCTGAAATCACACTGCAAATGTATGGTAATTTAAACTTGTGCTGCTGATTCAATGATAGGCATATCAATAGTATAAAACAGAAAAGACACAACCTCTTTTATATTTAAATAAAGTAGTTAATAAAATAAGCATTGTATGTTAATCTGTAAAAGAAAGCAATATTGCTTACAAATATATGAAGTAACTGATTGGCATTTTGTTATAAAGTGCTTTTGGACAATAATTTTTATTTAAACCCTAATAAAATCAAATATTTGACCAAGTTAAAAATTCCAATTAAATGCACATTAAACATTTGTAAAGGAAGAATTTTTTAGTTTAAAAATAATAGAAAAATATTTTAAAAATTTAAATATTTTTTAAAAAGTAGTTAAAAATAATAATAATACAAAAAGGAATTCACAAGTAAAAATCATGACCAGTTTTATGCAAGTAATTTCAACTGCCATTGAAATGATAAACAAAAGAGAAAGACAAAAACACTAACTGGAAAATATTTTCAGTCAATTTTATTGACAAATGCTTAATATCTTTTTTATGCAAGGAGTTCCTCTGATGTTTTGAAAATAAGAAAATCATCAAAAATCAGTTATTGATAATGTAGATAATAGGAATTACACCTGATAAATCAACAGGAAAAATATTCAACTTTACAAATGATCTCAGAACTGTAAGATTACATAAAACTGAGGAATTATGTTTCACCCCTTAAATAAACTAAAATAAGCATTTTTAACGGCAATGTCAAGTATAAATGGTATTTATGCTTATTACTATAAAATTGCATGTGCTAATCAGGAGAAGTTAGGCTACAGTACTCTGACAAGTGACATGAAAGTCTCAGAACCTTAACACAGAGGCTTACTTCCCCTTCACACAAAGCCAAGGGCTGTTTATTGTGACTCTCCATCACATGTATGGTTTTCCAGATGGCCTTGACAAGTGAGAAGGAGACACGGAAAATAGACATCTCTTAAGCATCTTAGATGTATGTCATTTCTACTCATAGCCTATTGGCCAGAACCAATCACATGACCCCAAACTAACTACAAAAGGGCCGGAAACATGAAGGAGCATATGAAATATTTAGTGGGTACTCCTGACTCTGACACATGGCAAAACCTTTTGGAAACTTATTTACAGCATAAATCAGATGTAACAATAATTTTACCTGCACATATGGATCCTCAGGAAATGAACTATTTAAGGAAACCTCAATATATAAAAATGAGCATCATTTACAGTCTCATGAGCAAAAATGAGAGGCCATTGCCATCTTAAAATAAGGGCAAGGGGCCGGCGCCGCGGCTCACTAGGCTAATCCTCTGCCTTGTGGCGCCGGCACACCGGGTTCTAGTCCCGGTCAGGGCGCTGGATTCTGTCCCGGTTGCCCCTCTTCCAGGCCATCTCTCTGCTGTGGCCAGGGAGTGCAGTGGAGGATGGCCCAAGTGCTTGGGCCCTGCACCCCGTGGGAGACCAGGAGAAGTACCTGGCTCCTGCCATCGGATCAGCGCGGTGCACTGGCCGCAGTGCACTGGCTGCGGCGGCCATTGGAGGGTGAACCAACGGCAAAAGGAAGACCTTTCTCTCTGTCTCTCTCTCTCTCACTGTCCACTCTGCCAGTCAAAAAAAAAGGGGGGGGGGGCAAGGAAGCTGACTCAGTCTGCAGGCATCCAGGAAGGCGCTCTTGGGATAAGCTTCATGCCAGCAGGATGCCAGGAGCCGTAATTAAGTAGCTCCTCACCTGTGACCCTCTGCTGCTCTGCTGTGACCCCTGTGGCCTATTATCCCATATGCATTATTGATTCCGAGCTTGGCTTCTGGTCCTGGCCTTTTTTTTTCTGTTGGGTGGACGGCATTTGGCACTGTGATTTTTGACATTGACCCTTGATACCACCCTTGTCCCATGGCCTGGGTTTGGTGTTTGATTGAGACACTGGCCATCTTGTCATAGGCAAGGAAGAGTTGAGGTCACAAGCCCTTCCCCATGACCCTACCTACTCCAACCAACCAACTTCCCTACTCACTGTTTTTGAAAAACCACTGCCTGGATCTGATGCCAGCAGAAGATAACCAACATGGCTGCTGACTGCACCTCCAATGTGACCTATAGCCTATTATAATAAAAGTACTGTGGCTGACACACCTATTCTCATCATGCCCATGAGGGAATCCCACAAAGGCAAGAAAACGGTTGGTACTCAAACATCACTGCCAGACACCGCCCCTGGAAATATTTAATTAGACCCCAACCCAAAAGCCACTTTCTATGCCTTCAGATCATATAAAGGGATGACCCTGCACCTCCCTGGGTAAATCTCACTCTTGAGTGTGTACTTTCGCTTTGCTAGCAATAATTCTGTTCCTCTGCTAACCTTTACCTACATCTTGCCTGTGAATTCCTTCTTGTGTTGGAGTCAAAAAAGCCATCTGACAACAATCTGAGAACCACCTCTTTAGGCATGTTCTGTTTGACTTTGACCACACTTTGAAAAGATTTAAAATTATAACCAACGTGTAAACCTGGGTGATCTCACACATATATCCAGGTTTTAGGCTTTATAGAAAATGGAAATCCTGTTACTGTATTGTGCTGTTTAGGCTGAAGAGTTTATCACAAAGCAGTGCATGTCTGCCCCGTTCTCTGGTTCGCTCTCTCGCTGTACACCTTCGGGATCACTGCTCCCTACTGGGCACAGTTGCCCTGCTGGCCCAAGCAGCACACTGGTACTTGCTGTCCTGTTCCTTCAGTGACTTCTCATTGGCCTCAAGAGCAACTGTAGCAACCACAGCCCAAATGGTCTGCCAGCTTCTTCAGAGTCTGTAAGTGTCCTTGAGGATTAGGTCTTTGATCTCAGGGCAAGTCCACGGTTCCTAGGCCAGGAGAGATAGCCCCGTGCTGGAGGTCTGCAAGTCTGCACTTTCTTCTTTGGCCCTCTCTGCAGCCTGCACCCAGTCTTCTGTCTGCTGGGTCACCTCTTCTGTTTCAGCCCCAGGCGAATGGCAGCTGATTGGCCTTCTCCTGGCAGCCCCAAGTGGGTGCTAATGAATGGAAGAATGTGCCATCCTTACACTTGATAATGAGGTAATTGACCCCCACCTCTACTCTTCCCACCCTCAGTATTTCTTTTTGTGTGCAGTCATCTGCAAGACAGACAGAAGTCACACTTGACTGAGAGCTCACAAAATGCTTCAATGTGGCCCAAGGTGTAAAGTTCCCACAATGGTGTCATGATGGCAAACACATATTTAAATAGCCCTTTGAGGCATTTAACACTGGTACCACAGAAGAGAGTAAGTCAAAGGGCTGAGATTCTGTCTGTTTGTCCATCTGTCCCTCTGTCCTGCCACCCCCTCATTTGTAAATGCTACCCTATTCCAGGCCTTTTTGCCTGCTGTGATCCTCACAAAGCTAAAATACTCAAAGGATATCTGCATTTTATTGGAGGGAAGATTTGAGATTCAAAAAACCTGACCAAGGTCATACAACTCAGAGATGATATTCAAACTTTAAGTCAAAGACTGTTATAATGAACAGTTCTGCCCGGAAGAAAACATTGTCTACTAGAGACTATTTTAGGTTGGATGATTAGCAATTTTTTTTTTTTTTTGACAGGCAGAGTGGATAGTGTGAGAGAGAGAGACAGAGAGAAAGGTCTTCCTTTGCCGTTGGTTCACCCTCCAATGGCCACTGCTGCCTGCACGCTGTGGCCGGTGCATCGCGCTGATCTGAAGCCGGGAGCCAGGTGCTTCTCCTGGTCTCCCATGGGGTACAGGGCCCAAGCACTTGGGCCATCCTCCACTGCCCTCCCTGGCCACAGCAGAGAGCTGGCCTGGAAGAGGGGCAACCGAGACAGAATCCGGTGCCCCGACTGGGACTAGAACCTGGTGTGCCGGCACCGTAAGGCGGAGGATTAGCCTATTGAGCCGCAGCGCCGACTCGCAATTTGTTTTTAAACTCAAGTTAAAAAATTCTTACTTCAGTTATTGGGACAGTTTTGTCAGAGCATTTGTGGGATCTCATTATCCAGATAATTACTTCAATAGACAGTCTCAGCACGGGACTGTGTCTTGGACAATAAAATCATCACTGGGCAAATACTGACAGTCTATCCTTACACCAGTGCCTATGGACAGAGCCCTGGGACCTGGCCTGGTCCCAAAAGGAAATCCATGGCTTGAATCAATTGAACATATATTCCAAACACTACCTGTGGTTGGTTGTGGTGGCCTCAGGCTGCAAATAGCAAAGTGCTGCACTGGTCTCTGGAGTGTGGGCTCTGGGTGTGATCCAGCGTTACAGGGCAAGTGGCCATGGCACTGCTCCCTCTCTTCCTCCTCTGACTCCAGGCAGCACAATACAAAGAGGGTAGTTATCTGCTTAGGGAAAGAAAAAGTAAGTGGATGTCAAGACACTGCGTTGCTCCCTTTCCAAACAAAGGGAGAGAAAGTTTTAAAGTGGGGACATAGCTTTCCTCATGGCCATTGCCTGTCTCACAGAAAAACCACTATCAGAACATGCCTGTGACCACAGGTTACTAGTTTAGGCCACCAAAGATTAGAGATGGGGCTGAGCACCGCCGTGACTTGCATCCTCTTAAAGGTTTCCTCTGGTCTGCTTCAACAAAACCAAGAGGAAGAGAAAGCTAGGCAGCAGGAGCAATGTAAAGATAGGTGGCAGTTCAATTAAGGCTGCTGTGTACAGTGATCTGCCCTCAAGATGACCTAAAGGCCAGTCCACTGCAGTGGCTTTCCATGTGGAAATCCAGGGCTTCAGGAGAAGTCAGATAATGAAGAGCCCTGGCAGCTCCGCCAGCCAGGAGTTGGGTCACAGGAGATGGAGCTGCCCTGGAGCTGAAGGACTTCAGGTCAGAGCCACAGATCTTGTTGGCTGTAAGCTGAAAAGCCCTTCACTCGGCCCAGCTTCCAAAGTAATCAACACTGCTAGGGGGACGGCCAAGCAGGGAGCAACATTGCAGGCAGAACGGTACATTTCCTGTTAGAGATGCCACCTGCTTTACCTGGCCAGCTCTCTCCCAGCCCAGCTAGGTAATGGAAGTCAACAGGATGCCTTCCCCAAAGAGGTTCACACCTCCCTTAGGATGTACCCATGTGAAGGGATAGATAAGTCTGGGCCTCCTGACAAGGCCTTAAAGCCCACCTGATTATTATCAGGCCCCTTCTGTCAGTTTCTATTTGCCTCTCAATCAGAAAACTTATTCGTGGTTTAGACAGCACCTTTAATGACTTTGTCCTTTGTTCTAGACCCTGTCTAGCCCAGTTGGGGCCTCATCCCTTTGTCATCATAGCCTCTACTCATACATCAATGGCTCTACTCCCATCACATGTGTACTGATGGTCCTCTCCCCCACTTAACATTGTATGATTGTTCAGAATTTTTCTACAGATAAGCCCATCTACCCACAAAAGATGAGTGGTCTTTCTCCCAGTCTTGGTTGGGATCATTTTTAAACCACATCTATCAAACAGTCTTCACTAGGGGCCAGAGACCCCCCTCATTTCCTCTCCTCTATGAAATCCTCTCATTACTTGGTTAATGCTACTGCTAGGACCATTGGCTACTATTCTCATCCTGTCTTTTATACTACCGTGTCTATTTAAGTGTTTCCAGGAGGTGATAATGCAACGAACCAAAGATTGCACCAATCAGGTGGTCAACAAAATGTTGGTACAGAGGTATACTTGGCTCTCCACCTAGGAGATTGTGGCTTGAGGCATCACCCCATGCCAGTGGAGAGTAACTTGTCCCCCCATGTCAGCAGGAAGTAGCTCTAAAGACAAGACCATCATTCCTCAACCCCTCCTGGACTTCTGGGGCTGATGTAATCCCGTTCAACCCTTGCTTTATAAAAAACAAAAGGGGGGAATGTCAGTAAAATGGCGTGGTCTTATCTGTGGCACAGTTTGCATCATGGACACCATCCTAGGCTCTAGCCCCCACCACCATTGCTGGAAGCCAGGTAACCAGGCGCGACCACAGGTGTCAGCTCCACCTCCACTCTAATGGGATTCACTGCTCCTACTTCCCTGCCCCCTGGGCAAAGGTATAATAGGATCTGCTTCCTGCACGCATGCTCTCTCTCTCCAGATCACTTTCTCTCTTCTTTGCCCTCTATCATTCTTGATCTCTCTCTCGACCTCCTTCTATCTTTTTCTTTGCCCCTTCCCTCTGGCTGGTTGGATTTCTCCCATCAATAAAGACTTTCCCTTAAAAAAAAAAAAGAAAGAAAGAAAGACACTGCATTGAAGCCTGGGGATGGCACCATAGGGATTTGCACGGCCATGCTGAACTTTGGGCCAGCACGATTGTGACCTCAACCATGCCCCACTACACAGAGACCTGAGTGATCCCTCCAGGATTCTGAGCCAGTGCTCCCACAGTGGGCAGAAGGCCGATGCTGCCGTGGCCCTGGCCCCTGCCCCATGGGCTTCTACCAAGGCCCATGCACCCCTTTTGAGACTGAGAGGAGTGCCCTGTTCCCCCGCTGCTGCTGCCATGAATTATTATGGGAGAAGATGCAAGGAGACTACACTGCACATTGGATTGGAGTGGAAGCCAGCAGGGCTCACCAGTGGGTCCCTGAAGACACGTCTCCAAGAAACAGCCTTTTACCAGGAAGGCGACTCCTTAAAAGTGAGAGAAATAGCTAATCCGCTAGATGCGCAAATACAACTTAGGGACACAGGAAGTATGAAAACTCAAGGCAATGTGATGCCCCCAGAGGAACACAGCAAAGCTTTTATAACAGACCCCAAAGAGAAGAGTGGCAAAGTGTCTGAAAAAGAATTGAAAAGACTGATTAAAAGGACACTCAAAGAGATGCATGAGAATACAGACAACAAGGCATGATGCGAATGAGAAATTCAGCAACGTGGGGAGGTGGGTATTTGGTTAAGAGGCTGCTGGGGATGCCTGTGTCCCATATTGGAGTCCCTGGTTTGAGTCCCAGCTCCACTTATGATCCAGCTTCCTGCTCATGTGTGCTCTGGGAAGGCGGCAGGTGATGGCTCAAGTACTTGGGTCCCGCCACCCACGTGGGAGACCTGGATTGAGTTCCTGGCTCCTGATTTCAGTCTGGCTCAGCCTTGGCTGTTGCAAGCATTTGGGGAGGTGAACCAGAGGATGGAAACTCTGCCTGTCTCTATCTCTCTAACTTCAAATAAGCAAAAAATTAATTTTTAAAAATGAACAAGCAGGAGTTTGCAGGATGAGTATGGCAGGGTGACAGGGAAAGCAGTGGGGTGTGAGGAGATGTGGAGTGGGCATGAAAGTTCCACACTCAAAGCCTGCTAAGGATGGATGGCATTGGGCAGGACTCTCCTGTGACCAGGACCCCTGCTGGTCAGAAAAGTCTCATATCTAATGGCTGGGGCTCACACTGGCCGGAAAAGTATTTAGGTTTGATTATGATTCAGGTGTTCATTGCATACTCTGTTGATTTTTGTGTTCCTCCTAATCTTGAGATTTTATAAACAAAGAAATAGGTATTTACTAAGCAACTACTCAATATATAGTCTGGGTTATTTCACAATGCTGAATTTGTCCTCATTTTGCAAATGAATTTCCCAGGCTTAGAAGTAACATTCTCCCAGGGCTGGCATTGTGGTGTAGCAGGTAAAGCCGCCACCTGTAATGCTAGCATCTCATATGGGCATTGGTTCGAATCCTGGCTGTTCCACTTCTGATCCAGCTCCCTGCTAGTGTGCCTGGGAAAGCAGCTGAAGATGGACCAAGATCTTGAAACCCTGCAACCATGTGCGAGACCAGGAAGTGGTTCCTGGTTTCAGAGCAGCCCAGCTGTGGCTGTTGCCACCATTTGAGGAATGAACCAGCAGATGAAAGATACCTCTTTCTCTTTGTCTTTCTCTCTCTCTTTATCTTCCTTTCTCTATGTAACTCTGACTTTCAAACAAATAAAAAAAAATTTTTTTTGACAGGCAGAGTGGACAGTGAGAGAGAGAGAGACAGAGAGAAAGGTCTTCCTTTTGCCGTTGGTTCACCCTCCAATGGCCGCCGCGGCTGGCGCGCTGTGGCCAGCGCACCATGCTGATCTGATGGCAGGAGCCAGGTGCTTATCCTGGTCTCCCATGGGGTGCAGGGCCCAAGCACTTGGGCCATCCTCCACGGCACTCCCTGGCCACAGCAGAGAGCTGGCCTGGAAGAGGGGCAACCGGGACAGAATCCGACGCCCCGACTGGGACTAGAACCCGGTGTGCCAGCGCCGCAAGGCGGAGGATTAGCCTAGTGAGCCGCGGCGCCGGCCACAAATAAATTTTTTTTAAAATAATGTCCTCCAATCCTTAGCACGAAGTTTGCCTTATCCATCGGGCACCAGGGTCACGGCCCAATGGAAAGGAGTGTCCTGGGTCAGGATCATGTGAGGCAGGTTTCTTTACAGACACTAATTACCAAGCTGTGGGTGAAGAGAAGGAAATCACAGGGGTAGTGTGGGACCCTGGGACTGGCAGCAATAAAGAAACCTGGAAAGGGCGAGAGTGGGAGGCACAGTCTCACCTCAGCCAACCTTAGACCCCCTCACTGCTCCACTCTCCCTGGCCACCGGGGCTCCCTGCTGACCACACTCAGAGGACAGAGGAGCCATGGCTGAGGTGCACAGGTGCCTCCTCCTTGGCAAACAGCAGGTGCAGCAGGAGGGAAAGGGGATCTAGAAGGGGCAACAGAAGACAGCTGCATGCCAGCAACATCTCCCACAGGCAGGCAAGAGCCAGAGGCCTCAGGGGTGGGGATGCCTAACCAGGCCCACTGGCTCCCAAGCAGACATTCCGACAAGATGGCAATGACAATGAACCTCCAACGGCTGGTTGCACTCCCAGCCTGCGGGGTTGCCACCGTATTTTTGGGAGACCACACAGCTCCGTGGCTGCTGATGGCTGGGGGTCTGCCTGGCTAAGTGATAGAAATCTCAGGCCTATCTTCCTTCCTGTTTATCTGTTCATTTATTTGTTTATTTATTTATTTTACTTGGAAGGCAGAGCAGAGAGAAAGAGAGAGAGTAGAGACCTCCTATTCGTTGGTTCACTCCCCAAAAACCTGCAACAGTCAGGGCTGGGCCAGTCCAAAGGTGGGAGTCAGGAACTCAGTCTGGGTCTCCCGCCTTGGGGGGAAGGGATCCAATTCCTAGACCCATCACTTGCTGCCCAGAAGCTGAACTGGAAAGCAGAGCTGGGACTCAAACCCAGGTACCTCAATATGGGATGCAGGCATCCCAAGCAGTGTGTTTACCAACAGCTGCATCAAACCCCCGCCCTTCCTCCCTGTTCAAACAGTCACCAAAGGAGACCCCTGGGGGTTCTGGGGGGTATCTCTTCCAAGCAGCTGATCGTCCTCAGAGTGAGAAGAGCCTCGGCACAGACCAGGCCTTCCTGCTCCTCCGCCCCGCCCCCCGCCGCAGCTCCCCACTTCCACCCCGTCTGAGCCGGGAAGGGCAGCGCTGTCTTCCCATCAATTTCTCTCGCGCTTGCTTCCCTCACCTTTTCTCCTTCTTAATCTCCCTGTGGCTCCTAAAAGGATTAATTAGAAAGATGTGAGCAGGGGTTGGGACGTCAAAAAACAATCGTCACTTTCCTATCTGACCTCTCTCACCAGCTGCAGAATTAACAAATTGAATGTCCTCAGCAGACAGGGGTGCCACATGATACTGAGTTCATTACCAGCCTGGCCGGGGTCTGTGCACGGAGCCCCGTTTAAACAACTCTGGCTGATTAAATTCCTCCTGGGCACTCCCGCCAGAGGCTGTTAGAAAATACTCACATCCAAGAGGTTTTTAATTTTTTTTTAAACATGTGCCAATTATTCGCCTGCTATCTGCAGGTGCTGGCAAGCGTCACAGGCCGGCCTGGCCGGGCTGTCTACACTCTTATCCACTCGGCGCCTGCCTGGGGGGCTCATGTCGTCAGGAATGGGATCCTGGACTTTGCTTGGGGCTGTCAAAAGCTCTCCAGCCACCCTGCAGGGCCGGCCTTTGCTGCCCCCGCCCGCAGCGCCTCACCTTCTGAAGCTCACAGCTCTCTAGAATGTTTCAAGGTGACAACACAGACCCGGGTGACCTGTTAGAAGTGGGGCCCTGGGGGGCAGGCATGCAACTGTGCCTGGGCCGGTGCCAGCTGCTTCCCGGCCAGGCTGGGCTTCAGCTCTGAGCCAAACAGGGACATAAAATTGCCACCTCCGGGATTAAGGGTGGGTCTTGGCACTTGCCCACAGATGCCTTTAAAGTAAGTCCTGGGGTGCACTTCCCTCATTGTGCCACTGCAGCTGTCATTTCTTTTAGAGTATTTTATTTATTATTGTATTTTATTTGAGAGGGAAGGAGAGAGAAAGAAGGTTCCTATCTTCTGGTTCACTCCCCAAATTCCTGCGACAGCTGAGGCTGAGCCAGGCTGAAGTCTGGAGCTAGAAACTCTGTCGAGGTCTCCCCACATGGGTAGGCAAGGGACCCAACTGCTTGAACCATCATTTGCTGTCTCCCAGGGTGCACCTCAGTAGGAAGCTGAAATTGGGAGCAGAGCTGGGATTCAAACTCATGCACACCAATATGGGATGCAAGTGTCTTGAGTAATGTTAAAACAGCTGTGTCCCTTGCCTGCCCCTAAAATTAGTTTAGAGCATGTGTTCTGGAATTAAAGCCGTCTTAGGCCAAAGAAAGAGGATATAGAACCTAAGTTCCTTGCTATAATAGGAGTAGAAAACAAACCATCTCTCCCCTTCTAGCCTCAGAGGCACCAGAGCTGCTGCAGTCTGGTCTTTCCCTGAAGGTCTCCCTTCTGCACCCCATGCCGCTCTCAGGCCCACCTGCAGATCATCTTGATCTGCATTGACCCTGAGCCGCATCTCCCTCGGAGCGGAGGGGCATGGAGGCAGCACATTGCATCTTGGCTTACGTAGCTGCCCAAGGGAAGCACTGGAAGCACAGCGGCGTCAGGAAGAGCCCTGGGCAGAGTCACAGATAAGGAGTGGAACGTCTGGTCCAGACCCTACACAAAGGAGCAGGCCCGTGTCTTATCCAGAGACCTGAGAGCGGGAGCAAGAAAGAGCTAACTTTAGCCGAGCAGGATTGCCCAGGACAACAGGAGGCGGGTTCTGCACCTCCCAGCCTCAGTATGCACAGGGGTGTGTCCTGGGAGGGCTCCGGGAGCAGGCAGCAAACTCCTCTCATGGTGACTGAACAGAAAAGATAGTAAAGGGGCTATGGAAAGGGGTTGCAAATTAGGGAAAGAGCAGACTTTAGCTGATGGCTCAGGGCTCTAAGGTGCAGTGTCATTAGGGAAAGAAGAGAATGGTGGAAGAAACCCAACTTCTTGCTGGCTGCAGTAATGATGGGGTTGGTGTGGCGTCTGTGAAACACGATAGGAAGCTGAAGTACCAGCGGGAGCACAGACGAGGGCAAAAGTAGCTGAAACAAGGAAGAAGGCAAGAAATTCCATACACAGTGCAGAATTGAACCCAGTCGAGGGCAGCAAGGGAAAGAGCGGATTTTGCTGAAAATTGTACCAGTATTATGGAGGGAAAACGTGAGAAATTCTTCCTGAATCACGAGGAAAATACCTGGATACAGATGGTAGGTCTTCTGGAGGTAGAGCAGGTCTGAGGATTAGACAGCTTCCAGAGGATGAGACCAAAGGTGGATGTTCCACACAGCTCACCTTCACCTTGGCCTTGAGCACCAACATGACAGTTGCAGACATCTCCATTTAAATGCTAGCAAATTGGAATTGACAGAATACTAAAGTTTATTTATCACAACAAAAACATAGCTTCTGATATGTAAACTTGTTTAATGTGATTAAAATCATAGTTAATAATGTGATTGAGTAATTTAGTAATCATTAAATGGCACCAAAATAAAAAAACAATAGGATCATTTCAACATATGCTTAAAAATGTTTGATCAAATCCAATATTCTTAGGTTCCAAGTCCAGCTAGATTTTTATTTCATATATGTGATTTTTCTGTCACAAGTAATTATTTATTTTTTGAGATTTCTTTGTTTATTTGAAAGGGAGAGTTACAGAGAGGCAGAGGCAGAGAGAGAGAGAGAGAGAGAGAGAGAGGGGTCTTCCATCTGCTGGTTCACTCCCCAAACGGCCACGATGGCCAGAGCTAAGCTGATATGAAGCCAGGAGCCAGGAGCTTCCTTTGGGTCTTCCATGCGTGTGCAGGGGCCCAAGGACATGGGCCATCTTCTACTGCTTTCCTAGGCCATAGCAGAGAGCTGGATTTGGAAGTGGAACAGCTGGGACATGAACCAGTGCCCAAATGGGATGCTGACACTTCAGGTGGCAGCTTTACCCATTATGCCACAAAGCTGGCCCCACAAATAATTTTTATCCTACTTTCTATTGTGAAATTTATTTATTTATTTTTCAGCATGCCTTTTGTTTTGCAAGTAGTACCTGACTTCAGTTCAAGCACTGAAGTAAATATGAAAACTGCTCCCTGTCTCCCCTGGTCCCCATCTACCGTGTCCCCTGCACTTCTCAGGTGCTCTGCTCTCCCTCTTTGGGGCCTCACCCAGGACTTCTGCACTCTAGGGTTTGCATCCACTTTGCCCTCCAGTCTTGGGGAGTCTGTAGTGCGTCCCGGGCTGCAGGTTGGGAATACGGGTGACACTTACCCGGAACATCCCCCACACTGGTGCCTCGACCCCTGAGACCCATGTAGAAATGAAGATTTTCATTCTATGGAGGAAATGTCTAACTGGGGGAGTACTAGAGCTCAAACCCACATTGAATTGTCGATGTCTGGCACTTGAGGAGGGGCAGTTAGGAGAAATAAGAGGGTTCCAGGGCACCTACGGGTTGGGGAAGGAAGAAGAGGGAGTTCAAAGAAACAGAATGGATCGTGACTGCATAATCGGATCAGGGCTAACGCCGTCACTGCCGTCTGTCCTCACAGGTTGGAAGGCTGGGATGCATGGCAGCGGCGGGCACCGCAAAGTGCTGCAGTCTTTGCTACGTGGAAGTGGGACTCCTGGAGCTCCCTGCCAAGTCTGATGTCAGCCCTGCGTCCTCCAGGGAGCCCCTACATTGATGAGAGATGAATTGAATAACTGAGGAACTGAATTGGCCTAGTTCAACCAGTTAACATTCTGGGTTGTTCTGCGCCTTTGCTCGTGCTATGGCCTGCCGCCCAGAATGCTTCCTGTGGTCCACAAGCCCAAATTTCTGTGAAGCAGAGGGAGAGGCATTTTCCTCTCCATGTTTGTGGCAATCTTAGCACTTACCCCTTGGAACAGAATGGGCTGTTCCCAGGCCTGTCTCCAAACGACAGAACGTGTTTCTCCAGGTCAGAGGCCGTAGCCCAAGTGTTTCTGTATCCCTGGCCTTACTACAGTGTAGGTCTCAGTAAACATCCATGTGATGAACAGTAAAGAAGTACAGAGTGCAGCTCTCTAAATCTGCAATTTGGAGAGGCTCAGCTTTAAGGGAAGACAGGAGTTCATGACCACCAAGGGAACACTATTTTGGAAGTCTCAGGTCCCCACAGACTGAAAGGGCTTGTTTTCTCTCTGCATAGGTCATACAAGAGTACAAGAGCAGAACTCTAGGGAACATGTGTGAGCCCTCAGATATCATGAGTATCGTGAGTTTGTGGAAGGTCAGGGCATCAGCGCTCCTCATGAGGTCTTCAAATTTGGCTGCATTGCACACCTGCAAACTCACCTAAATTTGTTTCTTCCAGTGGAATACTCGGGAAGACCCTAATGCCAGAAACAGTTGTAAAGGACCTCCTGCATCTGATGACAGACCACCAATGGGTCGTGTACACAGGGTCATTGCTTCTAGTCTAATTAATAGCAAATTCTCATGGCTTTGCACCTGTACAGCTGAGGTCCTTAACGTCAAAACAGATAATTGTGGGATGATCTGGCACCAGAAAAAAGTTACAGATCTGGGAGTAAAGAAACCATGTTCTTCATTCTGAAAGACTCATATCTTTGAGTCAGTCTCTTTATTTTGGGGGACCCTGGTTTATTCATTCTAAATGAGAATACTGGAGTAGATAACATTTCAGATAAAAAATTCTGCATCATTTTAATCAGATATATTCTATTCAATTATTTAAGCCAACCACTGGTCAAAGGATAGAATAGACTACGTTGTGTTTTGACACTCTTAGTTAATTGATCTCTTTATTTCAGGAAAAAATAATAAAATTCAAGATCATCTCATTCTGTTTATATCAATAGGACAGTCATTCTCATCACAGAAGAATTTAAGGAACTCTAAAACTTCTATCTAACATCTTGGTGAATGTGTAAACTAAGATCAAACATTTGGACCCTATTATTATCAATAGTGGGCTGCTCACTTACCATCTTGGTTGTCAGAGTTGCTTTAGAAAGGATCATTTTATTGTGTTCAACAATTGACATCTACTGTGAGGTCAACACTGTGCTAGGGACTCATTTTGTAAGCCTCATACAGCACTTACAACACACTCGATCTCACTCAGTCCTCACGGTAGCCCCCCAGTTTCCTAAAAGTGTGCTCCTGCCAGAGAACAGCACAGAGCGCGTAGCAGTGCTGTGTTTGGAAAGTCATTAGCAGAACCTTCGTCCTGAGGGTGAAAGCGTCACTCTGCTCAGAGAAGGTGTGACTCTACAGCTCTCCTCTGACCAAGAGAGCACCCCAGAGGACACTCGTTTCTCCAGGAACGTTGAGTGTGCCCACAAAACATAGCCCTAAACCTCACAAAAATGACCTTGTGGGATTTCTTATCCTTCCAACTGTGATTTGGCCGGAAGTGTCCCGAGACCAGCCTTTGTAGCTAGATTTTAGCACTTCTGCCTGTGGCTTCAGCAACAACACCAAAGGGTAAAGAGATGTGAGATGCTAATAGTACTTCACCTGCACGCCCTTAGATGACTGAGGTTTCTTGAGAATGATCACTCTAGCTCTGTGAAGTTTCACAGGAGACGCAGTGGTGAAGCCTCCTTAGCTTCCTCCTTAATTGCATGGATGCTATTGAGACACCTTTTGGCTCAGACAAGAGTGCTAAGCACTTGGGAAATCAGGAAAAAAATGAGATGTGGGCTTCTTATTTATCCTTTGGAAACATCTCTTAAGAGTCTTCATCGTGCTAAACACAAATGGCTCCAAGTGAAACAGACATAGCCTCTGTTCCATGGACTCTCAGTCTGGACAAATGAAGTGACAGATTAAAATATCGTGGCATGGCATACACAGCCAGTTGACTTTGTGTTTACATGAATAGTTATTCTCCCTCCTTCCCTGCTACCAGAGCCCTAGTTTTATGCTTACTTAACCTGCTCTGCTGTGGTGGCTCACTGATGATTGGTCTAAAGGAATCATTGCAAGTCTGTTGCCCTTCTCCTAGTGACCAGCCTTGGGGAAGATATGTGTCCCAGTTATGGCCAGGGAGACTTCAGGGCAAGTGTTGTGGACAACGTCTGGAAAGGGTATCTCTCCCAGATGAAAGGAGAAAGACTTTTGCTTCTATCTCCATTCTTCTTTCTTAGAAAATCTCTTGTGTAAGTTGAAGGAGAACCACAGACAACAATTGTGGGTGAAAAAGAGGAATTGGCACATGGGCCCTTTGTGTGTGTGTGTGTGTTTTCCCCCAGAAACCTTTTATTTAAGGAATACAAACTTTAAACATTTCATAATTACAACTTTAGGAATATGGTGATTCTTTTTACCATACCCACACTCCCACCCTTCTTTCTCCTCCCGCTCCTATTCCCATTCTTATTTTTTACTAAGACCTATTTTCAATTAACTTTATACACATATGATTAACTCTATGCTAAGTAAAGAATTCACTGAATAGTATGAGAAAAAAACTGTTCTTTAATAGTGGAGACAAGGGCTGTTCAAAGTCATTGCTTCTCAAGTGTCAATTTCACTTCTATAGATTACATTTTAGGTGCTCTATTAGTTATCACTGGTCAGGAATAACATATGGTATTTGTCCTTTTGGGACTGGCTTATTTCACTGAGTATGATATTTTCCAATTTCATCCATTTTGTCACAAATGACAGATTTCATTTTTTAAACTGCTGTGTAGTATTCCATAGTATACATCATATCCTATAATTTTATCCAGTCTTCAGTTGATGGGCATTTGGGTTGATTCCATATCTTAGCTATTGTGAATTGAGTTGCAATAAGCATGGGGGTGCAGATAACTCTTTCATATGCTGATTTTGTTTCCCTTGGGTAAATTCCCAGGAGTAGGATGGCTGGGTCATAAGGTAGGTCTATATTCAGCTTTCTGAGGTGTCCCATACTATCTTCCACAGTGGCTGTACCAGTTTACATTCCCACCAACAGTGGATTAGGGTACCTTTTTCCCCGCATCCTCACCAGCATTTGTTGTTTGTTGATTTCTGGAGGAAAGCCATTCTAATGGGGGCGGGGGTAGGATGAGGTAAAACCTCATTGTGGTTTTGATTTGCATTTCTCTGATGTCTAGTGATCCTGAGCATTTTTTTTTTGACAGGCAGAGTTAGACAGTGAGCGGGAGAGACAGAGAGAGAGGTCTTCCTTCCATTGGTTCACTCCCCAGACGGCTGCAACGGCTGGAGATATGCCATTCTAAAGCCAGGAGCCAGGAGCTTCTTCCTGGTCTCCCATGTGGGTGCAGGGCCCAAGGACTTGGGCCATCCTCCACTGCACTCCCAGGCCATAGCAGAGAGCTGGACTGGAAGAGGAGCAGCCGGGACAGGACCGGTGCCCCAACCGCGACTAGAATCTGGAGTGCCAGAGCCGCAGGCAGAGGATTAGCCTAGTGAGCCGCAGCCCCCGCCAATCCTGAGCATTTTTTCTGTCTGTTTGGCCATTGGATTTCATCTTCTAAAAAATGCCGGTTTTAAGTCCTTTGCCTATTTCTTAATTGGGCTGTTTATTTTGTTGTTGTTGAGTTACTTGATCTCTTTCTTTATTCTGGTAATTAATCCTTTATCAGTCGCAAGTAATTTCTGCTATTTTGTCAGCTGACTTTTTACTTTCTTGAATGTTTCTTTTACAGTGCAGAAGCTTCTCAGTTTGATGTAATCCCATGTGTCAATTTTGGCTTTGATTGCCTGTGCCTCTGGGGTCTTTTCCAAGAACTCTTTGCCTATGCCAATGTCTTGCATGGTTTCACCAATGTTCTCTAATAATTGATTGTACTGGGGCATAGATTTAGGTCTTTAATCCATTTTGAGTGGATTTTTGTGTAAAGTATAAGGTAGGGGTCTTGCTTCATATTTCTGCACTTGGAGAATCAGTTTTCCCAGCACCATTTGTTGAAGAGACTATCCTTACTCCAGGGATTGATTTTAGCTCCTCTGTCAAAGATAAGTTGTTTGTGGATGCATGGATTGATTTCTGGCATTTCTATTCTATTCCATTGGTCCATCTGTTTTTGTACCAATACCAGGCTTTTTTAATTATAATTTTTATTATAATTATAATTTTTATTATAATTGCCTGTAGTATGTCTGGATAGTGATGCCTCCAGCTCTGTTTTTGTTGCATAAGATTGCTTTAGCTATTTGGGGTCTCGTGTGTTTCCATATGAATTTCAGAATCATTTTTTTCTGTATCTGAAAAGAATGTCTTTGGTATTTTGATTGGTATCACACTGAATCTGTGAATTGCTTTTGGTAGTATGGACATTTTGATGATACTGATTCTTCTAATCCATGAAGATGGAAGATTTTTCCTTTTTTTGTGTCTTCTTCTATTT
Source organism: Oryctolagus cuniculus (assembly GCF_051225735.1). Lineage (NCBI taxonomy): Eukaryota > Metazoa > Chordata > Mammalia > Lagomorpha > Leporidae > Oryctolagus > Oryctolagus cuniculus. Next base: position 62,620,987 of record NC_142882.1, on the reverse strand, counting down.
CTTTCTTTAATGCTTTGTAATTCTCATGGTAGAGATCTTTGACATCCTTGGTTAAATTTATTCCAAGGTTTTTGACTTTTTTGTAGCTATTGTGAGTGGGACTGATCTTAGAAGTTCTTTCTCAGCGGTGGCATTTTCTGTATATACAAAAGCTGTTGATTTTTGTGTGTTGATTTTATATCCGGCCACTTTACTAAACTCTTGTATGAGTTCCAAGAGTCTCTTAGTGGAGTCTTTTGGATCTCCTATCCATAGAATCATGTCATCTGCAAATAAGGAATGTTTGGCTTCCTCCTTCCCAATTTGTATCCCTTTGATTTCTTTTTCTTGCCTAATGGCTCTGGCTAAAAATTCCAGGACCATATTGAATAGCAATGGTGAGAGTGGGCATCCTTGTCTGGTTCCAGATATCAGTGGAAAGGTGAATGGGCACTTGATGGCATCATTGAGTCACAAAGGCACACCTGGGAGCACCTGCCTCCTGACTTCTTGTGAAGGACATTAGCATCCTTCATTGTGAGCAACAGTTAGTTACTTGCAGCCAAAAGCATTTCTAAATGTTAAAAATGAGGAAAGTTTTTTTTTAATATCACATATGCTACTAAACTCTTGGGTGAGTCATGGAAGCCTGTACAAAAGAGGTGACATTTGAGCTGGGTCTTGAAGGATGAGTGGAGTTGACCAGATGGAGAAGGTAGGAAAGGCATTCTGGGCAGAAGCTTCAGCTTGGATGATGGAGATACTTGGAACTAGGTGAGAAGCTCATTGTGGTTGAGATAAAGACTGAGGGGGAATGATGGGAGATGGTTTATTCAGAATTAAAATTAAGGTGCTTTACCAAAAGTTAGTGACATAAAGGCCTTGAAAGCTCACCTCTCACATGGAACAGCCTGAGGTGAGTGATCCAAGTTGTCAGGGTAAGATTGCACTGTGAGGTGGTTCAGGGATACTGGTTCCTGCCTCATTGCTGTATCATTCCCTAGGGTGTCTCCCTCTTCTGCATAATCCAGGGCACCTCTGTGATCTAGCCTCAGGGGAGAGGGTGAGAAACTAGAGAAACAGGTATTGCATATGAAAGCTGCTACCTGAAAGTGGCACCAATGCATTTCATTTTTTTTGCTTGCTTTCAGGTAGCAGGAATTTGGTCTCTAGCCCAGCCAGCTGCACAGAGGGCTGGGAAATACAGTCACTACCTGCACAGGTGTTTTTCAAGCTGATCTTTGTCCCTGGGAAGACTTGGGCCTGTTATGGGCAAAGAGAAACATTAAAAAGCTTAGGGATGATGTGGTTAAGGCAGATTTTAGTTCAATATAAGGACAAAGCTTTCCATAACTGAAATTGAACAAAAGTTAAATTAGATGTTGAATGACTAGGTCAGTTTCTCTTCATCAGAGATATTCAGGCAAGCACCATCCAGATGCAGTGTAAAGGGGACTGATGGTGAGTAGTGGACCTACTAGAGAACCCCTGCTATGTCCAAGACCCTTGGAAGCTGCCCGTTCTACATCTCTGTCTCACAACAGTGGTGCAGATAAGGGTGGACTGAGCCTTGAGGAGAGGAGACCAATGAGGAGGATGGGTCAAACTGAGCTGGTGCCAGCGGGAACCAAGAGGTGTGAGGGTCACCACATCCCTCTGATAGGGTCTGATAGGCTAGTAGGGGCAGGTTAAGGAAACCAAAAGGGTTAATGATGATCCCACATTTTCCAGCCTGCACATCTACAAGATGTCATTACACTACTATCAGAAATAGACAAGAGCAAATCACGACAGGAGGGGAAGGTGTGCTGAAAATATAGGGAGGGAACTGGTAAGGAGATCCAAGCTGGAGGTCTGGATCTGAGAATTGTCCAAATGCATATGACAGTTTTTAGAAGGTTTTATTTAATAAATATGAATTTCATAGGTACAGATTTTGAATATAGCAGTTCTTCCCTCCATACCTCCCACTCCCACTCCCATCCTACCTCCTACTCCCTCTCCCATCCCATTCTTCATTAAGATTCATTTTTAATTATCTTTATATACGGAAGATCAACTCTATACTAAGTAAAGATTTCAACAGTTTGCACACACACAGACACACAAAGTATAAATTACTGTTTGAACACAAGTTTTACCATTAATTCTTATAGTACAACTCATTAAGGACAGAGGTCCTACATGGAGAGCAAGTGCACAGTGACTCCTGTTGTTGATTTAACAATTGACACTCTTATTTATGATGTCAGTAATCACCCGAGGCTCTTGTTATGAGTTGCCAATGCTATGGAAGTCTTTTGAGTCCACAAACTCCATCATTATTTAGACAGGACCATAAGCAAAGTGGAAGTGCTCTCCTCCCTTCAGAGGAAGGTACCTCCTTCTTTCCACTGGGACCTTACTCATGGAGATCTTTCATGTAGGCCATTTTTTGTCACGGTGTCTTGGCTTTCCATGCCTGAGAAACTCTCATGAGCTTTTTAGCCATACCGAATGCCTTAAGGGCTGATTCTGAGGCCAGAGTGTTGTTTAGGGCTTTTGTCATTTTATGAGTCTGCTATTTGGCCTGCTTCCCATGTTGAATCATTCTCTCCTTTTAAATTCTATCTATTTTCATTATCAGACACTTGGTCTTATTTATAAATACATATGATTTTGAAAATAAGATTAACAGGGCTGGCATTGTGGCACAGTAAGTTAATGCCCTGGCCTGAGCGCCGGCATCCCATATGGGCGCTGGTTCGATACCCAGCTGCTCCACTTCCAATCCAGCTCTCTGCTATGGCCTGTGAAAACAGTGGAAGATGGCCCAAGTCCTTGGGCCCCTGCACCCACATGAGAGACCCAGAAGGGGCTCCTGTCTCCTGGCTTTGGATCGGCATAGCCCCAGCCTTTGCGGCCAACTGGGGAGTGAACCATCAGATGGAAGACCTCTTTCTCTCTCTCTGCCACTCCTTCTCTCTCTGTGTAACTCTTTCAAATAAATAAATACGTCTTTAAAAAAATAAGAATTGACAAGATGACCAGAAAAGAGAGTAAGGAACTGAGGAGGTTACCTTGGGTTTTACAGACTTCACATAGGGCTGTGAATGCCCACCATGCGTGTGTTTTCATCGGCTTTTTAAAAGGCCTGGACTCTGATTTAAAGACATGTTAAGCAACATAGCTGTAAAAGGAGAACGTTGCACCGGGGAGAAGAGAAGAATTTGGAGAAAACATTTCTAGAAATAGGTGCCAAAGGGAATCCATAAAGAGGATGTTTGGCAATTTCAGATGGAACTCAGATGTCCCTTGGGGATAAGAACTAAGGCATGGTCGTTGGATTGGACAACAGGGGACCTGGACAAAAAGGGCCCCAGTGGAGGGCAAAGGGTGCAGTTCAGAACCCAAAGAACTGGGAAATGAGTGGGTGTTGAACATTGTCGCGGCCCTCACAGGAAACCTACATACTAGAGAAAGTGATGGGCCACGTATTGAGGGGTAAAGGAAGACATGGGGACCAGCCAGAGATGGAGAGCAGGGAGGGGCGACCTCAGAAGTGACCAGGCACAGCCTGAAGGTGCAGTGGGTATGCACTTGAGAGGTGGCTGGGAGGGGGCTTGGTGTAGGCCAGGAGGAGCATGTGAGAAGCGAGCGAGAGGGACAGCAAAAGTTTAAGACAAATGGCCTTGACCGTTACCTACCAAGAATGAGGGGCCCTGGGCAGGTTGAAGGGTGTGCTGTAAACTGCTGGTGTGAGGGTACGATGGGGGCACAAGCATCTAAGTCCACTGGGCTGCATCTAGGCACCCGGCCCGTGCCCCTTGCCCCATCCTGGGCAGTGCACAGGTGCGGCACCCCCTGGCAACACCGAGCCGGCGCCCGCCCAAGCCAGATGTTGATTGGCCGATGCAACATTGCCATGCTCCGTTTCCTGCCGCCTGGCTGCAGAGGCGTCGCCTTGGCCGAAGCGCTGGTGGGGCCCCCACGCCAGCTCCGCGGTGCCTCTCCCCGTGATGTGATTACCCGAGACCTGTGCCTTTAAGGAGTGCCCCCTTCCTCGGCCCTTCCCCCTCCAATTACAGCACTAATTTCAGTAATGGAGCATTAATAGAGTAATGGGCGAGTGAGGCTGGCCTGAAGGAACTGTGGAGCTCAGCACAAATTGAGTAAATAAACCATATATTAGATTTCTAAACAATACTTTTAGTGCAGTCTCCAGGGACAGACAGTGGTCAAGACTTCCTCAAGTCATCCCTACAAAGTGTGTGTACAAGAAGCGGCCGCGCAGAGCTGGGATGTTTGTAGGAGCAGTGAGTCTCAATCTTTCTGTCTCTGTCTCTCTGTGTTTCCTTCTGTCTGTCTCTGTCCCTCTTTTTCTCCCCCTCTCCCTCTCTCTCTCCTTCTGTCTCTGTCTCTCCCTCTTTTTCTCGGTCTCTTTCTCTCCCTCTCCCCTCCCTCTGTCTCTGTCTCTGTCTCACTCTCTTTCTGTCTCCCGGCCCCCTTCCTGGACCCCTGCACTCCCCAGTTTGAGAGAGAGAGGACAGCTGCCTGTTCCCACATTTTGCCTTTTGCTCATTGTTTCCTGGTTTCTTTTACTTTGACAGCTGTATCAGAAGTCGAGATCTCCAAGGATACTTGGCTTCTGGGGACCCTGATGGAGTGGCAGGTGCTGGAGCCCCCCCACCCCACCCCAGGGGTGACTATGAAAATGAACGGGCAGTGGGGCAGAGGCAGAGGCAAAAAGGGGAGGAACCTTGGGGGAAAGAGGGAAAAATATTAGCAAAGGATCTTTTTATGGGAGAACGACCCTACTCGGAATGTTCTAATAGGGAGCTTTCTGAGAAGAACGAAGAATAAGAACAGTGTGTGACAATACGCGGGACTGTATCTGTGTTGCTTTGGTGGGTAATGGAAAAGACAAAGGTGTAGGTGACAGAAGACCAGGGAGATGGGCGTAGCTATTGTGTTTCTCAGCTTAGGACCCTGGACAAGTCACATCACCTCTCTGTGGCTCAGTTTCCTTGCCTGTAAAATGGGGAGAGCCATATCTTCCTGTTTGCTCTGCAGAGTTACTATGGGGGATAAAGGAGATTGTGTGTCAGTGAGGTGGGGGCCCAGCCCACAGTGGCTGGACAGGTGCATCATGCACTTCTGCTGCCCACATAGCCCAGCACCAGCCTCTGAGGGCAAGGAGAAGCTTGGGCTATGAGATCTGGACAGTGGTAGGAAGTCCCTGAAATATTAGTTCAGGGTCGAGAAATGTTAAACCCATCACCTGCTCCATGTCTATGATGTGACTGGGAAGCAGGGTCTCAGGACTGTTGCTAAAATCTGTTCTGACTCTGCACCTGCTGCCTAAGCAAGCCATGAGTGTGGACCTCTCTGTCCTCCCCAAAGGATGAGCTTCCAGAGGGTGATTTCCAGAGTGACTTTGGTGGCTGTAAAGTTTCATTAGGCAGCCACTAATGGCCAAAGGCTGCTTCTTCTAAGCACAGGTGTCCTTACTGTTCCCCTTTCTGGAGATTACCTACCCAGGGGAAGTGTATCAGGTAGCTCTGGTCTAAATGCAATGGAACCAGGAGGCACAGAGAGCAGGAAGAAGCAAGCTGGATGCTGGCACCTTCCCAGTGGTAGTGGTTAAGACCTTGGGCTCTAGGTTCAGAGTTGGGATTGAATCCTTGCCCTGTGATTTCCTCTCCCTCTGAACAGCAGTTTCCTATGTGCTGCTATGCATGGCACCGCTCTTGAAGGACTGTGTTGAAGATTCAATGACAAATACAGGATGCAACCTATTTTGCAAGGTGTCATTTTATGTCTCTGTCTTTGAACTCTTTAAGGGCAGTTATCATATTTTTCCTCCTCCACCCACAGTGTTAGCATTTACATAAGTAGAGACAGGAGAGAGCTTGGAGGTCAGGCGGGAGTCCATGAGACTGGTGGCGAGGCGTCTGAGTTCTAGTCACCTCACATGGCCTTCTGTGACCTTAGGGCTGGGCTCATGGTTGGTGGGGCCCAAGGTTCTTATCTGGATTATACAGGGATGGGGGAGAAATATGGCACTCTACTCTCCCTTCCTCATGTCCTCTCCAACTGTTCTTTCTGAGGCAGTGAATCGAGCAGGTGTCCATCTTACCAACAGGCAAGAGAAATCACTAATTAGAATGACAGACTGCCTCACGACTGGGGCCCCGGGTTCTGGGAATGGGTCAGAGAACCCAAAGTGACATGCAGGACCAGGACACACTGCACTCTGACAGCTGCTGGGTGGTGACCACTTCTGTGGCATTGGTGAAGGGTAGAGGATGTGCTTTTGCTTGGAAGCCGCTTAAGTGAATTCAACCTTAGGAACTTCAACCGCCTTAAACACACAAAGTTCACAGAAAAAAAGGGACTGGAAAAACAGACAATAAAAGTAAACATAAGGCCAGCATCACGGCTCACCTGGCTAATCCTTGGCCTGCATTGCTGGCACCCCGGGTTCTAGTCCCAGTTGGGCGTCAGATTCTGTCCCGACCGCTCCTCTTCCAGTCCAGCTCTCTACTGTGCTCAGGAAGGCAGTGGAGGATGGCACAGGTGCTTGGGCCCTGCACCCGCATGGGAGACCAGGAGGAAGCACCTGGCTCCTGGCTTCGGATCGGCACAGTGCGCCAGCCATTGCGGCCATTTGGGGGGTGAACCAACAGAAGGAAGACCCTACTCTCTGTCTCTCTCTCTCACTGTCTAACTCTGCCTGTCAAAAAAAAAAAAAGTAAACATAAAATATTGGAGGAGAGGAAGGCTCTAAGCAGGGAGCTGGCTTCTGAACTTACTTCTAGCCACGCTGTTATAAATTCCATGTCCTTAGACCTTGAACCTCAGCATAGACATTGGATCATTTGGATCGGTCAGTCCATGCTTTGCATACAAGAAGTTCTGGCTTTAAGCACAAAGGAGAATGAACTTGAGAACCTAGCATGGCTCAGAGATTCTGCTGTTGACCTGACCTTGGGGACCTTCACTTTTCCTTGGAGCTCCTTGTCACCCGCTAGTGTAGACAAGTTCCTGGAGGGTGGAAAGTAAAGTTTTTCCCTGTTAATGGCTGGATTAGAGGGGGCAGTAAGATAATGTCTCAGAGAGTCTCAAGCATAAAAGTAATTATGACCCTAGAGAGATGGGAAGCTTCCTTCTGCCAAAGACCATTTGGATATTTATAACACCATTTGTGGACCATGCAAAATTATCAACTTAAAAATGATCTTGCTGTAGATTTGTTGAATTTTGAGTCCCATCAGCAGTTGCCTTGGCAAAGCCAGACCAAATGATGTCGTGGGCCTTATATGGCCACGGATGGACATTCCGCACCCCTCCCTAGGAGAAGGTGCTTTGCTACATGTGTTACTTTAGGAAAAGAACCCAAAATCTGAGAGTTTCATCCTTTGCAAAGCAATGCAACCTGAAGGTACTTGTTCAATACTTAGCACAACTGAAAATTCTGGTTCATTGCACCTAGAAAATGATTTGCTCCACAAGTAATTGTGTATAACGATGGCTTTGATAGTTTTTGCAAATTATTTCTGGATTTTAGAAGCAAACACATAAGGTATTTTCTTAGAGAAATCTTAGATTCAAATTCTGAGAAGTTTCTGGCTCTTTAATAGAGAGAAAGAAAACACTTTTTTAGCCATGTCCCCTGGCTGTCAATCTAAAATTCTAACCAATTCTGGTTGCAGAGTTTAAAACAGAGGTAGACCTTTCGTAACTGCTGACTTGCATGGAATCTGAGGCATCCTAAACTGACCTGTTCAGGGTGAGGGCCTTCTAGGCAGTGCTCATATTAACGTGGTGAGAGAGAGAAGGCCACACATGGGCTGATTTGAAGTGGTTGGGAGTACTGACAACCTCTGGCCTGGACAGAGTTCAAGTTCCTCCCGTGGTGGGCATCTGGTCCTGTGGGATGAAGCACCAGAGCACCTGGAGAGAGCACCGTGGTTCTGCAGAATTGTGGGGCAGTGGGCACTGCGTACAGGGAGCAAGGCGAGTGGGCAACTCCATGAAACACGAGGTCTCCAAAGCATCTAGGCCAAGACCCCAGCTGTCCCACTGCCAGCTGACTCGGGAAACGGTTCTCAACTCTCCTTCCCATAGGTCTCTTCCTCTGAATGATGGCCTTGCTTCCACCATGTGGCCCCATAGCTGGCCCTGCCCAACCCTGCAGAGAAGCCCTTTAGATGGACGGGATGCTGGCTGGGTTGTTTCCATTTGGCCCTCGTCATTGGTTTTCAGCTCTCTGTGTGCACCTCAGTCTACTTCCCAGGGCAGTTCCCAGTCCCCTGCCCCAGCACACATATGCCCCAACCCTCTACTCAGCTACCCAGCCTCTGCCATAGGACAGGAATTATATTCTTACCTGGTGGCTAAAATTCAATCTTGGCTGACTCTGGACTGAGATAATATAGACTGCAGATTCAACATCTGTGCCTTTCACTCAGATGGTCAAGGTTCACTTACTAGTTCGGTGGCCTTGCATAGGCCCTTTTGCCTCTCCAAGCTTCAGTTTCCCGATCTCAAAATGGGATAGACAGACAGACAGATAGATAGATAGGTAGATGGATAGATAGACAGACAGACTGACAGACAGACAGACAGATAGATAGAGAGATAGTCCCTATCTTACCCAGGTCTCCTGGGAATCGAGATGGAGCAAGCCTAGGGCTTGCCACAGAGAAGAGACCCAGGAAATGTTCTTTTTCTTCCCTTTGTTTAACCAGTCTCAACACACGGTCTCCATACTTTACTTTTAAATAGCTATGGCGGAGAAAACAGCAACACCAGTTTTCTCATTCTGTTCCACTCAATGGTTTGGCCTTAGAAAGCCTGCTGAGTACAGGAGCCAGTGCTTTGAAATTGATTAGGTTTACTCTCAGTTCTTAGGATTCCCAGGTTGCAGTGACCTAACTGGCTTAATGTGTCAGTGTTGGATCTCCTCTCTGGTGATAAAAGCCCTAGAGCTTTGTGGGGTCAAACAGAACCAAGAAGACAGCAGATGTGCTGCCATGGGCCTGCCCTTGGTACCCTGACTGTCACTACCTTTTTCTTTAACTTATGAAAAATTTAAAGTACAGACAACAGTCAAAGAATAGTATAATGATCTCCATGTACCTATGACTCAACAAATCTGGTTTCATCCACACTTTTACCTAATACTCCTCCCACCACAAGAATATTTTGGGCGAATTCTGACTTCACATTATTATTATATAAACGCTTTCACAATAGATCTAAAAAAGGACTAGTTTTCCAACGTAGCCACCGTACATTTTCAGCTCTAAAATCATTACAGTAATTCCCTAGTGTCACTCGCTATCCAGCTAGTTCTTCTCCCACCCTGCTCCCTCCTCCTCCCATCCAGCCCCTCTTAGAGTTTGTTCAAATCAGGAGCCAGATAAGCTATATCCACTGTAATTGTTTGATTTTTCTCATGGTTTGCTTTATATTTTTAGAGTAAAATTCACAGCAAATTGAACAGAAGGTATAGAGAGTTCCCACATTCTTGCTGCCCCTTCATATGCACACCCTCCCCACTGTCAACATCCCCCCTAGAGGAGACATTTGTCACATGAATGAACCTACAGTGACATGTCATTATCACCCAAAGTCCATGCCGCTGCGTTAGCGTTCACTCTAGATATTGTAACATTCTGAGTTTGGACAAATGTATAGTGAATCCATGCACTTACCATTGTAATATCATGCAGAAAGTTTCACTATCCTAAAAATGTTCTATCCTTCGCCTATTAATCTCTCCTTTTCCTCTAACCCTTTAACCTTTAGCCACTCTGATCTATTCCTGTCTCCATAGTTTTTTTTCCAGAATGTCACAAGATTGGAACCAAGAAGTATGTTACCACTTCAAACACATCTTTTACTCAGTGAGAAGCACTTAAGTTTGTTCTCTGTCTTTTCGTATTTTGATAGCACATTTCTTTTTAGCGCTCAATAATACTTCATTGTCTAGATGTACCACAGTTTATTTCTGTACTCACTGATGTACTAAGGAACACTTTGGTTGCTTTCCAGGTATGGAATTATGGATAAAGTTGTTATAAGCATCTGCATACGGTTTTTTAAAAAAAAAATTGTTTATTTTCTTTGAAGGGCAGAGTTATAGAGAGAAAGAGGAAGACACACATACACACACACACACACACAGAGAGACAGAGAGAGAGAGAGAGAGAGAGAGAGAGAGAGAAAGGTCTTCTATTCACTATTTCACTCCCCAAATGGCCCCAACAGCCAGAAGACTGGTCTGTAGTCAGGAGCCAGGAGCTTCTTCTGGGTCTCTCACATGGGTGCAAGAGCCCAATAACTTGGGCCATTTTCTGCTGCTTTTACAAGTACATTATCAGGGAGCTGGATAGGAATTGGAGCAGCCAGCACTTGAACTGGAACCCATATGGGATACCAGCACTGCAGGTGGTGGCTTTACTCACTATGCCATAGCACCGGCCACAATGTGTTTTTTTTTTTTTTTCCTAAGATTTATGTGTTTATTTGAAAGGCGGAATTACAGAGGCAGAGGCAGAGAGAGAGAAGTCTTCCATCCACTGGGTCACTCCACAAATGGCCACAATGGCTGGAGCTGAGCAAATCTGAAGCTAGGAGCCAGGAGCTTCTTTTGGGTCTCCCATGCAGGTGCAGGGCCCAAGGACCTGGGCCATCCTCCACTGCTTTCCCAGGCCATAGCTGAGAGCTGGATCGGAAGTAGAGCAGCCAGGACTCAAACCAGCACCCATATGGGATGCCGGCACTGCTGGCCCCCACATGCATTTTTTAACCCTCTCAATAACGCCATGAAGCAAGTATTATCTCCATGGTTATAGATGAAGAAACCAAGGCTGAAAGATTAAGTACCTTACTGGAGATTACAGAGCATGAATTGCCAGTGTTAGGGTTTAGGCTTGGGTAGAAATAATGATAATATATATATATTTTTTTGACAGGCAGAGTGGACAGTGAGAGAGAAAGACAGAGAGAAAGGTCTTCCTTTGCCATTGGTTCACCCCTCAATGGCCGCTGCGGCAGGCGCGCTGATCTGAAGCCAGGAGCCAGGTGCTTCTCCAGGTCTCCCATGTGGGTGCAGGGCCCAAACACTTGGGCCATCCTCCACTGCACTCCCTGGCCACAGCAGAGAGCTGGCCTGGAAGAGGGGCAACCGGGACAGAATCCGGCACCCCGACTGGGACTAGAACCCGGTGTGCCGGCGCCGCTAGGCGGAGGATTAGCCTAGTGAGCCACGGCGCCAGCCAGAAATAATGATAATATATTTTCAACAGCCAAACTGTCATGGCCAGGGAAGAAGTGACTATAGAGAGAGCTGTATTTATTTGTGTTTAAAGAGATTTTAAATGGAAAATGTGTACTTGAGACATGGTGGCATGGAACAGTGTTGTGGTGCAGAGGGTTAAGCCATTGCTGATGATGCTGTTATCCCATATTAGAGCATCAGTTTGAGTCCCAGCTGCTCTGCTTGTGATCCAGCTCACTGCTAATGCACTTGGAAAGGCAATGGAAAGTGGCCCAAGTACACGGGCCCTTGCCATCCATGTGTGAGACCAGGATGGAGTTCTAGGCTCCTGGCTCTGTTTGGCCCAGCCCCACCATTGTAGCCATTTGGGGAGTGAACCAGTAGATGGAAGATCTTTCCTTTCTTTCTTCTTTCTGTCACTCTGCCTTTCAAATGAACAAATAAATTTTAAAAAACATGAAAGAGATAAGGTGGCAATGGAAGGGCAAAGAACATAAACATGGGACTGAACAGCTGTCACAGTTAATTTTTAATCCTCAATGGCAGGTTTTCTAGCTAGTTTTTGGGTCCAGGAACTTGCCCTGCCTTGATTTTGAGCTAGTTTTGGGCCTCTGACAGGGAAAGCGGCTAGAAAAGGAGAAACCAGGCATAAGGAAAGGAGTTATACCAGGCTTGCTCTGGCAGATGGCTCAATATTTTAATTTAATTTATGGCTGCTATCCCAGGGGACCCATTACAATGTCAGAATGGCATTTGTTGAGCCTGGCAAACAGACAAATTATGCCTATGTGTACCCCTTAGTGTCTGAAGCCAGCACTTTTTTCTTTAATGCCTCTTTGATGTGTTACAAGATCCTAATTAGGACAGTTCAATAAACCAGTCCCTTGGGCATTGACACTTCAACACAGGCCTAATTTGTGAGCACTGGTAGACATTAACCAGTTGTTGGAAATTTGCTGTGACATTCTTCAAAGACTCACGGAGGGATCTCAGTCCCATGTTCGACTGCGGATGCCAGATTCTGGCTCTATCTGTGTTCCTGAAGGTTGATCTCAGATGTTCCGTGACTAATGATATCTCCCGAAGCTGTAGTGGATGAGGCTATTGTTTGCCCAACACTCCAGGATGAGCAGAGATATGTAAGTGTCAAGTGCTGGCCTCATGGCTCCAAGTTTCCTGTGGTTACTACCCAGCCTTCAGGATTAATTTGGGATCTATCTCTACAGAGAGTCAACCTCCCTGTGCAATCCTCATTCATAACTTCCTGCTACATCTGGCCAGATGCCAAGACACTCTTTGTCTCCTAGGTTGAAAAGGAGAAAAAAAAAGAATGGGTGGAGAATTGCATAGGAAGGAAGGGGATTGGAGATGTTTTATCTTCCATTCCTTAGTCTGTTCCTTCTCTGTGTAGGACAAGAATGGCAAGATTGAGCACCTCTGCATCCTGTGTATCCAGTCTGGGATTGCAGTGTGGGAAAGGTGTGACACATTTAAAGACAAGACAGTCCCTTCTGATACGGGTGTGGGAACTAGCACCTGGGCAAATAAAATGATAATACTATCATTTTATGCTGAGCCTTTACTAAATGCCAGACCCCGTGCTCATGACTTAAAAAGGGATATTTTATTTAAACTTCCCTACAGCCTATGTGGGATTCTATGGAGTAGAGATTATATTTTATAGAGGATGATGCTGAGGCTAAAGGTGTTAACCCTCCTGCCCATGTTGCAACTAGCAAGTGGCTGATGTAATCTGACTTTGAACTCTGAATGATGCAAGTTGGAGGAGCAGTTTCCAACCTGTGCCCACAGAGGTCCTGCCGGTTTGATGGATCTCTCATCTCCCACTCCTGTGGCCGACACTGCCTCAGGCCCAGGCCCCCAGGGACTGGATTTGGAACTCAATTCACAAAATCCGGTGAAATGAAGTGATGTAGAATGAAGTGATTACTCCAAAAGGAAAGGCCTGGATCTGTTGTAATTTTTGCTTAAAACATAGGTGGTTCTCAAGTTTTCAAATCCCGAATTCCTATTGGCCACATAGCACTGTGTTCTGTCTCCTGGTTGATCCTGGCACCTGGGGAGCTGTCCTCCAGGCTTCGTGCACAGAGTGCTCAGCTTCCTTCTGTGTCATTAGATGCTGATTTAGGTTTGGTCCCTGCCGTCCTTGCTTCTCCTCGCGTCTGTTAGGAATCCACATACCCATCATGCCCTGCACTGGCTGAGGAAGATGCTGAGGGGCACAGGCAATGGCTGCTGACATAGATGACGTGGAAACAGGTCCAGCACAGAGCACTGCTTCACAGCAAGGCCCTGGGACAGTGTCCAGATTCAACTCTTAGCTCTGCCAAGGATCTTAACTGCTTTGAATCACGGTAGTTCCCCCATCTATAAAATGGGAGAAATAATAAGACCTACTTACCTGTTAAATAGCAAAGGTTTAATGAGATAATTTATATAAAAACTCAACCCTGATCCAAGCAGGTAGTAAATTAAATGAATTGCATGTGTTAGTATGTTCTGACTTTGGTACTTATTTCTTTCCATGACAGCCAGGTTTTCTTGGTTTGATGGAACCAAGAACAGATTCTTGAGTTTGTGTTTGGTTACTGATTCCCTAACAACAGGGTCTTAGTTTTAAATTGATTACAGGTAGTACAGAGATTTTGTAGTATCTCTCATCTCTCAGCTAGTCTACAACCTAGGGCAGCCGTCCTGGGTCCTTCTGCATCCAGAACCTGCTTGCTCTTGGGTCCTGTAATCAGCCCATTTTTGTCTGATAATGCAGTTGTCCCAACCTCACATAGTTTATTTGCAGCTTTCCTCATGATGCTGATGTATTTTTTAAAAAATTTATTTACTTATTTGAAAGTCAGAATTACAGAAAGAGAGAGGAAAGACAGAGAGAGATCTTCCATCCACTGATTGACTCCCCAAATGGCTGCAACAGTCTGGGCTGCGCCAGTCTGAAACCAGGAGCCAGGAGCTTCTTCCAGTCTCCCACGTGGCTGCAGGTGCCCAAGGAGCTTGGCCATCTTCCACTGCTTTCCCTGGTGCATCAACAGGGAGCTGGATCAGAAGTGAAGCAGCCAGGAATCAAACTGGCACACATATAAGGATGCTGGTACTGCAGATGGTGGTTTAACCCTCTGTGCCAGAGCACCGGCTCCAGGTGGTGATGTATTTTTACAATGGTTAGAATGTTTTTGTTCGGCTGGCGCTGCGGCTCACTAGGCTAATCCTCCGCCTTGCAGCGCCGGCACACCAGGTTCTAGTCCCGGTCGGGGCACCAGATTCTGTCCGGTTGCCCCTCTTCCAGGCCAGCTCTCTGCTGTGGCCAGGGAGTGCAGTGGAGGATGGCCCAAGTGCTTGGGCCCCGCACCCCATGGGAGACCAGGAGAAGCACCTGGCTCCTGCCTTCAGATCAGCACAATGTGCCGGCCGCAGCGGCCATTGGAGGGTGAACCAATGGCAAAGGAAGACCTTTCTCTCTGTCTCTCTCTCTCACTGTCCACTCTGCCTGTCAAAAAAAAAAAAAAAAAGAATGTTTTTGTTCTTCTCTGATTTCTCTTTTCATGTAGTGACACATGAAAATATTCCCAAACTGGTTCAGGGTAGTTGTACAACTCTATAAATTTATTAAGAATTACTGAACTACATACCTACAATGAATAGATTTTATGCTACAAGTTGAGCATCTCTAATACTGGAATGCTCCAAAATCCAAAACTCTTTGAGTGCCAATGTGATATCACAAAGGGAAAATTTCACATTTGACCTTGTGTGATGGGTTGCAGTCAAAACTCAGATGCACTAAAAGTATTGTATAAGATTAACTTCAGGCTATGAAAATAAAGTATATTGAAACACAAATGAGTCTTGTGTTTATACTTGCATCTTATCACCAAGATATCTCATTAGGAATATGCAAACACTGAAACATTGAAAAAAATCCAGATATGAAGCACTTCTGTCCCCAAGCATTTCAGATCAGGGACACTAAATCCGTATATAAATTATACCATGATGCTAAAAAAAATTAGCAGTGTTTGGCCTGGTGGTTGAGATGACAGTTAGGATTTGCCAACATCCTATATTAGAGTGCCTGGGTTTACTACCTGGCTCTGGTTCCTGACTCCAGCTTCCTGCTAGTGCAGAGCCTGGGAGGCAGTGGTAATGATTCAAGTTATTGAACTCCTGCTACCCCTATGGGAAGGCTGATTGTAATTCCAGCTCCTGGCTTCAGCAGGGCCCAGTTCTGGCTGCTGCAGGCCATTTAGGGAGTGAACTAGCAGATGGAAGCTCCCTCTGTCTGTCAATGCCTCTCAAATAAATACAAACAAATAAATAAGCAAATTTTAAAAATAGATGGTAACTTAAAAAAATAACTTGGAATGATGTTAAAAAAATAAAATAACCGTCCAAGATTGCAGAAGTAGCAGAGTAGGGAACAGGACTGGATGCTTCCCCAGTGCTCCAGTGCTCTTCCTGGGAGCCGTTTCATCTGCTGCTGTGTGTGGTTGTCTCCCCACAGGTGGAAAAGTCTTGGAGAATGAGGAGGCTGCCCTCCGTCCTCAGGGCTGCTCTACCACGTTCTCGACAAATACGTGAAACTGAGTTGCCCGCACATCATGGTGCCATGGGGTTATTCAGTGCCAGAAGAACAGTGTAGGGGGCGCTATTTCCCCCAAATGCTGCCCAGAGTGTTGAGACACAAGGGGTAGATAGCCCATCAAAGGCACACTGCCTGATGAACAGTGTAGTAACAGGGTTGGCTGACAGTAAGACAAGGAGCTGTGTTGAACACTGCCCGGAGCAACCTGCCTGTTCCTGTTCAGCCCAGCACACTGTTCCTGGGACCACAGAAGGCTGCCGGGAGAGGACAAGCACTTAAGAGTTTGCTGAATGTGTTACCCTTGATAGTCGGAGTAAACCTGAGTGACCCTCCTAGGACATAAGGTAGAGATGATGAGAATATAGGCTAGGCAGGGAGGTGCAGATACATCATTGAAAATCTTGGATTGTGCTCACATGTATTTGACCCCCTCAGTAGAATTAAATTATTTTGTTGGAAACAATTTGAAAAGGTATTGTTGGGAAATTTTGTCCAAAACTTTCAAATAGGCAAAAGTGACTACTGGGTATCTGAATTATATGATTAACAATCTTTGCTTAATGGACCCATATGGAAAATCATATGAATGGAGTAATATTCTTTTCAATGCCAATGGAATAGTTAACAGAAATTAGTCATTTGTTGACACTAAAGAAAACTCAAATCATTCCAAAGAGGAGAAATGGTACAGTCTATGATGCCATTAAAACTATAAATAAGAATAAATGCTAAAGACATGTGGTTGGCCCAGCAGTTAGGACACCAGTTAAGACACAAATCAGGGGAGGAGGCAAGATGGCGGAATAGGAAGGGAGCACACTGATAGTCCGGGGAGAGATAGTTTAATAGAAGTGGAGATACTGCAGGTTCAAGGAAGAGTAGGGGAGGAAACAGCAGAAGAAACTCTTCCAGAACGAGTGATTCACAGCAGACCTGCGTGGAGAGCGTGGGAGCCCACAGTTCGGGACACCAGCGGCAGACTCAACACACCAGTGCTGGAACGCGAGGTGAGCCGAACCTCAATAGCCCGAGACACCGGCAGGCAAGCGGAGAGGGAGACTAGAGGGAACGACCCCCGGGGGTGGGGGGGAAGTTCACCAGGCTAACTGGAAGAGAGAGAGAGAAAAAAAAAAAGGTGACTGGTATGGACACGGGCTTCTCTCTCTCCGCTCACCTCTCAAGGGCGAGCAAGACAAAGAGCAGGCGCCATCTTGGACATATGTCATAAGCAGAGCGACCTCAGGTCTGCACCGGCCCTGAGCCTAGCAGAAAAACCTGACTCTGGGTGGGGCGAATTAACAGGAGATTAGGACCTGGTAAATTTGTGGTGCTACTGAACTGAGACTGTGAAAAAAGAGACGGTGGGGGAGAGAACTCATGGAATTCACGTGAGCAGTCTCCAGAGACACTACAATTCCATAACTTTGGCAACCCAGTGGGAGACTGAAGGAGAATCTGAGCCCACCTTGAGGGCAGAACAGATTCCCTGTGTGGTCCTTGGGAAAGAGCTTCCGATCTCTGGCTCCTGTGGGTATATCATTTGCCTGCTAACTACCTCCAACTTCGTTCAGCTGTGCGGAATTACTTCCCTTTTGAATCAAAAAAAGAGAGAGAGAGAGATTCACCACGCCTAACCTGGGAGTGTCACTTTTGGCACACCAAACAGAGCTCTCAGGCCACACCCATCTCAAGCCCTAAGGCTCCATCAAAAACAGATAGTCCACTTAATCTAGAGTCATAGTATAACAAGAAAAAGCACCACAGTGAAGAAACCAAATATCTCCAATATGCCAAATAACAAACGCAAAAACCGAGGTAATAAAAACAAGGAAGTCACCATGACGCCCTCAAATGAAAAAGACACCCCAATTCAAGATTATGAAGATGATGACATAGAAGAAATGCAAGAAGCAGATCTCAAAAAATTGATAAGAACATTAAGAAGTTCTCAAAAACAAATTCATGAACTACAGAAATCCTTAATGGACAAGATAGAAAATCTCTCTCGTGAAAATGAAATATTAAGGAGGAATCAAAATGAAACGAAACAACTAGTACAACAGGAAACTGGGATAGTGACTGAAGTGAAGAATTCAATAGATCAAATGAAAAACACAATAGAGAGCCTTACAAACAGAATGGGTGAAGCAGAAGAGAGAATATTGGACTTAGAAGACAGAGAACAGGAAAGGATACAGTCAGACCAAAGAAAAGAAGAGGAAATTAGAAATCTAAAACATATTGTCGGGAATCTTCAGGATACTATTAAAAAACCCAACATTCGGGTTCTAGGAGTTCCTGAAGGCATGGAGAGGGAGAAAGGATTAGAAGGCCTTTTTAGTGAGATATTAGCAGAAAATTTCCCAGGTTTGGAGAAGGACAGAGAAATCCTAGTACAGGAAGCTCACAGAACCCCTAATAAACACGACCAAAAGAGATCCTCACCACGACACGTTGTAATTAAACTCTCCACAGTGAAACATAAAGAAAAGATCCTAACATGTGCAAGAGAGAAACGTCAGATTACTCTCAGAGGATCTCCAATCAGACTCACAGCTGACTTCTCATCAGAAACTCTACAAGCTAGGAGGGAATGGCGAGATATAGCCCAGGTACTAAGAGAGAACAACTGCCAGCCCAGAATATTATATCCTGCAAAGCTATCATTTGTGAATGAAGGTGAAATAAAGACTTTTCATAGCAAACAGAAATTGAAAGAATTTGTTGCCACTCGTCCAGCCCTGCAAAAGATGCTTAAAGATGTATTACACACAGAAACACAGAAACACGGTCATCAATATGAAAGAAGATAAAGGAAGGAAACCTCACAGCAAAAGATCACAGGGAATTCAAAGCATATATTAGAACTTATCTTTGGAAAATGGCAGGGCAAAGTTACCACTTTTCATTAGTCACATTGAACGTTAATGGCCTGAACTGTCCAGTTAAAAGACACCGATTGGCTGATTGGGTTAAGGAACAAAAGCCATCTTTTTGTTGCTTACAAGAAACACATCTTTCCAACAAAGATCCATACAGACTGAAAGTGAAAGGCTGGAAAAAGATATACCATGCCAACAGAAATGAAAAAAGAGCGGGCGTAGCCATCTTAATATCGGACAACATAAACTTTACCACAAAAACTGTTAAGAGAGACAAAGAGGGGCACTATATAATGATTAAGGGATCAATTCAACAAGAAGATATAACAATTATCAATGTATATGCACCTAACTACAGGGCACTGGTTTATCTAAAAGATTTGTTAACGGACTTAAAGGGAGACTTAGACCCCAATACAATAGTACTGGGGGACTTCAATACTCCACTCTCAGAAATAGACAGATCAATAGGACAGAAGATCAACAAGGATACAGTAGATTTAAATGACACTATAGCCCAAATGGATCTAACAGATATATACAGAACTTTCAATCCTACAGCTAAAGATTTTACATTCTTCTCAGCAGTACATGGAACCTTCTCTAGGACTGACCACATACTAGGCCATAAAGCAAGTCTCAGCAAATTCAAAAGAAGAATCATACCATGCAGCTTCTCAGACCATAAAGGAATGAAGTTGGAAATTAGCAACTCAGGAATCCCTAGAGCATACGCAAACACATGGAGATTGAACAACATGCTCCTGAATGAACAATGGGTCATAGAAGAAATCAAAAGAGAAATCAAAAACTTTCTGGAAGTAAATGAGGATAACAGCACAACATACCAAAACTTATGGGACGCAGCAAAAGCAGTGTTAAGAGGAAAGTTTATATCAATAGGTGCCTACATCAAGAAATTGGAAAGGCACCAAATAGATGAGCTTTCAATTCACCTCAAGGATCTAGAAAACCTACAGCAAACCAGACTCAAATCTAGTAGGAGAAGAGAAATAATTAAAATCAGAGAAGAAATCAACAGGATTGAATCAAGAAAAACATTCCAAAAAATCAGCCAAACGAGGAGCTGGTTTTTTGAAAAAATAAACAAAATTGACACCCCATTGGCCCAACTAACTAAAAAAAGAAGAGAAAAGACCCAAATCAATAAAATCAGAGATGAAAAAGCAAATGTAACAACAGACACCACAGAAATAAAAAGAATCATCAGAAATTACTACAAGGACTTGTATGCCAGCAAACAGGGAAACCTATCAGAAATGGACACATTCCTGGACACATGCAACCTACCTAAATTGAACCAGGAAGACATCGAAAACCTAAACAGACCCATAACTGAGACAGAAATTGAAACAGTAATAAAGGCCCTCCCAACAAAGAAAAGCCCAGGACCAGATGGATTCACTGCTGAATTCTACCAGACATTTAAAGAAGAACTAACTCCAATTCTTCTCAAACTATTCAGAACAATCGAAGAAGAGGGAATCCTCCCAAATTCTTTCTATGAAGCCAGCATCACCTTAATTCCTAAGCCGGAAAAAGATGCAGCACTGAAAGAGAATTACAGACCAATATCCCTGATGAACATAGATGCAAAAATCCTCAATAAAATTCTCGCCAGTAGAATGCAACAACACATCAGAAAGATCATCCACCCAGACCAAGTGGGATTTATCCCTGGTATGCAGGGATGGTTTAATGTGCGCAAGACAATCAATGTGATACACCACATTACCAGACTGCAGAAGAAAAACCATATGATTATCTCAATAGACGCTGAGAAAGCATTTGATAAAATACAACTCCCGTTCATGATGAAAACTCTAAGCAAACTGGGTTTGGAAGGAACATTCCTCAATACATCAAAGCAATTTATGAAAAACCCACAGCCAACATCCTATTGAATGGGGAAAAGTTGGAAGCATTTCCACTGAGATCTGGTACCAGACAGGGATGCCCACTCTCACCACTGCTATTCAATATAGTTCTGGAAGTTTTAGCCAGAGCTATTAGGCAAGAAAAAGAAATTAAAGGGATACAAATTGGGAAGGAAGAAGTCAAACTATCCCTCTTTGCAGATGACATGATTCTTTATTTAGGGGACCCAAAGAACTCTACTAAGAGACTATTGGAACTCATAGAAGAGTTTGGCAAAGTAGCAGGGTATAAAATCAATGCACAAAAATCAACAGCCTTTGTATACACAGACAATGCCATGGCTGAGGAAGAACTTCTAAGATCAATCCCATTCACAATAGCTACAAAAACAATCAAATACCTTGGAATAAAATTAACCAAGGACGTTAAAGATCTCTACGATGAAAATTACAAAACCTTAAAGGAAGAAATAGAAGAGGATACCAAAAAATGGAAAAATCTTCCATGCTCATGGATTGGAAGAATCAATATCATCAAAATGTTCATTCTCCCAAAAGCAATTTATAGATTCAATGCAATTCCAATCAAGATACCGAAGACCTTCTTCTCAGATCTGGAAAAAATGGTGCTGAAATTTATATGGAGGCACAAGAGACCTCGAATAGCTAAAGCAATCTTGTACAACAAAAACAAAGCCGGAGGCATCACAATACCAGATTTCAGGACATACTACAGGGCAGTTGTAATCAAAACAGCATGGTACTGGTACAGAAACAGATGGATAGACCAATGGAACAGAATTGAAACACCAGAAATCAACCCAAACATCTACAGCCAACTTATATTTGATCAAGGATCTAAAACTAATTCCTGGAGCAAGGACAGTCTATTCAATAAATGGTGCTGGGAAAATTGGATTTCCACGTGCAGAATCATGAAGCAAGACCCCTACCTTACACCTTACACAAAAATCCACTCAACATGGATTAAAGACCTAAATCTACGACCTGACACCATCAAGTTCCTAGAGAACATTGGAGAAACCCTTCAAGATACTGGCACAGGCAAAGAATTTCTGGAAAAGACCCGGGAGGCACAGGTAGTCAAAGCCAAAATCAACTATTGCGATTGCATCAAATTGAGAAGTTTCTGTACTGCAAAAGAAACAGTCAGGAGAGTAAAGAGACAACCGACAGAATGGGAAAAAATATTTGCAAACTATGCAACAGATAAAGGGTTAATAACCAGAATCTACAAAGAGCTCAAGAAACTCCACAAAAACAAAACCAACAACCCACTTAAGAGATGGGCCAAGGACCTCAATAGACATTTTTCAAAAGAGGAAATCCAAATGGCCAACAGGCACATGAAAAAATGTTCAAGGTCATTAGCAATCAGGGAAATGCAAATCAAGACCACAATGTTTCACCTCACCCCGGTTAGAATGGCTCACATACAGAAATCTACCAACAACAGATGCTGGCGAGGATGTGGGGAAAAAGGGACACTAACCCACTGTTGGAGGGAATGCAAACTGGTCAAGCCACTATGGAAGTCAGTCTGGAGATTCCTCAGAAACCTGAAGATAACCCTACCGTTCGACCCAGCCATCCCACTCCTTGGAATTTACCCAAAGGAATTTAAATTGGCAAACAAAAAAGCGGTCTGCACATTAATGTTTATTGCAGCTCAATTCACAATAGCTAAGACCTGGAACCAACCTAAATGCCCATCAACGGTAGACTGGATAAAGAAATTATGGGATATGTACTCTTTAGAATACTATACCGCAGTAAGAAACAACGAAACCCGGTCATTTGCAACAAAATGGAGGAATCTGGAACACATCATGCTGAGTGAAATAAGCCAGTCCCAAAGGGACAAATACCATATGTTCTCCCTGATCGGTGACAACTGACTGAACACCAAAAAGGAAACCTGTTGAAGTGAAATGGACACTATGAGAAACGGTGACTTGATCAGCATAGCCCTGACTGTTAATGAACAACTTAATACATTATCCCTCTTAGTAGTTTTTTTGTCTGTTCTACTTAATATGACTGGTTTAATTCTGTAATTAATACACAGTTATTCTTAAGTGTTGAAATTTAACTGAAATGTGATCCCTGTTAAACATAAGAGTAGGAATAAGAGAGGGAAGAGATGTACAATTTGGGACATGCTCAAGCTGACTTGCCCCAAATGGTAGAGTTAGAAACATACCAGGGGACTCCAATTTAATCCCATCAAGGTGGCATGTACCAATGCCATCTCACTAGTCCAAGTGATCAATTTCAGTTCACAATTGATCGTAATGAAAGTTCTAAGAGTCAAAGGAAGCACATAAACAAGTCTAGTACCTGCTAATACTAACCGACAGAATAAATAAAGGGGAGAGTGATCCAACATGGGAAGCGAGATACTCAGGAGACTCATAGAATGGTGGATGTCCTAAACAGCACTCTGGCCTCAGAATCAGCCCTAAAGGCATTCGGATCTGGCTGAAAAGCCCATGAGAGTATTTCAGGCATGGAAAGCCAAGACACTCTGGAAAAAAAAAAAAAAAAAAAAGGAGAACCTAAATGAAAGATTTCTGTAAGTGAGATCCCAGTGGAAAGAACAGGTCTTCAAAGAAGGAGGTACCTTTCTCTGAAGGGAGGAGAGAACCTCCACTTTGACTATGACCTTGTCTAAACAAGATAAGAGTCGGTGAACTCAAAAGGCTTCCATAGCCTTGGAAACTCATGACTGGTGCATAGGGAGATTACTGATGCCATAAACAGGTGTGTCAATTTGTAAAGTCAACAACAGGAGTCACTGTGCACTTACTCCTCATGTAGGATCTCTGTCCTTAATGTGCTGTACATTGAGACTTAATGCTATAATGAGTACTCAAACAGTATATTTCGCTTTGTGTTTCTATGGGGGTGCAAACTGTTGAAATCTTTACTTAATGTATACTAAACTGATCTTCTGTAAAAAAAAAAAAAAAAAAAAAAAAAGAAGAAGAAATTATCAATTCCCAACTTGACTCTCACTGGGATTAAACATGACAATAGGTCTGATCTGATTTCATCATCATTTAAAAAATCATTATTATTTTTCACTTTATGTTTGTGTGGGAGCAAACTGTTGAAATCTTTACTTAATGTATGCTAAACTGATCTTCTGTATATAAAGAGAATCGAAAATGAATCCTCATGTGAACGGAAGGGGAGAGGGAGTGGGAAAGGGGAGGGATGCGGGTGGGAGAGACGATATGGGGGGGAAGCCATTGTAATCCATAAGCCGTACTTTGGAAATTTATATTCATTAAATAAAAGTTAAAAAAAATGTAAAAAAAAAAAGACACAAATCAAAGTACCTGGGTTCAAATCCTGGTTCCAGCTTCCTGCTAATGCAGGTTCTGGGAGCAGTGGTGATGGCTCAAGTAGTTGGATTCTTGCCACCCAAGTGGGAGACCTGGATCGAGTTCCTGGCTCCTGGCTTCAGCATGGCCCAACTGTGGCTGTTGTGGGCATTTGGGGAGTGAACCAGTGGATGGGAGTACTCTATCACCTATCTCTATCCATCTATCATAGATCCTGCTGTCTCTCCCACACGAATAAAATAATTTTAAAAACCTAAAAAATTTAAAACAAAAACCATTTTAAAATTCTAAAATTTTAAAAGTGCATTTCCAAAAAAGGAAAGAATAAAAAAAAACCACAGTTGCAGTCTATTAAAAACTCACCATAAGAATATAGATATTATTTCTTGAACAAAGTGTGTTTTTAAAGGTTTGTGTAGATTATTGTATTCTTTCCAGTGATTTGCTCCCCTCCTGGCCATAGTACACGCTTTGCTTCCCGTCTCCATCTGAAGGTGCCATTTGTTTGCCTACCAGACTGTGGAGGGAGGGGGGTCCGCCACACCCAAGCAGAAGCTTTGAGTGGCTTCATACTTGCCCTCTTCCTTCTCCCCCAAGAAGAATGTTTGCTCAGCCTGGAACTCAGAATGTAGGTGACATCGATCAGAAATACAGCCAGCATGCAAAGGACATGTAGCATGCAACTGATAGAAGCCTTGGTTTCTATCTGTAGGACAGCGGGTTAGGCCACCACGTTCAGCGCTGGCACCCCATGTAGGTGCCGGTTCGCATCCTGGCTGTACTTCTGATCTAGCTCCTTACTAATGCACTTGGTGAAGCAGCAGAAGATGGCTCAAGTGCTTAGGCCTCTTCGCCTTCGTGGGAAACCCAGAGGGAGCTCCTGGCTCCTGGCTTCAGCCTGGCTCAGCCCCAGCAATGGCAGCAATTTTTGGGAGTGAACCAGCAGGTGGAAGACCTCTCTTTCTGTCTCTCCCTCTTTTTCTGTAACTCTGCCTTTCAAGTAAATAAAATAATATTGAAAACAGAAACCTTGGTTGTTATAAATAAGTGAGATTTGGAGATCATTTATTCCTGCAGAATAACCTAACAAAAATTGACTGATCTAGCAATATGCAATAGAGAGAATCCTAGTCTTAAATCCGCTTATTACAAAAGAAACAAAACTTAGCTTAAGCATTTAATTTAATCCAGAAAGAGAAAGGAATATAAGGCACTCAGGAGGTCAGTTGCCTAAAGTTTAAAGCAAAATTAATTAATTAGAAAAGTGGAGAAATGGTAGTAAATCCAAAATCTATTTTTTGAGAAGAACCAATTACATTGGCAAACTCCTCACAAGTCTAATCAAAACAAGAGAGGGGAAAATCCCCAAATCAAAAAATTCAGTGTAAAATATCAGCAATGACAAGAGGATTTAGTCAAAGATACAAAAGTTAGTGAAGAACTTTAAGAAAATGCAATGTACATCTCTTTATAGACACATTTTAAAATCCTGATTAAATAAAAGATTTTAAAAATGAAAATACAAATGGTCAAATTTTACAAAAGAAGTTGAGAGTCTGATGAGAGAAAATTGCACAAAATCCACAAAAAAATGTAGAAAATGTTTCTAAAAATCTGTTGACAAAGTTACTGCATCCAGAGAATTGTGTAGACAAGTTTTCTTATTGTTAAGGAACATACAATTCTTGAATTATTAAAACTATTTCAAAGAAAATGGAGGAAAATGGAAGTCTTTACAATTTATTTTAGAAAACTAGAGTAATCCTGATATAAAAATTTGACATATTAGAACCTAGAAAATTATTGGCTGGCGCCGTGTCTCAACAGGCTAATCCTCCGCCTGCGGCACTGGCACACCGGGTTCTAGTCCCAGTCGGGGCACCAGATTCTGTCCCGGTTGCCCCTCTTCCAGCCCAGCTCTCTGCTGTGGCCAGAGAGTGCAGTGGAGGATGGCACAAGTGCTTGGGCCCTGCACCCGCATGGGAGACCAGGAGGGCACCTGGCTCCTGCCTTTGGGTGAACCAACGGCAAAGGAAGACCTTTCTCTGTCTCTCTCACTGTCCACTCTGCCTGTCAAAAAAAAAAAAAAAAAAAAAAAAAAAGAACCTAGAAAATTGTAGATGAAATATAAAACTATATAAATGTAACCATCTTATGTGAAATACTAGAGCTATAGTAAAAATATACTCTTACCAAGAAAGTTTTTTTCTAGGAATATAAGAATGATCAAAGTGCAGGAGATTCGTTAATATAATCAATCAAATTACTAGAAGAGGAAAAAAACTTGAGTTTTAAAAGTCTGTTGCTATATTTTAGGCATGGAAAGCCAAGACACTGTGGCAAAAACAAAAACAAAAACAAAAACAAAAAACAAAAACAAACAAACCAAAAAAAAACCCTATATGAAAGATCTCTGCGAGTGAGATCCCAGTGGAAAGAACAGGTCATCAAAGAAGGAGGTACCTTTCTCTGAAAGGAGGAGAGAACTTCCACTTTGACTATAACCTTGTCTAAATAAGATCGGAGTCGGCGAATTCAAAAGGCCTTCATAGCCTTGGCAACTCATGACAAGAGCCTAGGGTGATTACTGACGCCATAAACAAGAGTGACAATTTGCTAAGTCAACAACAAGAGTCACTGTGCACTTACTCCCCATGTAGGATTTCTGTCCTTAATGTGCTGTACATTGTGATTTAATGCTATAACTAGTACTCATACAGTACTTTACACTTTGTGTTTCTGTGTGGGTGCAAACTGTTGAAAGCTTTACTTACTATATGCTAAATTGATCTTCTGTGTATAAAGAGAATTGAAAATGAATCTTGATGTGAATGGAAGGGAAGAGGGAGCAGGAGAGGGGAGTGTTGCAGGTGGGAGGGAAGTTATGGGGGGGGGAAAGCCATTGTAATCCAAAAGCTGTACTTTGGAAATTTATATTCATTAAATAAAAGTTTAAAAAAAATGTTGCTAAAATCCAACATCTATTCCTGATTTTTGAATCTTCTTAAAGACAAATAGAAAAAATTTTAACTTAATTATTAATCCTGAAAAATAAAACCCCCAACTTAATAGCCCGAAAATAAATAGGGTGGTTCAAAGAGTTCATGGAAAATAAAATTTAAATTATGAGTTTATTTTGGTGTGAAAATATTTTACATAATACTTTGAAAATAAAAAATTGCATGATTTCAGGTTTTTTTTTTTTGGTCTGGAATAAACTCGTACTTTTAATTCCATTTTTCACAAAATTTTAAAGAATCTTTGTAGGAGTATTTCTCTTCAAGAAAGCATTCAGTTGGGGCCGGCACTGTGGCGCAGTGGGTTAACGCCCTGGCCTGAAACGCTGGCATCCCATGTGGGTGCTGGTTCTAGTCCTGGCTGCTCCACTTCCAATCCAGCTCTCTGCTATGGCCTGGGAAAGCAGTAGAAGATGACCCAAGTCCTGGGGCCTCTGCACCTGCGTGGGAGACCCGGAGGAAGCTCCTGGCTCCAGGCTTTGGAAAGGCCCAGCGCCAGCCATTGCGGCCAACTGGGAAGTGAACCATTGGATGGAGGACCTCTCTCTCTCTCTCTCTGCCTCTCCTCTCTCTGTATAACTCTGACTTTCAAATAAATAAAATAAGTCTTTAAAAAAATAAAGCATTCAGTGACAAGTATATTTACTATAGAGCTGTTTACAGGAGCAAAAATTTGGAAACATCTAAATTTCTTACATGTATATGACACAAATTACATTATAGAAGAATAATGATACAGAAATATTCAATGAAAATACAGGTGGTGCTGGTATATACTGAACAATTCAATCTTAAAAATGTCTTATTTATTTACTTATATTTGAAAAACAGAGAGACACATACACGGGATGGGAAGGGAAGAGAGAGAGAGCGCGAGCGAACGCTTCCATTCACTGTTTCACTCCCTGCATCCTGCAACAGCTGGGGCTGGGCCAGACCAAATCCAGCCACTGGGAACTCCATCTGCATTTCCTGTGTGAGTAGCAGGGGCTCATCTGCTGCTTCCCAGGGTTCACACTACCCGGAGGCTGGAATCAGAAGCAGAGCTAAGACCTGAACCCAGGCACTCTGCTGTGAGATAGAGGCGTGCCATAGTATCTTATCTGCCACACCAAATGTCCATCTCTGATTGCCATTTTTAAAGGGGAATATATTCAGCTTTAAGAAGCTATAAAGATAGGCATTAAAATACAGTTGAAAATTTTGCTCTAGTGGTGTGAGTTAGATGTTTGATTTTTTTTCTTTGATATATGCTGTGTGGATTCTTTAAAGGGATGCTGTTTTCTTTAAAATTATTGTGCAGATTAAAGATGCCCGAGCACCCTCCCATCTCCCAGTTCCTGTTTCCTCTGTGTGGGGCGCGAGGGTGGGGACTGAGGCTGGAGCCTCCCTCCTGGACCAGAGCTGAGAGCCGCAGGTTGGAGATGGCAGAGCAGCGAGGGGGAGGAGACTGCATTCTTCTGGGTGTGGAGTCTCCACACCGGGCCTGGGCTCTGTGCTCACAAGGCAGAGATGAACTGCTCGCGTTGTCAACAGCACTGTTGTCTCAGATGTTTGGGAACTTACAGACCGACCTAGTCTTTGTTAATTCGGACAGATTTGCTGTGCAGCAGTGAAGATGCTCCCTGGGACATCCGCGTTTGGTATCTGAGAGCCTGTGTGGAGCCCCAGCTCCTCTGCTCCTGATCCAGCTTCCTGCCGATATGCATCCTGGGAGGCAGCAGGTGGTGGTCCTCTGCCGCACACGGGGAGTCCCTTTTGGAGTCGTGGGCACCTGCTTTGCGCCTTGCTCGGCTCTGGCTGTTGCAGGCATTTGTGTATTAAACAATGCATCGGAGTTCTTCCTTTTTTGTCTTTCTTCCTATAAAGTGAAAATAAGTAAAAATTAAGAAAGATACTACTGTTGTGTTCATTTTGTAGATGAGAACACTAGGACTGGGAGAAGGTGAGCAACTCTCATGAGACGGCAGTTTTCTGGTGAGAGCACGCGTAATGAGAACATGCAGGATCTGAGATCGGGAGTCTGACACCAATGCCCTTGCTTCTTACACCCATGCCACCGAGTTCCCTCTTCCTGAGAGATTTCCAAGCGTGAGGAAAGGGCTTGGAGTGCTAGATCTTGGCTGCTTACCCTCTGTTCTTCTCTTGTGCGGCAGAGGTGGGATCAGGAGCCATCGTCAGAGCACTGTCGGGACAGGAGTCATCCCGGGAAACACCTCTTTAGGGGCCGCCCACACTGTGTGCTGTCCTCACACCACCGACACTGCTGATTGGCCTCTATCCTGGAGGATTGTCCGTCACTGTGACCCGGGATAGAAGCTACTCTGGTCTTGCTACAGTGAGTGGTAGAGGCGGTGCAGGGGGAGATCTGAATGCCTGCACAGATCCGGAGAAAGTGTCTGAAGACAGTCTCATGGAAACCAGCCCCAACCTTGGAGCACCACGTAGCTCCGTGGCGTTTTGACGTTGGGTGTCTGCATTGTTGAAGTAACTCAGCACTTTGCCATGCATTTACCCCTCGGGTCAGCACGATGCTAAAGGAAGTTCATCGCCTCTGCTTCTGTCTGATCCATCAACTGAGTGCACTTCGGGCCTATAAGCAGTTTCCCCCGGATCTGTGGGCAAAAAAGCTTTTCAGCATCCTCCCCTCCCCCAGGAGTGACCGGCGTCTCAGCATTAATGCATCTGATGGCACTGAGCCTCCGTGGCCTGAGGGAGGACAGTAGCCAAGCACAGATTGAAATCACATTTTTATTTGCATTATTACTTTTCCACAGCTTGGTTTTTTGCAGGCTTTTGATCTATTAGGCCACACTACTTGGTCTGGACGAAATCCTTGAACTACTTTACTTCTTCTTCCAGGGCTCTCAAAGAACTCGATACACTTGCTCTAATAATCAGCATAGTCATCCATAGTGTGGATAGGTCAGATCTGCAAGTGAAGCATTGCTTAATGCATGCAGTGTCGGGGACAATATGTAAGTTTCTCAAGTGTAGGCTTTGTGGGTGGCTCTTCTATGATGTGACAAACAGTTTTGGTAGCTTCTAAGGGGGTAGATTGTAAAGGTATTGTTGCTCCCACAGTACAAGCTGTCACTTGAGCTTCACAGTGTTTGTCCTCCACACACTGATGGAGGTGATGGAAACAAAAGAGCAAGAGTAGAACCAGAGAGTTTGGGTGGGACACTCTGGCTCATTCGTGCTGGGTCTCTCTTACTGTCAGACAATAAGTTAGTAAAAGTTCACTGAGTTTCCTTTTAACGAATCTGATGGGCAGCTTTGTCAGCCTGGAGGCTGAGCTTTGGCAGAGCAGCCCTAAGTGGACCACTAAGAGAAAAACCCCAGACTTCAAGAGTGAGGAACAGAAAGAGGAGAACAGAAAGAGACACAGTGAGGCCAAGCCATCTGCCCTGGAACTGGGGAGGCAGGGGCAAAAGTGGACATTACCTCTTTCGGGGCCAGCTGGGACAGCTGGATGTTGTACAGAATTTCCCAGAGTTTCCATCACCGTGTGGTTCAAAGTCAGGGTGGAACAAAGAGGCAATCCTGGAAGTGACGCGCAGCAGCCGTCACACGCCCAGTGCAGCTCATGGTAGGTGTGCTGACCTTGCTAGAACAGGGCAGCAGCCAGGACTGCAGAACATCCAGCTCCTGCTGGGTCTCTCCCTTCAGCTTCTCTGCTTCCATTGCAGGCCCAGAGCTATTTATTGATTTCACCAGCCCCAACCGTTGTGTAAGATCTAGCCCTGTGCCGTCTAATACAGCAATCACTAGCCCTGTTGGCTAGCAAAAATTAACACGAGATACACTCATTCTTCGGACTGAGTCCTCATCTCGGCTGGTGGTTCCAGCTTCCCCAGGACTTGGGGAGAGACCCAGTGGGTGTGAGTTCTCTCTCTCTCTACCTTGCTATCTTTCTGCCTCTCAAATAAGTAAATAAAAATGAAAGATAAAAATGTTTCAAGACTTGCTTTTCTTAAGGTTGTTATTTATTTGATAAGCAGAGAGACAGACAGACAGATAGAGACTCCCATCTACTGCTTCCCTCCCCAAGTGCTGACAATGGCTGCGGTTGTGGCAGGGGTGGAACTGGGAGCCTGGAACTCAACCTATACCTGTCACATCAGTAGCAGGAACCCAACCACTTGAGCCGTCATGGCTGACTCCCAGGGTTTGCTTAGCAGCAAGCTGGAGACAGGAGCTGGTGTTGAGAATCAAATGCAGGTATTTTGATGTGGGTTGCAGGCATATTAACAGGTGTCTTAACCTCTAGGCCAAACACCTGCCCCTCCTGAGACTTGTTTTATCCCCTTACTATGTTCTATCATGGACAATGTTCCGTGTATGCTTGAGAAGGGCGTATATTGGCTTGTTGTGTGTTCTATAAATGTCTATTAAGTCCAGTGGGTTTATAATGTTGTTCATATTGTCTTTTGGGATTTTGATCTTCTGTGTAGTTCTACCCATTATTGAAAGTGAGATATTGAAGTCTCTATTATTGTTGAATGGTCTATTTCTCTTCATTTCTGACAGTCTCGACTTCATATGTTTTTGGATTCTGTTGTCATGGGCATGTATGTTTTAAATGTTACGTCTTCTGGATAAATCATCCTTTTACCCTTGTGGGATGCCTATCTTTATCTCCAGTAATAATTTTTGCATGAAAGTGTCTTTTGTCTTATTTTTGTATAGCTAGAGAAGCAGAGACACAGAGAGAGCACTCTAGCTCCCATTTGCTATTTCAATAGCCAAGGTTGGGCCGGGCCAGAGCTAGGAGCAGGGAACTCAATCCAGGCCTGCCTTGTGGGTGCTGGGGACCCAACTACTTGGGCCATCATCTGCTGCCTCCCAAGGTCTACTTCAGAGGCAGGGAGCAGGAATTCAGTGGCCAATCTCCTCTTTGTACAGAGGTGGGAACTTCACACAGCCTGGCATGAGGCCTTCTCCCGTGTTCACTCTCCTATCAGGTGCACCTTCTCCTGGGACCAGCTGTAACACTGAGAGGAGCCAAAGTCACAGAGATGCTGTTTTGTCTTCCTTCCATGTTTCTTCAATTCTGCGGCATCTCCTCCTTACTCTGAGAAAGTTGCTTCTACCACACATACATGCCGGCCTCAGAAAATCAACCCTGCCTCACCGCACTGCAAAGGAGCTAGCTTGTGCGAACTCAGCAGTGGGTGGGTAAGCTGCTGAATGGCCAGTCTCCTGCCTACATGATGTATTTAGGCAAAAGTCATTGTTAGACATGGCTGGGCAGGGTGTCTTCATATTTAATGGCAAGATAACTTGTTTCTTCTCTGGCTTGGATTTATATAATTGGAAATAGAATTCAGCACTTCCGTGTTAGACACTTTTGCAGACCAATTCAATATTTCTAATGCCCTTTGAAGGTTGCAGCTAGGAGCAGGTTAAATGCAGTAATTCCTGTGGAATAAACTAGAAGTCTTTAGATGCCCTACGAGTTCACACTACTTTGCATCATCTCTTTATTTTACAGGGAATAGTAAATGTCTTATCTGTGTGGCATCTGTGCATTTTCTTCTCAAAGCTCTTGAGTTCTGCCTTCTCCACTTTTCTCCTAAAAGCATATGCTTTAAAGATATGTTTTTAGTGGCAATCAATAGAGAACAATAAGCAAGTGTGTTGCTGTGAGCTATTAGACTTGGCACTCTATGCAAATGAACTTTAATTTTCCTATTTTTACCAAGGATAGAGGGAGAAACACATTATTTTTATTGGTGTTGATTTTTTAGGAGAACTGCACTTTAAGAAATGCAGGATTTATAAAATAAAAGCAAAGTAGAACCAAATAAAAGTAAACACTGGTCGTCTTCTCCCACCCAAAGAAATTACTTGTGCCATTGCACAGTGGACGTGGGCCCAGGCCAGGAGGCCCAGCATAGCCACTGGTATGTACACTGCACTGCCCTCTGCTGGACAGACCTGCTAGTATTAATCTTTATTAATTTTTTAAAAAATTGTGGTAAGAACACAGCGTGAGCAGATTTTTAAGCCCACAACACAGTCTTGTTAACTATAGGCACAATGGTTTGCAACAGATCTCTAGGACACATTCATCTGGTCCAAAAGGAACTTAATACTGGTGAGTAGCAAATCCCCATTCCTTACCCCAGCCCTTAGCAACCACCGTTCTACTCTGTTCCAGGAGTTTGTCTCTTGTAGATCCCTCACATACATGGAATCATGCAGTGTTTGTTCTGTGACTGGATTCCTTCAGTTAGCATATTTTTTTACAGATCCATTCATGACGTTGCACATGGCACGATTTCTTTCTTGTTAAAGGCTGAATAATATTTCGTGTAGGTACATGCCATATGTTCTTTATGCACTCATCCACTGGTGCATGTGTAGGCTGTTCCCGCATTCTGGCTGTCGTGAACTGGGCTGCAATGACCACGAGGGCTCACATCACCATCCCATAATCTGAGGCTTTCATCTAGGGAGGCCCCTAACTCCCCATATTTCCCACAGAAGAGCCTGGAGCCTTGTGATAGGACCAGGAACCGCAGGCACCTTATAGCTATAGAGGCAAGTGTGCTGCCTATGGAGACAAGGACCCTTCCCTACACCCTGCACCCTGGGATGGAGACACAAAGGGAGGAGTCGGGTGATGTTGATTATCGTTGGTGAAGGTCACTGGGATGAGAAAGGAAGGAGAGCAGCTGAGGGTGTGGGATGAGGGGCTTGCTGCAGGGATTTGAGAGTGGCGACAAGGACAGCACAAGTCCAGAGACCTGGCCAGCATGTGCCAGAGAAAGGCTGTTTGCAAAACAACACTGAAAAGGGGACTTTTGCATCAAGCCCTAAGAACAGGGTGTGTAGACCCTGATGGCTCCTTGTAAGGCCATGTGGGGGCCGCTGCACGTGAATCCGACTTGTCCTTAGAAGTCAGACATGTGGATAGGGAATGCCAACCTAAGGTAGCTCTTGGGGTTCAGGAGAGGGGACAGCTTCTCCAGCTGGGGGATCTTAAGAGGGGGCTCTTGGTGAAGGTGGCATTTTAGAGGGGGCCTGAAGAGTGAGCAATACCAGCTATGCGGAAGACTGGACTTTAAAAGCCATTTAGACATTTTTTTTACATAAACTTTGAAGGGTTGAGGATGGAGGGTGTGTGGAAACAAGGGTCTAACCTCACTTTCTGAAAAATAAGAGGTTTCATGTAGTAACCAATGGGTTGCCCTGTTATAAAGATTTATGTCAAACTAAACGGAGTTTGTAGTGTCTTTGAAGCTAGTTTCTTCTACTCAGTCTTGGGTTTAAGCATTTCAATGAGCAGAGGTGCTGTGGACTGAATTACATTTTCCCTGCTCTGCAATTCATATCTGAAGTCCTCACGCTGAGGTCCCCAGAGTGAGACTATTGGAAAGAGGGTCTTCTTTTATTCCCAAAGATTTATTTATTTAGAGGCAGAGTTACAGAAAGAGAAGGAGAGACAGAGAGAAAGGTCTTCCATCTGCTGGTTCACTCCCCAAATGGCTGCCATGGCCAGAGCTGGGCTGATCTGCATCCAGGAGCCAGGAGCTTCTTCTGGGTCTCACTTGTGGGTGCAGGAACACAAACACTTGGGCCATCTTCCACTGCTTTCCCAGGCCATTGCAGGGAGCTGGACTGAAGAGGAGCAGCCAGGACATGAACCAATGCCTATATGGGATGCCAGTGCCACAGGTGGAGGCTTAGCCCACTATGCCACATCACTGGCCCTGGAAAGAGGGTCTTTAAGGAGGTTTTGAAGCTAGAATAATGTCCTAGGCTTGTGTTCAGATTCAACACAACTAGTGCCCTTATTAAAAAACAGAATGAAGAGAACGGAAACACACACTGATGGAGGGGTGACCACGGCAGAATGCAGGGAGAAACACCAAGGAGAGGGGCCCTCGGAGAAGCCAACCCTGCCCACACCTTGAACTTGGACTTGCAGTCTCTAGAATTGTGAGAAAATAAATTTCTGCTGCTGAAACCACTGAGGCTGTGGTATTTTTTATGTCACTTCTAGAAAACTCATCCAAGGAGGTTTCAAAAATTCATGTAAAATGCACATGTTCTTTTAATTCCATTTTCCCAAAGCTCCCTTGTATAACAGGTGTTACAGATGTATGAAGCACTGGAACTTAACCCGGCATGAAAGCTGGGAAACAATAGGTGCAGAGCTAGGAAACCATCATTCGTTTGCTCTGAATTAGTACTTTCTTCAATAACAGGAAACTCAGGATAATCTGCAAAGTGTTGATTAAATATAGTAAAATGTCCAACTAGGAAACTCCTAACCATGTTAACTAACAAGCACTAGGATTTCTGCACAATTGAACCCACTCAAGTCTCATTGCTCCCACACGTGCGTATATACTCAGGGGGTGCCCAGGTTATATACTCGGTGTGGGTGTCAAGATTATTTTTACTACTGAAAATCACCTTTCATAACAGTCCATGTTCTAGTTGTAGGACATCCTAAATCCTCTCTGTCTAGTTTAAGCAGGAAAAGGATTTATTAGTGGATATGGGGGAATTCACAGGATTGGGGATCAGGCTAGAGAAAGGGGCCTGAGGTCCAGCTCTCAAGAGCAAGGTCCAAGGCCTTGGCTGTGCTGCTGCCTCCCACTAAGTACCAGATGTTCAATTTTACAGCATCAACTTCTTCCACCTGCTTTGGAGGTCATGCAAGGTGCACCTGCCTGGTGAACGTGTGTCACGTGTTGTGTCCCAGGTGCAAGGGCAGTCAGCAACTTCTGTTCCAACTTCGGGAGGAGGTTGCCTCCAGGCTGAGAGGCAGGCAAGACTATGACAACTGTCAAATGCAGGTTTGGAAGATGGAGTTCAGAGCCAAAGCCAGGGATCGAATCAGGCCCTTAGACATGGGACTCAGGTGTCTTAACCGGTGTCTTAACCGGCGTCTTAACCAGCAGGCCAAATGCTTGCCCCTACTCAGAGTGTTTTGATGTCCACAGGGTCAGTTCTTCTGTTTGAAGATTGTGTTGGTTTCGAGTTTTCAAGCAGTGGAATGTCTATACACTTTGAGAGCCCACTGCACATAAGATGTCATCTAAATCCAATGGGAAGTAGAATGATTTCATTACCTTGATGCAGAACAGACCCCTCCCCCCACCCTTTTCTCTCAGGCAGCTTGTACCCTAAAACCTGCTGTGAAACCTTTAAGAAAAATCCCTTTTGCTGTTTGCTGCATTGCATGCAACTCTCTATGGTAGCAGGCACCACCTAATTTGATACATACATCACCTGTTCTGTACTGTACGCTCTTTCCTCTCCTCAGCACCAAGGGTCTGGAAGATGATTGATCATCTCCGAATGAATCAAAAGACATTGGAATGAATGAATGGGCTCCTTATCAACCAGTAGAAGACAGGACTGACTACAAGTCTAGAAGTTAAACAGGCAGCTTGGGTTGGTGTCTAGTTTTGCTGTTGATGTGGGGGCCTTGAGCAAACTCTCTCATCTTTCGGGGCCTCCCCAGTTTCATCTTGGTGTGGGGATCACTAATGGACTGTGCCATACAAGCTTGCTGGGGAGCAGTCGGGGGGATAATATATGTAAAGGGCTCACCATGCACCCTGCTCAGCGGCAGTTTCTCAGTGAAGAGGGGAAATTAGTAACATGCTGTATGATGACGGTTCAGTGAACAATGGGCTTCATATATGATGTTTGTCTGCAAGATGGTGATGATGGAGCTGGGAAATTCTTTCCGCTAGTGACCCTGTAGTCATTATAATTTCATAGTGCACTGCGTTACTCACATGTTTGTGACAATGCCATCCTAAACAAACCCACTGCGATGCCAACTGTGTAAATGTATAGCACAATCATGTAGTGACATAGCACTTAGTAATGATAACAAATGACTACAATACTGACTTAGGTATTGACTATACTATACTTTTAATTGTTATTTTATACTCCTTTTACTTAGGAAAAAAATGTTTACCATAAAACACAAAAAGATTTAGTTTATTTACTGGAAAGGCAGAGTGGCAGAGAGAGAAGGAGACACAGAGAGAGAACTAGGTCTTCCATCTACTGGTTTATTCCCCAAATGGCTGCAACAGCCAGGACTAGGTTAGGCCAAAGCCAGGAGCCAGGAGCTCTTTCCAGATCTCCCCCATGGATGGCAGGGACCCGAGAACTTGGGCCATCTTCTGTGCTTTTCCAGGTGCTTTACCAAAGAGCTGGGTTGGACGTAGAACAGCCAGGACTCGGACTCCAACTGGCCTCTGATACAGGATGCTAGCATCTCAAGCAGTGGATTGACCCCCTATGCCACAATGCCAGCCCCGTCCTATGTCTCTTAATTACCTCATTTTCTCTTGTGCTTTGATTTGCTCCCCTGCTGTTTTGCTCATCATGGCCCCAGGAGCAAGAAGCTATACCATATACAAAATGCATGCCATAAAGCGTAGGTATATAGCAGCTTGTACCATCTAGGTTTCTGTAAGTACACTCTATGTGGTTCACACAACGACAAAACTACCTTGCTGAATCTCTCAGAACATAGCACTTTCATTAAGTGACATGTGACTGCAGTTGTTAGGATTGTTAATAGAATGAATGATGTTGTACTTGACTGTAGCAGGCGCTTTAGCAATTGAGCAGCACTGAACTTTCTTGGCAGAACAATTACCCAAGTGGTTTTACCCTTGTCTGCTGTCTGCCTTTGCCTTAGCCCCATCCGTGACACAGAGTCAGCGCCTCAGCCTGTGTCGCTCCCCCTCTTCATGGAGGAACGACACTAAGCTCTGCCTAGGCTTCATATCCGAGTCACGGCACCATTATGTCGCTCCCCCTCTTCGTGGAGGAACGACACAGGACCCTGCGCTGTTCTTTCGTCTGCTCGGCCCTCCCCGGGTTTGCTGCTGGTTCTTCCCGGGTTGGCTACTATCCCTTCCACCTCCGTGGAAGGGCAGTTCCCCCCTGGCCACATTCCCCACTTCCGCAGGGGAGTGGCACACCGCCGGCCGGCTTTCTCGGGGGCTGCACAGGTGTTCCTTCAGCTAGATGTTCCCCTTAGATGTTCCTGGTGCATGCCGTCTCTCTCCTCCTTTATAGTCCTCCTCCGCCAATCCCAACTCGGCTGCCCACACGCCGAGTACGCTGCTCTCCAATCAGGAGCAAGTCCTACAGTTTATTGGTTGAACTGGAGGCAGCTGTGCGGAAGCTATTTACTTCTCTCCCAGCGCCATATTGTGGGAGAGCAGATGCATAGAATAAGTCTTAATTCCAGTAACTCAGTCCAGTCCGGGCTGCTCCCCACAAGCCTGTCCCAAACTTCAGTGCGTCTTTGCCTCCTTGTAAAGGCAGCAATTTTTATTACTGTTTAACTCAGATTTTTCTTACTGTTTAACCCAAATTTTTCTTCCCACTCTCCTAGAATGATATTAGATAAGATAGTCCTCAGCCTAATTTGAAAGCCCAGCTTACTAATTCATCAGGAGCCATGGAAAGAATCCTGATAGGGGCCAGCGCTGTGGCATAGCAGGTTAAGCATCCTCCTGCAGTGCCAATATCCCATGTGGATGCCAGTTCGAGTCCCTGCTGCTTCACTTCTGATCCTGCTCCCTGATAATGGCCTGGGAAAGCAGTGGAAGAAGGCCCAAGTGCTTGGGCCCCTGCACCCATGTGGGAGTCCCAGAGGAAGCTCCTGGCTCCTGGCTTCAGCCCGGCCCAACCCTGGTCGTTGCAACCATCTGGGGAGCGAACCAGCAGATGGAAGGCCTTTCTCTCTGTCTCTCCCTGTCTCTTCCGTAACTCTGCCTTTCAAGTAAATAAATGAATATTTAAGAAAAAAAAAAAAGAATCCTGATAGGCTGACTTCATTAGCTGTGAATCTAATGATACAGTTCCCAAAGCTTGGGAGCAGTGGGAATGTGGGCAGGTCATGTGGCAGCCAGAGAAGGTGGAATGCTCCCCAAGCCCACCCCAAGCACAAAGGAATGCACGTACTGTCTTAAAATAGCCAGAATTTTTCTTTCTTTTTTTTTCTGTCTTTCCTCAACTTGGAGGCTCCTTCTGAAACTGGACCAAGTGGAAAAACACAGAGTCCTTCCGATTTGCCCGGCCTTGTAACATTAAATTGGGACGGAGCATGTGATGGTTGGTGGGGGAGGTCATAATATAGTAAGTGGAACCTTTTAGCTTCAGTAAGTGGTCTGACTCAGGAATGCAGGCGATTGTATCTCCTGAAAAATCAATATTAAGATGCACAATTGCTCCCCTGGTATCGAAAGAATTAGTTGATCTACATGCTAAATGACAAGCCTCTTGATAACAGGGGTTATGTGACCGGCCTTTCCAGCCAGGGCTGCTGGGGACTGTCCTTTAGGTCCCTAAGGCAGAGATAATCTAATTAGAACAACAAAGACCAGGTCCATTTGAGGAGAGGGTGAAGGTGGGGCGTGGGTGGGGGTTGAGAGGTGATGGTGGTATGGGGGGCCCTGCTGGGTCTTGGGTTGGCAGGGAGGGGCTAGTGGGAACAAAAGCATGGAGGTGGGGGCCCGGAGGGGAGACCATGATGCCTGCAGGAAGGGGTGGACAGAGGTCACTTCTAAAGCATGACTTAATCTCTACTCGGCTCCATAAACACTGCCACATTGGCTCCCAGACTCCGGACAGGCTTGACAGGACCAGTCAAGGCTCCAGACACTCGGAGGTCCTCGGGCCTGGCCCAGGAGAGAAAGGAGGCCTGGGAAAGCCCCATGGGCCCGAGCTCTCTGACCTGCTCCCTCCACTGGGACTCTCCCGCCATCCCCAGACCAGGCTCCGAGGGAATTCTGCGACCTGTCCACGGCAAAACGGGAAAAGTGTGGCTACACGCTGCCTGTGACATGAAGCTGAATTGCTTTCATTTAAAAAGCTGTCCGTTCTTCTGGTTTCCTGTCCTGATGGTTGCCGGGAGGGATTTTTGCTTTTCAATTCTTTCTCTCTGTGTCTGCAATGCTTCTGAGCACAAGGTGCTTCCATTGATTCCAGAAATGTCTCTTTTGGAAATTTTGTCAGAATTTGAAAACCAAAATTCATGAAACATCCTTGTCACACAGACTTCTTTTTCAATTTTTCATACTTCAATTTTTAAAATCCTACCCTCATAATCTGTATTTTTGCTTATGGGGAAAAAAGTCAATTCAAATAATCCAACTCCTGGCCGGCGCCGCAACCCAATAGGCTAATCCTCCGCCTTGCGGCGCCAGCACACCGGGTTCTAGTCCCAGTCGGGGCGCTGGATTCTGTCCCGGTTGCCCCTCTTCCAGGCCAGCTCTCTGCTGTGGCCAGGGAGTGCAGTGGAGGATGGCCCAAGTGCTTGGGCCCTGCACCCCATGGGAGACCAGGAGAAGCACCTGGCTCCTGCCTTCGGATCAGCACAGTGCGCCGGCCGCGGCGGCCATTGGAGAGTGAACCAACGGCAAAGGAAGACCTTTCTCTCTGTCTCTCTCTCTCTCACTGTCCACTCTGCCTGTCAAAAAAAAAAAAAAAATAATAATCCAACTCCTATATCTCCCACATCTTTTCACTCTCAAGGTATTTTGAACAAATACTTTAGGAAAATGTCATTTTGGGTCCCATGGAATTCTAAAGCAAGGAGACATTCATTGGATCAGTCATTTTCTAAGTTTAAAAGCAAGAGGGCCTTGTTACAGAACCATTTTGCTCAGAACCTCAGTGGGAACTGGGGATGGACTAAGGCACAGGAAACCTGTCTTTCAGACAAGGGTTTCCAAGGGAGCTCGGAGCCCTGCCCCAGCCCTCAGGGAGCCTGGGTTCTTAGAAACACACAGGTTTGGAGCCTGTGCTATGGTGTAGTAGGTGAAGCCTCCGCCTCTGGCACCGGCATCCCATATGGGTGCTAGTGTGAGTCCTGGCTGCTCCACCTCTGATCCAGCCTCTCTGCTGATGGCCTGGGGAGGCAGCGGAGGATGGGCCAAGTCTTTGGGCCCCTGCACACACGTGGGAGACCTGGAAGAGGCTCCTGGCTCCTGGCTCTGGACCCGCCCAGCTCCAGCCGTTGTGGCCATTTGGGGAGTGAACCATGGGGTGCAACTACTCTCTCTGTCTCTCCCTCTCTGTGTCTGTAACTCTGCCTCTCAAATAAATAAATAGGAAACACACAGGTTGAAAGTGACCGCCCAGGCACCGTCCTGGGCTTGGGTGGTGGGCAGGCTCGTGATGAATCCTTCATCAACTGCTCAGCTCTGGCTCAGCCATCCCCTTCTTCACCCTGGCTATCTAGCTACACCATCTGGAGGGGGCTGACTGGGTCCTTCGCTTAAGAGTCAAGGTCCGGAACCCCAAGAGCTGAGTGCAAGCAGGTAAGCCTCTTCCCACCCCACCCCAGTGCAGGGGAGATGCCTTATTTGACAGAGTTTACTTGGTGTCTTTGGGAACCTAGGCAGTACCCAGATGCTGGAAGGTTCTGGTGAGATGGGGTCTTGAGGTGGAGATGAAAGACATTTTGGGGGAGCAGTGGGTGATGGAGAGGAAAGGGCAAACACCAGTGCTCCTATCACAAGCAGGAATTGCAGTGGGTGAATCTCTGAAAGATGTGTGGGCATTTGTGGTACTGGTGGCGCTTCCCCATAGATTCGTAGGTTATTAAAATAAAAGTTGGAAAAAAGTAAATTAGGAAAAAAAAGAAACTGGAAAAATATGTGCATAAGCTTCAGTAATGAGCAAAGATCTCAGGTTTTTATTCTTCCCCATTCCCCCATCACAAATTTCTGAGTTTCTTAGAAGCAGCACTAGATAAATAATCCATTGTTTTATTCATATTATTCAGATTAATCATTGTTTTATTAATATTAATATAATAATAATAATTTCTTTTTGTAAGAAAAACTTTGCAGAGTTCTGTAAAGGGGAAGAAATTGTGAACATTTTTGCATGAGCTGTTTTTCTATTTAAAGAGCTAAATTAAATCTTTAGGGTTGTTATCTGTTTCTAACTTCCTTCCTGAAATTCTGAGGCCCAAATCCTCAAGTAAATGACGATTAACATCTGCTCAGCTCCAGACTGGACTTGGAAGGCTTCATCATCTCTTCTCTTCACTTGCTGAGGTGCCCAGAATTGATATGAAATTGATTTGCTTAGGCCTTTTCTTGGGTTTGATTTTTAGAAAATCTTTTAGGATCAGTATTGTGCTGCAAAGGGTTTAGCTTCTGCACGTGACACCTGCATCCCTATCAGAGTCTCAGCTGCTCTGTTTCTGATCCAGTTTCTTGCTAATGCTTCTGGGAAAGCAAGGGATGATGACCTGAGTGCCTGGGTCCCTGCTCAGCCATGGGGGAGACCAGGGTGGAGTCCCTGACTCCTGGCTTTGGCCTGGCCCAGCTCTGGCTGTTCTGGGCATTTGAGGGGTGTGAACCAGTGAATGGAAGATGTCTCTCCCTCTCTCCCTCTCTTTATGTCACTCTGGCTTTTGAATAAATAAATCTTAAAAAAAGAAAAGGCTATTTTCATTTGAATCTGATTTTATTTTTTAATGTAATATTGTTTATTTAACTTTAAAAACATTTGAGTGTTCTAAACATACAAAAAATAACAGAATGTTACAAAGTGTGTTTAAGTACAGAAGATTCTTGAACTTCTATGGAGGGTATTGGCTCTTTGCTGACGCTGAAGAGTTCTACAATTTACTTAAAAAACAGTTTAAAAACTATTATACTCAACTTGTAAAACCCCACAAAAAAACACAACCCTTCTCACGTTAGCTGACCGCCCTTTATTCCACAGCTAAGAATGGCAGCAGAACACTGTGTCACTGTGTACAAAAACAAGACGAGCTGAAAGGAAGCGGATGCCCACAGCAGTGTCAGCGGGTCTAGCCCCACAGCGCACGCCCTGAGCGTTGTCCCTGCACGGGCACCTCCACATAGCCTCAGCACCATGCAAGGAGCGGTAGGCGTTTGTCTCACTTGTTTTGCTGCTTTTACAAACTGTAGCTATGTACTGACTGATTGGAGAAGAAGGTGGATACGTGGGAATGTTCAAGTCCTTCTCCTCTTCTTATTGTCATGAGGTCCACATGTAT
The DNA here is from genome assembly GCF_051225735.1 of Oryctolagus cuniculus. Lineage (NCBI taxonomy): Eukaryota > Metazoa > Chordata > Mammalia > Lagomorpha > Leporidae > Oryctolagus > Oryctolagus cuniculus. Next base: position 62,577,911 of record NC_142882.1, on the reverse strand, counting down.
GATTTCTAAACTGAAATCCACCACGCACATTGACTCTGATGTCAGTTACTGACGACTTACTGCGTCCCCACTATCACTGGGGCTACCTGGAAACCCTTCCTCGTGGGGAGAAAAGCCTAGCACAAAGGAGCCCCCCGTGCCCAGAGCAGAGCCGTGTAATCAACGCTAAGTCATGTGGTCCACTCACACCTCAGTGCGCCTCTGTGTGGAGGCCGCGGGGCAGGAGGTTAGGTAGCGACACAGGCCTCTGACTTGAGTGGATGGATAGAGAGAGGCCCGGAGAGCATTCTGGGCAGGGATATTTCTCAGAAGCAGAAGAAAGCAACAGCTGTGGCTCCCTGGGAGGTTGAATCAGGTTCTGACTCCAGCTGGGGCTCCTTGGTGCAGAGCTGGGTGTGCGGCTAGGCGAGTCAAACAAGGCCAGAGCAGGAAAGCTTGCATGAGAAGACTGGAGTGCCCACTGGCACCTCGCTCTTCTTTTGTCCAACAAAGACATCACCAATCGATCACAGCACTGCATGTCCTTCATAGCTCTCCTGGCAGCCACTGCCAATTGATTAGATTTGGTCTTCAAGAGGAAATCTACTTTCTATTCCCATCTCAAGGCAACGTATTTAGATTATGTATATGAAATAGAGATACACTGAGGGAAAAATAGATGAATGAAGAAGATACAAGTGCCCAGACCGCTCAGTTATCGTTGATTTCAACATTTTCTAACCCAATTGTGTTTGCAGCAGAGCTGGGCACAATGGGAAGAACACTGGCCCGGAGACCCAAGGACTTAACATTTGAAGTCCAGTTGGACCACTGGCTTCCCCCTTTGTGACTCATTTACCCCATCCATAAAATAAAAAGATTGGAATGTACTGTAGATCCAGTCTACCATGACATTGACATGTTAAACCCCTACGAGTGCCAACAGAAAAACAGCCAGGCTGAGCTTCCTAGGGTCCTCTTCCAGGGCAGGACCTGGAGGACAGCACAACCATGGGCAGCCGTGGAGGGAGGAGGAAGCTGAGCTTCTGGCCAACCCATGCCCCAGGGGAAAAGTTCCTGGATAGCTGAGTGTTGGTAGCATTAGACACTGTTTATGTTGGACGGGCCATAGGTACAGAAGATGGGGTTTAGGCGCCTGGAGGTCTCTCGGTAGGAAGCTGATGAAAGGCCTCATCTGGAAACAGCTTTCTTGAAGGACCAGGCCAGTGGGAAAGTTCGGATGTCATGTTTGCCTCCCTCGGGACCACCCTGGCCTGTCCTTGTCTTCGTATGTTCAATTTGGCAGAGGTCCCCATCCAAAGGACTTCACAACAAAGCAGGCTTTCTCACCGCTGACGTCCCCTGTTTCCCTGTTTGCCTTCTTCACTGGCCTCTAAGGGATGCATTTTTGGAGACATGAGGCAAGGCAGGATGAGGTCATGGCTCCATGCCACTGGGCAGGAAAACTCTTCCCTTCTGCGTGAGCTGAATGCCCTTTATGCATTGAACAGAACTGAGGGCTGTCATTCCATTCACCATGGATATTGAGAAATCAACTCTTGGGGGCCAGCTTGCCAGTGGCCTTCATGAAACTTTGGGAATATAGAGAAAGCCAAGAGGTGTGGCACCATGGTGTTTGAGTAACTAGCTAGGTGGTTCACAGGCTGTGCTGGGCTTAATTCCTTAATTTGTTTGTATTCCCACAAGGCCACGCCAAGACTGCACACACCCCTCTTGAAATGTGCCTTTTCTCAAGCTCTCCACAAGTCCACTCAGGGGCCAAGTATACAAGACCCCTAAATGAGGCATTCAGCACTGCAGGAATGATGATTATTTTTCAATTTACTGATTTTTAACAAGTTCTTTGAATTCTAAACCCAAGAAATATCCCTAGTGTTGGAAACATGTGGCTATAAATAATGAAGGGAAGAACTATCCTTAACTGATATCCTGCATCTCATCATTCTTGGATACTCAGGGGTCCATCTACAGAAATGAGGAGCTGGGAGTCAAAGGATCTGAACTTGTGTCTGACCCTCCCTCAAGTTTGATTTTGTTGTAGCCATCTGTCCCTTCTGTTCATGTTTGTCTGCCCATCCACCCATCCATCCATTTACTCATTCAACTCCCTAACAAATATTGCCTGATAACCTTCTCTATGCCCGGCACTGAGGTTGACCTGATCTCACCTTCACAACCTCACAGCTAGAGGGGAAGAGATCTGGGGAAACTAAGTTGGTGAAGACGCCTGCCCTTGAAGTGTTGAGTTACGAACACAGCTGGTTCTCTGTAGACAGGATAGACTTTTCCTGGTACGCCCTGCCTCCTGCTCAGAAATTCTGATCTCCTTTCTGATCTCTTAAGAATGGAGGAGGCAGGCACTTGGCATAGTGGTTAAGACACCCATGTCCTACCTCAGAGCACCTGGGTTCAATGCTTGGCTCTGGCTCCGGACTTCAGCTTCCTGTCAAGGCAGACCCTGGAGGCAGCAGTAATGACGCAAGTATTTGGGTTCCTGACATGCATGTGGCAGACCTGGATTGAGTTCATGGCTCCTGGCTTTGGCCTGGCTCAGCCCCCAGTCATTGTGAGCATTTGTGGAGTGAATCAGCAATGGGAGATCTCTGTCTGCTTGTCTGTCTCTCTCTCTCAAATTAATTAACTGATTTAAAAAAAAAAAAAAAGAAGAAGAATTGAGGGAAATTTTCTTTCAGCCACGGAACTTCAGGATTTCTGTCTGAGTTGGAGGAAAGACTGAAGGAGTAGTGAACATAGCTGGAGTCTCCATGGCCCTGTCTTTCACGGTGGTGGTTAGAACTGTTCAGCTGTGCACTCATTATGATATCACAAGCCCTGTGTTTTTTTCCCCCTTAAATAGTAGATGATATCCACTCCTCTGTGTCAGTGTGAGGATTGCAGGAGATAAAGTGTTGTGAGTGTTTAGTCCAAGGTCTATGTATTTTAAACCTTCAGCAAAGGCATGTTAAGGCTTATTAGACCCGAGAGTGGATTGGAACAGAGCTCTCTTGCTTTCATGAGGGTTGTTAGCAACTGTCAATAGCTAAGATTTGGATATTACGCACTTTACATTTCTTGGCAAAAATTATGCTTTCATATAATAACAAGCAGTAATGACTATCACGTGACAACTTATAGATAGGATCCCAGTTATTCTGCCATGGCCATTAGCATTCTGTGCCCTTGTGTCTGTATGGGGTAGGGGTGCGTGGCTGTGTTTCTGGGACATGAATATGGCTGGCATTCCTGTAACACTTTACCTAAAATGGCACTGACTTGGACCTGAGGAGTTGAAAGTCCTAGGTTTCTGAGTGTGGGGGAAGGAGAGGGAAGGAAGACAAGGGTTTTCTTGCCCAGTGGGCACAGAAGGTACACAGCTTTGGAAAGCAATGGGGAGGAGTGCCTGGGACCAGGTGAGACCAAGCGGCTGGGGTCTGCTGAGCAGAGAGGATTCAAAGGAGCAGGGGCTGCAGGGAGTTGTGCAGGCTTTTCTGCTTTAGGGTCAGAGCTTCCCCTGCTGTGGGGTAGTGGGTAGCAGGGCATGTTGCCCTCTCCCCATCTGCATGGTTTTTAGGGGTGACTATGAGATGGTTTTTGATCCTATGAGAGGGCCCAGGGCACCTCAGAGAGAAGGTAGCTGGAAGGGGAGCTTATGTGTGGCTCCCTTCAGGCCCCAGCTATGCAGCAGTCAGCCTTCCTCTATCAAAACAGTAGAGACCTCCTCGAGCTACTTCTTGATTTTCTTCTTTTCTTCCTTGTCCTCACAGTGTGCATCTCACAGTGTGTTGAATGAGCTTCCTGTTGCTGCTGTAATGAATGACCACAGACTTGGTAGCTCACAATAGCACAAGTTTATCATCTCATAGTTTCCATGGGTCAGGAGTCCGCATGGCTTAGTTGGGCCTTAAGCTTGGGATCTCACGACACTGCAGTTAGGGAATTAACTAGGCTGCATTCTCTACTGGAGGCTTAGCTGGGGAAGAATCCACTTCCTTTTTTTTTTTTTTAACTTTTATTTAATGAATATAGATTTCCAAAGTACAGCTTATGGACTACATTGGCTTCCCCCACCCCCGATGACTTCCCTCCCACCCGCAACCCTTGGAAGAATCCACTTCATTGAGACTGTGGGCAGAGTTCATTCACTTGCAGCTGTAGGTTGGAAGGGCCGGCTTCTCAACTGGAGGCTGCCCTCACCTTCTAGAGGCTACTTGCAATCCCCTGCAGTGTGGACTTCTTATTTGGCCATCATTCCAGCAAGAAGAGCCTCCAGTGTGGACCGACAGCCAGGAAGCCTTTTATAGCATAGTCACAGAGTGACAACCCATCACCTCTGCCATATTTTGTGGGTTAGGAGAAACTCACAGGCCCCACTTGTCAACACACAAGGAGAGGACATTATAGAGGTATAGACACTGGGGACAAAGGTCATGGGGCCCACCTCACAGTCTGTCTACCACTGTGACCTCCTTGCTTTCCATTCCTCCACAGGTACCTGAGTGGCACAGAGCAGTCATAGGCTCTCACCCCAGGGTCTCTGCCTCGAGCCTAACCCCGTCTCCATGGAGCCTTCACCTACTCCAGGCTTCGCTTCTCCAGTACCTCCCCTCATTTCTCTCATCCTGTCTTCCACGGACAGTCTCCGTCATCTGCCCGGCACCATCCTCCATCCAGTCTTCATGCACATAAGATTCCTAATGTCCTCAAATCTCCCTTTCTCCTTGATGCAGGCAACCGCCTTCCAAGTCCTGTTTGGTTTAGTTCCTAATTTTCAAATCTGTTCTCTTCTCTTCACTAGCACTGAGACCAGCAGACTAACTCTTCCTTATCTTTGGTTTGGCTGACTTAATTGCCTTCAATTTCACCTCCTCAAATCCCTTTTCATCTCCCACCACCTCCCTCTCACTCTTCCGTCCAGCAAATGCAGGCCATTCATTGCTTCCCTTTGGCACTGTACTCTCTCAAACCCCTGTGGCTCTGCACACCCTGTCGTCTTTCTCTTTAAGGCTCTTCTCACACCCAGACTCTCCCATTTGCCTGTCTAGATAATACCTGCTTGTCCTCCGACATCTGGCCCAGAGGCTAGGAGCTTTTCATGACTTCTGGTGAACTGAAGGCAGAGTAATTCCTACTCCAACTCCCCTTTTTGCTTACTTCTGCTTATTTTGTTTGCTTGATTTCTACTGGATTTTGCACCATGCCTTGGAGTTTGGGTTTGTGGGCTGCTGTCTCGGTTGAGCTATTCTTGAGGAAAGAAAGTATAACACACTGGTCTTCTTTTTCCCGGCATCGGGCACAGCAACCCCGTGCATGGTGATCAGTAAGTGTTGCTGAACCTAGTTAGTATTTTCAAAATTATTTAGCCGCCTTTGGGAAATCTGTGAAATCCTACACAGTATCCTGCCTGCTTTGAGTCTGGTTCTGGCCTCTTCCTTAGCCTCAGCATGCTAGGACATCCGTTTTCTATTTGATGCAAGTCTTTTCTTTATCCCCATCAATGTTTCCCTCTGCCTTTATCAATTATTGTCAGTTCTCCTTGGAAGGGTCCAGCAGCAGTGAATAAGTGAGCTACACAATTTCCAATAAGCATCTTTCATTGGTGTATCTCAGTCATGTAACCATGAAGATCATTCCACAATAAAATCACATTTTTAAAATAAGCAGTCAGCCCAAAGAGCAAGAATTCAACTATCTCCAGATCCTGGCAAGTCCCCTGCTTTTGCAAATAGCTCGGTCATGGCAGAAAGAATACGTTTGCCTTGTTTGCTCTCATGCAATGCTCTCAACTCTTGCTTCCTCACAGCGGCATGGCAGTGAGTCCCACATGCGCTGTCCTTAGAGGGTGGGGGGCTCGGGGCTCAGGAGTAAGGATGGGCACCCTGGACAATGGTCAAGGCCAAGCCTCAAGTCACTGCACTGGGCAGCCTGGCTCCGTGTGTAGCTTCTGGAGCCTGACTCCTCATTTCTAATCCTAATTTCACTTTTTACAACTCATGGGACCTGGAGCACGTTCCACAGTCTCTCTGCTCCACTGTTTCCTCATCTGTGAGGCAGGGCTGACAGTGAACATCCCATAGGGTCACTGTGGGGATGAGAGTGTGCATGCCAAGCTTTCACTTGCTCATGGGATAAGCATTCGCCACACACTAGCCAGGCAATTCCCACTACCCCAGAACTGAGCTTCCTCTTTCCTGAAATGACTTCAAATGAGATATCCAATTTCCTGGAATTGGTCCTGCTAAGTTTTGTGACAAGAACTTTCAGGAAAGGCATGAAGGTAAAAAAAAAAAAAAATCAGTTTCTCTACTACTACTTTTTTCTTAGGGAAACCTGTGTCTAATCTACTTCACTTTTCTTATCTAATAGTGCGAACAGTGTCTCCTGCTTCAGGTAATTCTTTTTTTTTTTAAACGATCATGTTCCCAGAATTCTAAAGGTATATCTGAATTCTCTGCCTCCCCCCACCTTTTAAAGATTTATTTATTTATTTGAAAGTCAGAGTTACACACACAGAGAGAGAGAGAGAGAGAGAGAGGTCTTCCATCCGCTGGTTCACTCCCCAATTGGCCACAACAGCCCGAGCTGCATGGATCTGAAGCCAGGATCCAGGAGCTTCTTCTGGATCTCCCATGCGGGTGCAGGGGCCCAAAGACTTGGGCCATCTTTTATGGCTTTCCCAGGCCATAGCAGTGAGCTGGATTGGAAGTGGAGCAGCTGGGACTCAAACTGTGCCCATATGGGATGCCAGCACTACAAGCAACAGCTTTACCCGCTATGCCACAGCGCAGGCCCCTCGCCCTTTCTTATGCTAGATGATCTCTTGGTTTAAATTCATACCTTCACGCGTAGGCTGCGTTCTTCCATCTGCTGTGGGAGGCGTGGTGATTGTTTTCACTTTGCTCTTTTCTGGACAGTGTTCAGAGGGGTCTGGGGCAGGCTGGGGTCTCTCCTGTCGAGTCCCTTGTAGAGACACACACTGGAAGAGGTCGGGGCTGTGGACAGGCGTGTGCTTCGGAGCCCAGGGGTGGGAGTGAGGACATGGTGACAGTGTGCTGTGTCGCAGGAGGATGAAGGGTGAGGATGAAAGCAAGCAATCAGGCAAGTCCCCAGAAGACAGGGCCCTCGAACTGCACTGATAGGCTTGTGATTGAGTGTGCTGGGACATGGCCGCCTCGCCCCCAGGGAAGAGGGACCCCCTGGGCATGGCACACCGCCAGTTCCTCCTTGACCCTGTGAGGTGGGTGGTGGTAGCCGCGCTTTGTTGATGAGAATGGTGTGGCTTGTTACAGTTACACTGCTAGTAAAGGGCAGAAATAAGTTCAAGCATGCTTATTGCAGACACAGGAGTCTATTTCCCACACACAGGCATACTTACATTATTCACGTCACAAACAGTGCATCATCCAAATTGAAAGTCTGCAGCAACCCTGCCTAGCACAAGTCTATCAGTGCCATTTTTCCAGCATCTCATGTGATCATTAAGATCATTAACATTTTTGTAGCAATCAAATATTTTAAAATCAAGGCAGGTACCCTTTTAAAGAGCCAATGCTATTGCACACTTCATAGACAACAGTATGGGGTAAACATACACACTGGGAAACCAAAGTCACGTGACTTTCTTTATTGTGAGGTTTGCTTTATAGCACAGGTTTGGAATCAAACCCACAAACTGTCCAAGGGTTGCCTGTAATGGAATCATTGTAGCTGGCATTGAAGATGCAAGGATCAGGCCCTGTTGAGTGCAGTAGACAACCATGCATGGGAACACGCAGATCTCTCGGTTCTCTTTCTGGAAGTCTAGGACTGTCATTCTCACAGGCCACCGAGATAGTTTCTTGAGTACCTAGTGGTTGTTAGAGTTTTTTTTTTTTTTTTTCCTCTGTTAGACAACTTTTCCAAGGAAATACCTATCAGTGAAAATGATTTGAGATAAGGGTGAGCTGATACCCACACAGACCACCTAGGAGCGAGAAGCCTGAGGAAGTGTGGAAGGATTCTGATAGATCAAGGAGAGGGAGGAGGGGTGAAGGGTGCAGATTCAGGGCCGCAGGCAGGGCCAGCACCTGTCTGAGGGGTGTAAATGGAAGAGGCTGCTCTTGCACGGATGGAAAATCGGAGACTCAAGATGTCTCAGTTGCTCTGAGAAAGAGGCGATAGGCAGTCTCTGCCCACAGTGTTGAGTATTCTCATCTTCAAGCCAGGAAAGGAAGGAGCGGGGAAGAGGATGGGCGGGCCAGCTGTGTTCCCCGTGGTGCAGGCGGTGTGGACCAGAAGCCCAGGGCCCGTGTGCTGACACGGAAGAGAGTGTGAATGAGTGTGGCCCTGTTCTGCTGCTTAAGGAGCCGTGGCACAGCTTCTGAGGTGCGGGCAGCATCCAGCCCTCCCTGTCAGCACAGACCATCTTCAAGCCTGGAGTTTGCAGACGAATCTCTTGCTCTTGTATGTTTAAAAGCTTATCACGTCTGTCTGAGCGCCCAGCTCTCTCTAGGTGATTGCTACTTTGGGGGGCAGCTTTGCCTCGTGTGTATTTTGCATGGAGTCTAATCACAGCATGACCAAAGTGACCGATGACACCGCACATTCCCCTGACCAAGAAGCTAGTAGTTTGTGGAAGTGTTGAGAATTCTGCTCTTGAACTAATGATTGAGTTACTTAGTTGCTTTTTGCAGGGCTCTTAGGAAAATAAAAAGGTGTTAAAAAGAATACATCAATGGGTTGTAAGAAAATGCTTTATCAGCACACATAATTTTGGAGTGTTAATTATTGATAAATCAGATAATAATCATAAGTTAAATTCCAATAGCATGAATAGAGGTGCTCACAGAAACCATCTATGCTATCAGATTTAGTCAACTAAATATTAACTTCAACATTCATTCTTTCACTCAATATGTGTTTATTAAAATATTTTAAACTAAAAATTTTAAATTCTAAAAGTGCTTTGTCTCAAATTACTTAAGAATTGAGATTTACCAAAAATTATTGCTTTGACTTAAATAGATTTTCAATTTGATTTATCAGAAAGTTGGGGAAATTTCATGGATAATATTTTGTTGCTGTTTTATTAATGGCACCTAGCACAAATTGAGCATTCAATAAATGTGTTAAATTAAGTTATAGTATTGAATAATAGGAAATCTTTCTACAAAAGTGTACTTTTTGAGGCTGTTCCAATTAAAAATAATATTCATTAAGTATATAAATTTTTGTGCATAGGCCTGCAAATTAGCCAGGACTAATCACTTCTAAATTTTTGCAAATGTCTTAAAAAGCCACATTCAATTTCCAATTAATGATGTGGCAGAAGAGAGGCAGTTTGCCTAATGTGACTCAGAAATTAAAGCATGTATTTGGTTGATTGGTGGATTGTGACTTAGGTCAAGTTGTCTCTGTTATAGTATCCTGGGACAGCCTATTATTTTGTGACTTGGAAAGACTAGAATATTACTGGGTTGGAGGATTGGGTGGTGTAGAAAGAACTGATAGAATGTAAAATATTTGACCTCAGACACATTTTTAAAATGTGATGATGTTGATAGCCCTTCTGCTAAGTTTTGGCCTTGTATCTTCACTTTATTTATTTATTTATTTATTTGAGGACAGGAATGGCCAAGTGATGATGACTCTTCATCAAAAACACAGATTTTTCTGGCATTATGCACATAGATTGCATTGTGAGCCCTTCCATCTGATTCCAAACAGCATACATTAAGAGGTTTGTTGTCCAGCTTCCAAAGGGAGGGAGAAGGCAGGAAGCTCGTCTGTTTTAACTTGATTGAAGAGTGGCCTACATTCTCAACAGCATACCTCTGAGAATGCAGAAATCACCCCTTCTCAGGTCAGAGAGCTACGTGGGAAGGCGCTGAGTGGTTGCAGCTGCCACGCCTTGAATGATTCCTACATCCAGAACAGGCCGAGTACAGTGCACGTTAGACCCTGGTGACTACCCTCGCGACAGGCTTTGCTCTCATTGTCTTCCAACTAAGTTCAAAGTCCATGGCTTCCAAGAACACCTTCCTCTTCTTGTTCACTGTGATTAAGGCCATTTGAAATGAGATTTGGTGACCAGACCTGGCAAAATCATGGGTTGCAATGGGAGCGCCTCCTGGATTCTGTCTAGCCTGCTTTATCCTCTGGAGTGCCTTCAGTAAGTGATTTCCAGGTATGGCAGGGAAGTCCTAAAAGCTGGAAACAAGGCAGGAGGGCCACACAGCTCAGAGCTCAAGCTGGGGTGTGCAGAGGCAGCTTCCGGCTGGAACCATGCCCCTCCTCCCTTGGGAAACCCAAGGTGTTGCCCTGGGGAGTGAACCAGATCCGTGAGCTTCAGACATTCCCAGGAGGCCTTGATTTGCGGCTCCCCATCCAAGGCCCCAGGTGCTCTCTGCTTGCTTATGTGATGAACAATCTGGGGACGGAGCATGGAACAGAAAGGACGGGGCTGGCAGCCAAGGGTTGTTGGACTTTTCCACTCCAAATATCTGTTTCTTACCCTGAAACAAAAGGGTAAACACTTTCTGGGTAACCACTAAAATACTTATTTTCCAATGCATGTTCCTTTGTCTATTTTCATGGCCTATGTCTTAGTCCATTTTCTATGCTGTAACAAAACACTTAAGATACAGAAATGTATTGGCTCACAGTTCTGGAGGCTGGCAAGTCCAAGATTGCAAGGCCAGCATCTGGCGAGGGCCTTAATTCCCATAACTGTGTTCAAAGACATCTTCCTGAATATTCTTCCGTAAACCAATATCAGCCAAGGCACATCGGGAAGCGTGGGTGTTTCCTCTAAAACATTTAGATGTGCACACAGCATGTGCTTGCACACAGTCCCTCCGGCCCTCCCCCAAGATGAATGCGTCCCTTTTAGGGTGAAGGCTTTTCTTGTCAAAGCCACTCCTGGTGCCTTTTTGAGTCTGATCCTGCCCACTTGGAATGTTGGGGAGAAAAAGGTATGCATCAAATAATTGCCATGAAGAAAATAAAACAGGACAATGGTGATAGGGTGATGATGGGGTGATGGGGTAAGGGTACTGGGCCATCTAGGAAAGTTCTGGAAAGCTTTCTGAATACAACCAAGGCCTGCAAGGAGTGAAGGAGTCGGTCATGTTGCTTTCTGGGGGAAAGTGTAAGGTCCAAAGAGCAAGTGCCTGGTGCCATGAAGATTAATAAATGCATGCATACAACACTCAACACATAGCAAAGACTCAGTAGCAAGAGATTGGCTCAAGTGCAGGTCTATGCCACCACAGACCAGTGACATATTTTGGAATAAAAATGTATGAATGGGGCCCATTAAGGTGGAGTGGAACACATTGGGTTTTCTCCTAGTGACTTCCTCTTCAGCTGGCGTGTCTCTGGATCCAGGAAGTTGTTCCAGAGTCACAGTTTCCCTCACCCCCTCCCCCCGCTGCCGAGTCCTCCTGGGTCCTCCAGAACCCACCTACTCTTCTCAGGTATGATCAGAACATCTTTGAAACATTCGGGGCCACCGTGCATCCTGGCCTTCAACCCTTGACTGTAAGAGTAATGTTGTCGACCAAAGTTTCCCTCCTGAAGAGGATCCATAGATTTAATTTTTTTTAGCCCAGCCTATCCATTGGTTCTATGTGGCCATTCTATTGAGAGCCCCAAATTGAATTTGTATGGATCGCTCATTCAAAAAGCCTTTTAGAGAGAGTGGTGGGCAGGCATGTGCAGGGGGAGGGGGTGGCCGTGATGAGTCTGACTTTGAATATGCTTTCTCATTCTCTCGCTCTCTGCCTTCTCCTCACCCCATTCTGTGAATGTTAGAGGTGAAATGAAAGTGGATTCTCTCTGTACAGGGGATTTCAAAAAGCAGAATGGATAATCAATGACTCAAATTAAGTCAGAGAATTTAAGAACACAACTCTTTGCTTATGGAAAGACAATAGGTAATGGGAAAGCACCAGGACCCTCTTCCCCCTCCCTTCTCTCTACCCCAATGCACACATTCAGGAACCATAGCCAGGGTTCAGGAATGTCTGTCCTGATTTCCTTGTGGCTGTGGTGGGAAGTGGTGAGAAGGCAGACAGGAGAGAGACGCTGGACCTGAACACGCGCAGGATGCCCCTGGGAGTGTGAGGGTCAATCTCCGTTGGGGGTAGAACAGCCCTAACTCAGCTCAGGAAAGTTTCAGTAGATGGCTCCCCAGAGGCAGATTCTGTGCCTGAGGCAAGACAGCATTTGTCATCTTGACACCTTTCCATTGCTTGTCAAATCTTAATGGCCCCCTGGGGCCTGTTCACATGTCTTCCTACTTCCGGTACCTTTGCCTCTGGTGAAAGTCTCATTGCCGGCAGTTGTTTAAAAGCATCATAGATGCAGCTGAGGTTTAATTTCTGGAAAACGCATATTCTGGCCTTGTGGAGCAGGATGGGAAGAGCACGGTGTCATCCATACGGATTTAGAGTCCGGTTCCTCACGGTGGATCTGGTTGCGCCTCAGTTTCATGGACTGTAACTGTGTGGTCATCAAGATGGACGGAGGATGTGTGTACTACACATAAGGCAGATCAGAGTCCACTCTTGGCAGTCAGTCTGACCAAGATTTCAGCTCCTCCATCTGTATGAAGAATCACAGCCAAACACCTTTGCAAAGGAGGTAGCAAACTTGAGGTTATACACAAGGAGACAGCTCCTAAATCCACCTTTCTCCTTGGGAGAGATTGATACATGGGCCTCAGAGGACAGTGTGACGAAGGCCACAGCCATCTACCAAGGTGTTCTTTTTTTTTGTTTGTTTTTTTGCCAGGCAGAGTTAGACAGTAAGAGAGAGAGAGAGACAGAGAGAGAGAGAGAGAAAGGTCTTCCTTCCGTTGGTTCCTCCCCTAATGGCTGCTGCGGCCAGCACGCTGTGCTGATCCAAAACCAGGAGCCGGGTACTTCCTCCCGGTCTCCCATGCGAGTGCAGGGACCCAAGGACTTGGGCCATCCTCCACTGCCCTCCAGGGCCACAGCAGAGAGCTGGACTGGAAGAGGAGCAACTGGGACTAGTACTAGGCGCCCTAACCGGGACTAGAACCTGGGGTGCCGGTGCCTCAGGCGGAGGATTAGCCAAGTGAGCCATGGCGCTGGCCTACCAAGGCTTTCATATGAAGGTTAATTAGAAAGGGCTGACAGGGGCCGGTACTGTGGCGCAGCGGGTTAACACCTAGGCCTGAGCGCTGGCATCCCATATGGGCGCCGGTTCTATTCCCGGCTGTTCCTCTTCTGATCCAGCTCTCTGCTATGGCCTGGGAAAGCAGTAGAAGATGGCACAAGTCCTTGGGCCTCTGCACCCCCATGGGAGGCCTGGAGGAAGCTCCTGGCTCCTGGTTTCAGATCGGCACAGCTCCAGCCGTTGCAGCCAGTTGGGGAGTGAACCATCAGATGGAAGACTTCTCTCTCTCTCTCTCTGTCTCTCCTCTGTGTAACTCTTTCAAATAAATAAAGAAATAAAAAGGGCTGACAGAATTCTTATTTTTATGACATTGTGTTGATTGTGACTGCATTTAGGACAGTGTCTCGCACACAGCAGTGTCTTCAGGAAATAGTTGTTGAATGAATACAGAGATGAGTAGATACCAGTTCCTGTTCACGGTTAAGTGCGGTCCAAGAAATGTCACATGATCTTTGCCTTGGCTGGACTAAGTTTAGGGATGTTTACCTCAAATCACTCTACCAACCCACCATGGTTTTCTGTGTTTCCCACCTGATGGATCCCTGGATCCCTGGGCAATTCTCTCAGTGGCCTGGATCAGATGCCCTCAACGTGCAGGTTGAATTCTGCACTTGTGACTGCATCAGGTAAGCAGGTGGGAGCGTCCAGTCTGCTAATGCTCCCCTCTCCTGCTGGTTTCCCCATCTTCCCGTCTTTGTTGACTTGCACAGTGGCTGCAATAAGATGACATGGAAGTGCTTTGAAAAATGCAAGACCTGGATAGTTTGAAAGGTGTAACACCTGTATACTTTGGAAGAAAACTCCTTCTTAGTTCTCTTCTCCAGCTCATGTTCCCAGGCTCAGTGTGACCTGCAGGCCTCAGCAGCTCTGAGAAGGTGGCCCTTGTCTCCTATCTTTCTCCCTTCCACCTAATAAAGGGACATCCTTTCCCTTTATTCTCCTCCTGGGCCCCTTGAAAAGCTACATCTCATCTGCTTCAGATTTCCTGAATTCCTTTGAACAATTTGTTTTTCTGATTTCTTTGTTGTTTGAGTCAATTTTACAGTTTCTTGGCCACTTGGTTGTGTCTCCAGATGTCCCTGTCGAGCCCAGGGTTTGCTCCCTGCGTAGTCTTTCACCTTTCGCCTTCCACATCTCCCCTTTTGTGGGAGGGGGTGATGATGCAAGAGCTTTGTGAGAATTTTTTCCAGAAGAACACCTGGCTGTCTCAGGGCCCCTGTTTGACCCTTGATCTACTTTCTGTGGAGGTTTTTCAATGAATCCCTTAAGCCTGTTAAAATCTCCTCTCTTGGGGCTGGCGTATTAGCGTAGCTGGGAATCCACAACCTGCGATGCTGGCCTCCCATATGGACTCTGGTTTGTGTCCAAGCTGCTCCACCTTGGATTCAGATCCCTGCTGGTGGCTTGGGAAAGCCAGCAGAAGATGGCCCAACGATTTGGCCCCTGCCACCCACAAGGGAGACCTAGATGGGGCTTCTGATTCCTGGCTTTGGCCTGGCCCAGCCCCACCTGTTGTGGCCTTTTGGGGGAGTGGACCAGTGGATGGAGGAGCTCTCTCTCTGTCTCTCCCTCTATAGTTATAACTCTGCCTTTCAAATAAATAAATAAATCTTTTTTAAAAAACAAATAGGATCTTTGTTGAAATCCAAAATGTGGATTTCTTGGTGCTTGTGTGACTTTGGGAAATAAAATTAAGTCATTTCAAAAATGACGCTGTGGGTGTCCTTAACCCCACATGTGAACAGTTTGACCCAACCTGAAAACATGTGGATTTTCCATTCCTTGTCCCTTCAAGTCCCTAGCAACTATAAGGAACTTCATCCAGGTCTCCCAGGTGGGTGGCTGGGACCCAAACACTTGGGCCATCTCCTGCTGCTTTCCCAGGCACATTAGCAGAGGGCTGGATCAGAAATGGAGCACCTGGGACTCGTGCTAACACTCAGATGGCTTGCCAGCATCACAGGTGGTGGCTTACCCCTCTGCGCTACAATTCTAGCCCCTCTGTGACTCTATGACTATATGACTGTGCTTTAAACAGATTCCCTTCTTCCTAAACCAAGAAAACAAGACAGGAGCACTAACCGCAGCTCCAGTTTGGTTTAAGATTGCAACTTCCTGCTTCATCATTGGTTTCTGTGCTGCTGCCTCCGATCTCCCTCTCTTTCTGATACCTTCTCACTTCTCACCCACCCCTACCATGTGTTCACAGGAGTCACCCATAAAATGATGCTAACACTGGGCAGCTGAGGTTCACACACAGCTCTACTGTTCCTGCACCCAGTACTTGCCTATCTTAGGATGCATTGCTTAGCCTAACCCGTGTCTCTGGGATGTCAGGATCCTGGAGACCATCCAAATGAAAGTCTTATTCTGAAAGCCATGCACATGTCACATATGGCAATACCTGGAGAGTTTATGGAGGCTTGTCCCCACGGGAAGCAATCCATTTGGAAAGTACTCAGCAAAGCCCCACCCAGAGAAGCAAATCCCATATGCATTTGCATACTGCTCCTTGAGTTCTGAACCCTGGTGGCCGATTGCCTGGGTGGCATGTGGTGGACAAATGAGTTACACTGAGGCAGTTGCCCAATAGTTTTCATCAATACCAACAGCATCTCAGGAATTTGAATTCATTGAGTTTTTCCTACTTGGGTTAAAATCAATCACCCTGGAATTTAAGGTGACTGTGTTAAATTTTTCTGCAAATGTTTAGAAATGAATCATGTTACCTATTTCTTCATAGGTTTTTTTTTTTTTTTGGTCTGGTTAAAGAAATTGTGAATACATTGACTAAGTCTTCTCCCTGCACCCTGTGTGTTCCTCCCCTTCAAGCTCCCCTCATTCTCTTTCCCTCCAGTAACTTACACTTGTTTCACACATTTAGTATTTTGGGTCACTCTATCACTTTCAGGGCTCAAGGATACTCTTAAGCAGTTCATCCATCAGTAGTGTATTGGGTCCAATCTTACAGTATGCTAACACCCACTGCTCTTTACACCTCTTTGCCACTCCAAGACGCTGGGTAGTCGCTAAGTCGTTTCTCCTGACTTTCCAGATTAAAAGGGGGAGGGATTATTGTACCTAGGAAGTCAATGGCACCAGCTCTTAACAGTGTTCCTTATTTGGTAAGATGCCAAATAAGAGCTTGCCACATTCGGGTTAAGTGAGAATCTGGAATTTTGCACAGAGCAATGAAGGGTGAGAGCCTGGAAGCCCTGGCTGGGGAATGAACAGCCCTGGCTTCCAGCCTGACCCTGACACTGCCAAGCTGTGTGGGGAAGGGTAAAGACTTTGAAGCTCTCTGGCCCGAGGGTCTTCCTCCATAAAGGGAGAAAGTCAAGGGAGGGGGGCTTTTGGCTTAGTGCACAGCACAGTGTCTGTATTTGAGTCCCACCGATGTGCACCCTGGGATGCAGCAGGTGATGGCACAAGCAGTCAAATCCCTGCCACCCATGTGGGAAACTCAGATTGAGTTTCAAGCTCCTGGCTTCAGCTTGGCTCAGTCCCAGCTATTTCAGGCATTTGAGGAGTGAACTAGTGGATGGGAGATCTATCTCTATCTGTCTCTGTGCCTCTCAAATAAATTAATTAATTTTAAAAATTTTAATAAAAAATAATTTTAAGAAGGTTAAAGACAATGGCCTCTAAAACTTTGTCTCCACCTGAGCCATTTAGTTGTCTGTGATTGATGTGTAACAGTCACGGGTTAAGTAGGTTCTGGGAAGGGACCTGTGAGTAATCTGCAATGTGTTGGGTCAGTGCTACAGCTGAGAGAAATCTGCGCCATTCACCCAGCAGTGTTTTGAGTATCTATGAAATGAATAGCTGCATGGAAACACCTGTCGGCAGAAGTGAACATTTTGCATTTCAGGATCCTGATAAGCAAGGGCTTTGTGGGTGAACTCTCAATTATTTTTGTCATCCAAAGTGAAAAATATTAACTTGGTCCCTTTACAAATGGCAGTTGGTGCTATGAAGCGGGGAATCACTTGTTTGTTAAACAAACAACCCGAGAGAAGTTTCCTTCATCTCTAAAGAGTTGATGAGGGGCCTCTTAGTCCAGTATCAGACCATTCTACTAAGTTCCTTTCTGCAATACCATGGCGTTTGATATTTCCCAAACGACCAGGCTGGCATGTGAGAGAGGCGGTGCCCTCCCTGAAGCATTGTCTGAGGACTCCAGCGCATGGCATCGACATCTAGTCCAATCCTAGGCCGTGGTGTTTGTCTTTCGTTTAGCCTGGGACGTGGGCACCATCCAGCCTAGTGACTGCAAGCAAGTGGCCTGCAGCAACTGCTTCACCTCGTGTTCCTTGCAGTGGGTCACTGTGCAAGGCATGCACTGGGCTGCTCACCCAAAGTAGAAGCTCTGTCTTTAAGATCCCTGATGGGAACTCAGGCCCTCTGTCTCCCTCACACCCTCCCAGTGATGAGAAGCTTACCCCCTCACCAGGTAGCCCAGTCCTAGTCTGAACATCTAATTGCTGGGCCAGGTAACGCTAGGGCCTGCGAAAGTCACCTTGCAAAATCTGAAGGCTGTGCAGGACCATCCTGCGTTTCTCAGGGGGGCATCAGGAGTGCAGGGCTGCCCCTGCCAGGTCCTTCTGCTCCCACAGGGCACGCAACCACTGGAGACCTTCCACTCCATGTAGATACCGCCACTCCTGTCCTTGGGAGAAAGGAAGTGCTCTGGGTTGCATAAACCCGAAGCGGAGCAGGAATGTCCAAACGGATATGCAAGGCTTCAGGTTAAAAGAGCAGGTGGAGTCCAGAAGCAGCCATTTCTCTAACTCTGTTTTCTTTAGGGTGCACGTGCCCTCCTTGGGTGCTGCCAGGGCTGGGTGCACCTCGCCTGGTGGGACAGCAACCAAGAAAGCTGCAACTCCTTGGCCCACACGCTGGTTTCTGTCTGGGGGAAGCACCCTGCTGCTGTCCCAAGTTCTAATCCATGCTCCCAGGCCATTCAGAAAGTTCTGTAAATACTCAGCTGTGAGCACTATGCTGATTTACCAGTTGTAGGCACCCCCTAACCAAGGAGAAAGGCTGGGGGCCATCTCTTTGGGATGGCATTGCACTGCACTCTGCCACAGGGTGCCCAAAACCCATTAACAAGCCGAGGTGACAGACACGTGGCTAAAAGGTGAAAAGAGAACCTTGGGGAAATGAGCCATTAACATCAGGGAGCGAGGAGAGAAAGCAAGTGTGAAGTGTGAGAGTGAGCAGGGTTCAGCAGTTCAGCCCTCTGCCAGGCCCTGGGAGGACTCCTGGAGTTGCTGGGGGTATTCGGTCTCTTGGCTAGGATGGCTACTATCGAGGGGTCTGGAGATCGTTCATCTGACTGTAACTTGGCCAATGAGTTCAGAACTTTATTAACTTCAAGACGGTAAGATCCAAGGCTAGAGCTATGTTGCAGCAAGTTAAGCCACTGGCAGCAGCGCTGATTCAAATCCCAGCTGTTCCACTACTGATCCAGCTCCCTGCTAATGGCCTGAGAAAAGTAGAGGAGGATGGCGCAAGTGCTTGGGCCTTGCCACCCATGTAGGAGACTGGGAAGAAGCTCCTGGCTTCTGGCTTTGGCCTGGTCCATCCTGGCAATCGTGGCCATTTGGGGAGTGAACCAACAGATGGAATATTCTGTGTGTGTGTGTGTGTCCCCTTCTCTCTTTGTGTAACTCTCATTTAAAATAAATAAATAATCCTTCTTAAAAAATATAAAATTAATAACATCTAAGTTAAAGGCCGCCACCCACCATAGACAAGCCGGAGAGATCATTTTAGATCTGGTCTGTGGTTATTCCACAAATTCCTTCCCTCTGTTGCAGTCTTAACCTCACTGGCTCTGGGGAAATTCTTCCACATGTGGACCCTAAATTACCTCGAGGTCGTTGTAGGCTGATTTATTTTATTAAAGAATGGTGAGGGGTAAAAAAAAAGAAAAGTTGGCATGGACAGACTTGGATTCCCAGGATTTATAGCTGTGCCATTCGGGAAAAAATAATCAGTCTCTCTGGGCCTCAGTTCCCTCATCTGTGAAATGTGGAAACAATGACCATTACTCAGAGTGTTGTGAGAATTAAATAAGGTGACGTCCAAGGCAGTCTCTGGTGTGGTGTCTGATAGAGACAAGGCACCCAAACAGTTAACTTGTAGCTTCTTTTTGATGCTGCAATATGAATATATATTGTTAGATGTGGGCCACATTAGCTGGTGGGAGATGGCTGTGATTTCGTGGGGCATGTGGCTGAGACAAGGGAAGGGGACCTCAGTGCCCACCCACGTCCCTGCAAGTCACGGAGCTGCAGAGCTGTCAGGCCCGTGCCTCCAGCCCTCTGCGCTTGCTCTGTCATTGTTCTTGCTGTTTCTGCCCCAAAGTCAGCCAAGGGAGGTGCTTGGCTTCAGTTCTTTCCTCCGTTTTCTTCAGGTTGATTCTGAGCTGGGAAGACACCTGGGTGGACAGTAGGTACCATGTCTGTGGAAGCTGCACAGTTTGGGGCTGGGGCAAAGCATTTATGGGCCATCATAAGGATTTCTACTTTTCACCCCGAAAAGGGGCAATTTATTTCCTTTCTTCTTCCTCCCTCCTTTCCTCCCTCCTTCCTTCCTCCCTCCCTCCCTCCCTTCCTTGTCTCTCTGTCTCTATCTCTTTCTTTCTTGGATTTATTTACTTATTTGAAACTCAGAATGACACACACACAGAGAAAGAAAGAGAAAGAGACCCTGCAACCCAAATGCCTGCAACAACTGGGCCTGGGCAAGGCCCAAGTCAGGAGCAAGGAACTCTTTCAGGTCTTCCACGTGGATGGCAGGAACCCCAGTACTTGATCCCATCATCTTCCCGGGAGCGTTAGCAGGGAGCTGGATCAGAAGCACTCACAGGGGTGCTCCAGTACAGAATGCTGGCATTGCGAGTGGTGGCATAACCAGCTGTGCCACCACAATGCCGGCCCCGCTCTGCCCTTCCTTAGTCCACCTGTGCTCTGGTGTGTAGCGGACAAGGAATCTTCCAAAAGCTCATGGAAAATGTGGATTATGAAAACAATGCATGGGTTTCAAAATTTTTTGCATTATTAAATATAGGTTAACTCCGTTTTCTCCACAAGGTTTTTGAAACACTCTTGTATTGTTGCCCATTGTTTTCTCTAAAACTTCCTGTGGCACTTAAAGGAATAATCATACAGTGTTTTCATTACCAATGGATTTTCTTTTTTTTTAAAAAAAAGAGGTTGTTGTGGAAATTCTCAACCAGTGTTGCTTCAACGGTATGTAAGAAGTAGGATTGGAAAGTGACCTTGTGAAGTATTATTGAGTGAAGGCAAAGAATAAAATCTACATGGAGAAGCTCAGCTCTTCAGAGGTGTTGCCGGTGAACAAGCGAAGGAGGCGGGCGCCTGGCCGTGGGGATGGGGCGTGAGAGCTGGTGTTTGCTGTGCAGAGAGGGCTTCTTGGCGGCGACCATTCCCACCACAAACATCACAGCTCCTTAAATCACAACCGTGTTCTCCTCCTGGAGGAACTGGGTCTCTGACAATGCGATTTACATTTGCGCAGGACATTAAACCATGTCCCGTCATGATACCGCGTCTCTTCAAGGACATGATGTCACACTTGGGAATCCATGTTGCTTAATGGGCATGTCAGCAGCCTTCGTGGGGCAGAGTGTCTTCTGAAGAGCAGTGCGTGGTAAGGATTGGGAGGGAACGCACCTCGTGGGAGTGAGATGCCGGATTCTCCTTGGGCTCAATCACACTGCATTTTTTTTTTTTTTTTTGACAGGCAGAGTGGACAGTGAGAGAGAGAGACAGAGAGAAAGGTCCTCCTTTGCCATTGGTTTACCCTCCAATGGCCGCCGTGGCCGGCGTGCTGCGGCCCGCGCACCGCGCTGATCCGATGGCAGGAGCCAGGTGCTTTTCCTGGTCTCCCATGGGGTGCAGGGCCCAAGCACCTGGGCCATCCTCCACTGCACTCCCTGGCCACAGCAGAGAGCTGGCCTGGAAGAGGGGCAACCGGGACAGAATCCGGCGCCCCAACCGGGACTAGAACCCGATGTGCCAGCGCCGTAAGGCGGAGGATTAGCCTAGTGAGCTGCGGCACCAGCCTACAGTGCATTTCTTAAAGTGCCATTGTCTCTCAGGTTCCCACGTCATTTATCCATGAAATGGTACGAAAAAACATATTTGTTGAAAAATTACAAAAGAAGTCCAAGAATCCTGTAGTTCAGGGGTTGGCAAATATTTTCTGTAAAGGTTTAGGTAATAAATATTTTTGCTTTGCAGGCTCAGTGTTTCTGTTGTAACATAAAGGCAGCCATAGAAGATAAGCAAACAAATAGGAAACAGTTCCAATAAAACTTTACTTACAGACACTGATATTTCAATTTTATAATTTTATAGCTTTCACATATCACAAAATATGTTTCTTCTTTTGATTTTTTTCAATCTATAAAAAATGTAAATGGGGTGGGCATTTAGCCTAACAGCTAAGACACCAGTGCAGATGCCCACATCTCACATAAGGGGCCCTGGATTTGAGGCCGGCACTGTGGCGTAGCGGGTAAAGCCATAACCTCTGCAGTGCCGGCATCCCATGTTGGCGCCAATTAGAGTCGCAGCTGGTCCACTTTCCATCCAGCTCCCTGCTAATGTGCCTGGGAAAGCAGCGGAAGATGGCCCAAGTGCTTGGGCCCCTGCACCCGTGTGGCAGATCTGGAAGAAGCTCCAGGATCCTGGCTTTGGATCGGCCCAGTTCCGACAGTTGCAGCTATTTGGGGAGTGAATCTGCGGATGGAAAATCAATCTCTCTCTCTCTCCCTCCCTCTCTCTCTCTTTCAGCCTCTGCCTCTGCCTCTCTGTAACTCTGACTTTCAAATAAATAAATAAATGTTAAAAAAAAAAAAAAAAGTACCTGGCTTTGATCCCTGGCTCTGTCTCCTGACTCCAGCTTCCTGGGAGACAGCAGGTGATGGCTCAGGTAGTTGGGTTCCTGCTGCTCACATGGGAGACTGGATTGAGTTCCCATTTCTGGCTGCAGCCCAGCCTTGCCCAGGCCATTGTGGGCCTTTGAAGGGTGAACCAGGAGATGGGGGATTTCTCTGTCTGTCTGTGTCTGTCTCTGTCTTTGTGTCTCTATTCCTCTCAAATAAGGTATTTCTAAAATGTAAATGTCTATTTGTAGCTCACACTGGCCATGTGAAAGCAGGCTGTGGATGGAATTTGGCGTGCAGTCTTGCTTCCTAACCTCTGCTCTCAGGCAAGAATTCTTTACATATCAAAAAATGCCCAAGATATATTTTTCCAAATTAATTCTTGTATTGTATGAATCTTTCAAATGTTGGTTTCTCTTTCATGAAATCACTGATAAAGGAAGGACCATAGAGTTGGAGTGGAAGCCCTCCCAAAGGAAAGAAGGAGTAGGTGAGTGCATGCACCTGCCTGGGTGAACGAACGAGCTCCCCATGTGCGTAAGCCACAACACATACATGGCAGGAAGTACGATTCAAGGAAGAGAGAAGCGTCTCTTAAAATCATCTGAAGCAGCAGAGTTATACTCCCTCTGTTTAATAATCATGAAGCTCAACTTACAATGCTTATCAAGCTCTTTCGACGGGGTCTGCATCATTTCACGAATTTCAACAAACTGTCCCGGAGAGGAGAGAGATTAGGCTGCTGTGTTTACTCTCTGCGGAGCCTGGGCCGTGATCTCTTGGAGAGGATGAGATATGGAAACTGCAGTTTACTTCGTGGGCTCTCTGAGGGTCCCTGTGGCAGAGAGGAGGCTGTGCGTGTAGGCTCAGGTGACCGGAAGGGAGGCTCTGCCTGTGTCCTTCCTCCTGAAGATGTATGTCTTACAGAGGGGCCAGGCGGAGCTCTGTGCTCTTGGCTCCAGTAGTGGCTGGGCTTGCAGAGAGGCCTGGGCAGCAGCCTGCCACCCAGGAAGGGGTAGGGAAGCCAGCATAGGACAATCCCACAATGCTTGGGCCTTTGCACTCTTTCCTGCTGCCCAGAAGAGGAGGCTGAGTGACCCAGAGGGAGGGTCGAGGTTGCCCAAGGCCACCCAGGACGAGGAGACCAAGGACAAAGAAGCCAAGCAAAGTAGATTGGCGCAGGGCCTCTCTGCTGCTTTCTATGGCTCTGGGGAGCGAGAGACCCGTGTACTTGTGAGCCCTGCCTTGGTCACCCGTGGTGATGGAGGTGACCCATCATTCCTCGATTCACAACCCCCTGCTACCCAGTGCCAGGCTCCAATGCATTCTTTCCAGGTACCCTCATGTGGCAGGTGTGGTGGGACTGCTGAGCCTGTTCACTAACCAGGGCCGCAGTTCTACCACCAAGCTCACGTCAAAGGGCTCCGGAGTCTATTCTAGATCCTAACCATCTTTCCACAGAGGGATTTTTTTTTTTAAGGTTGATTGATTTATTTGAAAGAGTGACTGGTCCACTCACTAAATGGCTACAACAGCCAGGAATGGGTCAGGCCAAAGCCAGAATCCTGAGACTCCATCCGGGTCTCCCACAAGGGCAGCAGGAACTCAAGTATTTGGACCATTGTCCAGTTTCCCAGGTTGTGTATCGGCAGGAAGCTGGATCCGAGACAGAGTAGCTGGGACTTGAACTGACACTCTGGTATGATATGTGGGTGTTAAAAGTGATGCCTTAACCCACTGTGCCACAAGGCCCACCCCCACAGAAGAACATTTGGAGAAAAATTTGTAGAGCACGCCTATGGAGACCCAACTGTGATGACAACAGGGAAGTGGGGAAATATGGAGAAACATTTCCTGAAGCCTCAAGAGCCCTTGTTGACTATTCTAGAGACCAGGACAGGACAAGAGCCCTAGACTGCTCACAGTGCTGTGTCCTCCTCATGCAGGAGAGTGTTCCTTAGCCCATTAACCAACACACACACACACACTCACACACACACACACAGTGCTGCCAAATGACTGGGCCTGGGATCAAGACCACTGGCATCCAATTGCATTCTCCCCTTTTCTGTCTAGGCCCAGGCTCCTGGTCTATAAAATGCCCCGTGTTGGGGAGATGATTCTGAGGTCTTTGCTAAGCCATTCTCTCTCTTTCTCTCTCTCTTTGACAGGCAGAGTTAGAAAGTGAGAGAGAGACAGAGAGAAAGGTCTTCCTTCCATTGGTTCACCCCCAAAATGGCTGCCACGGCCGGCGTGCTGCGCCGATCTTAAGCCAGGAGCTAGGTGCTTCTCCTGGTCTCCCATGCGGGTGCAGGGCCCAAGCACTTGGGCCATCCTCCACTGCACTCCCTGGGCCACAGCAGAGAGCTGGACTGGAAGAGGAGCAACCGGGACAGAATCCAGTGCCCCAACCGGGACTAGAACCTGGGGTACTGGCGCCACAGTAAGCCATTCTCTCTTAAACACTGGGGGGTTGTTTGCACGGCCTTGAACTTCAAACAGCCCTGCTGATAATATAACACTTTACTGTAGAATGGAAGATGTAAATCCAAGGCTCTGACTTCAAAACTCTTTATGCTTATTGATTAAAAACAAAAAAGCTTTGCACTTACCAAGCACCTGCTCCAGGTTAGGGATTCATGAGGGTTTTCTTCCAGAATGCTTATGAGGTCTGCATGAGAAAATCAGAACTAAATAGGCCCAAAGTTCTTATTTTTTAAAAAAGATTATTTTATTTATTTGAAAGGCAGAGTTACAGAGAGAGAGAGAGAGAGAGAGAGACAGAGAGAGAGAGAGAGAGAGAGATACAATGGCTTGGGCTGTGTCAGGCGAGAGCCAGGAGCTGGAGCTTCTTTGGGGTCTCCCACATGAGTGCAGGGGCCCAAAGACTTGGGCCATCTTCTACTGCTTTCCCAGGCTATGGCAGAGAGCTGGATCAGAAGTGGCACTGCCGGGACTCAAACTGGTGCCCATATGGGATGTCCGCAATGCAGACAGCGGCTTTACCTGCTACTCCATGGTGCCAGCCTCTGCCCGAAGTTCTAAGTCAGTGAGTGTCAGAGCGAGGGCTTGTATCTGGGTTTGTTTAGCTGTGAATCCCACTTTAGGCTACAAGACACAGATAAGATGAATCAACCTTTTGTTATTGAAGAAAACTAAGAACAACAAACTTCTGTGTTCCCCCTCCTACTGATCCTTCCTTTCATCTCAGAGGCTGGTGACCAATTTAGTAGCAAAAATACCCTTTGCATCACAGTTAGGGGATGTGCCAAGGAGGGGCAACACGCACAGCGACACTGATGGGCACAAAAAGGAGCAGAAGGCAGGGGTGCCCGGGGCCTCATTTCACAGGTATCCCTGATTTTTGAGTTTTGCATCTGCTTCTCTCTGCCTTGCCTGAGCTAGCCGGCCACAGGTGGCCTGAGTCTGTTGCTTCTTGGGTTCACGGGCCATCTCCAAGTGCTGTCAGTGAAATATGTTATCACAAGGAGCCTAGTGCCAGCAAAGACCAGATGGACACTTTCATTATTGATGTCCAATGGTGTCGGGGGAGCAGCAGAGGGAGAGAGAGAGAGAGAGAGAGAGAGAGATGGTCCCAGCCTCAGAGGTTCATGTGTGTGCGTCCATTGACACTGAGTGCCTGGTGCCTCCAGTCTGTTTCCTGCTGTCACAGGGAGCCAGTGAAGAGCTACAGCTGCACTGGGGTCAACATCAGCAAGGCCCGAGCAGCAGCTTCGTGGCTGCCTCCAGCGCTCTTGGACTGGAAAGATGGGAGTGGGCGGGAGAATGTGGCTGTGGGGACCCTAGGGGAATGGTTCAGGCCCCAGACTTGAGTTTATCTTGGGTGGAAAAGGAGTTCCCCTCCAATGGCCCAGCCAAGAATGTTGATGTCACGGGGAAAGGGAATAGAGTTTGATTGTTGTCACACAGAACTGGCAACAGGCTGCTTCGAGGGACACCCTTATCAATTAGGTAATGTCTGCTAATGATTGAGGAACTGTGTGTGCAGGGCTCCAGCTGTTGATGCATTCGCAAACAGCTGCAAAAGGCATGGCACCTTTTGGGAAAAGGCTTTCCTAGACCTGGAAATCAGAGGGCTGAGCCCTAAAAGACTGGGGCCCCCAGTAGTATCACAAGGCCTCTGGAACAGAACAGCATGGCAGAAAGAGGGACTGGGCACAGGCCACAGCTGTGGTTGGGATTTTGGTTTCAATTTCAGGAAATAAAAATGTTTGTGCAGAAATGATTTGTATAACCAAAGTTCCTTCCCCCCACCTGTCTGCCTTTCATCTTTCGCGCCTCCTTTGTCCTCCCTCCCACCACCACGTCGTTCCCCTCTTTCCCCTCCTTTTCCCTTCTCCCTTTCCTTCCTCCTCCCTTCTTTGCGTTCCTCCCACCCTTACCTTCTTCTTCTTTCCTCTTCTCTCCTCTCTCTTCCATTCCTTACTTTAATCCTTCCTTGAAATTCTTGGGTCTCCCACACTGGTGCAGGTGCCCAAGCACTTGGGCCATCCTCCACCACCTTTCCAGGCCATAGCAGAGAGCTGGATCAGCAGAGGAGCAGCCGGGACACGAACCGGCATTCATATGGGATGCCGATGCTGCAGGCAGAGGCTCAGTCTATAAAGCCACAGCGCTGACCCCAGACATATATACATTTTTAACAAACATGAGATATTACTGTTTATACTGTGGTGTGCTGTTTTTGTTGAACATATTGTTAAGAGTCTTTCAGGGTTAATAAATATAGATGTGCCATATCATATTTTATTGGTTACATGGCAGTCAACCAAATAAAGGAGTCATAATTAAGTATACCAATGCCCTGTTATTTAGAATTGATATTCCCAATTTGGTGATATGATTTTCCCAAAAATGCAGCAACCATCTTTGTAACTAAATATTTACACATTTGTCAGATTAGTTCCTTAAGATACATTCCAAGCCATGGAAATCCAGTAGAAGTATTTACAATTTTTTAAGACTTCTTGATACATAACCCAACTACGCCACAGAGAATTGATATCAAAAATACTGTTCTTTTAATGTTTTCTGATTGCATTGTTGAAAAATATGTTTCATTTTTAAAGGTACATATCTTTTATAACTAAAAAACCCCAAATATTTTAAATGTATGCTTTTGACTATTGAGATTATAATTTTATTAATTTTAATTCTATTCATTTTATATTCATATTTTAAATATTATAGCTACTAATAGTTGGTCACAAACATTATATTTTCTCAATTTTTCATTTGCATTTTAGGCTTTTTTTCTGTATTAGAGTTTTGTTTTTCAATATGCAATTGATCAATTACTTCCTTTTGGACACTACTTTTGATCCCAGATTTACAAACTACTTCTCCATTGTAAGTTAATATAAAGATTTACCTATACATGGTACTTATACTTTCATTCATATGGAATTAAATCATGACTCAAATTCACTAATTAATTCATTCTCTGTGTAATAATTTTAAAATTGAGGCTATGAATATTCCTCTCACTATGGCTTTGGCCAAAGTCCAAACATTCTGTATGGCACATTCTTACACACATTATTTCCTAGATAATTTATTTTGCCGCTTTACTTGCTGCTTTTCAGAAGAATTTTAAGAAAAAAAGTTTAACATTTTATAAGTAGTTTGTGATTTCATTAAAAAAACTTATTTTTAGTTCCTGTTTTACTACATTGTGGCCTAGAATACATCCTGTAGATTTTTTTTAAAACTTCTGGAAAATTTTAAGATTCTTTGAGAAAGTATGGTGTCTGATTTTTGTTTCATAGAAAGAAAAAAAAAGAAAGTCATTTAAAATTCTAATTTTATTTGCTTCTCTCACAAATATGTAAACAAGACAGTAATCTATTTCAAAATGTTCATGGAAATGGAATTAAAATAAAAGCTCATTTGGTGTAAAAAAAATTGAAATCCAGGCATAGTTTTTAAATAGTATGCATTTTTCATGAACGTTGTGAAAACTCCCCTGTGTTTTATCTCAGAAAAGTCCCACTTGATCTCATACTCTAACAGAATTCTTTCTACCATACTGTTCTGTGCCTTTTATCTCTACCTCCTCTTCCTGCTCTTTTTACCTTTTCTTCCCTCTCCTATTTCTTTTTTATTGTAAAAAATACATAACATTAAGCTTACCATGCCAAGCACGTTTAAGTGTGCAGTAGAATTAAGCCTACTCATATTGCCGTGCCTTAGACCTTGAGACTTTGTGAGCTTGCGCCTGAAACTCTTCCAACTAAACACTAATTCCCCCCCGCCTCCCAGAGCCACTTTGCTCCCTTCTGCTTCTGTGATTTTAAATGCTATAGCTACGTCGCGTGAGTGGAGTCAGCCAGTATTTGTGCTTTGGTGACTGGCGTATTTCTCTCAGCATGAAGTCCTTGAGGTTCAAACACGTTGTGACATGTGTCAGAATCTCCTTCTCTTTTGTGCTTGCAGGATACAGACCCCCTTGACTGATGGTGGGGTTACAACCTGATAAACATATTTACTGTATGTTGGAAATATCACCAATGAAAAATGCATTTAACACACCTGACCCACTGAACATCACAGTTCAGCCACACAGCTTTGGCGGTTTCCCCTAGTGATGGCACTGCTGACGGAGCTGTGCTCACTGCCACCATGCAGCGTCGTGAGACAGGGTCAGACTACACACTGTTAGCCTGGGAAAAGGCCAAGGTTCCAACGTGAAACATGTTTTCTACCCAGTGCCTCCTTGCTTCCACACCATCATGAAACTGAAAAGTTGTTGTTGAGCCGCCAAAAATTAGGGACTGTGTTCCATTGTTTGTATGAGTACACATCACATCCTCTTTAGTCTGCTTTGTTCTTGCTTCCTACAATGTGTCACATCGTATTCCTGACCTATCAGGTCCTGCCGTGCCCTTTCTCATGCTTTGATCTTGATCTTGACTTTCCTCCCTTAAATTGTCCTTCAAGCTGTTAGCCACCTGCAGAAAGTGGTGGACAGCAAAGAAACTAACTGGACAGAAGTAAAGGAGGGAATCTGTAGCCTCAGCACATGGAATTTTTGACTCCTCATTCATGACTACCAATTTTTGTTGGTAATTGTACGCTGGCCTTTTAAAATAAAGGAAAGAGTGATAGAGAATATAGAATGAGAGGCAGAGCAAGGGTTACCTTCCATCTGCTGGTCACTCCCCAATGACTGCAAAAGCTGGGGTTGGGCCAGGCTGAAGCCAGGAATCCAGAACTCCATTCAGGTCTCCCACATGGGTTTTAGGGGCCCAGGTACTTGGACTATCCTCCACTGCTTTCCCAGGTGCATTTGTAGGGAACCGGACTGGAAGCAGAGTAGCCAGGATTCGAACTGGCACTGTGATATCAGATATGGGTGTTGCACACCAAGGCTTACCCTGCTATGCCACAACGCTGGCCTCTGTATGCTGTATTTTTGATTGAAATTTTTCTTTAAAGCACATGTGTTTATGTCTGAGGCTTAAATTGATTTCTCTGTTCCATATGAAACTATTGATCTGTTTAAAATGATAAATATGAAATACCTTCAGCTATTTCAATTATAATTTCTATTTTTTATGCTAAATCTGCCTTATTCTTCTGAGGTTTCTAGTTTTTATACTTCTTTGGTTTCCCCCTCACTTTTAAGTAAAAGTATAATTTGTTTTCTTTTATCATCCTTAATATGTATTCCATGAAATTCCAATAGCCATTACCATCAAGTTGTTCAAAAACATTACTCATTTTCAAAAAAGTGAGTCAGTTTAAAGTCAGTCTTGTCAACAAATATCTTATCAGTGATGATTAATGCCTGTGTTCAGTTCTATGATTGAAAGGTAGATTGATATTCATAGCTTCAATGCAGTTTCTGGTATTTTCCAGGCCTTTACCATTGTATCATGGCTCTACTGAGAAGACATTCCTTCCCTTACAGGTCTGCAATACTCTGAACGAGCCACAACTCCGAGGTGCATTGTTTCCAATGTTCTTGCCACCATCACCCCTGCTACCCTGTTTTGGAGACTGTCACCTCCCAGAATGTCAGACCATCATCACTCCTCCTTTTTACTTTCTTGTTTTTTGAAAAAGATTTATTTATTTATTTATTTGAAAGTCAGAGTTACACACACACACACACACAGAGAGAGAGAGAGAGAGAGAGATCTTCCATCTGATGGTTCACTCCCCAGTTGGCCGCAATGGCTGGAGCTGTGCTGATCTAAAGCCAGGAGCCAGGAGCTTCTTCCAGGTCTCCCACATGGGTACAGGGGCCCAAGGACTTGGGTCATCTTCCACTGCTTTCCCAGGCCATAGCAGGGAGCTGGATCAGAAGTGGAGCAGCCAGGTCTTGAACTGGTGCCCATATGGGATGCCAGCACTTCAGGCCAGGGCGTTAACCTGCTGTGCCACAGCACCAGCCCTACCTCTTTTTTTACTTTCTGATGGTTCCTGTTTTCCAAGAATTGGTGGAGGAAGCAACATTTGTTGGGAACACATAACTGGCTGCTTTGTAAGGTTGACAGCCAAGTGGGAAGAGGAAGATGGAGCCACAATGGATTTGCACATCTGGGGAGCTCAGAAGCTGGAACGGCCCCTCAGAGTTGTCCAGAGTAAGGCAATAGACCAAATGGCATTGAATGTGGACTACCTGGAGAGAGAGCATGACCTTGGGTGCGGAAGCTGTCTTGTCTTCCAGCAGAACTTGTAACTGCTCAAGAATGATTTCTTCCAAGCTGACAGGGGATCCAGGCAGCACACCACAGCAACCACCACATAATATCATCATCATTCCTGCAAGTTTTCATAGTCTCTGTCTCCCCACTAGCCTGGGAGCTTCATGAGAGCTGAAACTCTTGTCTCTCCTGTTCAGGGTGCATCCTTAGTTCCCAAATAATTTTTGATAGGCTATCACTGAGCATTAGTTGAATGATTGAATGGATGACACATCTTTAGAGAGAGCAAAGGGCTGAGGCCAGGAGTGGAAAGAGACCTGTAGAGAGGAAAGGAATTCTCCATATCATATAAGAATGTTATGGGATACAAGAACACTATAAAATGATCTTCAAATCCACATACACACAAAAGGCAAATCAGAGAGCAAAGAGTGATTCCTTACATCTCGTTTGATAAATACAGCTGGAAATTGTGGGGAGAATATTTACGACCTTCAGATCCGAAGAGGGACATAAAATAGTTGCCTGGTGCTGTGTGGTGATTCCTACTCTCTTGGAGTGGCAGCACACTCCCATGATTTCAAGCCCTCCTACCGTGTGTGTGTGTGTATGTGTGTGTGTGTGTGTAATGCATTAAAATGAATTACATATGTATGGGTATCTATCTCAGTATGTATCAATATTTTATGCTATTGGGACATTTGCAAATGCCTTGGAGAATCTAGAAAATCAGACTGTGGGACACCTTCCTGGATTTTTAATCAGACAAGACCATGGAAAAACCAGGCTTGGCTTCACTGTCTTTTGTCCCCAAAACAAGGCTGTTTTTCTGACTTTGAGAGTCTCTGCTATGCTCGGTTACTCTTGACATCTGAGCCCAGAACACATTTGCTTCTTGCTTTCCCCACTCACAGGCCTAGCCCCTTCTCTCTGAAGACTAACTCAGTAAGTACAGCAAAAAGAGGCCATGAAGATGGCAAAAACTCAGCAAGATTCCCACCACTCGGGCAGGGCTCTGGGTGGATTTCACCTGCATCCCAGCTGGGAGATCTGGACTGTGAAATGCTGCTTCCCAAGCTGTGAGCCTCCTGCAGCGGGACAATCGCCCCGTGTTCGCCCCAAGAGCTGGAAATGGAAGGAATGGCCTTTCTTAACCAGAATGTTCCTCCTCACAGACCCTTTCAAACCAGCAGATGGAAAATCTCTCTCTTCCTCACTCTCTCTTTGTCATTCTGCCTTTCAATGAATAAAATTGAAAGAAAAGAACAGCGCTGTGATTGGCCCAGGGCTGTTAGCAAGTAAGAGAGTGAGCTAGGAATGACTTATGTTTTGGTTATTTACTCAGTATCTGCACCAGCCCAGGGAACTGTGGCATTGCTGCACAGCGGGAGAGCAGACCATCCGCAACCGTCACTCCCTGCCTCCCTGTGTAGGTAGTAGCAGCTGTGATCTCCTGCCCAAGACCTTTCATGGTAGCCCATAGAATCCCCGGAAACTCCTACAGGGAAAGGGACAAGGAAGAAGAGGAATGGTTAATTTCTTAGAGGTCTTTAAGAGAACTTACATGCAACCATAGAACCCTCTATGACCTGTCATTCTGCAGAGCCAATGGAGACCCAGCACTGGCCCGTTTGCAATTTGCACTATGGAATCTTCCATTGAGGTCAGGCATCAGCTGGATGATAGCTAAGCTTTCTAAAGTCTGCCATCTCCTGTAGGTCCTTAATTGGAGATTTTTGCCCAGGCTGCTCCTTGAGTAATGTATATACATGGGTATCCAAATGCTATTTCAAAAAATAAAATTAAAAGATAAGGTTATTATAGTGCAGAATATTTTGAAGTTCGTGTATAGTTTTTATATAATGTGCATTTCCTTGAACCTTTTAAATGCTCCTGGTCTGCCTGGATGCCAAAACATTTTGCACCAAGATAAACGTATCCTCCAATTCCATTTCCAAGAACTTTTTGAAGCACCCTGTATGTGTATGTGTATGCATGGGGCAGCACAGTCAGTCTGAGTGGACATTCGTGTGTTTACTTGTGTGTGTGTGGTGTATTTACGAGCATGTTGTATCTGCCCACTATGCCTAAGGAGTTCCCTAACACAGAAACGGAGCATTTGATGGCCAAATTTGGAAAGCCATTTGCTTCCAGCTTTCTTGTAGGCAGTAAAAGCGTCTCAGAGCTCTACCACTCCTTGACTCTCAAAGCTCTTTGGAAATAATAATCGTAATGATAACTAGTACATGGAATGAGCATTTGATGGAAGCAGTTAAGATGCCATTTGGGACACCTGCATCCCGTATCAGAGTGACTGGTTTGAGTCCTGCTCCTCCACTTCCAATCCAGCTGCCTTTTCATGCCCACTCTGGGAGGCAGCAGGTAATGGTGCAAATGCACAGATATCCGGCCACCCACGTGGGAGATCCAGATTGTATTCAGGACTCCTGACTTTAGCCTGGGCCAGTCCTGGCTCTTGTGGGATTGGGGAGTGAACCAGAGGATAGAAGATCTCGGTCTGTCTTTCTTTCTGCCTTTCAAATAAAATAATAACAATTAATTCCTATACGTTTATTTTAGATAAAATCATACTGAGACAGAAAAGATTTCTGAATTTTTTTTCAATACAGAGGAACACTTTTTCCATCTGTTCTGCTCACTTCCCCTCACTCTAGTAAGATAAGAACAGCAAAAAAAAGGTGTATGAACAGATACCTGTGCACATGCGTGAACACACACACACACACACACACATACACACATTTCTCCCTAGTCTCAGCCAATTATGCAAGAGGCCTTGGCTCAGAAAATAGACAGTAACCCCTCCATCTTCCCCGCCCTGAGTGGACTGGTCTTCTCTTCCTGTCTCTCCACCAAGCACCCTTCTACAAGGGTACAACTTGGGCAACTGTCCATAGTGGCCTGCCATGGGCTACTCGCTCTCAGGCAGTCTGCACAGCCAGTGAAAACATAGCCTGCCCATGTGGATTTATTCCTGTTTCCTATATCAGTAAGGAGATGGAGTTATAGAATATTAAATATTTACAATTATCAGAGGAAAGACAGTGCACAGCACTGCACCAAGATAAGAATAAGCTTTGAAAATATTTACAATGAAATGTCTTGCTTCTTCTGGTTCTTCTCTTGGGCCTGGTAGTTTAGGTCTCGGATCTCTTTATTGTATTTTCCTTCCAGGTCCCCACTAGCTTTGAAAATGCCTTGTAGAGCCTTCTGAGTGTGTCTGAAGATTATTACATAGGTGAGAGATAACTTAGGGAGTTTGCTTCCTCGGCCTTTGAGCCAGGAAGCGTTTCTCAGGCTCTTTTAAGCTGATGCATGTGCAAGATACTTCAAAAAGTTCATGGAGATGGAATTAAAAGGTAAGTTTACTTGAGTGCAAAAAATATTGAAATCTGCACATGTGAGTGAGCTTCCGGAAATCCATAGAAAGTACATATTGCTGAAAGAAAACCCTATGCATACATTTCACATTTTTTACACCAAAATAAATTTATTCCATTTTTTATGAATGTTCTGAAGCACCCTGTATCTCCTACACCTGCCAGAATCAAGTTTGGAATTGTTTTATCTCTCATTCTACCTGGAACAGTAGAAGGAAATGGCGGACACTTGGGTGTGTTTGAACCACAAGAATAGATTTGCATTGTTCTCCTGAATATGTTATTTTAGACATCAGAGTGTTAGGAATGATCTGGTTTATGATTCCTTTAATTAATTTGGTTTAAAAATGTTACACATTACTGCACTCAGAGGCACTACTTCCTTGTGTTAGATTCTGAACAGGATGCTTTGAAAGATTCTACACTGTCCTTTTAGGCCACGATGCAGCCAATGGCCAAGCACCACTGAAGTTCAACCTGAAGGTGCTATATTAGCACCATCAAGGAGAGAAAAGTGTTAAAGAAAAAAAAACAGACAGGAAAGGTCATTTGGCTGTTTTTTAATTATAAAGAATGCAAGTGTGAAATAGCTGGCTATCCAGAGATTAAAGACTTGCAGCGTTTGCAGTGGGGTGCCAGGGAATTATCAGGGATCACAAGCATTGCATTTGATGGGTGCTGTCTTTGACCTTGAAGCCGTGAAGCTGGCACTCCTTCGCAACCCCGGGGATCTCCTGCCGTCCTTGCTCCCTGTGGTATCTGCCCCAGGGCCTCCGAAGGCCTCCACTCTGAGTATGAGGCTGCGCACGTTTCTGGTGTGTATTTATATCGAGGTGGCTGTGCTGCCAAGGAGCGCTGAGAGAAAGCAGAGCGGAGATAACTTCTAATCCACCTTTCTGTGATAATGTGGCGCAAAGTGAAGAGACCCAGGGCTCCATCTCCTGGTCTGGCATCGCCTGGGAGGGGCGGGCCCAAGAGGTGTTGTTAGCAAACCCAGCAGGCACCGGGGTGAGCTTTGCATCTGACAGAGCTAGGGACCGCAGCGGAGTGCAGCTGACCTCTGCAGAGCAAACAGAGAAGACTAGGAGAAGAAAGCAAAATGTACATGTAGGTTACAAGGAATGTACTTGAGTGACTTTTCGTGAGATGTGGACATCTGGGGAATTCGAATCTTGGGGCCTTGGAATTGACAAGGAGCCTGCGCCGCTGCTCACTAGGTTAATCCTCCGCCTTGCGGCGCCGGCACACCGGGTTCTAGTCCCGGTTGGGGCTCCAGATTCTGTTCTGGTTGCCCCTCTTCCAGGCCAGCTCTCTGCTGTGGCCAGGGAGTGCAGTGGAGGATGGCCCAAGTGCTTGGGCCCTGCACCCCATGGGAGACCAGGAGAAATACCTGGCTCCTGCCTTCGGATCAACGCGGTGTGCCGGCCGCGGCGGCCATTGGGGGGTGAACCAACAGCAAAGGAAGACCTTTCTCTCTGTCTCTCTCACTGTCCACTCTGCTTGTCAAAAAAAAAAAAAAAAAAAAAAAAAGGAATTGACAAGGAGCCAAGAGGGCATTGGGAATAAAAGAAGTCCGGGGCCCCATCACAGGGGTGCTGGCCATGGCTGTGAAGTCCAGCCCAGGCACCACATGACACATTTTCAGTAGGCTCCCAAACAGGAGTGAAGCACCTCCCTGCCAGCACGAAGCAGGCACACAAGGGAATCCCTGAGGATTCTCTCCCAAGGGTCCATGACTTCTACCTTCTGTGGATGGGTAGAAGAGTCCAGAGGTTGGCACAGAAGTGAAGTTGGAGGAGAAGGGGACAGGAGACAGTCCACCCTACACCTACAGGCCACATATTAAGAAGTGGAGTGGAGTGGACACAGCACTGTATTTGGCATCAGACAGGCCTGGCCTTACCTCCTGGGCTCATGCTTGCTTGAACTTGGTTGACTCATTCAAGTTTGGGGTACCGCTATTTCCCTATCTTTGGAATAGAGGTAAGAATTCTGTTGTGCAGGAGTCACTGTGCACTTACTCCTCATGTAGGATCTCTGTCCTTAATGTGTTGTACAATATGAATAAATGCTATGACTAGTACTCAAACAGTATTTTACACTTTGTGTTTCTGTGTGGGTGCAAGCTGTTGAAATCTTTACTTAATATATACTAAACTGATCTTCTGTATATAAAGATAATTGAAAATGAATCTTGATGTGAATGGAATGGGAGAGGGAGTGGGAGATGGGAGGGTTGTGGGTGGGAGGGAAGTTATGGAGAGGGAAAAGCCATTGTAATCCATCAACTGTACTTTGGAAATTTATATTTATTAAATAACAGTTAAAAAATCATGCTGAAATCAATTGTGATGCCATAAAATAAATTGTGATGTCATAATCCAATACTATGTTGGCATAACATACAATTGTGTTGTCATAAAGTTACTATTGTTATGTCATAATCAATTGTGATGTCATAAAGATCAACTGGGATATGATAATCATTGTGATGTCATAACCCATTTGATGTCATGATCAATATTGCAGTTTTAAAAGCCACTGTGATGTTATCAACCTATCTTGTGACATTATAGTCAATTCTGATGTCAACAAATCATTGTGATGTTATAATGATACCATTGTGATATCATAGTTGTGAACTAATAGAAGACATCATGATGTCACAAATCTACCTTTAGGAATTCATAATCAATTGTGATGTGTTAAACTGCCATTGTTATATGATAATCAATTGCGATATCATGAAACCCATTGTTTTGCCATCAATATTATGATGCAATAAACAAAAATTTTCATATCACAAGAAAAAAAGAATTCTGTTTGTCACTCTCCGTGTTCGTGGAGGAACGACCCAGGACCCTGCGTTGTTCTTTCGTCTGCTCGGCCCTCCCCGGGTTTGCTGCTGGTTCTTCCCGGGTTGGCTGCTGGTCCTTCCCTGGTTGGCTACAGTCCCTTCCACCTCCGTGGAAGGGCGGTTCCCCCTGCCACATTCCCCACTTCCGCGGGGGAGCGGCACACCGCCGGCCGGCTCTCTCGGGGGCTGCACAGGTGTTCCTCAGGTGTTCCCCTTAGATGTTCCTGGTGCATGCCGTCTCTCTCCTCCTTTATAGTCCTCCTCTGCCAATCCCAACTCGGCTGCCCACACGCCGAGTACGCTGCTCTCCTCCAATCAGGAGCAAGTCCTACAGTTTATTGGTTGAACTGGAGGCAGCTGTGTAGAAGCTGTTTTCTTCTCTCCCAGCGCCATATTGTGGGAGAGTAGATGCATAGAATAAGTCTTAATTCCAGTAACTTAGTCTAGTCTGAGTTGCTCCCCACACTGTTGTGGTCTGAATGTGTTGGTCTCCCCCAGATTTACATATTGAAACCTAATGCCAATGTGATGACATTAAGAGATGGGGATGTTGCCAGGTGAATAGGCATAAGGGTGGAGCCCTCCTGCCTGGGATCAGTGCACTTGCCAAAGAGGCCCCAGAGAGGTGCCTTGTCCCTTCTGCCAGGTGAGGACAAAGCAAGAAGAGACCTTAGAGGAGCCAGGAAGCAATTCCTCACCAGAAGCCAGCACTGCCAGAGTCTTGACCTTGGACTTCTCAACTTCCAGAAATGAAGAAAATAGATTTTCTGTTGTTCGTAAACCACCCTGTCTATGATATTCTGTCATAGCACCTTGGACACATGAAGACAGTTACCTCATCTACAGACTCATTGTGAGACTCACATAAGAAAATGGTTATAAAAATCCCTTATGATGGAAAAATGTACTTTTAAACTCAGAGTTTTGATGCCTGAGAAATTGGTCTTTCATTAATAAGCATTGTGCATTTTGTGTCCTCAGCATTCTTATCTTTTTCTCCTTCTGTATCATGTTTCCATGTCAGTCACAGCCTGACGGACATGGGCTGAGGTTTATTAAAGTACTGTCAGTGAGGCTGGGTGGTTCTGTTTGCCCACTTCAGATACGTGTCCATCCCAAGTGCCCCCAATGTCACCACCCAGGGACAGGCCTTCCTCACTGGGACATAAACAGACCGCCGTACAAGGCAGATTGGAGAGCCGGGAAGGCCCCAGGCCTTTGGTTTGAATTTCTGATGTCTCTATCACCTTCACAATACAAAATCTCCTGGGACAGGATGGTCGTTCCACAAGGAATTTTAATTAAAACTGAAATTAATTAATTTTTAATTAAAAGCGAAATTAGGGGGAAAAAATTACAACATAAAAGTGGCCACACTAGGGAAGCTGCCAGCTGACCACAAAACTGAGCTCCTCTGGCTTTAGAACCCAGGGTCTGGAGTCATCTCGCTCAGCAGCACTGGACTTGAAAGGATGAGACTGATAACCCAGTTCAGTCCAGGCCCCAAAATTCAATGTGATCTCTCATGGCCCTGAAGGGGTTCTGTGTCTTGTTCTGGATGGAAGAAATTCTCTGAGCATTCTGGAAACAACAGCCCCCCGAGATGTTCCAGGTTCTGGGATGTGTAGGATTCCCCTGGCTAACTGGCTGATGGCCAAGGTCAGACTCTAGTGCCGCAGGACAGCCCCCTTGGTCTATGACGTCAGCATGTGCCTGAAGACTGAGGAGCCCATCTCAAAGGAGTGACCAAATGCCCTGAAGAGCTGACCTTGGACATTGTGGGTTGAAACTTGGCCATCAGGAGTGAAGTAAACATGAGAAACCATTTTCCCCTGAACACAAACAACATGATTCTGCCTGTGAGCTTTTCTCCTTATGGAGAATCCTTTATCACTTCTAGCCACTGGCCAGCTCCCATGCTCATTCTCCAGATTTCACCTGTCTATGAACCTATTTCAGTCAATAAGTAGTTAACATGTGCCTACTGTGTGCCCACAAAGGTTTTAACCTATTCCAAAGCTGAGTAAAGGCCTTGGCTTCCTTATCAAGGGAAAGTACCGGGAGGGCAGCAAAGTCATGGTCCTTACTTGCCAGCCCACCAGGAAGGGGACACAGCAGTGACTAGGAGGACAAGAGACCATGTGTATGAGTCTCAGCTCCCATCAACTGGAGAACTGGTAAGACCAGGCAACTTAGGTGCTAGAGCCACAGCTGGGGTCTGGTGAGGGATGGTCACATCCATGAAGGATTTGAATGCAGGACAGGATGTTGGGTGGGAGCTCTGTTGTGTATCTGCACCATCTCTGAGTGGCTCTAAGAAGACACAGTGAACAAACCCATACTTGGAGAGGAGATGCAGACCTGGGGCTACAGGCATGGCCTTAGAACATGGGCACAGATAGGCCTACAAGTAGAAGCTTTAAGACCTACAGGAGGCTGGCGCCACGGCTCACTTGGCTAATCCTCTGCCTGCGGCGCCAGCACCCTGGATTCTAGTCCCGGTTGGGGCGCCGGATTCTGTCCCGGTTGCTCCTCTTCCAGGCCAGCTCTCTGCTGTGGCCCAGGGAGTGCAGTGGAGGATGGCCCAAGTGCTTGGGCCCTGCACCTGCAGGGGAGACCAGGAGGAAGCACCTGGCTCCTAGCTTCGGATCGGTGCAGCGTGCCAGCCGTAGCAGCCATTTGGGGAGTGAACCAATGGAAGGAAGACCTTTCTCTCTGTTTGTCTCTCACTGACTAACTCTGCCTGTCAACAAGAAAAAAAAAAAAAAAAACTACAGGAGCCACAGGGGCAATGTTTGAATCTCTTCTCTCCGCCTTGTTAGATACCATCCTCCTTCAAGGTACACTCAAGGCCATCTCCTACAAAGAAAGTTCCATCCACGTCTCCCAATTGTAGACACTTCTTCCTCCTTTGGTTCCCTAGAGAGCTTTCTCTTCTATCACTCACATCAACTTAGAAGAATCTCCTAGTCCATCTCTTCTCTCTGTGCATCCCATTTGAAGCTACTCACAGGAGAGACAGGATTTCCACGGTGCCAAACACAGGCACGTACAAACTAGAACATTCACAAGACACATTCTGCACATCATGCCACACCCCAAAGTTACTCCACACCCAGCAGAGTAATGCGCAGCTCCTCCCAAGCGCCCACAGCACACATGGTCCCAGCTGCTCACAGACTGTGGCTCAGGGGTGCTGTCCATCTGGGAGGCCCGCAGGTCCACTCGGTCAAGAAATGTGCTGGACTGGAAATTGGCTCTTGTGGTTGCAAAGGTACTTCTGAGTTGACTCATTTTAGGAAATATGGTTTGCGTAATGACTTTTAGAAAGTCGATCAAGAGGGGCAGAAAAAAATTCAGGAGCAGAAAGTAAAAGAGAGATATTCTGCTTGGGAATATTGCTTGTGGTGGGCACTTGTCCTTCCTCCAGACTCA
Source organism: Oryctolagus cuniculus (assembly GCF_051225735.1). Lineage (NCBI taxonomy): Eukaryota > Metazoa > Chordata > Mammalia > Lagomorpha > Leporidae > Oryctolagus > Oryctolagus cuniculus. Next base: position 62,537,447 of record NC_142882.1, on the reverse strand, counting down.
TTCTTGACTTTGCATCCTGTCCTCGGAGAGATACTCTGCCAGCCAGACATTGTCACCTGCTGGGCCACTCACTCAAGACTCCTTGGCCCTGTCTGGAAAATCTCTCCCTCTCACTCCCAGCCTTGTCTCCCATCCCCCTCTCCTAGCTCAGAGCCTTTGTTGACGTTGACAGCTCATCCCTGGGCCATCATTCATCCTGCCCATGGCAAACTTTGGAGAAAATAAAAAACCCTGCTCCCCTAATCTCATTAGAAGGACTGCAAATTGAATTTAGCCCCTCTCAGTGTCCCCTCAGCTGGCTGTCATTAGGAGCAGAGGCTGGGCCTTGGCTGAGACCCAAAGACCCACTAACTGAATTTGAGATGCTGTGGTCTTGACAGGCCAAGGGAGGTAATTGAAGAGCCGTGGGGCTCCTGGTAACATTTCAGGCGGGGATTACACTGGGGATCCGAAGCCCCCATCTGCATTGGTGTTGGGGGCACTAAAAAGTCACCCACCGAGCTTCCAGGGTCAAATTATTGATGAAGAGATCATTCCCAATGGAAGGTGGGGGGAGCGATGGGGAGGCTGCATTTGGTTACCATGCAAAGTGGGTGTCAGAGGTGGAGGAAGGGGAGACCGTAGCCAGCAAGAGTCAGCAAATCACCCAAAGTTAGAAAGAATTTGCAGCAAGTGCTGTGTCATGAAAAGAAAAGGCAATCCGGGGAGACTCGCAGATGAACCCACAGAATGCAAGAAAAAGAAATACTGAGTCATCCATCAGCTGTGGGTGTTAGCTGTGTGTTCAGATAAAGCTTCCTACCTTTACTTCCTGAAACGCTCTGGCTTTATTTTTTCACTTCACCTTGCAGCCTCAAGCATAGAAGGACTTCTGGAGCTCAATAAAAAAGCAAATCATGTTTTTTTGAAAAATAAATGTGATCAAGTAGCTCACAGAGATTAAGGTAGACGACGGTGACTCAGGTTGGCTTCTGGGGCCCTTCTAGTTTCCAGAGCTATTGCAAGTATCTTAAGGACCCTGAAAATTCAGTGAGATTTTCTTTTAAAAAAGAAATGGGTAAGAATGAACTGCCTGCGGCTGGCACTGTGGCTCAGCAGGTTAACGCCCTGTCCTGCAGTGCTAGCATCCCGTATGGGCGCTGGTTTGAGTCCCGGCTGCTCCACTTCCGATCCGGCTCTCTGCTGTGGCCTGGGAAAGCAGTGGAAGATGGCCCAAGTCCTTGGGCCCCTGCACCCACATTGGAGACCCTGAATAAGCTCCTGGCTCCTGGCTTCGGATCAGCGCAGCTCCGACTGTTGTGGCCATCTGGGGAGTGAACCATCGGATGGAAGACTCTCTCTCTCTCTTTCTCTCTCTCTCTCTCTCTCTCTCTCTCCGCCTCTCCTCTCTCTGTGTAACTCTGACTTTCAAATAAATAAATTAATTTAAAAAATGAACTGCCTACTATATGTGAGATGGGGTGCTAAGCCTCTTCTACATACATTATCTAACTTAGCAATAGTAATAGATAGATATTACTGTTATTATTGATGAGGAGACTGAGACTGACAAAGTCTTTTGCTCAAGATCATGGGGATAGGAAGGGCTGGGGCTAGGATTTGACCCAGAACAGCCTGGATCCAATACTCCCAAGGTCTCCCTGGCCTAGCAGAGTAGGAATTTTCCCACCCTGTGTTGTTTTCCTAAAAATGTCACAGTGACAGATCTGTCACTCAGCAGCAGTTTAGTTGGGAACACAGGCTCTGGGACCAGACAGGCTGAATTCTACCACATACCAGCTATGTGGCCTTGGGTATTTCCAAAGCTCTCTGAGCCATCCTGGAAAGCAGTAGCAATGCAGACGCTCCTCCACTTGTGATGCAGTTGCATCCCAATCAACCTATCGTAAGTTGAAAACACATGGGGCCGACGCCGCAGCTCACTAGGCTAATCCTCCGCCTTGCGGTGCCGGCACACCAGGTTCTAGTCCCGGTTGGGGCGCCGGATTCTGTCCCAGTTGCCCCTCTTCCAGGCCAGCTCTCTGCTGTGGCCAGGGAGTGCAGTGGAGGACTGCCCAAGTGCTTGGGCCCTGCACCCCATGGGAGACCAGGAAAAGCACCTGGCTCCTGGCTCCTGCCATCGGATCAGCGCGGTGCGCCGGCAGCAGCGCGCCGGCCGCGGCGGCCATTGGAGAGTGAACCAACGGCAAAGGAAGACCTTTCTCTCTGTCTCTCTCTCTCACTGTCCACTCTGCCTGTCAAAAAAAAAAAAAAAAAAAACACATGGAATACACTAACATACTGAGCACCAGAGTTTAGCTTAGCCTCCCTTAAACATGCACAGAACACTTACATTAGCCTACAGCTGGGCAAAAATACCTCACACATATCCTATCTTGTAGTAGCCTACTTTTGTACTAGTCTTTTTTTTTTTTTTTTTTTTTTTGACAGGCAGAGTGGACAGTGAGAGAGAGAGACAGAGAGAAAGGTCTTCCTTTTGCCGTTGGTTCATCCTCCAATGGCCGCCGTGGCTGGCGCTCTGTGGCCGGCGCACTGCGCTGATCCAAAGGCAGGAACCAGGTGCTTCTCCTGGTCTCTCATGGGTTGCAGGACCCAAGCACTTGGGCCATCCTCCACTGCCTTCCCGGGCCACAGCAGAAAGGTGGCCTGGAAGAGGGGCAACCAGGACAGAATCCGGCGCCCCGACCGGGACTAGAACCCACTGTGCCGGCACCGCAAGGCAGAGGATTAGCCTGTTGAGCCGCGGCACCGGCCTGTACTAGTCTTGAACAGGACATGCCTCCTCGGTTTACGTGAGGATCCAAGGAAGGTGCACTGCACCATGCCTGGCATATCGTTGGTGCTCACCACATGGTACTGTATAATTACTCTTGGAGTAGGACAGCCAAGAATGGCTTGTGTATCTAATGGCCTAAATTTGAGAGGTCGTCATCCAAATGGGAGGCCACAACGTCATCAGAGTCGTCAGCCTCATCCAACTTGCCTAGGTTTAGGGTCAGAGCACCTCCCATTTCCATTCAGGGAAATTAGTCATGGGTACACTTTCTGCCAAGGAGCGAAGGCTGAATTGCAGAGTCTTCCCTGTTAGTTCTGTTCACATCCCTCCCACCCCAGCTCGTTCTCCATTGCAGGTGTGGTAAGCGTTAGGCAGCCACAGGCCTCCCTGGGCCCTTTGTTATTAAGTACTCGCTGTGCACTGAGCACTTTACAACTTTCACCTCATTTACTGTGCACTTTCACACATCTTCTTATGGGTAGGGATCAGAACCAAGTTATATTTTTATTTTATTTTATTTTATTTGAGAGTCAGAGATACAGAGACCGCAACACAGAGAGTGGGTATTGGCTAGGTGTCCCATGTGGGTGGTAGGGAGCCATAAGCTGCTGCCTCCCAGGATGCACATTAGCAAGAAGCTGGCAATGACAGAGGTAGGACTTGAACTAGGCACCCTGATATGGGACGCACGCATTCCAAGCAGCATCATAACTTCACCAAATACCTGTTCTGTTTCCAATTTGTAGATGGGAAAAATGCACTCATTTTCTATTTCTCCTATTCCATCGTACCTACAGATTCGCCACAGCCTTGTAGTTTATATGAAAAGATGCAGGTTATTAAAACATGGGCCTTGCTATCTTTTACAGAAACTCTTCAAGGAACTAAAGGCCTTCTTTCCTGTCTCTGCATCCCAATGAGGCTCAGCTGTCAGATTCAGTGGGCATAATTAGCACTGGCTCTGGGCTGACATCGCCCACGCCTTCTCATTTCAATCACCCGTCGGTTCTAGGGAGAACCACCCTACGAGCCCAGCTTTGCAGGTGAAAAGATGGTTGCATAAAATTTAAGTGGGATTTCACAAAGCTACAACCTGAAGAGCTGGGATTTGAACCCAGGTGTCCCGGGCTAGTCCATCTTCAGGGAGCTTCCCATCACACTGCATTGACTCAGCACAGTCCCAGGATCTTCTGCACTGGGAAGCCCCTTGCAGGCAGTTGAAACCGCCATGATGAATCCTGTTTCTTTTCTTACACTCGGTCAGATTCCTTTATTTGCTAATGAAAAAACTGGGCCACAAAGAAGTTGCACAGTCTGTCCAGTTTCCCACAGGTGGTTTGTGCTGTGTGGGCCAAGACTGTGCTCAAATCCTTGGTTTAGTCCCATCGCATGACGCCCTAGCCTCCCCCAGTACCAGCCCCCACAACTCCATTCCCCAGGAGACTGATCAGTTTAAGATTGTTGGCAGCTAAAAGCTGTCAAGACAATTTCTCCTCTGCAGAAAGTTTCTTTTTGTACTGGGTCCTTCTCTTAATCAGATTCTGAACAAGCCCGAACATGGACTCACAGCCACGCACAGCATTTCAAGACTAAATCGCAGCCCGGTGGAGGCTGAGGGAGCAACCCCCTCTCCAGAGGCTGATCCCTCTGCAGGGAGGACTCGGCTAGGCTGCCAGGTGCCCCCGCTGCCCCCGGATTTCCTCCAAAGGCCCAGATGCCCCTGACTGTCGACTCAGGTCCTGACAAATTGGCTTCCTCTTGATTTGACTTCTCTGAGCAATCGCTGATGACTTCAAAAGGGCTTTTGAAAGAAGATGGCCCAACCCCCTCAGGACTGCAGCCCAAGGAACAGTGAGTGACCCTAGGTGACAGAGCAGATCTCAAGCCAGACTGCCTGGGTCCAAATCCTAGCATCACCTCCCACCAGCTGGGTGGCCTTGAGCATGTCGGTTACTCTCTCCCGGGGTCTTGATTTCCCCTTCTGTATTTGGAAATAATCATTGTGTCTATGGTAGATTGGAAATGGCCTCAAATTCTTTTTTTTTTTTTTTAACAATGAGAGAGAGAGAGAGAAAGGTCTTTCTTCTGCTGGTTCACCCCCCAAATGGCCACCACGGCCGGCGCTGCTCCGATCCGAAGCCAGGAGCCAGGTGCCTCCTCCTGGTCTCCCATGCAGGTGCAGGGGCCCAAGCACTTGGGCCATCCTCCACTGCACTCCCAGGCCACAGCAGAGAGCTGGACTGGAAGAGGAGCAACCAGGACTAGAACCTGGTGCCCATATAGGATGCCAGCGCTGCAGGCAGAGGATTAACCAAGTGAGCCACAGCGCCAGCCCCCAGCCTCAAATTCTTTGATACTTCTCCATTCAAGAGGAGTTACCTTTCCCCATTTCCTTAAATCTGAGCTGACTTGTGATTGTTTGGGGCAATAGAGTCCAGGGGAGTGTCTGGGCCTGTGCCAGTCTTGTCTTTAAGAGGATTGTCAGCTTCTGCCTTGGTCTCGATGGAGCCCTGACCGACACTGGAGGGGTTCAGCCTTGCAGAGGTCACTGCGCTGTGGGGAAGCCCAGGCTCACCATTTGAAAAGGTTGTTTGGTGAGAGACGAGAGGTCTAGGCAGCCAGTAACTGTGCCAGCCCCCAGCCAAGGTGTGGCCATGGTGGTAACCCATGGAATCATGAGACATAGTAATAAGTTGTTATTTTCAGACACTAAGGAGTGTTAGTAGTTAGACAGTGATGGGTAACTAGAACAAGGGCTCTCAGAAGGTTGTGAGAATTACATGACTTGATTTACCTGTGAGGCTTTCAGCAGTGCCTAGTATAGCCTGTGTTCAATCAAAGTGAATTATTATTCATTCAACAAACATCTATTGAACACCAAGTTCTACACCCTGAATTAGCTAGGAGGGTTGTAGCAGTGCACTTGACCCAAACAATGTGGCCCTAGTGGAAATTAGGAGTGACTCAAAACCTGATCACATGTTGAGTGAGGAGTCAATTTGCCCCGTCTCAGCTCTGTGTTGTGTTTCTGTTCCTGGGAGTACCAGGAGTCCACGCAGGACACCTGCCAGGCCTTTGGGCTGGCCTGGAGGGGTTAAGCCCAGGGATTGCTGTCCTGGTGCTGATGAAAATTCAGCTGCTATCGATTCAGCAAGCTCTGATGCCCTTCCCAGGTCAGAAGGGAAACCCAAACCATTGTTGAGTAAATACAGTATTCTGTTCACTACATCAATTAGGCTGACCCCAGGGGCTCCGGGAGCCTCTGGGTTCCCCCATTTGCAATGACAGCTGCCATGCTAATGAATCCACATTGACATGATAATTAAACCATTACACAAAGTGGGGCTTTCCTAGTCACAGAGGCTTTGGGAAGGGGGGGCGCTGGGGCAGCCATGGGCTAGACAAGGCAATAGGGGCTGTCTAGGGCTGTGGGTGGACACGCAGTGCCTGGTCATTCCCAGACTCATCCCCCAGAGGCAGCTGAGTTGGAGCATTGCAGCTGCTGCCTTGAATGCTGGTGGCAGGGCTGAGGCCGGTGAGTCAGGGCAGGGGGCCGCCTGAATGCTGCTGTCGCTCCCTCTTTATCCTGGTGAAGCCCGAGAGGAATCTCCATGCTTTATGGAGGGGTGGGGCACCCCATCAAATCTGCCGAGGTCAGCCCTTCTCTCTGGAAGGCTTGGAGACATCAAGGGAGTTCTCAACCAACACCCGGAGATAAGGAAGGCCAGGGGACCTTGCTCTCCTGCCATCAGCGGGAGCAGCCAAGCCATCACCGTCTTCACTATCTTTGGAGAAAATTACTCTTTCTGTAAGCAGATGATCTCCAACTGCAGAAACCCCTGGCTTCTCACAGAGTACAGGAGTCACCCAGACTCCAACCAGCCGCAGTCCTGTTACCTCCCCGATCGTCCAGGGCACAGACTGGGGAGGCAGGAGAAGAGGGCGCACAACTCAGCTCTGCAGCTTATTAGCTGGGATCTTGGGAAATCAAATGGCCTTTAAAAAGAGATTTATTTGTTTATATGAAAGGCAGAGTTACAGAGAGAGGGAGAGAGGCCTTCCATCGGCTGGGTCACTACCCAAATGGCTGCAAGGGCCGGAGCTGCGCTGATTGGAAGCCAGGAGCCAGGAGCTTCTTCCAGATCTCGCATGTGGGTTCAGGGGCCCAAGCCCTTGGGCCATCTTCCACTGCTTTTCCAGGTACATTAACAATGGATGAATCAGAAGTGGAGTGGCCGGTACTTGAACCAGCTCCCAGATGGACACTTTTACCTGCTACGCTGCAACACAGACCCCTCAAATGGCCTTTTTAAGCCTCCACTTCCTCAGCTGTGAAATGGGCCTGAAACAACCCCTTTACCTCACTGTGGTTGGTCTTCAGTGAGACAGTTCATGTTCAGAGCCTAAGGCTCATGTTGCAAAAACAGTGAGAGACAGACTGGAGGAAGTTTCTCTACAAAGTTGAACGCCATTGGCAGAAACAGCCACTGTGACTGATCAGGTGGCAGTCTGGAAGACACAGATTAAGACAGTTCTAGAAAAGCCTCTCCACAAAGTATATCCCGTTATTGGCATGTTTCCTGGTTTTTATTCTACGTCCTTTTCCCCATGTGAGATAAGTATTCGAAGCAGAAGCATAGTACACTGCAAAAGAGAGCAGGATTTATCTAAAGAGAGAATGAGAATACATTATCCACGAGTGTGGCTAATCCCCACCTTTTAAAAGATTTATTTATTTATTTGAAAGAGTTACAGGGATGGAGAGAGAGAGAGAGAGAGAGAGAGAGAGAGACTGAGAGAGAGACCATCCTCTGGTTCCCTCCCCAAATGACCACGACGATCAGGGCTGGGCTAGGCTGGAAGCCAGGAGCCCGGAACTTCATCCAGCTACACATGGGTGCAGGGGCCCAAGCACGTGGGCCATCTTCTGCTGCTTTCCCAGGCGCATCAGCAGGGAGCTGGATCAGATCAGCTGGGACACGGTTTTGAGAGAAGCCTGCTATGAGAGGGCCAGAGGTGCCTGTGAGGAAGGCACATGGGAGTGGAGAGAGAAGGCCCAACAGCATAGGCAGGAAGCCAAAAGCCCGCTCCATCAGGCAGCAGTTCCATGTACACGGCTGGAATATGCAGATGGGGTGGAGTTTGGGTGTCTGGGTTTAGCGTGTGCGAGGTTTCCTGGGAGTTTCAGGGCACTGCCACATGGAGTTTGGCTCATATGTGTTTAACATAGCATTTCTTCCTTCCCGGCCCTGGGTGAAACACAGGAGAAGTGGGTTCACTGGCTGACACGTGAGGGGGTAGAGTTACAGTAAGGGCTGCGGCTGGACGTTGTGGGGAAATCTCATTTATTTCTATAACTTCCTGCCTGGTTCTCCAAAATCAGTACTACCCTGGGCAACTCCTCACAGGTCAGACTGAAGACAGTAGATGCTCAGTATAAACCAAAGAAAAACGAGGGGCAGACAATGATATATGTGGGCATAGAAAGAGGCGGAAGAGGACTTCTGACCTGTTCTGGCTCAGGACTAACAGGCGTCACCCCATGAGAGGTGACTAATCGAACATGCGTCCATCGATCTGTCATTTATCCAGTATTAGGGACTTCTGAAATAGAGGTGAACACAGGCCAAACCAGTGCCTGGTTCTTATAAAGATCTGGTCAACCAGTGGATGAACGGCTAAGATGCAGTCCCGGTTCCTATCAGTTCCACACAGGGTTCTGTGCAGCTTGTCTCCCGCATGTGTGCTCCCTCTCCTTCCTTAAACCTGATGCGGTTCAGGCTGAGCGGGTACTTCACGATGCAGAGACTCAGGTGTGAAGTTTCACAAGGGAACTACAACCCAGATGGTAGCTTGGCAAGTGTAACTCAGCTGGACAAGCCCAGGAGCACAAGGGTTCACCGGCAGGCAGGTAAAGGAACCCTAAGGTTGGTTTCCAAACCCAAGATTCGGAATCACATCCTTAATTTAGTGGGAAAAGTACCGTGATTGATCAGGAATGGCTAGCAGGTGTTGTGACCTCAGGAAAGGTGAAGTTCAAGGTCCTTTCCAGTATGAACGTCTGTGCGTGCTTTCTCAGTCAGGATCATCCAACCCTGTTCACCTTACCGTGAGCGACTTCATTACTCCATTACGGTTTGCTTCATGAACCACAGTCTTGGTTCTTTTTTTTCCCCGCCCCGCCGGTTACCTTAAGTACTTTAATCACTCAAGCTCACAAAACCTGTGCTGTGATGCAAAAGCAATGTGGCCGCCTTAAGAGAATCGAATTTGATTTGTCAACAGAGGCCAAAAAAAAAAAAAAAAAGTCAAGCGCTTCTTGTAAGTTAATTCCACAAACATTTACCAAACATCTACTACATCAAAGCCTAGGCCATAAAGGACAGCCCCCTTTCCTAGGGGCCAGTGTCTAGTGTTTACAGGAGTCAGGAGGGTGAGTGAAGAGACAGAAACACTTGCTGACGTGCACCATAGCCGTGGCGTTCACCGTGTGTGGCTTGAGTGTTCTTTGGCAGGAAGTTGGGACACGATGCTTATGCGGCTGCCTCGTGTCTGCTGTGGGAGGTGATGTAGCTCCTGGGATACAGCTGCAGGTTGGAAATTGAGGTCTTGGGATTTCAAATCCCCTTCAGCTGAGGCTGCTTGCAAAAGGCTGTCCCGTGCCTGGGAGTGTCCAGGCAGAAGTTGCAAGATGAGAGGAGGGGAGGAGTGACCTGCTTTGGACCCTGGGATGTTCAGAGTCCAGTTTTTGCCAGGATGAGCTGTTCACATCCTTGAAGATGAGACAGAACATTAAGGGAAGCCTTTTTGGTGCTTTGTGCATTAAGCCCCAGCCAGCAGAAGCGCGACTCCTGGGCCGGCAGCGGCAGGCTCGCCTGGTAGAAATGCTCATCCCAGGCCCCTTCCCAGCCCTACTAAGGCAAAACCCAAATTGTGTCAGGAGCCCTGGTGCCTCCTGTGCACCTTGCAGTTTGAGAGGCACTGGTGTATGTGACAAATGCACACATGCCCTCCGCCTCATAGCATAGCATGGTCACAATAATCCTTCCTTCCTTCCTTCCTTCCTTCCTTCCTTCCTTCCTTCCTTCCTTCCTTCCTTCCTTTTCTTTCTTCCTTCCTTCCTTCCTTCCTTCCTTCCTTCCTTCCTTCCTTTCTTTCTTTCTTTCTTTCTTTCTTTCTTTCTTTCTTTCTTTCTTTCTTTCTTTCTTTCTTTCTTTCTTTCTTTCTTTCTTTCTCTTTCCCAGGCAGAGTTAGACAGAGAGAGAAAGAGAGAGAGAGTTATAGACAGTGAGAGAGAGACAGAGAGAAAGGTCTTCTTTCTGTTGGTTCACTCCCCAAATGGCCGCCACGGCTGGAGCTGCACTGATCCGAAGCCAGGAGCTGGGTACTTCCTCCTGGTCTCCCATGGGGTGCAGGGCCCAAGCACTTGGGCCATCCTTCACTGCCCTCCTGGGCCACAGCAGAGAGCTGGACTGGAAGAGGGGCAACTGGGACTGGAGCCTGGGGTGCCGGCGCCGCAGGTGGAGGATTAACCAAGTGAGCCACAGCGCCGGCCGATAATACACTTTCTGTATCTTTTTTTTTTTTTTTTTCATTTTAACTTTCCTAAGTGCTCCTTGTAAGGAGGCTGTACCCTCGATTTCTTAGCGTTGTACCAGGCGCAGGCATGGTTTGTCCTGCTCTGCTACTCTGTTCCTTTGGCATCAGGAGAATCTTCCATCACCACAACCCAGTGAACCCTGCATTCCCCCTCTCCCTTCTCCCCCACTGGTTTTCTAAGAGAAAAGAGACCACACACAGAAAGACATCCATTTCCTCACGGGCAAGTGAGAGGACTATGGGGGAGAGGGGAGGGCGTGAAGGCCAAGGGTATGTGGAGGGAGGCAGGGTAGGGAGCCAGGAAAGCTACAAAGAGAAGCAAAGCTGCTGTGAATCCAGATCTTAAGGAGCAAGCAGTAGTTATGGCTTTCTACCCTGTGGGATTTCTCCTTCCTTCCTTCCTTCCTTCCTTCCTTCCTTCCTTCCTTCCGAGATTTATTTATTTATTTATTTATAAGTCAGAGTTACGCGGAGAGAGAAGGAGAAGCAGACAGAGAGATCTTCCACCTTCTGGTTCACTCCCCAGATGGCCACAATGGCCAGAGTTGTACCGATCTGAAGCCAGGAGCCAGGAGCCTCTTCCGGGTCTCCCACATTGGTGCAGAGGCCCAAGGACTTGGGCCATCTTCTGCTGCTTTCCCAGGCCACAGCAGAGAGCTGGATCAGAAGTGGAGCAGCCAAGACTCAAATCAGCACCCATATGGGATGCCAGCACTGCAGGCGGTGGCTTTACGTGCTAGGCCACAGCGCCGGCCCTGGTATTTCTCTTTTCTCGCCTTCGTTTTTGTCACTCATTCTGCAGCTGTTCATTGAGATGCCAACTCTGGGTCAGCTCCTGCTCCTGTGCTGAGGATACCAGAGGAAGCAGCCACCCTCGAAGCATTGAGATGAGTGGGAGACTCACTGGTCCATAGGCTTCCAGGTAGGGAAAAGGCCAGGCAGAGGCCCTGGCCATGTGCTGGTGGGGTATGTTGTGGCTGGGCAGGCCTCCCTCATAGGCTGTGGCAGCAAAGTAACTGGATTCCAGGGCTGTTGAGTGCATGTGAACACTCTATATAAAGCAGATAAAAAGACCCCAGGGTCCTCTACCTTACCAGATCTTTTCTTTGGGATTAATTTAATGAGGTGCATGCTGTCCTGGATGTTTTACATGCACCAACTCATTGATCCCTCACAGTCCTGTGAAATCAGTAGCAAAATGAGGAGCAAGCCATTGTGACACCGTGAAAAAGTTGCTGAGCCAGACTCCGAACCCCTTTGTTGCCAAATCTGTGTTCCTGTCCACTGCAGGCTAAAGAAAGGCTGGTGGATGGATACAGAGGAGACATTTCTGCTCTGAGCTTCATTTTTGGAATGGAAGAGAATGCTTTATTTTATTTGAGAGGCAGAGTGACAGAGAGAGAGGGCGAGATAGAGAGATCTTCCATCTTCTGGTTCACTCCCCAAATGGGTGCAAAAACTAGGGCTAGGCCATGCCAAAGCCAGGAGCCAGGAACTCCTTCCAGGTCTCCCATGTGGGTGGCAGAGGCCAAGTATTTGGACCATCTTCCACTTTCCCATGTGCTTTAGTAGGGAGCCAGATCAGAAGCAGAACAGCCTGGACTCAAAGAGGGGCTCTGATATGGGATGCCAGCACAGCTAGCAGTGGCTTAACTTGCTGTACCACCGTGCAGGCCCAGTAGGACTCATTTGGAATAGAAATGCTTTACTGGCCACTAAACAGGAAAGCTGCCTGGATACCTTCTCATCAGACACGGGCTGTGATGGACGGTGAGAGGCAGGAGACAGCAGGATGTTGAAGGGCTCATCCATGTCCAGAGGCCCCTGAAACAGGCAGCTCCACACTTGAGGCTATCAGGAACACTCTGCTGGGCACTTGCCTTTATTCGATCCTCCCCCTCTGTGAAATCCTGGGGACTGTCAAATAAATGACAAGACTCATTTTACAAGTAGACCAGAAGTCTGCGGTGGCGAGTCGGAGCCGATTGCCTATCTTATCTTGAGTCATCAGTCTCTCATTCAGCCTTCCACAAACAACTCTGCGTTGTGAGACTTGAGCAAGGGCCCGATGGAGTGGGCATATCCCAGGGTCCTGGCCTAGTGTGAGCCTGAGAGACTGAGAAATGCACCCCTACCCCCAGCCCCTGCTTGGAGGGCTTGGCTCACTGGCCAGAGCAGCGGGAAAACTCAGGTGTTTTGACTCTGAGTGTGGCCCTAGCTCTAAGAACGATGCTGACCGCAGCCCTGGTTCACTCCCCAGATGGCCACAATGGCTGGAGCTGTGCCAATCTGAAGCCAGGAGCCAGGAGCTTCTTCTGGGTCTCCCACGTGGGTGCAGGAGCCCAAGGACTTGGGCCATCTTCTACTGCCTTCCCAGGCCATAGCAGAGTGCTGGATCAAAAGTGGAGCAGCCAGGACTCAAATGCCACAATGCCGATGATGAGGACCTTAGGGTATACTTTGTGCTTACTGTGCTCTAACTATGTGGTGTGTGCCATTCATGCAGCCACCTTACTAACCTAGATGACCCCTTTTTGGATAAGGAAATCAAGCTCCAGAGAAGACGTAATAACTGTCCGATTTCATATAAAGATACTACAAAAATTCATGGAAAATGGGAGTAAAATGTAAGTTTTTTGTGTGCAAAAGTATTTTTAAATCCATGCATAGTTTTGTTTGTAATGCACATTTTCCATGAACATTTGAAGTATCCTCATATCTGCTCAAGGGTAGAGCTGAGACTGAAACCTCAGCGTTGGTTTGTAGTTTCTTACTCCTTGTTTAGGGCAGGAGAACAGTTTTCTAACAAAGCTGAATCACAGACTTCAGACTAGCTTCAGAAGCAGATGCTTTTCTGGTTGAGTGTGGGACACTCACCCTCTCCCCCATCTCGTCTTTCCCTGGGGCTCCTCTTACCTTGCTTTCTGCTTAGCACCAAAGACTCAGGTTGGAGCTTAAGAAATCAAATCAGATGAAACCGGAAGACAGCATCATAAGAAACATCGACTCAGCCAAGTCTCTATCTGGCCATATTGTTTTCTGATTATCAGATGAGTACTTTGTCCCTAGGAAGCAAGATATGTCAAGAGGCAGGGCTCTGTGACATTACCCGACTTGAACAGTACAGGTTTTGCAGGGCAGCAACGAGTCTAGGGTCTGGGGTCAGGCACTCCGGGGTTAAAATCCAACTCCACAACCTCTGATGCTGAACAGAGAACCGCAGCTTCCACAGTGTGTTCATGCGTAAGGCAGGAATTGTGATAATCCTGTTTTGCTGGGTTATTGGAGGATTGAATGAGACAATGCACACGAAGCACTTTGCTGGATGTCTGGCAGAAGTTAAGTGTTTGATAAATGGAATCTGGTATCTGTGCACAAATATTGGCGTCTATTTTCTACATTGGCTTCAGCATGAGATTGCATTGTACCCAGTAGGTGCTCTGGCTTTCTTCATGGAGATCTTGTGTTTCTTATAAAGTTTATTATTAGGACTTTGAACTTGCTGATTGCTATTTTGAGTTGGAATTTTTCTGTTGTGATGTCTTTGAAACATTTTCAGTTGTGGAATATTGTAAATATGCTGGAAAAAAAAACTAAAAATGAGCAATTTTAGCCCAAACTAAATTGGTTAATTAATTCCAGCCCTTTCTCAATGCAGAGCACATCTGCCAGGCCAAAGGACCCCTCCCTGGCAAACCAAGGGAATCATTCTCCCTCCGAAATTGACTGAGGGGTGGCCTACCCATTGCGTTGTCTGGGAGACACGGGTACACTTTTCACAGTGATGAGCAAGGTTGTCATGATTAATATCTAATTTCTTATCCTCCAACCCCCTCCTCCCACTGAGAACACAGCCACCATAAATACTGATAATAGACAGATCATTGTCTTGTACAAGCTCTTGAATGTGAATAAATATCAATGCTGAATAGTTTTCCATTTTAGGATGCACAGATATCTATTTGGATAAAAATGTACTGGCACCTCTACATTATTTCTGATTTATTTATCATTAAAAGCTTCATGGTGATCATGAACATGCTTGATGAGCATCTTTGAATGATTTTCTGAGTATTTTATTTTTTCTTTTTAAAATTTATTTAAGAGGCAGATAAAAAAGAGACAGGTCCCATCTGCTGATTCACTCCCAAATCACTGTAATGACTGAGGCTGGGCTGGGCTGGAGTTGAGAGCCAGGAAATCCAAGTCTCAGGTGGGTGGCATGGACCCAATTACTTAAACCATCACCAATGTCTCCCAGAGTTAACAGTGGCAGGAAGCGAGGGTCAGGAACCAGAACTAGGTGTTAAACTCAAGTACTCCAGTGGGGGCTGTGAGCATCTTTTTTAAAGATTTATTTATTGATTTGATTTTTATTTATTTATTTATTTATTGATAGGCAGAGTGGACAGTGAGAGAGAGACAGAGAGAAAGGTTTTCCTTTTCCATTGGTTCACTCCCCAGTGGCCACTGCGGCCAGCGTGCTGCAGCTGGCGCACCGCGCTGATCTGAAGCCAGGAGCCAGGTGCTTCTCCTGGTCTATGCGGGTGCAGAGCCCAAGGACTTGGGCCATCCTCCACTGCACTCCCGGGCCACAGCAGAGAGCTGGACTGGAAGAGGGGCAACCGGGACAGAATCCGGCGCCCCGACAGGGACTAGAACCCGGTGTGCCGGCTCCACAGGTGGAGGATTAGCCAAGTGAGCTGAAGACCCGGATGCTGTGAGCATCCTAACTGGTATTTTAACTGCTAGGTCAAACCCACACCCAGATTTCTGATCATTTAGAGTCTTATTGCAGTACCAAAAGATTTGCACATTTAAGGGTTTTTAATACTGAGAAATTTATACTCCCACATCTCCACCACCACTGATTAATAGCTCATCATTGCAAAGTTAAGGTTTTAAAAAATCTTTTTGATTTCTCATAATCTCAGCTTACATTTATTTTTTAATGATAGAGTAATTTCTCCCATATTTATTGACTATTTGCATTTCTTCTTTAAATATATTGTGTCTTATTCCTTTCTTATTGGCTTATAAGAGCTCTATAGAAAAAACAAAATCCCATTTTTTAAAATTTATTTGACAGGTAGAGTTATAGACAGTGTGAGAGAGAGAGAGAGAGAGAGAGAGAAAGTTCTTCCTTCCGCTGGTTCACTCCCCAAATGGCCGCCACGGCCGGTGCTGTGCCAATCCGAAGCCAGGAGCCAGGTGCTTCTTCCTGGTCTCCCATGGGGTGCAGGGCCCAAGCACCTGGGCCATCCTCCACTGCACTCCCGGGCCACAGCAGAGAGCTGGCCTGGAAGAGGAGCAACCGGGACTAGAACCTGGTGCCCATATGGGATGCTGGCGCCACAGGCAGAGGATTAACTAAGTGAGACACAGCGCCGGCCCCAAAATCCCATTTCTGATGAAAATTGTGTTTCTTCACAGTTTGCCACTTGCATCTTCATCTAATTTTATTTTTTATAAATATTGTTTGTATTCATTTGAAAGTAGAGTTACAGGGAGAGAGGGAGAGACACAGAGCAGGAGAGATCTTCCTTCCACTGGTTCACTCCCCTAATGGCTGCCACAGCCAGAGCCAAACCAGATCCAGAATCTTGGAACTCCAACTGGATCTCCCATGTGGATGGCAGGGGCTCAAGCAGTTGGGCCATCTTCTGTTGCATTCCCAGGCACATTGCAGGGGGCTGGATTGAACGTAGAGCAGCCAGGACTCAAACCAGTGAACATATGGGATGTCAGCATTGCAGGTGGTGGCTTAGCCCACTGTACCGTGATGTTGGCCTCTTAATTTTGTTTAAAAATATCTTTGAATGTGAATTTTTTAAAATTTTACTTTTTTCTATTTATACTGATTTGAGATGCTATCAATCCTTACTATTTTTCTGCTATAGAGTTTTCTTTCGAATTTACTTGAGTTTATTGGTTCATTTTTTGTTGGTGAATATTGATAATATGCAGTATTTCATTATTAAATGTTTATTTATGTTTTATGCTTCACTGCACATATAGAACTTCTGATGCACTCCTGCAGAGTTTCTTTGGAACCTAATCACACAATGTCCATGAGAGGAAGCGCCGAGCCACAGGGTGCATTAGTGGGCTACGGCCACCATGGTAGCCCAATGGCTCAAACCACGGAAATCCATGGCCTCACAGTTCTGGGGCCTTGAAGAGTAAAGTCCAAGTGTTGGCAAGATTGGCTCCTTCTGTGAGCTGTGATGGAAGAGTCTCTTCCTGGCCATTCCCCTGGCTTGTGGGTGACTGTCTTCCCCCTTCGATTTGCACATCCTCTTTTTTCTATGCACGTCTGTCTCTACTTCCAAATTTCCACCATTGTAGTGGGTCAGGGTCCACTCTAAACACCTCATTTAAAAAAAGGTTTACTTATTTATTTGAAAGTCAGACTACAGAAAGGCAGAGAGAGTGAGAAAGAGAGAGAGAGAAAGAGAGAGAGAGAGAGGTCGTCCATCCACTGGTTCACTCCCCACATGGCCACAATGGCAGGAGCTGTGCCGATCCAAAGCCAGGAGCCTGGAGCTTCTTTTGGGTCTCCCACACGGGTGCAGGAGCACAAGCACTAAGGCCAATTTCCACTGCTTTCCCAGGCCATAACAGAGAGCTGGATCAGAAGTGGAGCAGCCAGGACTCAAACCGGTGTCCATATGGGATCTCGGCATTGCAGGCGGCAGTTTTACCCGCTAGGGCACAGCGCCAGCCCTAAACACCTCATTTTAACCTGATTACATTGGCCATGACCCCATTTTTGAGTAAGGTTGCATTCTGAGGTCCTCAGAGTTACAAGTTCAGCATGCAAATTTGTGGCCGGAATGGAGGTGGGACTTGTAGGTTGGTTTGCTCCCATTTTCTGGTTCACTTCTGAATACTGGAAACAGCCGAGGAGCCCAAACCAGAGGCAGGGAACTCAGTTCAGATCTCCCATGTGAGTTGCAGGAACTCAACTACATAAGCCATCGCCTGCTGCCTCCCAGTGTCTACACTGGCAGGAAGCTGGAATCAGGAGCAGGAGCAGCGAAGTGCACCCAGGCACTCTGACGTGAGATACCGACTCCATATAGGATAAATGTGAACATCATGAGAATATATGTATCATCCTGTTACCAAATTTCTCTCCAAAGTTCTACAGCAACCTATAGCCCCATCTGCAGCACCTGTAACCTCAGGTTTCTTTCTTTTTTAAAAAAATATTTTACTTATTTCTTTATTTGAGAGGTGGAGTTATAGGGAGAGACAGAGAGAAAGTTCACTCTGCAAATGGCCGCAATGGCTGGAGATGGGCTGGTATGAAGCCAGGAGCCAGGAGCTTCTTCTGGATCTTCCAGGTAGGTGCAGGAGCCTAAGCACTTGGGCCGTATCTGCTGCTTTTCCAGACACATTAGCAGGGAGTTGGATCAGAAGTGGAGCAGCCAGGACTTGAACCACAGCCCATATGGGATGCCAGCACCACAGGCAGCAGCTTTACCTGCTACACCACAGTGGCAGCCCTTATAAAACATTTTCATATCTTTGGTTAGATTTTCTTCCAGCCAACTTATAGTTCCCTGTGTGGAAAGCCTTTATCTAGGACTATATTTTCTAATTTACTGTTTCAAACAAAAATCAGTACTATTTATTGTTATATGTTGATCTTTTCTCAAGTGATCTTGCTGTAATATTCAAAGTTCTAACAATTTATCTCTCAGATTTTTCTATTTAACCTAAATATGAGAGTAATTTGTCTTTCTTTCCTTTCTTGTATTTTAAAAATGTTTGCCTTTGTCCTATTGCATTGGCTAGAACACCCAGTATAGTGTGCAACAGGAGAGGAGTAACTGCCCTCCTGGTTTATGCCTGGTTTTAATGTGAATGTCTGAAGATTCACCAATGAGTGTATTTGCCCTAGACTTTTGATTAACTCATTGATTCTTGAATTCATTGCTTGCTGAGGGCTTCTTATCATAAGTGACTGTTGAATGTCGTTGTGTGCTGATCCGGCATTTGTAGAGGACATTATATGGTTTTCTCCATTGTAGTTTCTTTGTGTTGAACCATGCTTGCATTCCTGAGATATGTTTACCATATTTCTCAATTTAATTTACCAATATTTTATTTGGAGTGAATGTGTCCTCTATTGGTATTTTCCTTGTCCAGTTTAGATAAAATGGTTGTAAATTTAGTTATCTGCTCTTCTTCCAGTTATCAACTTGTATAATATTTGTAGAAGCTTCCAGTCACACCTTCTTATGTCCTTTTTGCCAATGGCAGTGCTGTCTACTGTCTTTAAGCACTCATGATGTATCCAGATGTGCTTTTTATTATTATTATTTGACAGGTAAAATTGTAGACAGTGAGAGAGAGAGAGACAGAGAGAAAGGTCTTCCTTCCGCTGGTTCACTCCCCAAATGGCCACCACAGCTGGCGCTGTGCCAATCTGAAGCCAGAAGCCAGGTGCTTCTTCTTGGTCTCCCATGCAGGTGCAGGGCCCAAGCACTTGGGCCATCCTCCACTGCACTCCCAGGCCACAGCAGAGAGCTGGACTGGAAGAGGAGAAACCGGGACAGAACCGGTGCCCATATGGGATGCCGGCACCGCAGGCGGAGGATTAACCAAGTGAGCCACAGCGCCGGCCCTCCAGATGTACTATTTATTTGTCAATTTTGTTTCAAAATGTCCTCAACTTAGAATTTTTGACTTTATGACTTTGTGAAAGTGATATGCATTCATGAAAGCCATGCTTCGATTGGACCCTTTTCTGTGCCAGCATACACGACATTAACCTCTGTCAGGATGCTGGCAGTGCAGCAGCGACAGCTGCCAGTCAGTTCCAGGATCCTGGAGGCAACCACCAACACCACACAGTGTTCTCTGTGGCTAAGCAAGGATGCTCAGTAGATTAAGCGTGTTAAGTGCACTTTCAATTTATGGCATTTTGGGTTTATTGGGACATAGCCCCAGTGTAGGTCAAGGGCTGTGTTTACATGTGGGAACTTCTAAGAGTTCGTGGAAATAGAGTTAAATAGAAATAGAATTAAAAAGTAATTTTATTTTGGTGTAATAAGAATAGAAATACATGCATTTGAGTGCAAAAAGTCCATGAAAAATGAATTTTGTAGAAGAATCACGGATGGTTTTAATTTTTTTTTTTTTTTTGCATTGAAATGAACTGATCTGGGGTGTTGGGGTGGATGGTGTATCATCCCATGTTAGAGTGCTTCTTTGATTTCCGGCCACTCTGTGTCCAATCCTCCTTCCTGCCAAAGCACCAGGAGCTGACAGATGACGGCTCAAGTGCTTGGGTCCCTGCCACCCAGGTGAGAAACCTGGGTTGACTTCCAGGCTCCGAGCTTCAGCCTGGCCCAGCCCTGGCTGTTGTAGGCGTTTGAGTAGTGAATAAACAGATAGACGATCTCTCTCTGTGTCTCTGCCTTTCAGATAAAGTGAACATACATACAACATTTTAAAAAGGAAATCAACCTTTTAATTCCACTTTCCAGGAATGTTTTGAAGTACTCTGTGTTTTCTAGAAAGTCAAGGACACCGTTTCAGTTTGTCTTAAGCTTTTTGAAGAACCCACTGACGGCAGTTCTGGCCCCCTTTTCATTCCTGCGTCTGCTTCCTTGATCATGCGTGGTTTAAGCCTATTTGAGTTTCCTCAACTTGAAGCTAGAGGCGTTCTGACTGAGAGGCGCAGAGAAACAGGAAAGGGTGTACCTTCTCGCCGCAGTGACAAACTCAGGGATCATCTGCCACACCACCATGATGCTTCATGCTCCCTTTTGCTCCCTGCCTTCAGCGCTCTACTAGCTGTTGCTTCCTCCCAGAAGCCTTCCCTGGCCATCCCCACTCCTGGCAAACCTGGAGGTTCTTCTTACGTGTCTCTCCATGACAGCCCTTGCCAGTCTGAATAGGAACCATTTGTCTTTCCTGTTAAATGGAACACACATCCAAGGCAAGGGAACACTCATCATTTATCCCCCAGAGGCCTGCAAGAGCCTTGTTTATAACAAGCACTCAATGAACGCTTTCTCAACACAGCTGCAAACAGAGCAGCGAGGTGCAAGTCTGGGCTGAGCATAGGCCCAGAGAGAGCACTCTGCCCTGAACACATCAGCCTGGAGCTGTAAAAATCCATGCACAAGGGGTTGCATGTGTGGATACAGACAGCTCACCCCGGTGGCGAAGCAGCTTTCCCTCTGCTTGGCTCCCGCCTCTTCCTCCGTGTCAGCTGTACAGTAGGGACGTGGCAGAATGACCCACAGCAGCTTTTTAAAAAACTTTAAGGAAACATAAGGAGATACGAAAGAATACAGACAATTCACTGAGTTTAGGAAGACAATTAATGATATGTATGAGAAATTCAGCTAGGAGAGATCACAAAAAAAGAACTAATCAGAAATCTTGGAGCTAAAGAATTCAATAAATGAAATTAAAAATACAGCTATTTCCTAAAATATTTGTTTATATTTGTCTTTTAAGTGTTTATTAGAGTACATCAGTGACTCCAATTAGGTCTTTAGTTATCTGTGGGGGAAGATTTTAAAAATTAATTTTTTAAATACATAGAAAGCTATTAAAAAATTCTTTCCTTTCTGTGTGTTTCCTGAATTTGTGTTTTTGAAGAAATATGTGCATTTCATGTAAGTTGCCAAAATTGTTGGTGTAACAATTGTTAGCATCCTTTCAAAAAATTAAAAATAGAGCTACCTTATGTTGCAGCAATCTCATTCCTGAGTATATAGCCAAAGGAAATGACATCTGTCCTTTGGAGGAGACATCTGAACTCTCATGTTTATTCTAACACTATTTATAATAGCCAAAAATTTGAATCAACTTGAGTGTCCATCAGCAGATGAATGGATAAAGAAATATTATACATATATATACATATATGTGTGTATATATGTATGTACATATATTTACATGCAGTGGAATATTATTCAGCCATGAGAAGGGTTGAAATCCTGTCATTTGTGACAACATGAGTAATCCAGAGGACAGATGTTAAGTGAAATAAATAATTCACGGGGCCAGCGCCACGGCGCACTAGGTTAATTCTCTACCTGTGGCGCCGGCATCCCATATGGACACCGGGTTCTAGTCCCGGTTTCTCCTCTTCCAGGCCAGCTCTCTGCTGTGGCCCGGGAAGGAAGTGGAGGATGGCCCAAGTGCTTGGGCCTTGCACCCGCATGGGAGACCAGGAGAAGCACCTGGCTCCTGGCTTTGGATTAGCACAGCTCCATCCATTGTGGCCATTTGGGGAGTGAACCAGCATAAGGAAGACCTTTCTCTCTGTCTGTCTCTCTCTCACTGTCTGTAATTCTACCTGTTAAATAAATAAATAAAAATCTCCTGACGGCGCGTCTGACGCTGAGTTGGGTGGGGTAGAGAGTAGGGGGCGGTAGTCGGGGGTGGTGGGAGAAGGAGGAGGCAGCGAATCACTTATAAATGGTGCCCAAGCAGGACCCAAAGCCTAAATTCCAGGAGGGTGAGCGAGTATTGTGCTTTCATGGGCCTCTTCTTTATGAAGCAAAGTGTGTAAAGGTTGCTATAAAGGACAAACAAGTGAAATATTTTATACATTACAGTGGTTGGAATAAAAATTGGGATGAATGGGTTCCAGAGAGCAGAGTACTTAAATATGTGGACACCAATCTGCAGAAACAGCAAGAACTTCAGAAGGCCAACCAGGAGCAGTATGCAGAGGGAAAGATGAGAGGGGCTGCTCCAGGAGAGAAGACATCTGGTCTGCAACAGAAAAATGTAGAAGTGAAAACCAAAAAGAACAAACAGAAAACACCTGGAAATGGAGATGGCGGCAGTACTAGTGAGACCCCTCAGCCTCCTCGGAAGAAAAGGGCCCGTGTAGATCCTACTGTTGAAAATGAAGAAACATTCATGAACAGAGTAGAAGTTAAAGTAAAGATTCCTGAAGAGCTCAAACCATGGCTTGTTGATGACTGGGACTTAATTACAAGACAAAAACAGCTGTTTTATCTTCCTGCGAAGAAGAATGTGGATTCCATTTTGGAGGATTATGCAAATTATAAGAAATCTCGTGGAAACACAGATAATAAGGAATACGCTGTTAATGAAGTTGTGGCAGGGATAAAAGAATACTTCAACGTAATGCTGGGCACTCAGCTGCTCCATAAATCTGAGAGACCACAGTACGCTGAAATCCTCGCAGATCATCCTGATGCACCAATGTCCCAGGTGTATGGAGCGCCACATCTACTGCGATTATTTGTGCGAATTGGAGCGATGTTGGCCTATACACCTCTGGATGAGAAGAGCCTTGCTTTGTTACTGAATTATCTTCATGATTTCCTAAAGTACCTGGCAAAGAATTCAGCAACTTTGTTTAGCGCCAGTGATTATGAAGTGGCTCCCCCTGAGTACCACTGGAAAGCTGTGTGAGAGGCGGCACACTCACTCACTAATATTGGTATCTCTGTAAACACATTTTTGTTTTTAGTCCTTCTCTTGTACAAATGATGTACTTTGAAGATGTTAGTGTATAACAGAATTGATGTTTGTTTTCTGTTTGATTTTGAACAGAGAAATAAAAGGGGTTGCAGCTCCTTTTTTTCTTTTCTTACTTTTTCATTTCAAAGTTGCTACCAGTGTATTCAGTGATGGACAACAGAGGGACATGCTGTAGAGTGTTTTATTGCCTAGTCGACAAAGCTGTTTTTGAATGCTGGTGGTTCTATTCCTTTGACACTACGCACTTTTATAATATGTGTTAATGCTATATGACAAGATGCTCTGATTCTTAGTGCCAAAGGTTCAATTCAGTGTATATAACTGAACACACTCATCCATTTGTGCTCTTTTTTTTTTTTTTTAATGGTGCTTAAAGTAAAGAGCCCATCCTTGGCAAGTCATCCATGTGGTTCCTTAGGCATTTTATCTTTGCTCAAACTGTTGAAGAATGGTGGCTTGTTTCATGGTTTTTGTATTTGTGTCTAATGCACGTTTTAACACAATAGACGCGATGCATTGTGTAGCTACAGTTTTCTGGAAAAGTTGATCTTTTAGGAATTGTTTTCCAGATATTCAATAAAGTTTTTCTTTAAATTTCAAATAAATAAATATCTTTAAAAAAAGAAAGAAAGAATCCAGGCTCAGAAAGAAAATACTACATTATCTACTGCATTATCTCACTCACTTGTGGACTCTAAAAAAGTTGATATCTTAGAATTTGGAAATAGAACAGTGGTTACGAAAGGTAGGGAACTAAAGAGGGTAGGGGGCAAGTAGAGAAGCTGTTTGATGAGTACAATATTGCAGTTAAATAGGAGGAACAAGTTGTGGTGTTCTACTGCCCTGTAGGGCAACTGTAGTCAACAATAATGAATTATGCATTTCAAACAAGTAAGGAGAGGATTTTCAATGTTCTCACCAGAAATGCTTAATGTCTGAAGTGATAGATATGCTAATCACTATAGTTTGATCATTACACAATATATATGTGAATTGAAACATTACATGTGGGGCCGGTGCTGTGGCGCAGCGGCTTAATGCCCTAGCCGGCAGTGCCAGCATCCCATATGGGCACTGGTTTGAGACTTGGCTGCTCCACTTCCGATCCAGCTCTCTGCTATGGCCTGGGAAAGCAGTGGAGGATGGCCCAAGTCCTTGGGCCCCTGCATCCGCATGGGAGACCTGAAAGAAGCTCCTGGCTCATGGCTTTGGATTGGCACAGCTCCAGCCATTGTGGCCAATTGTGAACCAGCAGATGGAAGACCTCTCTCTCTCTCCCTCTCTCTCTCTGCCTCTCCTCTCTGTGTAGCTCTGACTTTAAAATAAATAAATAAATCTTTTATAAAAAAGTTACATTGTACCCTACAAATATGTATGTGTAGTTATGTGTCAATCAAAAATCAATCAATTAATTTTGAAAGAAAGAAAAGGTCATGCTATTCCCAGCACCCCACCTCCCCACATACTCCCTCTTGGAGCGCTCCTTCTTATATCCAGCTGCCATGGTAAAATGTGTGAGAATCCAAACCCACGGAGGATGGTTCCAGTTGTCAGTCCCAGCTACAGACAGCCTTCCAGTCTTCCCAGCCATCTGACATGTAATAGAAGAATCCTTCAAATAATTCCAGCCCCCAGCCATGTGATGTTACATCTGAGGTCCCAGAGGGTTTGGAGTAGAAAACGGTACCTCCACGTTTGATGACAATTCTCCACGGGTCTCTCAAATGATTGTGTGTCTTGTAAGAAGACACTGTTATAGTGCAACTGCAGAAGAAAGAGCAGGATTGCTTACACCTTGGAGGACAAAAGTAGTGAACTGTATCATGAAGAAACCATCTTGCTCTGGCTACAGGCAAGCATGCTAACTCCCCATCATAAAAGGTTTGGGTTCCCCAAGCTCAGCATTCCTCTCCTATGATGCTACTCACTGCGTGTGCAGGGGGCACCTGGCTCTCTCTTCGTCTACCTGTAGGAGCTGGACCTCAAGGAAATGTCCCAGGAAATTACTGATACTCAGACTGGTGAAATCCTTTGTCTCTGACGCAGGGGTCTCCTATCCACCTGCATGCATGAAGCTGTGGCAGGATGGCCTCTTGGGTTACAAACCTCCCACCCTTCATAATTCTTCATACCCTAGCATGCCCTGTCTGAGTTCATGATCCATAGTCCCCATGAAGGTAATGAGGTGATTTATGGTTACACCATAAATTTGAAGTGAATTTGCAGCAATAGGTAACCAGAGAGGTGGCCAATTTCTTTTCTTTGGGAGTCTACAGGCTAGGAGTAAGAATAAGACATGATGTAAATAGAAACTAGAGGCAGAGCCACCACATATAGGGTGTCCTAGATGGGCCAGGGGAGACACTTAAACACTCAAGTGTTTCCTCCAAGTGTACATTCACATGCATTGGTTTTTCATAGAGTCCTAGGGAACTGTGGGGGTAAAGATCATTGAAGTTGAAGGTCTACACACAGGTCTGCTGAACAGGGAGGGCCCTCATGAAGACTGAAGACATGGAGGTTTGGGACGTGGCGCGGAAGCTGTGACCCAGCCAGGCCGGTGCTGTGCTTGCATTTAGGGGAAGTGGCCGCACAGATGGCTCCAAAGAGCTCCTATTCCTAATCCTGGGATCGTTGGTGCCCAAGCAGTTTGCCTACGGGGCACACCTAACTGAGAGTCACACACAGGGATGGAGTGCCTGTCTCCAATACAAAAACACAGTTGACTGAGGTGGGTGCTCAGGAACCAGTGCCCTGGGACGGTGGCCTTGAGAGGTGGCCGGGAGACTGAGGTGCAGAGCTGCTGGGAACACTGGAGGCACCAGCGGATCTCCAGCTCCACTGGTGATGAAGAGGCAGCCAGATGGCAAAGGAGGGGCCTTCTCAGGATGCCAGTCAGCCTGTCGGGCCTGGCCCCGGGGCCTGCGCAGCCAATGGGAGAGCTTTGCCCTTCAGCCATCAGGACAGACCGGGATATGTTGTCGTCCCAGAGGATCTCACCATACGTGCGTCTTCAAATAACACAAATGCTCTGGGGGTCGGTGGAGAGAGACAGGCAGGGAAGTGCAGCGTCGGAGGACTTTGCGCCAGGCAGTGCTCCCTCGGGGACCCACGCTGATGGAGACTGCCATCTTCTCTCGCTGCTGTGTCCACACGCAGCCCAGGACTCGCTGTCATAGGCCGAGAGACCATGGAGCACTGGGCACCAACTCTTACGTGCTTCCTCCAGCAAGCGGCACACACCCGTTCCTCTCGTTTCATTGACCAACGCAAGTCAGATGGCCGTGAGTTGTGTGAAGGGCTGAAGGACGAGAGCGGTGCTGGCCTGCACCTGGAAGGAGAGGTGCGTTGGTGAGATGTCGTCACTAGCAGTTGTCACAGCGCTGCTGGGTGAGTGTGGGCTGCCTTGCTGGGGGCCCTCGGCACAGGATAGAGATGGGGCCCTCACCCTCTCCCTTTGTGAGCCCAGTGCAAAAGGATACCACCCGAGTAGGGACCTGGCCACAGAACCCTCTCTGCCCTCGTTGGACTTGAGGTTTCCAAGGTGCAGCCTCCACCACGCCGTTTTCATCCTGTGGTACAGGAGAAAGATAGACCTGAGAAGGGAGCAGTGCGCCGTTCCCGAAGCGCAGTCAGGACTGAGGCATTTCCTGTTCTGTTCTCCTTCTGTTCTGCTGATTATATGCAGGGGGAGACTCACAGGTCGGGCTAATTTGCCCCTTGTATTCCTAACCCTTGGGAACGTCTCTTTTTCACAGGGAACACAGATCTGTGCGTCTGACTTAGGTAATATGTTTTCCTCGTGATTATTTATCTTTATGATTACCCTGTTTAAGACAAGAGATACTGGTTTTCAGTCTACTTTTTCATATGCTTCTTTCTAAAGACGTTTAAGAAGGTGCCCACAGCCCATATTGGAGTACCTGAGTTCAGCTAGCAGCTCCAGCTCCTCATTCTAGCTTCCTGCTAGAAATGGCTGGGAGGCAGGGGTGATGGTTCAAGTAGTTGGGCCCCTGCCACCCACATGGGAGAGCTGGATTGGATTCCCAGCTCCCTCTTCGATTCCAGCTCAGCTGTAGCCATTGAGACCATTTATGGAGTGAACAAGCAGATGGAAGATTCTCTCTCCTTCCCACTTTCCCTCCCTCCCTCCCTCCCTCCCTCCCTCCCTCCCTCTCTCTTTCTCTTTATCTCTCTCTCCCTCTCTCTTTTTGTATCTTCCTCCCTCTATAACTCTCCCTTCCAAATACATAAAATAAATCCTAAAAAAATGAATCATAAACTTTCAGAAAGAGCTGTTTCACAAAAAGTTCTAAAAGCAGGATTACTTGTATGAGAATTGACCCTGGCCGGTGCCACGGCTCAACAGGCTAATCCTCCGCCTAGTGGCGCCAGCACACCGGGTTCTAGTCCCGGTCGGGGGGGCCGGATTCTGTCCCGGTTGCCCCTCTTCCAGGCCAGCTCTCTGCTATGGCCCAGGAGTGCAGTGGAGGATGGCCCAAGTGCTTGGGCCCTGCACCCCATGGGAGACCAGGAGAAGCACCTGGCTCCTGGCTTCGGATCAGCGCGGTGCGCCAGCCGCAGTGCACCGGCCACTGGGGGGTGAACCAACGGTAATGGAAGACCTTTCTCTCTGTCTCTCTCTCTCTCTCTCACTATCCACTCTGCCTGTCCAAAAAAAAAAAAAAAAAAAAAGAGAGAGAGAGAGACAGAGAGAGAGAAAAGAAAGAAAAGAAAAAAGAGAGAGAGAGAGAGAGAGAGAGAATTGACCCCAAACGACAAAGGTGTTAAGAAAGTGACTGAGGTGTGGCCAGAGGGTCTTTAACACTTCATTTTCCCGGTGGGACAACCATGGCAGGGCAGGATTCGAACTCAGGCAGTCTGGGTCCAGAGTCTGTCCTCTGGTGTTCAGTTATCACCTGATGGCTACGTCACTTAAACACAAACCATGTGGAGCTCCCAGGCCTCATTCCATCCTCTGGGAAGTGGGGATAATAAGGGTGCTTCTCTCTTGGGTTTATGTGCAGGTGAGATGGGCGCTAGCACATGCATCTCTCAGGAGAACATCGGCAGCGCTGTAGGGGTGATTCCTGTGATCGCTGTGGCCGGGCCAGTGCCTGCCCTGAGTCCACCTCTCCCCAGCTGCCTCCCTTCCGCAGGTCAGGCCTGGGACTGAAGTTCAGCGAAGGAGGGCATTTAAGTCTGTTTTTATTTATTGGAAGCAAATGTTTTCCGTGAAAGTGAAGTAATCGAGTTAGTGATCACCAAACTAGGCCACCCCGGCTCTGGCCTTTGTTGCAATCAGTTTTTCCAGCAGCAATGACTGCTCACAAAAGGGAGCTCAGCCGCTGCCCCACCCCAGCCCCCAGTTCTCTCTGCTCATTGCTGTGTTCATTAATCTACTTCAATTGGTCACGTTCAGGTGGGAGTGGCGGACTGCCTGGCTGCGGCAGCTCTCCCCATACATCCAGGGGACCTGGGGCGGGGAGAGGCGGAGGGGGAGGTGGAGGTACAGCAGGCCAATTGCCTGGTCAGCCGTGTGATGTCTCAGAGCCCGGAGCAGCCCCCGCAGGAGCAGAGACAGACACATGAGGGTGTCGATCAGCAGGGCGTTGTCAGTCACAGTCTGCCACACAGCTCCGGGTGGCTCCTGGCCTTTCTCGCCCAGTCCTTGGACTCCAGGCTGAGCGCAGACACCGTCCTCCACTGTGTTTCTGGACGAAAGCTGTGTAAAGACCAAAGAGCCTGGACTGCCGAGTCAGCAAGTGTGACTTCCAGGTCGTTAGCTGTGTGGCCCTCTGCAGCTGACAGAATCCTTCAGAGCCTCGATTTCTTCTCTGAAATGGAGACAGTACCATGCAATGCGCTAACACAGCACTGTTGTGGAGGTTAAGGGAGATGACACACGTCACGCAGCACAGGACAGGCTCCGATCCTGTTCTGTGAGGCTTCGTGATTATGGGTAGAAGGCAAAGGGTGTAGAAACTGCCATCCTTTGATTAAACAAATATCCATTTCATCCGGGCTCCTTGTCGCACTTCTCACACTTTGCGTGCATGCAGTCAATGGGCATATTGTTAAAAACGTAGACTCTGCTTTCGGAAGTCTGGGGTGGGGCACTCTGCATTAGTGACTGATGCTGATGTCGCTTGTCTGCAGACCACACTTAAAAAAATCAAGACTCCAAGGTGCTGTCAGCTGGCATGGATCTTGGGGAGAGCTCTTGACAAACGAACTCGGCAGGAGAATCCCGTCTCAGAGCAAATCATGATGGGAGCAGTAGAGAGCACACCAGCCCAGAGGCGGGATATCCAGTTCTCAGTGAGACGGGAGAGCTGGCCGCTGAGTGGACTTGGACATGACATTTCTCTTCTTCACGTCTTACTTCCTGTAAAATGCTGGTAGGGGACGCTGCGGTAATAGTAGTAGCCAGCTCCCCGGAACTGCGGTGAGGATGAGATGAAATTCAGAGAGGGAGTACTCGCCAAGCTCCAACGCTCGCTAGCATGGTAAGCCACCTTCACAGGAGCTAGAATTCCATGCTGGAGTCACACTTACTGTTGTCACAGTCCTCTTAGCTTTCCACAGAACGCATGGATCAGCCATGTTAGCCTGCACTCCATTGTCCACACCAGTGATGACAGATCAGTCATGGTCAAACGATGCCCAGGGGCTGCCTACGGCTTGCAGCATGCTCTGGGCTGCACGGGAAACAGCTCCTTTGTCGGCTAGCAGTAGCTGCTCTGTGCTGGGAGAACAGCACAGGTGATCCATGCTAGCTGCCTGGGTCTAGCTCCACACTTGGCTTAGAATCCCTCAACCCTTATTAAGTGATGGCAACTTCCCTTCCCATGTGCAGCCCACCCAGTGTTTCCTCTTTCTCCAAGGCACAAAGCCAACAGGTAAGCAACTAAGTAGCCATTGACCCAACCCTGCCTTCTCAGGCCCATGTTCTGGGACCAAAGAGGGTGAGGCTTCAGGAGGTCCCCAGAGCCTCAGGTTTTCTCTAATGTTACGTATTCTTGATTGCCTCAACCTGACCTGATCTCCATTCAAACCTGTATTTCACTGGGATTGCAGTACTGTCAAGTTATTTCAAGCCCGGGCAAAGCCATCAACGCTGTGCTCAGTGATCTCAGTCCTCAACTGCTCCTGCCCCAGGCCCTATTGCTCCACTTTCACCGTGTTCCCCATCAGTGGTAGGCACCTGACTCTTCCATTCAGGGAGATGCTGTCACATTCACTCAGTTACTTGGACCAGGATCTTCAGTGTTACCACCAAGGGATCTTTCCCTCTCACCTTGGCCAATCTGCATTGTGTTTGAGGAGGCTAATGCACCTCACAGTGGCTCCTCCCACTGGCCTCCTTCACTCGTCCTGGGGCCATGATTGATTAAGGGTCAGCATCGACCCCAGCTGGGCCAAGCAGACGCCCTTCCATGGGAATTTAAAATAAGAGGGGGTCGGGGAAGAATACAAACTTAGTAGCTGTCTGTGGCCTTGTTATCTTTCTTGGAACACAGGAGCCAATATATAGATACAAGAGGATAAAGAAGAAGTTTCAGGAAAAGAAGAGAAACAAATACCTCTGGCACTATGCTGCCCTTCCCTGGATTCTGCCCGATACCATCACACCCTGGTAATACAGTCCCCAGCTTATTTAAATCGGCACCTGGATTTTTTTTTTTTTATTTTACAGATAGAGTTAGACAGTGAGAGAGAGAGACAGAGAAAAAGGTCTTCCTTGGGACATGTACTCTATAAAATACTATACAGCAGTCAAAAACAATGAAATCCGGTCATTTGCAACAAGATGGAGGAATCTGGAAAACATCATTCTGAGTGAACTAAGCCAGTCCCAAAGGGACAAATATCATATGTTCTCCCTGACTGGCGACAACTAACTGAGCACCAAAGGGGAAACCTGTTGAAGTGAAATGGACACTATGAGAAACAGTGACTTGATCAGCTCTTGTCCTGACGGTTGATGTACAATGTAATACTTTATCCATTTTAGTATTTTTTTTGTTCTAGTACTATTGGTTGAAATCTGTAATTAACACCCAATTATTCTTTGGTGTTTAAATTTTAACTGAAAAGTGATCCCTGTTAGGAATTTGGAAACATTAGCTAAGTGAAATAAGCCAGTCCCAAAGGGACAAATATCATATGTTCTCCCTAATCAGTGACAACTAACCGAGCACCAAAAAGGAAACCTGTTAAAGTGAAATGAACACTATGAGAAACGGTGACTTGATCAGCCCTTGCCCTGACTGTTGATGAACAACTTAATACATTATCCCTCTTAGTATTTTCTTTTGTTTGTTCTACTTAATACTTTTGGTTGAATACTGTAATCAATACACAGTTATTCTTAAGTGTTGAAACTTAACTGAAAAGTGATCACTGTTAAATGTAAGAGTGGGAATAAGAGAGGGAAGAAATGTGCAATTTGGGACATGCTCAAGCTGACTTGCCTCAAACGGTAGAGCTAGAAACATACCAGGGGATTCCAATTCAATCCCATCAAGGTGGCATGTACCAATGCCATCTCACTAGTCCCAGTGATCAATTTCTGTTCACAATTGATCATAATGATAGGACTAAGAGCCAAAGGGATCACATAAACAAGACTAGTGTCTGCAAATACTAGCTGACAGAATAAAAAAGGGAGAGCACGATCCAACATGGGAAGTGAGATACACAGCAGACCCATAGAATGGCAAATGTCCTAAACAGCACTCTGGCCTCAGAATTAGCCCTTAAGGCACGCGGATTAGGCTGAAAAGCCCATGAGAGTATTTCAGGCATGGAAAGCCAAGACACTCTGGAAAAAAAAAAAAAAAAAAAAAAAAAAAAAAAAAAACAACAACAACAACAACAACAACAACTAAATGAAAGATCTCCGCGAGTGAGATCCCAGTGGAAAGAACAGGTCATCAAAGAAGGAGGTACCTTTCTCTGAAGGGAGGAGAGAACTTCCACTCTGACTACGACCTTGTCTAAATATGATCAAAGTCGGTGAACTCAAAAGGCTTCCATAGCCTTGGCAACTCACGACAAGAGCCTAGGGAGATTACTGATGCCATAAACAAGAGTGTCAGTTTGTTAAGTGAACAACAAGAGTCACTGTGCACTTACTCCTCATGTAGGATCTCTGTCCTCAATGTGCTGTACATTGTGATTTAATGCTATAACTAGTACTCAAACAGTATTTTTCACTTTGTGTTTCTGTGTGGGTGCAAACTGTTGAAATCTTTACTTAATATATGCTAAACTGATCTTCTGTATATAAAGAGAATTGAAAATGAATCTTGATGTGAATGGAAGGGGAGAGGGAGCAGGTTGGAAGGAAGTTATGGGGGGGGGAAGCCATTGTAATGTACATTGTAATGTACTTTGGAAATTTATATTCATTAAATAAAAGTTAAATAAAAAGGTCTTCCTTTCGTTGGTTCACCCCCTAAATGGCCACTACAGCTGGAGCTACGCCGATCCAAAGCCAGGAGTCAGGTGCTTCCTCCTGGTCTCCCATGCGGGTACAGGGGCCCAAGTACCTGGGCCATCCTCCACTGCCTTCCCAGGCCACAGCAGAAAGCTGGATCAGAGGAGGAGCAACCAGGACTAGAACCGGCACCCATATGGGATGCCGGTGCCGCAGGTGGAGGATTAACCAAGTGAGCCACGGCGCCAGGCCCCTGGATGTTTCTAATAGAAGCAACTCAAAGAATGCTCACCACAGGGTCCCACCCATTCTTCCCAATGACAAGTCTCAAATCTGAGAATTTATTTCTCTCTCTGTTGAGGACATCCATCCAGGACACCACTTTTTCACACTTAGTTGCCTAGCCAATGACATGTAGTGTGTCACTTTTATAAGGTTGTTCTTTTTGTGTTTCTAAAAACAAACATGAAGCATTCATGTCATTATCCTACTCAGAGAGAGTGAACTCTAAATCCTTTGCCCAATATTCAAGACTCTTCCAGATTTCCAAAAAATGATCGGAATTCATTGCTTTGTGCATACAGGTTGAGTAACAGGAAACTCAGTACAGGTTGGCTTAAAGTGACTAAGGTGCCGGAGCACATGCTGCAAAATGACTCATTCAACATGCCTTCCAAACTCCTTCTGGGGCCTTCCAATACCGAAGAGGCTGGAAAGTCGGAGACGACATTCTTGACCCCCTGTATCTGGAGCTCTGAGTGTATTTAGTTTTCATCAATTGGATACCTGTCTGATTTAGAACTGAGTTAGAGAGAGAGAGAGGCAAGGGGCACATCTCCTCACCTGTAACCAGAGAGGAAAAAATTAAAAGTCACAACAGTAAGAAAACCCTTAGCAAATACCTTCTCCCTTCTCATTGGCCCAAATTCGATCTCATAACCATATATTGACCATTGCAGGCATGGGGCACAGGTCTTTCCACTCCAGAGCCAGGAGTGTGGTCATTTCCCTTGCAACACCTGGGCCATGTAGCAGAGGTGCAACTACCAAGACAAATCCCAGATCATTACATAAAAAAAGATGTTGGGAAGGCAAATGCAGTGGCAATTGCTTCTCAGCTACGGTCTGGGATCCTTGAGGGCAGAAATCTATTTCAACAGTCCTTCCAAATGCCCTCAACAATGATGGATCATGTCCCCATCTCCCTGTATCCTCTAGACTTAAGATGACGTTGGCTAGGAGCTAAGAGGGAGATACTAGCTGTCATCTCATTTTCTTCCTTCCTTCATCCCTGGAGGCAATGAAGAGTGGGTAGAGGGTGACCTACAAAAGTTTCTATTGGAACCCAAGTTTGGAAGTTCCTATTGGTGACTAAAGTATCATCAATACTCGTGAAGTTGGTGATAGTCCGCAAGCTGCTAATTTCAGGGGGGCTAAAGTAACCTTTCAGGCATGTCTGGTCATTATGGTACCAGTCCTGTGTCCCTCTCTAGGAAAGAGCAGTGAGTAAGCTCACCCAGCCCCTGCCTTCCGTCAGTTTACACTGTGGTGATGAAGATAGCCATGGACTAAATAAACACATGTTGTTGTGAACTTGCAAGAGCCCCAGGTGCCAGGAAGCAGAAGCCTGGCCTCTCTGGAAGCCACGTATCCCTCTACCCTTGCCTCTGAACATCACATTTCCGTTCCTTGGCTCAGCCTCGCCCCTCCTCGTATCTACCTCGGGCATCATTTCTAAGGCCGCATGGCCAAGGCCATAAATCTGTGCCCTTGTTTAGTGTGGCATGTCCTCTACCTCTAATCCAATCTCCCCTCTGTGTGTTCTCAGTGCTCGCTCATTCGGTTTGACAGCTATTTAATAAACCTATTTGCTTTCCTTTGACATGAGGCAGAAGTGGTGGGTGTTGAAGAGCTGTGAGGCCCTCATGGACAATGAAACCCTTTCCCACTCAACACTCTTCCAGCTCAGTACAGATAAATTGTGGAGAACTAGAAATTAACCCAAGCTATCTTCTTTTCTTAAGGAAAAAAAAATCATTGGAGACCCAAGAAGCAGAGCAAGTGCTGTAAGTGAAAGGGATGGCAGAAGAAATCACATTTTCTGCCTCCAAGGGCAGGGGTGAGCCCAGATCAGGGGCCCGAGAGCCTTCCCTCAATCTAGCTTTTATCACTTCAAAGCAGAAGGTCTTAGAGGAATGCCCTTTATGACTGATTCTGTCTTCAAAACATGAAAGGAAAAGCATATTTTCTTAAGCCTGGTTGCTGGCAGCCAAACGATTCTCCAAGGTGCTTAAGCTACAAATCTCTAGAGCCAGGATGCAGTGTGGTGTTGCAGCAACAGCACTGGTTCTGCAACCAGCAGACCAGGCCAGAATTCCAACTCTGTCTCTCATAAGCTTTACAACCTTGGGTCATTTTCCTCAGCTTTCTGTGCCTCAGCTTCCTACTTTGCAAAATGGGCATGCCATTCATCTCACAGGGCTGGCATTAGGATTACATGAGAAAGCAATGGTGACCATTCTGGGTGCATAGTGGTTGCTCAACACATTGTAGCTAATATTGTTGTGTGT
This sequence comes from Oryctolagus cuniculus, assembly GCF_051225735.1. Taxonomy (NCBI): domain Eukaryota; kingdom Metazoa; phylum Chordata; class Mammalia; order Lagomorpha; family Leporidae; genus Oryctolagus; species Oryctolagus cuniculus. The sequence continues at coordinate 62,502,565 of NC_142882.1, read as the reverse complement.
TGAGAGTGGTAATAACTAGCACGTCTCTATACAAATAACTGTATTCCTGATTTTCACTAATGTCTTCAATAAAACATGTTTATTTTGCTGTCACCTGCATGGGCAGGGCCCAGTACCTATTTCCTTTATGTTTTTTAGCTTTGATCCTAATGTAATACAGTTTCTGATGTCCAATATATCTTTCAACAAAGAGGGACGAAGCACAAGCCAGGTATGGGTTGTCTTTGAGTAGGAAGAGTAGACTGTTGGGTTGAAGAGTGTGTGATCTCATTTAGGGGACGGTAATCCTGCTGGATGGACCAGGCTCAGGTCTGAGGTCTCCTGGCCACAGCTGGATAGATGGAGCAATTACTCACAACATCCAAGCCTGAGAAGAGCCAATGAGCTGAGGTCATGCTTTTCTCCATGGAGCAGCAGTGCTCCAAGCTGGGAAATTGAGTTTGGGCAGCAATATCCAGGAGAAAGGGCTGTGGCTACTGTCAAATATGACAATTCCAGTTCCACATTCGGGGACAGGAGAAATGCTACCACATAGTTCCATAGGTAGGTAGACTAGGTTCAGAGCTCTGATTAAAATCTGGTCCCCAGTTACCTCAACTCTAACAGCTAAGCCTTGGTTGCTTTTGGGTCTTTGGGCATCAAGTTCAGTTCCTTAGGTCAAGACCTTGGCAGTGTGCAGGCTGTAAAAAGCCAGAGGGTTTGTTTGGTCTGGCCTTGCCAAGGCAACCCTAAGTGGGACTCAAAATTCAATAAATCTGTAGCAGGCTAACTTTTAAGTTGATAATTTTGTATGGCCTGTGAATAATGTTATAAATACCCAAATGTCACTTGACAGAATGAAAGGTTTCCCACCCCTACTAGGCTGCCCAATAATTCCTACAAAATCGAAGTATCTTCCCATTTCTCCAGTACTTGGTTATCTGAATAATTGGCCGTAAGGAACAAGTGGAAATATTACAGTTAGATGACTGGAAAAATTACTTCTGAGTCTGCATGCTGTGGCCTGGGAACCCAGCTTGGAGTTCAGTCCATGGGCTCCAGGTCTGAGAACAGCTAGAAATACTGAATTTGTGCTAGGGCTACTCTCCACAGACTCCTGAGCCTTCATCCCAGTTTTCTTTCAGTTGGACGTATCAAGCAATGCTTTGCTTGGTTGTCCAACTATTTCAGCCCTTACAATCCTGCAGTCTGTCTCCATTTTTATGTAAGTCCATCCTCCTTGGACAGAGTGCCACTCTGCCCTTGCTTTTTATTGCAATAATTATGCCTGCCTTGGTTAAACTTCCATTGGCCCTCTGTTATTTTGTAATCCTGATTTTCCCCATTGCTACCAGGGGGCCAGTTCTATATCACCATCTCCAGATAACAGATCCTGGGAAGATGGTTACCATGGGCTGTGTAATAATTCTAGTGCACACCCATTAGCACATTTGCTATGCCCTCCTGCAAAACTTGATCTGTTGGTGGATTCTCTGGACTTACGATACACATCTACTCTAGCATGCCCATTTCTTAGACATTTTTGATTCTTCCCCCCTTCTGCCATGGCAGTTCTGCCCTTGTCACTTCACCTGGTGGGGACCATCACTTTGCTCAAGTATTCAACAGCCAATTGAGCTGCATACTAGGCCCTATTCCAGGATCCTTCTTGAGGGCATTAAATCCTGGATCACTGGAGAGTTCTCCTATCAATAGACTCCTTTATCCACCTTTATGTCCCTCTTTTGATCCTGCACACATCTGGCCCAAGCCTGTTTATACACTCCGGGACTCTGCCAGTACTTATTCACCAGATCCTGCAGCTCCCTAATGTGGAGATTACTTTGCAAACAGCTCCTGTCAGACCCAAGCAAGCCCAGCACCTCTGCAGTCAGGCAGTGCTGGGCTTTGGCCTTTGTTATCGGTCTTACTGCCAGCAAGGGGGTAAAATCCTGAATGAGGACAAACATTGTCTTGTAAGGTAGTTGTTTCACTTGCAGTGTCTACATAATCTTTAATCAAGAGGGAAGGGTGCTGTATTTTAACAAGTGAGAGTGGGCCACTTCCAGCCCACCAGGTTCAGGGTCATTTACAAGGTCAACATTTTCAGCAGCGTCTACCCGGGTAACCCAGGCTCCATTTTCAGGGCTCACTTTTTTTCTGAACAAGAGTTCTGGTCTCTGTGAGGAATACCTGCTGCACTGAGTCATCAACCCTTTGCAAAGCTCCTCTCTTCTTATGATTAAGTTCTATTCCCGAACCTTCCCACTGCCCACCCTCCAGCTGCATACTAGAGTTTCAGAAATGCTACCTCACAGGTCCTCAGGTCTTCATATCCTGCCTTGACTTGGTGATTAAACATCTTGGGCTGGTTATTGTCTTTCTTCAATGAATCCATGCATGTCATAATAGCCACTCAATGCCATGGTCCTGTGGCTATGACTTCCCTCACGAAAGAGCACTGCCAAATGCATCCCCTTCCACTAATGTCCCAACCGTGTCCACCATCAGTCCAAGTTATAACAATTACTCCACAGCAGGCTGAAGACTGTTCATACTCTCCCTATCACTAGAGCTGGGTTCTCACTGCGAGCCTGTTGGCCATTCATCCAGCTTCCACACCCCATTTTAAAGCCCACATCCTAGGTCCACTCTGGGTCCATTTTCTAGAAACAGATGCTGAAGAGGAAAATTACTTGTAGAAAGTTTGCTGCTGTCTGCTGTTAATGGTATACCTGTGATGAAATGAAGAAGGTGGGATTGGGAAGAGGGAGACACTGACCCACAACACTGTTGCAACCGAAGCCTTGCCTGGTCCTAAAAGGGGAGCGGGGGGTGATGGAGAAGGAATGGCCCTTCTAAGTGTCTCAGTGAAGCAAGGAGGAGGCCACGTTGCTGAACAACACCCCAAAGTAGTTAGAGGTGTTGCTGCAGAACTGCCAGACAGTGCACTTGCCTGACGCGCAGGAAGCCTATCATTGACATTAGTGTGGTGGAAGAAAGTAGGCATTTATTGCAAAGCAAACAGCAAGGAGCCAGAGCTATTGCTTAATTCCCAGGCTCCCTGAGGAGTTAGGGGTGAAGCTTCTTATAGATTTAAATTGGGGCATAGAGGTACATGATCAGCTCATGTCCAACTCCCTGGTTGTTCAGTGATATTCATGATCTTCCTTTGATTGGTCAGCAATGGTGTGCTTTTTAGGGAATTTGTGATGGCCATAAATTGGTCTCCAGTTGGTATGAGGGTTACATGAAGGTGGCAGCTACATTCTGCCCGAACTTGGAATTCACCTACACACACCACCCCAGAACAATACTGACCATCAGAGTTCTTATCTATTGGAAAAGCAAGTGACTCCTTGAGTCCTGGTGACTAGAACCTTGTAGGGCCAGCTGTCTCACTCCCTCAAGTCAGTGAATTCCTCTTGATAAAGGACAGGCAAGGACAGCTTGGGCCAAGGGAGACATGTAGAGACTGATTCCTGCATTTACATTATAGGGGCTCAGTTTCAGCCTTGGAATCCCTGTACCAACAGTCATTAGTCATGACCCAGCCCTGGCTTGGGAGATAACTGTGAAAGGTGGTCCCAGGCAGCCCAGGACAATGCCCACTGAGGATTGCAAATGTGGGTTATGCTGGCTGAGATTCCCATCGACTGCGACATGGGTGTGCAAGCACTTGAGGAGGCATCTGAGCAGAGCTCCACGGTACCCACTCCAGCATGTAACCACCATCCCACTGAAGACATAAATATTTTCATCACCCCAGAAAGTTCCTCAGGCCATTCGCCATTAATTTCTGCTCTCCTAAGTCCTCCCCATCCTCCACCACCAAGAGAAAACCATTGTTCTGATCCTCTCCCCGTAAATTATTTCTGCAAGTTCTGTAACTTCATATAAATGGAATCACAAAGAAAGTGCTTTTTTTAAAAGATGGATTTATTTATTTGAAAGGCAGAGCTACAGAGAGGCAGAGGCAGAGAGAGAGAGAGAGAGAGAGAGGAGTTCCATCCACTGGTTCACTCCCCAAATGGCCGCAATGGTTGGAACTGCGCCAGTCTGAAGGCAGGAGCCAGGAGCTTTTTCTGGGTGCAGGGGCCCAAGGAATTGGGCCATCTTCTACTGCATTCTCAGGCCACAGCAGAGAGCTGAATTGGAAGTGGAGCAGCTGGGACTTGAATCTGCGCCCATATGGGATGCCAGCTCTCTAGGCAGCAGCTTTACCCACAGACACAAAGAAAGTAGTCTTGCATGCATGTTTTTAGATTCAATCACAGTTTTGTATCAGAATTTTTTAGATTGTTAGTAATATTCCATTAGATGAATGTACAATGAATTACTGATTTTTAAAAGTCCATTTGTGATTTTAGTTCTTTTAACTTGTGTTAGAGGCATAGAAATTAGAGAGAGGGAGAGAGAAAGAGAGAGAGAGCGCGCGCTCCTACTTACTGGTTTACTCCTCAAATGCCTGCAACACCTAGGCTGGGCCAGGGCTAAAGCTAGGAGCTGGGAATGGAATATTGGTCTCCCACGTGGGTTACAGGAACTCAATTACTTGATCTAGCACCACTGCCTCCTGGGATTTGTAGTATCAGGAGCTGGAGCTAGGGAAGAGTGTTCTAGTCAATAAGTTAAATAGCTACTCTCCCACAAATTGTTTAACCTTTCACCATTGATGAACATTCCAGTTTCTTGCAACTGAGAATAAAATTGTTATCAACGGTCTTGAGTCTTTCTGTGGATAAACATCTCATTTCTTTCAGCTAAATACCTAGAAGTGGAAATGGTGGGTGGTGGGGCAAGTGTTACCTGAAAGGTATGTGCCACTTTGCCCTCCTACCGGCAATATATGGGAATTCCATTTCTTCCTGTCCCATTGATATACTCATGGTACTGTCACCCTTTGTAATTATAACCACCCTCATGGCTGTGCAATAACACATTGTGGTTCTAATTTGTGTTTTCCTCATGAGTGAACAGCACTTTGCATGAATTTGTAGACCATTTGTGTTCACAAAGTATCTGCTCAAGTATTTGGTTTGTTTTCTTACTGCTTGTGTTTTCATTACTGAATTATGGATGTTCTTTATACATTCTGAGTGCAAATCCTCCATTAGATACACACCTTGAGAATATTCCTCTCAGTCTTCAACTTTCTTTTAATTTTCTGGGTGGTGTCTCTTGATGAAGCAAAAACCTTAAATTTTTTCAAGACTTTTTATTATTATTTATTTATTTGAAAAGAAGAGCTACAGAGAGGCAGAGGCAGAGAGAGAAAGAGAGAGGTCTTCCATCTGCTGGTTCACTCCCCAGATGGCCACAATGGCTGGAGCTGAGGAGATATGAAGCCAGGAGCTGGGAGGTTCTTCTGGGTCTCCGATGCAGGTGCAGGGGCCCAAGGACTTGGGCCATCTTCTACTGCTTTCCCAGGCCATAGCAGAGAGCTGGATCAGAAGTAGAGCAGCCGGGACTCAAACTGGTGCCCATGTGGGATGCCAGCATTGCAGGTGGCAGATTTACTGCTATGCCACAGCGCCAGCTCCCAAAATCTTGAATTTTAATCAAGTCCAACTAATTATTTTTTTCTTTTCTGGTTGTGCAGGGATCTTTTATTTTTTCCAGGAGCTTTATTGAATTAACTTTGAAGTCAAGTCCCTGTAATGCCACACACTGATGTCTGAACGTAGGGAAGTCTTCACAGCAGAACACCCACATCCCAACCAGAGTGCCTGGTTCAAGTCTGAGTTACTCCACTTCTGATCCAGCGTCCTGCAGGTGCACATCCTGGGAGGCAGTACCTGGATCCCTGCCACCCATATGGGAGACCTGACCTAGTCCTGGCAGTTGTGGGCATTTGAGAAATAAACCAGTGGATAGAGGGTCTCTCTTTGTCTCACTGCCCTTCAATTAAAATTAAACAAAATAAATAAAATTAAAAAAAAAGAAATCTTAGTGAATAACAGGTAGAGTTGAGAAGATGGGAGGAGGGGACAGGGAGAGCGGAGTCAGAGGGCACCAGGGGCAAAGTAGGGGTCAACCTGTGTCATCAGAGCCCTCCAAGGGGCCTCTCTGGCTGTAATCTCCAAGCCACTCTTCCCCAGTAGGACCCGGAAGGCCAGCCCAGCCTTTAAAAAGGGGACCTGCAAATGGAATTCACACGGCGGCGCCGTGACCCCGGATGTGCGGCGTGGCAGGGTGGCTTCCAAGTGCACAGCGCACATTCACAGCTGCCGGCTGCGCCTGCTGCCCCTTCACAGCCGCGGCTGCCCAGCGAATCTGCAGCCCACACTCCTCGCAGGGTTTTCATGCTGGGCTGGGCCTCTGCAAAGGGCACTGGCTCGCTTGTGGCTCCTGGACACACTTGCGTGGGTTTGATTTCAAATTAGTTCAATTCTCCGCAACTGGCTGCACCCCTTCTCAGCGGTGAAGACTGAAACCAAGAGGGAGCTGGCACTTACCGCCCAGCTCTGCTTCCGTGACTCCTGATCCCCTGAATCTCCTCACTTGGCTTCGTGCTGGAAGTCATTTCAGAGTAAGATGAGGAAGTGCGCGCTGGAACCCGGGGCACTGCCAGCCCATCCGAACCGTCACAGTGAGCCTACCTGCCTGACCCTCAGCGCTTTGCTGCCAGGGCCAGGGTTTGCGCCCTGTGATCCCTGAGCCACAACTGGTTGGGTCCATGAAAGTCATGTGACCTCGAGCCACGTGATCTGGAAGCACCAATCAGAGACTTGTCATTGATCTTCCAACGGCCCCATGAAATGATCTGATCCTCGCCTGATCCAATTCTTTCCTTGAAAATTTGAACGAAAATTCATAGAAAGAATTTGCCAATAGGTAACTGGAGGTGAAGCGGCAAGATCCAGGTCAGGGGGCTGGGCGTGCCATGCCTAAGGGACAGGGGAGCAGACACTGAGCAGGCAGGAGGCTGCTAGGCAGAGAACAGCCAGGCAACCGCTCAGGTGGAGCCAGAGGCGTGAGGGGAGGACACCGGTCCCACGCGTGGCTCTGTCCCTGGATTCTGCAAACATCCCCGCCCCATGTCAAGCTCACAGCGGCGAGGTATCCCATGAGTCTCCATAAGTAAAACAGTGAGGGGAGGAGGGAGAGGGAGGGGGAGGCAGAGAGGAAAACAGAAGGAACTGGAGTGAATATTTGAGGATGTGTTTCCCATGACGTCATGCCACGTCCTGCGGCACCCACGCGGTCCCGTTCCCCAGGAAGGCTGGGAGAGGTATCTCGAGACCTGCAAGGAAGGTGAACGCATTTACAATGAGCTGGGAAGTCTGTGTCCTCGGACAGCGGCTCCTGCCTGATCAGGTTTGGGAGATTTAAAAAAAAAAAAAAAAAAAAAAAAAGCCAAATCTTTTAAGTGCTTGTTTCTAGAGGTGTCATCGGGCAGTAAGAAATCAGAGGGACTGAAATGTGACTCTTGAAAGTGGCCTCTCTGCTGGGATTATGGGATGCTCACATGGAATTTTTGCTAAATGGCCCAGTGTCAGTCCTGAGAGTAAAGTGCTTTTGGTCAAGACCCCTTGTAAGGGAGGGACCTTCCCACAAAGGCAATGTCCCTTTGATGCCCCTGGGCAGCACCCACAGAGGCTGGGCATCTCCTGGGTTGTGGTAGGGGGGTGCAGCTCACACCTGCATGCTCTGGGTGCAGTCAGCGGGTCACAGGGCAGCGTCAGTGAGCATCACCACCCCCCAAGCACCCTCCTCCTGCCAGGGACAGATCAGGAAGGCTCTTGCAAGAGTTAGCTCACTGCAACCTGCTACTCAGGAGAAAGTTCGCCCCTCACTGGGGCTGGCTTGGAGGATCAGTGACAAAAACCACAGCCTTGGGGGCCGGCGCCATGGCGCACTGGGTTAATCCTCTGCCTGCAGCGCCGGCATCCCATATGAGCACCAGGTTCTAGTCTCGGTTGCTCCTCTTCCAGTCCAGCTCTCTGCTGTGGCCCGGGGAAGGCAGTGGAGGATGGCCCAAGTGCTTGGACCCTGCACCCGCATGGGAGAACGGGAGGAAACACCTGGCCCCTGGCTTCAGATTGGTGCAGCTCAGGCCGTTGCGGCCACTTGGGGAGTGAACCAATGGAAGGAAGACCTTTCTCTCTGTCTCTCTCTCTCACTCTATCTATAACTCTGCCTGTCAAATAAATAAATAAAATATTAAAAAAAAAAAAAAAAAACACAGCCTCCGTGAGCAAAGGTGTAGCTTCACTTTCGGGATTTTCGGTGCCTTTGTTTTATTCAAAACAAAATGAAAGGTGTGGGGAGCAACTCGGACTAGACTAAGTTACTGGAATTAAGACTTATTCTATGCATCTGCTCTCCCACAATATGGCGCTGGGAGAGGAGTAAAAACAACTTTTACACAGCTGCCTCCAGTTCAACCAGTAACCTGCAGGAGCTGATCCCGCTCCTGATTGGAGGAGAGCAGCGTACTCGGCATGTGGGTAGCAGAGTTGGGATTGGTGGAAGAGGACTATAAAGGAGGAGAGAGACAACATGCACCAGGAACATCTAAAGGGAACACCTGAGGAACATCTGAGCAGCCCCCGAGAGAGCCGGCTGGCAGTGTGCCGCTCCCCCGCGGAAGTGGGGAAAGTGGCAGTGGGAACCGCCCTTCCACGGAGGTGGAAGGGTCGGTAGCCAACCCGGGAAGAACCAGCAGCAAACCCGGGAAGGGCCGAGCAGACGAAAGAACAGCGCAGGGTCCTGTGTCGTTCCTCCACGAAGAGGGGGAGTGACAAAAGGCATCGAGCAGAAACTAAAGGGTGGTGGGCAAAGGCACACATAGACACTTGGGACCCCCAGAATCTTCCTTCAGACCCCCTTCTTTCCAAATACACTGGCATTCTCAGACTCTGGGTGAACTCCTGGGGTTCGGGGAGTGATAGCTTTTGGGGGCCACCATCGAATCCACCACAGCATTTTGTGAAGGACACGGTCTCCGTGTCACAGAGGAAGGGAAGGGGGGTGCCCCACTGTTGAGGGTTTTCTGCTCTCGGTGGTCCCCTAATTGCTTTCACCCATTTGGCAAGGTCTTCATGGACTTTCATTTTGAGAGAGAGAGAAAGAGAGGCCGGTTCTTGTCACTTCCCTGGGCCCAGAATTGCAGGAAGAGCACAGGGACACTAAATTAATTCAGCTTATCCCGAAAGCACTGTTCTCTGGCAATGAGATTAGAACATCACTAGCATTAGAAGTTGGTCTAAAATCCATCTATCTCTTTTCTGTCAGCAAAGCAGTCTCCTCCTGCCCTCTCTCTATCTGGAGCCGCCTCTCCCTTGCAGCCCCGACCTCCCTCCTGGCTGGCTGGGTGGGCTCCAGCCCCATCCTGTGGATGTACCGCCCCTCTCCCAGCCTCCCTTCTCACCCTCTCATCCAAGGACACAGCCTGTCAGGCCGTCTGGACGCAGCTGTCTGTGCTAATTAGAAGCATTAGCACTTTGCCGAGAATCCAGACCCTAGAAAGTCTGTGTGAAGGGCCCTGGCCATCAGGGATCCTGCCTGCAGGGAGCTGCACTCTGGCATCCGCACCCAGCACATCCTCCCGGTGCTAACAGGACAGGGAAGCTGCAGAGCTGCCCCCGGTGCCAGGGAGAGAGCTGCATCTCCACGCAAAATCCATGGTCAGTGACACACAGCTGCAAGACAGATTTTTCTTTAAGCTGCAGTAACCTACCATCCCATCAGATGTATCCTATGAACCAGTTTTAGATGCACAGTTCAGTGACCCTGAATGTATTCACAGATTTGTGAAATCTCACCACTTCATCTTCCCAAACACTCCATGGCCAGCGAACACTGACACTTGTTTCCCCTGCTCCCGGCCCCTGGCAGCCGCCATTCAACTGTCTGTCTCTATAAGATGATGAGTCGAAGTACCTCCTGGAAGTGGAATCATACAATGTTTGTCGTTGTGTGTCTGCCTTATTTCACTTAGCATATTGCCTTCAGCTTCATCTGTGTGGTAGTGTGGGTCAGGACTCACCTATTTAAAGGCTGAACAATATTCTGTATATGTAGATCACACTTTCGTTATCCATGCTTCCACTGGCGGACGCTCGGTTTGCTCAGGATATGGTTTTATATAAAGATAAATATTTCTTTAAATTCTGAAGTCACTTCAGCAGGAGGAAGGAAAGCTCTAGATGGCCTGAAGCTGAGCAGTGAGCAAAAGTGAGGTCATCTTTATCACTGAGTGCGACTCAGCGAATTTGGAAAAGGAACAGAGAAGTCACTTTCCTTTTCTTTTTTTTCTTTTTCTTTTTTTTTACAGTGGCAAGAGGCCTCCAGTTTTTCCAGAATGATGAAGACTTGATTGCAAGGGGTAGGCATTTGGCATAATGGTTAAGATGTCACTTGAGACGCTGGCATCCCATATCAGTGTGCCTGGATTTGAGTCCTGCCTCCACTTCCTGTTCCAGCTTCCTGCTAACGCATATCCTGGGAGGCTGCAGGTGATGGCTCAAGTAGTTGAGTCCTTGACACTCAGTCAACCAGTGGATGAGAGGTCTCTTTCTCGCTCTCTATGCTTTTCAAAGAATTTTTTTTAAAGTATGTTAAAAGGAAAAGAAAAGAAAACATGAGAGTTCTGGGAAACCCAACAGAGTGGTTGGCTGAGCTGTGCCATTTGCACTGATAAGTTAAATAATCCTCAGAATAGGAAGACAATAAACTACATTTGCCATCCTATTGAGACTGAGAGATTTGGAAGGAGTTTTGAGAATTATGGATGATGCCTCAAGGTCATGGCACCGGTCTACAGATTGAGGAGGGGCATGGCAGGTGTTTGCAGCTTTCTGACTCAGTGAAGTGAGTCCTCCCATAGTGGCCCCTGATGCCTGGCTGTCCCAGATACATTCTTTAGGAGACCCTGACTAAGGTGTTCCTTGGGCATTACATGGAACTTATCCCGGTCCTGTTATTGCATGCAGTCATCCCTCAGTACCTTCAGAGATTGGCTCTAAGACCTTTGCAGCTATTAGCATCCTCGGAAGCTCAAGACCCTTAAATAAAACGGTGTAGTGCTTGCCTGGAACCTACACTCATCCTCCTGTGCGCCTCAGATCATCTCTAGATTACCCGTAATACCTAGGACAACGTAGATGCCATGTGGATGACTGTTTGTTGTATTGTTTAGGAAATTATCATAAGAAAAAAAGCTTGCATATGTTCAGGACAGAAGCAATATTCTTTTCCTCAGGCCTTTTCCATTTGTCGTTGGTTGAATCCTTGGGTGCAGAACCTATAGAGAGTTGAGGGCCAACTACACACTGAAAGTTGTTCTAAGACATTTTTCTAGGGGCCAGTACTGTGGTATAGTGGTTTAGTTACCACCTACAATGCTGCATCCCATTTGAGTATTGATTTGAGTCCTGGCTGATTCACTTCTCCAATCCAGCTTCCTGCTAATGCACCTGAGAAAGCAGTAGAAGTTGATCCAAGTACGTGGGTCCCTGCCAACCATGTGGGAGACCTAGATGGAGTTCCAGGTTCCTGGCTTTGGTCGCCCAATCCTTGCCATCGCAGATGGAATGGGGTGTGTGTGTGTGTGTGTGTGTGTGTAACTCTGCTTTCAAATAAATAATTTTAAAAAAATTTTTTCCTAACAAAGACTGTTTTATTTTTTACATAACTTCTGTGAAAATAGCCAATATGTGTTGAAAATTTGGAGTTGCTGAATTTCTGGTTGATTAGATGATGAATAAAAGGAAGTTTATGATAGAGATAAGAAATGCCATTCACTTGAAAAAGAAAATTATACATTGTTTTTCCAATGGATATTTTCTATTTCTTGATTTTACTACTAAAACCATGTGAGGGCCAGTGCCGCGGCTCAGTAGGCTAATCCTGCGCCTTGCGGCGCCTGCACACCAGGTTCTAGTCCCGGTCGGGGCACCAGATTCTGTCCTGGTTGCCCCTCTTCCAGGCCAGCTCTCTGCTATGGCCAGGGAGTGCAGTGGAGGATGGCCCAAGTGCTTGGGCCCTGCACCCCATGGGAGACCAGGAGAAGCACCTGGCTCCTGGCTTCGGATCAGCACGGTGTGCCGGCTGCAGCGCGCTGGCCGCAGCAGCCATTGGAGGGTGAACCAACGGCAAAGGAAGACCTTTCTCTCTGTCTCTCTCTCACTGTCCACTCTGCCTTTCAAAAAAAAAAAATGTGAAAAGTAAGACTCATAAATGCTAGGGTGCTCAGTAACTTAGGTAATGGCAATACCCTAGGGAACAATTAGCTGCATTCCATCTCATTGAGAGAGAGACCTCTGGGGTGATGTGGGATATCAGTGGGACATCGCATGGCCAGCATTAGTGGCCAAGAGGGGGTAGTGAGCCACAGACTGATGAGTCCTGGGAGTACTAAAACCAGTGTCTTAGTGACCCTGTAAGATAAACTACCCAAAGTGGATGCAAAAACTGGGAAATATGGCTCCCCACCTCCCAATCTATTGTGCTGTACTAAATGCACAACCAGACAAACCCAGGCAATTGTGGTGTCTGGGACACAGGACCTCCTTGGATTTAGATTGCGTGGAGCCCCAAGTAACCGTCTCTCTTCTTCTACTTCCTCATCTAGAAGACAGACCTGGATACACTTGCCACCCACCTTGTCCCAACCTTTTAGTTTTTCTAAATGACTCCAGACTTGCCAATGTCCTGGTAATTTTCTGTTAATACCAAAGTTCCCAACCATCCTGCTAGTGCTATGCTAAAAGGAAAATGATGGATGTTACAAAATGATTCTTGACATATCGTTAGTGACAGAATCTGCCCCTGAAATGGAGAGGGCACATGGGTTCTTCAGGCAACATTATGACCATTCCAGCTGGACCAAATTTTTTCCTAGAAGAGAGCCACTTGGGATCCAGCAACATGCGATGGCTGACGGGGCTGACACCTGGGGCCGTGGCCATTAGCACCTCCCTGCCTCCTTCAGAATGAATCCAAACTTCAGGATCCAGGGTGGAATTTTACTTAGAGGGTAAATGGTTGGTGGTCATGCTGGTGGTTGCCTTGCATGATCAAGTTCCAAAATAAAGGTAGCTGGCAGGATGAGAAGTGTTAGTCTTAGGTACCTACCCTGTAGACCACTGGTTCTTTCTTTTTTCCAAGGTGGGGACAGAAAGGCATGTCCGTCTATGTCTGTCTCCCCAGTGTTCGGATTTCTTAGCATAAATAAAAGCCAGACAGAAGAAGTGTCCAAGCTTGAGCCACAGAGGAACAGGACTGGTGCCTGAGACTGTATTTATCAAGTGGTCCTACAGGCTACCAGGACTTTTTCTCTGAGACTAGTTGTGAACCTTATACAAAGCCCCATGATCTGTATTTTCCATTTTACTGTGTGTAAATCTTTCTTTTTCTGGTAAAGGACCTGGTCCGTTTCTCACACCATTGCCACTTGCTAGAAACAATAATGATGATGCGAGTGAGGACAACAGCTATAGCTATCCCTTGTCCATCTGCTCTGTGCCCTCCACTGTACTGTGGGCAGTACCCGCATCATTCTGCCAAGTACGTGAGCTAGACCCATACTGCTCGCTTCACACCGTGGTGTCAGATACATCAGTGAGATTATGATGGCCGTCAACACCGGGAGAACATGCCAGTGTGTTCCAGAGTACTGGTCATGGTCCAATGTCATCACTTGGGAAACTGCAGTACAAACAGGAACAGCCTCTGGGTGGCATCCTGTAAAGTGGCTCCACAGCTGAGCGCCAGCCTCACAACACTGCCACCGCCTTCCCCTACCCACCAACACACACATGCGCATGCACGCATACACACACACACACTCACACACACACACCTCTGTGTTATTAGCAAACCTCTTGGTTTGCTCTCAGATTTACCCTGGAAGCTACATTGTGTGTCTGTGTTTGGGGGGAATGACCAAAACAAGACTAACACTTAAAAAACTGAAAGTGGCTTGAGTGAAGGAAAAAAATGAGGACCAATTGGAACCTCAGCTCTGCCCCAGTCGTGTGACACTGGGCACGTTGTCCTTGGTTTCTGTGTTGGAAAATAGAGATAAGAGCAATTAAGTGAGACAATGTATACAATCTCCCTGGCAATAGATAGCCACTTAATAACTTAAAACCACTTTTAAATGGACTGTACTTCAGCCGTCCTTGTAAAACCAGAAACCGGTACTTTTCCCAAAGCTAAAGAAACTGATATAATGTATTTTTTAAACACCATGGGAAGCCTCCGTTTAACTTTCCCTGAAGGCTGCAGAACAGCCACACACCCTCCTCACCCTAAACAGTGATGAAAGAGCATTTTTGGGGTTTTGGGGGCTTCCAGGAACTTTCTGCCCACCTTGTGCCTCCCTCCGGTTTTACCCAGCCACAGGAGGCTCCATCCGTGAGCCTGCTTCCTGTGGCCTGGCGGCTCTGAGCCTCTGGGCTTTGCCCCCGGGCTCCAGCGTGGCAGGCCCACAGCCCCTATCGCTCCAGCCTTCCTGCCTGGCAGCTGCAGACAGAACATTCCTGGTAGGCAGGGCCCTGCAAGACGCCGCTCTCTCACCACGAGGTCCTGGGCCTACCCTGTCTGATTGCTTCGGAGCCAGTCACAAAGGGTTGGTTTGGCTGGCTGGGGAGAGATTTTTATAATTTGGAAAAAAAAAATCTCAACTAGAACAAAAGTTGTCAAAGATAGAGCCTGTGGGTTCCTAAGGGAGTCCTCAGGGGCGCTAATTGGGAAAACCATTTGCCCCTTCTAATGACCCCCCTCCCCGCCTCCCCCGGCTGCCTTATCCGAGAGCAGCCACCCTATCTGTAAATGGCGACCATGGAAAATGTACCCTGGCGACTTGGTGTGAAAGATAGGCAAGGCTCCTAAAAAATCTTCTGGGGGGCTTATCACCTTCTCCTGGCTCCACAGTGGGCTCAGGCTTGGGGGCTGGAGGAAACTGCCTGTCTGTGAGCCTAGACAGGGTCTCATCAACAACTGATAAGGTCTCTGAACAAGCAGGCTCTGCGGGGCTTACTCGCCTCTCGAATGCCAGAGACATTTGTTGGAAAATGCACAGGGTCCAGCGACCTCCGTGAAGGAGGCTGGGTGCCCCGTGGCGTCAGCCCGGGCCCTGCCCCCAACCTGGGAAGGGGCGGCTACCTGGAGGTCGGCCCCGGTGGTGGCAGGGCCACACATGTCTGTGGTCGGCTGGGCCATCCCTGCCCTGACCACGTGGGTTGCCTGATGAATGCATCACATAACAAAGCTCCAATCTGTTCAGACCCAAAATAACTGAAAAGTGTGTAATGACAATGATTATTAAAATGACGCCCTCTCAAGCTGCGAGATCCTAAGGTTGAACCACTTGGTTCCATGAGAGGCGTGTCATTAAGAAGGAAGAAATCAGATTTTAGGTCTCAGCTCTACCCTCTAGCCATACGTAACGTGAATAAATCCGTTTCCCCAGGAAAACGCAACAACAACAACAAAAATTGTGCAGTCTGCATCTGATACTCATGTGGAAGAGAACGCTATGGAGATAAAGTACTACTGTTCTGCAAAAATACACTTTGAGGCTATTCAGTGGCAAGAGCACAGATGTCCTCTATTCTTTGAAAATTGTCCTCTCTTGTTGAGCGTGGGAAATTCAGTTCAGCCAGGCTGTGCAAAGGAACTGTGGAAGACAATGAAAAGATGCAGCTCTCACCCGCAAAGCTGTCATGTCAGACAGAGGCATGAGCTATCATAAGGGGCAAACCTGGAGCTGGGGCTGTGACATAGCAGGTAAAGCTGCCGCCTGCAGTGCCAGCATCCCATATGGGTGCTGGTTCAGGTCCCGGCTGCTCCACTACGATCCAATTCTCTGCTTTGGCCTGGGAAAGCAGTAGAAGATGGCCCAAGTCTTTGGGCCCCTGCACCCACGTGGGAGACCCGGAAGAAGCTCCTGGCTCCTTGCTTTGGATCAGTGCAGCTCCAGCCAGTGTGGTCATCTGGTGAGTGAACCAGTAGATGGAAGACCTCTCTCTCTCTGCCTCTCCTTTTTTCTCTGTGTAACTCTGACTTTCAAATAAACAAATAAATCTTAAAAAAAAAAAAAAGAGAAAAGGGGCACACCTATGATGACCAAGGGGAAACCCAGTAAGGACCCTGATTGAGGAGAAGGTATGATCTGAGCAGATCTGAGTGTGGGATGGCTTGGAGTAGGCCAGGCATGAACAAAAACACAGAAGGAGTGTGGTGGGGCAGCATGCAAAGCTGTCAGAAGATAATGGGGGTGTGGGTAGGCAGAAGCCAGACTGACAGGTCTTAGTGCTGGGCTATGGAGCCTGAGACAGAGAGGACTGGAGGTGGGAGGAAGCAGCCCAGGGAGCTGGATGGAAAGTGGCAGCGAGAGTGGACAGAGAGGACGCTCAGCAGAGGGTTCGGCTGTGTGTTGAAGCTCTGATGACCTCAATTCAAGGGACATCAACCAATATGGGGAAAATGGAGGTAAGATAAGTTTATTTTAGTGTGAAGATGTTTTGGAATCTATGCCTGTGTTTTTCATAATATGCATTTCCATGACTTTCTTGAAGACCCCTCGTATTTCAAACATTTTTGCACAAAAACAAACATCCTTTTGAAAAAGGTTTATCTTATTTATTTGAAAGACAGAGTTACAGAGAGAGGTAGAGACAGAGAGAGAGGTCTTCCATCTGCTGGTTCACTCCCCAGATGCCCCCAGTGGCTGGAGCTGCGCCAGTCTGAAGCCAGGAGCCAGGAGCTTCCTCCGGGTCTCCCACGTGGGTGCAGGAGCCCAAGAACTTTCTCCATCTTCCACCGCTTTCCCAGGCCACAGCAGAGAGCTGGATCGGAAGTGGAACAGCCAGGACCGGAACCGGCACCCATATGGGATGCTGGCACTTCAAGCCAGGGCCTTAACCCGCTGTGCCACAGTGCTGGCCCCCAAAATTAACATCTTTTAATTCCATTTTTCTGTGAAACTTCAGTGCCCTTGAGTGTGCCATTCTGCTTCCTTTCTCAGTGGACTGAATGCCAGTCCAAGGCGCACCTGTAGCCTGTGAAGTTCTTCTACCTCAGCGTCACCCTGTACTGTCTCAAGTGAAATTGATTTCCTCTTTGGATCCTCCATCCAAATGTCACACTGCGGAGAGAGGGAAGAAATGACTGAAAGAATATAAAAGGAAAAGAAGGATGAAAACAGGACAATGCTAAGCAACTTCTATCATTTCAATTATTACAAAAGTAAACAAAATCACTGTACAGACTTCAGAAACCAAAGTGAAGAAGCGTGGAAGAAAGGAGAATCACACGTGTCTGGAGATGTCTACCACTGATACCGTGTTGGCTGTCCTTCCTGTACTTTTTCTGTGTGTATGTACAAGGCTACTTCGAAAAGTTCATGCGTTGGTGGGTGTTTACCTAGTGGTTAAGACTCTTGCACTTCGTGTCAGTGTACCTGTGTTTGATTCCCAGCTCCGCTCCCAACTCCAGTTCCTGTTGATGCACACGCTGGGAGGCAGTGGTGACGGCTCAAGTACTTGAGTCCCTGCCACCCACTCAGGACACCTGATTCCTGGCTTCAGAACCAGGCCAAGCTCTGCTTTCGCAGACATTTGCAAAGTGAACCAGCATATGGACGTCCTCTCTCGCTCTCTCTCTCTCTCATTCTGTCTCTCTGCCTCTCAAAAAAGAAAAAAAAGATAGAGCTTAAAGTATAATTTATTTGGGTAAAAAATTTTTTAAATCTATACATAGTTTCTTCAAAATAAGCAGTTTCCATGTATTATGAAAAAGATTTATACCCCAATTTTTTGTAATAAGCCCAAATATTTAATTTCATTTATACCATAAATTTCTTAAAATATACTTGTGTGTGTAGTATAATTTATATTTCTCCATGTAGATACTGTTAAAAAAAAAAAAAGGCAAACCCTATCACAGAACTATTGATGCTTTCATTGTCTAGTATTTGGCACATGTTGAAAGTTAATAAATTTTTTAAAAGATTTATTTATTTTCTTTGAAAGTCAGAGTTACAGAGAGAGAAGGAGAGGCAGAGAGAGGTCTTCCATCTGCTGGTTCACTGCCCAACTGGCCTCAATGGCCGTAGCTGCGCCGATCGGAAGCCAGGATCCAGGAGCTTCTTTCGGGTCTCCCACATGGGTGTAAGGGCCCAAAGACTTGGGCCATCTTCTACTGCTTTCCCAGGCCATAGCAGAGAGTTGGATTGGAAGTGGAGCAGCCGGGACTCGAACTGGCGTCCATATGGGATGCTGGCATTGCAGGCAGCGGCTTTTTACCCACTACGCCACAGCACTGGCCCCATAAATATTTCTTAAAGTTATAGATGTTCATGAATGACTGAGACATTTTATAACCTGATTTTTCATTTAATCGCGTTGTGTATTGCAGACACTTTGCATGTGTGAGAAAAATCTTTCAATAGCTTCTTGGTACTCCGCTGTGCACATTTACCATGCTTTATACACAACCAAATCTCATTTGGTTGGGCACTTAGATTGTGATTACAAGCAAGAATTCTTTAAGTTAAAGACGTGCGGCTGTGATAATTTCCTCAGAACAAACAGTGGGAGGAGGTTTTCCGGGTCAGAGGCGGCGCATTTACGGGACTTCGTTGTGCACAGCTGGCTGTTTGCGGCACACCCTACTGAATCGCCCTTTAAACACAGAGCTCCATCCCCAACTGTACACGGTGTGGACTTGGTCCCCGGTGTGGCAGCCCGACTGTGGGTGTCATCTTTGCCTTCCGCTTTCCCATCTAATGGATAAAAACCACCCCTTTCTAATGTTCCCTTCCTCAGGGAGTGACCTTGAATTTATTTTTGTTTTGCTATAATGGGTGTGTGTGTGTAGTTGTACTTTGGTGGTGGGGAGTTTTGTCGGCTTCCCTATTCTGTCCGGACTGCTTTTCACAAGTGTACAGTTGACCGGGTGGCTTCCTCACTCTTCCAGAGCTGGATGATCCAGGTCCCAGGTGATCCAGGGAGGGGAGGGTCATGGACTGCACACAGCAGCCTGGTCGCAGTGTCCTCACAGGTGGAAAGCAGAGAGGGGGCCAAGTTCTCCACGCGCTTCGTGGAGGCGCACCAAGGCCTCCATGAGGGCTCCCCACTCGGTGCCTTCACTACCTCACAAAGGCCTCCCCTCAATACTGCCACACTGGGAATGAGGCCTTCTGTCTATCAGTCCACAGGACGCACACACTCAGTGCCAGTGCACCTGCTCCCATCTTTCAACTGTTTTTCTGTTTTTTTAAAAATAATTATAAACACTAAGAATATTAACTCTTTGTCAAAAACATTGCAATTTTTTTCTAGTTTGTCATTTTGTGGTTTCTTTTGGCTTTTCTCATGATAGTTTTAATGTTTATGCAATTGATCCACGATCTTTCCTTTATGAATTCTGCCTATGACATCACTCTTTAAAAGGACTTCTGAGGGTGGGACTTTGGCGCAGTTGTTAAAATGCCACTCATAGCAAACCTAGGCATCCCATATCAAGTCAGGTCCTAGCTCCTCGGCTTCCACTCCAGCTTCTTGTTCATGAGCATCCTGGAGGCAGGGATGGAGGCTCGAAACTGTGAGTCCCGCTAACCTGTGTGGGAGAGGCAGATGAAATTCCAGGTTCCCGGCTTCAGCCTGGCCCGGCCCTGACTGCTGGAGAGTGAACTAGCGGATAGACGTTCTTCCCGTCCGTCCGTCTCTCTGTTTCTCTCTCACTGACTTTCACATATAAATAAATAATTTTTAAAATAATTTAAAGGCCTTTTGTACTACTATTAAATGTATTTGCATTCACCATATTTGTCTATATTTTTCTGGTTTGTTATATCCCAAAACTTTCTGAAAATTATTTTGGCTAAATTTTTTAACAGCAGCTTCATTTTTACTAAATGCATTAGCTGTTTGCCAGAATATAATTATTGCGTGATCTGTTCATTACTTAGGAATCTGGAATGGTGTTTTTTTTTTAAAAGAGATTTAATTGTTTGAAAGGTAGAGTGACACAGAGAGAGGGAGTCAGAGGAGAGAGAGAGAGAGAGAGAGAAATCTTCCATCTGCTGGTTCACTCCACAGATGACCACCAGGGCTGGGCCAGGCTGAAGCCAGAAGCCTGAAACTCCATCTAGGTCTCCCACACGGGTGGTGGGGGCCCAAGAACGTATGCCCTCGTCTACTGCTTTCCCAGGCATGTTAGCAGGGAGCTAGATTGGAAGTGGAGCGGCCAGGACTCGAACTGGCGCTCATATGGGATGCTGCGGTTGCAGATGGTGGATTAACCAACTGCACCACAGTGGCAACCCCTGAAATGGTACTTTTATAAAATAGTTCTTACAAATCTGCATTTTTGTCTTGGTTTTCTATCCCAAAGATTGGCTTGTCTCCAGACACCACTGCTGTGCTGTTTTACTGCCTGTAACTTTAGAATTTGTCTTAACAGCAGGGAAGGCAAGTCCTCCTTCTTCATTCTTCCTTTTAAAATGCTCTTATTCTCCCTTGTATCTTCCTTTGATGAATTTTAAAGTAATTTTGATGAAGTCTCAAAAACAAATGCTATTGGAAGTTTTATCATAATTGTATCACATTACAAGTTAATTAACATCTCTACAATACTGAGCTTCCACATAAGAACATGGCTTATATTTCTATTTATCAGAGCTTATTCAAATCTGCTTTCATGTTTCTCTATAAAGCTTTGAGGTTTATTACACATGGGTACTACTCAATTCGTATTCATAATAGGTACCGAATATTGAACCACATTAACCCTGATTAGAAGACCACTTTTGTTCTTTGATTTCTCATAAATGACCCCTACGGGTATGAAGTCTTTACTAACATTTTGGGTGTCACAGTGAGGAAAGAGTACATCAAACTATAGTCAGTCCCTGTTATTCATGGATTCCACATTTGCAAATTCACCTACTCACAAAAATTGATCTGCAACCCCAAATTCATTACTCATAGCGCTTTCATAGTGATTTGTGAGCAAAAAAATTCAAGTCACTCAACATGAACATTCCCAGCTGAGGTCAAACCGTGCTTTGCCCTCCCTCCCCCTGCAGCCATCACACCATGTGTAAACAAGTGTCCTTTCCAGAGGGCTATTTAGTATCTTGTCTTTCACATTTTTGTGCTTCTTGTTGGTGGTTTTGCTGTTGAAAATGGTCCCCAAGCACAATGTAAAGAGCTGTCTAGTGTTCCCAAGCACAAGAAGTCTGTGGCATGCCTTATGAAGAAATTACATGCATTAAATAAACTTGGTGCTGGCAGGAGTCACAGTGCTGTTGGCTCTGAGTTCAATGTTGATGGATCCACAATCTATATGAAATAGATATATATATGAAAGAGGTGTCTCTAAACAGAGATGCACATCAAGCAAGGTCACAGACTGATCAGTTGATGAAAATGTTGTGGGCACAAGCTGGCAGGAACTAATCCTGTCCTACCCTCACCAGAGCGGGTTTTGCAGCAACTGTATAAAACATGACGAGGGCAAATAGAGAGAAGTCATGATAATATGGCAAAAGGCACTTCAAAAGTTCCTGGGAAAATGGAATGAAAAGATACATTTATTTTGAAATCCATGCATAGTTTTTTTTTTTAAAGATTTATTTATTTATTTGAAAGTCAGAGTTACATAGAGAGAAGAGAGGCAGACAGAGAGAGAGAGGTCTTCCATCCAATGATTCACTCCCCAATTGGCCGCAACGACCAGAGCTGCACTGATCCAAAGCCAGGAGCCAGGAGCTTCTTCCAGGTCTCCCACATGGGTGCAGGGGCCCAAGCACTTGGGCCATCTTCTACTTGCTTTCCCAGGCCACATAGCAGAGAGCTGCATCGGAAGTGGAGCAGCTGGGTCTCAAACCAGCGCCCATATGGGATACCAGCGCTCCAGGCCAGGGTGTTAACCTGCTGCACCACATCGCTGGCCCCCATGCATAGATTTTGTAATATCCATTTCTATAATCTTCTTGCAGACCCCTCGTATATATGAATTTCAACATTTTTGCACCTAAATCAACTTATCTTTCAATTCCATTTTCCATGAACTTTTTGAAATTCCTCCATATACCCCCATCACCCCCTGATGGGCAACTTTGGGGGAGTGCTGCCTCCAGCCATTCTCCTGGGCTGTCCGTCACCACTCTTTGTCACCCCGCTCCTCTTCCCTATTGCTGACCTGCGCTCCTCCATCTGGGAATTTCCCTAGATACCCAACCCTGACCTTGTTCATCTTTGCCTCACTGGGTCCTCATTCAGGCCACGGTCTACAGGTTTTTCTCCACCAAAATGGTCCATTAATGTATTGCACAGGATGAAAATAGGTTTTGCCTTGACAAATTCTTCTGCCAATTTTGAAATTAAATTTTTTCCCACACACACACGTGCAGATGCATATTTTCTGGTGTTTATTGCATGAACCAATGATGGTACAATTGCATGTGTGTTTAGCTTGGGAATAAACTTCAACGAAACATATTTGGCTAATTTTGTACTTTGTCCAGTGATGGTGGTAGGGACTAGAGATTCCTAATTTTCACATCAACACCCATTTTAAAGGGGACAGAAGAAAGCTGGGGAGGTGATTTAGACAAGCCTTAACTTCATCTCTACCCTGGGCAGCCCCAGGGGAGGGTGGACCAGGGCGCTGATGAAATACGTTTTTGTTTTTCTGACCTGTCTTGTCACCTAAGGAAAAGTTGACAGCCCCCTTTATGTCATCACCAAATCACTCCTGACTCCATTAGAAAAACCCAAGCGGGGCTCCGATCTGCTGCACAGACATGACCTCACAGGCGCTCAGATCCAGGGCCTCATTTTGCGCTCGGTGATTTTTTTTCCCCTTTCTTGTCTTGCCACATGAGAAATCTGCTTTCAGAATGCATGAGACAGAACTGTCTGCTACTTCTTATTAGTGTAACTTCTTGGAGACCTGAGAAAACATGATTACAGCCATTGTTCAAACAAAGAAAAACACTGGATCCCAAACAGCAAATGCAGTGGTTTGGACCATGCTAACTGCTTTTAAAATAATGCTAAGTGAGGGTGAAGAAAACTGGCCAGATGTATACCCAAAATGTTTGGAATAAGAAATGGACAGCTATGTGTATAGAACCTATGTCATCCTGTTTTGTTTTGTTTTATTTTTTTTTTTTTTGACATCTCCCTCCCTTTGATCCTGTAGCAAATGTGGTTGCTCCAGCTGTGCTTCCTCCATGATGAGGGGAAGACGTTTGAAATGGGTTGAGGTCGATGTGTGAAGTAGGGTTATTATAGATGATAAATCTGAGGTCTACGAGTTTTTCCTACATTTTGCAGTAATCTTGCTTTGGAGGAAAATGCACACTTTTCTACAACTTGTTTATCAGTTTCAGTTTGGAAAAAAAGTTCTTTGACATTTAAGGATTGCAAAAATAATTCCTATGGAAAGAGCCACAGACTAGAGACAGATTATGCTGGATGTGGAACTCAGCAAGGCACCGTGACAGATAGTGTGATGGGAAATGTAAGGGTTTGCTAATTGGACTGGGGAATTCATGAGGGAGAGGAGTTGATAACTCTGAAGCAATAGGGAAGGAATATCATATCAGCATTAGAATAAAATGAAAAAAAAAAGGGTTGGCATAAAATGATTATGGGGATCATACCAGTTGTGAATATACTTAGGTGGGATGCTATTTTTGGCCACATTTGCTATTATTTTACTTTAATAAATATTTAGAAATTATTTTAAAAGTCTTTTATCAACTGTCTGGGGTGCATGTTACTCAATTTTGGCATATTTCTGTAGAAGAGTATGTAGGAGGAGGTGTATATGATAAGAAAAAACAGCAGTGTGTCTTCATTCAGAATAAATGTCCTGGGTCTGGCTGGATTTTACAAATCCTAATACTTTAAAAATAAACCAGAGATGGAGCTCTGGCTCAAAATGGTGTTGGCTATTAACTCTGTATGTAGTGTCTTTTAACTTCTCAATCAATGAAATGGGTGCACAGAATGAGTGAAATGTAGATGGTGTTGTGTGTTACACTGCTGACTCAGACTCCAGCGTAGAACAGCCACACAGCTGGGCTTCAGTGTGTTTTTTTTTTTTTTTTTTAGTGATTGAACACAGATGGTTGACTGCTCCTATCTGCCCACAAGCCTCTCTGAAATTGATGACATCATTCTACAAAGAGCAAATGCCAGATATCAGTTGGGCAGAAAGTACAGATAGTTAACTTTCACTGGTGCATTATACATGGAATCAGTAACCATCCCTAGAAACTAGTGTATGTATAGGCAGACATAGGAGGAAAGTTGATAACTACAACAATCACGCTGCTCATACATTCCATCAATTCAGAACAGCAGACAGGTACACGTCAGTGTAAGAAGAGATCTTAAGAGGAAAGACACACATTAACTGAAAGTCTGTGAATTATACTGGATACTGTGCACACCAATTAGTCCACAGCTATAGATATGACCATTACATAAGTAGGGTAAAATCAGTACCAAACAGTAATCCACATATCCACTCTCTGTTCATCCATTGAACAAATATCCATTGAATCTCTATTGTATGCCAGACCATATTCTAGAATGACTAGGCCATATTCTAGAATAAGAAAAAAAGCATAAATTGCTTTTTAAGTACTGAAAAATGAGAGGAAAGAATGATGACATTAGAAAATTGTGTAAGTGTAGGATATACTATAAGATTAAAAGTAAAATTTCAGAAAACATAGAGTACAAAAGGAAATAACCTCAGAAAACAGAGACATAAAATCTGAAATCAAGAGAATAAGACGAGATAAAAAGGTAACAAAATAGGAAGACATTACAAACTACAGAAAAGTGATGAAAACAGAAAGTCATTAGCCTTACAGAGCAGAGAATGACAAATAACCATTTGGGTAATGGTATTTATAAGAGAGAGATCAGAATAAAACATTCAGAAATGCTTTATAGAGTGATAGTGAAATATATCTATTAACACAACTCTTCTGAGCTAAAAAAAAAGACCAGATTAGATGGACTCCTAACATCCGAGGTAAAGATTACTGAAAATTGGCACACTTGTAAACATCTTAGAAAAACTTTGAATTGTGAAAGCAAAGAAAAAATTTCAGCTGGCAAGAAGGAAAATATTAGTCTTCTTCGATAAAATAAGAGCCAGAGTAGTTCCAGACATCTCTCTCGGCCAAATTCTAGATGACAGGGAAGCTGTATCTAGAGTTTTTAAGGAAAAGTGTTATAGCCTAAGAATTTTATACCTAAGTAAGTTAGCTTTCATTTATGATCAGCAGAGAGAATTATCCAGACAGGCAAGGGTTCAAAAATTGTATGACTTAAGTATTGTTTTTGAGAATAATTAGTTGAAGACATACTATAACCATTTAAGGGTTAAAACAAAAATAAGAGGATTAAGTATTTAAATCTGAGAGCCTAACAACTAAAATAGAGATGCCCAAACAGTTGAAAGGAAAGAATAAAGACAAGAGTACAAATCCATGGAACTTAAAAGAGGAGGACAATAGAGAATATAAAAAGATCCAAAGCTGGGACTTGCATTGTGGCACAGCCGGTTAAGCTGCCACTAGGAATACTGGCAATCAACATTAGAGTGCCAATATGAGTCCCAGCTGCTCCACTTCCCATCCAGCATCACCCTACCCCCCAAAAAAGACCAAAAATGTTTGAAGCATTAATATATTGGAAAACTTATAGACAAACTGACAAACAGAAGCACAGAAGAGACACTAATTACCAGCATTGGATATGAGAAAGGGAATAACAATACAGATCCCACTAACATTAAAAGAATATGAGGCCAGCGTCGCGCTAGGCTAATCCTCTGCCTTGCGGTGCTGGCACACCGGGTTCTAGTCCCGGTCGGGGTGCCAGATTCTGTCCCAGTTGCCCCTCTTCCAGGCCAGCCTCAGCGGCCATTGGAGGGTGAACCAACGGCAAAGGAAGACCTTTCTCTCTGTCTCTCTCTCTCACTGTCCACTCTGCCTGTCAAAAAAAAAAATATATATATATATGAGAACATCCTTGGAATAATAATTCAGCAACTTAGGTGACATGGCCCAATTCCTTTAAAGCCACAAACTATCAAAACTCACGCACAAAGAAATAGGAAGCCCGAATAGTCCTTTCAAAGGACTATCTTTTAAAGGTATTGAATACAGAGTTTAAATCCTCACCCTAAAGAAAGTTGGCCATGAGAAGATAGAAGATAATTTCTCTCTCTCTCTCTCTGTGTGTGTGTGTGTGTGTCTCTGTCACTCTGCCTTTCAAATAAAAATAAATAAATCTTTAAAAAAAAAAACCTCAATAAAACATTGTCAGTTGAATTCTATCAATCATCAAAGAGACTAACATCCCAATAAATGGGTTTTATTTCAGAAAGACAAGGCTGGTTTAACATTTGAAAGTCAACTAATGTAATCTACCATACAAACCTATTAAAGAATAAAACTCCATGATCATCCATCAACGGCTGTAGAAAAAACATTTGACAAAATTGAACACAAAGAAGCTCCTAGGACTAATAAATGAGTTTAACAAGATCATAGCATACAAGGTCAACATACAAAAATCAATCGAATTTCTAAATATTAGCAATTAATGATTATAAATGGAAAAAATATTACATATCACTTAAATGGCTCCTAAAAAAGAGAGAAATATTCATAATGAAGTATAAAGCCAACAAAATAGATGCATGATCTGTATCTATGCAACACATAAAGTAGTAGAGATACCATTCATGCTCAGGATTTGGAATATTTAGCAAGTTAAGTTGTCATTTCTTTCCAAAATGGTCAATAAGTTTAACTCAGTGGCAATCAGAATCTCACTGAGATTCATATGGTAAGCAAATGAGTTGGAATAGCCAAAAGAATTTTGAAAAGAATAAAATTGAAGGACTCATCCAGAAACAGGCTCACATAAATATGGTGAATTTATTTTTGGTAAATAATCTTAGATTTACTGATCTGTAGCACAGTAGGGTAGCTATAGTCTATAACAGTGTATGGTATATTTCAAAATAGCTGGAAACAAAGAGCTCAAGTTTTCCTGGAACACAGAAAGGATCAATGTTTGGGGCAATGGAAATTTTAATTACCCTGATTTGATCATTATGTTTTGTAGTGGATTATCATACTCTACCCCATAAATATGTACAGATATAATGTGTCAGTTAAAAATAAAATTAAAAATTAAAAACTTTTACTCTGCACGAAATGCTGTTAGCGGAAAATCATACTTCAGCCAGAGGGTTTTTATCCAGAATATATAAAGAGCTCTGAAAACTCATCACTAAGAAAACTCAATTTTAAGAAATGATTAAAAGACTTGAGCAGCTATTTTACCAAAGAAAAAATACAGATGGCAAAGAAGCACTTTTTAAAAATGCATAATATCATTAGCTGTTAGAAAAATGAAAATTAAAACCACAATGAGGTACTTCAACACATACTAGAATGGCTAAATTTAAAAAAATGATAATATTAGATTTCAGCAGGGATGCAATAGGAATTGTCACTCATTGCTGGTGGGTATGTAAAATGGTAAGGCTCTTTAGAAGATAGCTTAGCAGTTTTTTATACAGTTAAATTTACACTGAACCATATGAGTCAGCAATTACATTGTAAGTATTTAGAGAAGAAAAATTCTGTCCAAGCAAAAATATAATAATTAATGTTTATCATAGCTTTATGTGTAATAGACCAAAACTGGAAACAATCCAAATGACCTTCAATGGAAGGAAAAATTAGCCGGTACATCCATAAATGTGACCATTACTCAGCATTAAAAAGGAATGAAGTACTCACACATGGAACAACTTGGAGAAATCTCAAAGGAATATTGCTCGGTTGAAAAAACTAGTCTCAAAGAGTTACATGCTATATGAATCCATATATATGTTATTCTGGAAAAGGGAAAACTATAGGGATGGAGAAAACCAAGGACTTGGGGTAACAGGAGGAGTAGTCAACAGAAGTGATGCTCACACAAATCTATAAATACATTAAAATCCATAGACCTGTACTCCAAAAGAAAGAGCTAGTTTTAAGTGTTATGAATTTTTAAGTGCTAAAAAATGAAAATATTAGTAGGTGCTACTCAAATATATTAATAAGTAAAATTAACACATCTAAGTTTAGTCCAGAATGCAAAAATGTTTCAGCATTAGGATATTTCTGAATGTAATTCTTTACACTAACAGAGCATAATGAAAGGGGTTGGCACTGTGGCGCAGTAGGTTAATTCTCCACCTGCAGAGCCAGCATCCCATATATTTTAGTATATGTGCTGCCGAAGCGAGCACCAGCATCCCATATAGATGTCAGTTCAAGTCCCAGCTGCTCCTCTTCCCATCCAGTTTTCTGCTGTGGCCTGGGAAAGCAGTGGAAGATGGCCCAAGTCCTTGGGCCCTGCACCCATGTGGGAGACCCAGAAGAAGCTCCTGGCTCCTGGCTTCAGATCGGCACAGCTCCATCCGTTGCAGCCATTTGAGGAGTGAACCAGCAGAGGGAAGACCTTTCTCTCCATCTCTACCTCTCAAATAAATAAAAAAATTTTTTTAAAAAGAACATAGTGAAAATACACAATAGTATGATAAAATTTAAGACCCATTCCTACTAAAATTCTTGATAATAACAACAGTGATAGACTTCCTAAGAGACAAAGAATGTCCACATGAAGTCAATAGCAGACACTTTTTCCTCTTCTAACAATGAACAAGAGATGTGTCTCTCAAGAGAACAGTACTCCTTATCACCAGTATTATTAATTCCTATTGCACTAGGAATCATAGCCCACCAAAGGCTGGGCTCTCTGAAGCAGGTGTCACAGCAGGGCTTGGGGTTTATTGTGCTCAATAGCAGTGAAGGGAGGGAGTGGGAAGCAGGACTTTACAAAGACAAGTTCAGCGGTGATTCAGCCTAACAAAGCCTTGGCCAACCTGGAGCACATCTTGCTGGAGCGTTCCTCATGGGACCAGAACAGCATTTCTACCCCACCTGACTTGGGTACGCATTATGGGATGCCCCACAAGGGCTTTCCCCTGATGAGCTGGTTTCCTGCAAGTGGGGATGAGCTCGGAGGTCGCCAGCTGGGGGCTCTTGCTGACCTCACTCTGTTGCTGCGCAGCAAGGAGGTTTATAAAGAGTGGGTGGGTTCTGAGTCTCCAGCAGGGCCAGATAGTAAATATCTCAGGCTTTGCTGACCATGCAACAACGCCGAAGCTATAATGTAGGTACTGATATAACAAACATTTTGTCATGTGAATGTCCTGCCTCTTTCATTTATTTATTTGAAAGAAAGAGAAGTGGCAGGCGATGGGAGCTCCTATCTGCTGGTTCACTACCTAAATGCCTGTGATGGACAAGACTGGGCCAGGCTGAAACTAGGAGCCAGGAGCTCAATCTGGTCTCCCACATGAATGGCAGGGACCCAGCTATGTGGGTTGTCCCCACTGCTTTTCAAGGTATGCATTAGCAGAAAGCTGGACTCAGGCCAGAGCTGGGACTTGAGCTTGAGACACTGTGATGTGGGATGTAGAGTCCCACATCACGTGAACTAAGGAGCATTCTCAGGGACAGGCTCAACCTCTGTGCCGGAAGCCTGTCCCTGAGAATGCGCCTTAGTTCACGGGTCAGACCACAGGAGTGGGCAGATGGATTGTGACTACAGTTTATAGTTTTCCAATCCTTGTTCTACAATATTACCATGGCAGTAAGAGAATATGATTAAACAATAACAGAAGTTGAAAAGAGGAGGAATAATTATAATTATTTCTGATGATAGGATTGTGCTTCAGGGAAACTCAAGAAATCAGATGTTCAGCGATTAGAAACCAGGAATGTGGATAATTATAAAATAGCTGCAAATTATAAAATGCCACTAAACATGAACCTGATTCCACTTAATGTTAGACATTCTCAAATTTTAAAGTACATCTTCTGGGGGATTTTTAGGTGAATATTCTGGGGATTCCACCCTAGATCTCCTAATTTATGAGTTCTGTGTCAGGAGTCTCAGACTCTGTGTTGAAAAATGAGCCTGAGACAATCCTAACGTCAGTAGGCCACAGGCCACAATTTAAGAAGCCTGTCCCAGGGGGCCGGCTCTGTGGTGCTGTAGGTTAATTCTCCGCCTGTGGCGCCGGCAGCCCATATGGGCACCGATTCTAGTCCCTGCTGCTCCACATCTGATCCAGCTCTCTGCTGTGGCCTGGGAAAGCAGTGGAAGATGGCCCAAGTCCTTGGGCTCCTGCACTCGCCTGGGAGACCTGGAAGAAACTCCTGGCTCCTGGCTTCAGATTGGTTCAGCTCCAGCCATTGCAGCATTTTAGGAGTAAACCTGCAGATGGAAGATCTCTCTCTCTCTCTCTCTCTCTCTCTCTCCCCCCCCCTTTCCCTTTTCCCTTTCTCTCCCTCTATCCCTCCCCCCTCCTCTGTTTAAAAAAAAAACTGGATCAGATTTTCTCAAATTTTGGAAAACAGGAGACATTTCAGGGGGACAATGAAATGTAATAGAGAATTCACTCACAGTAGTAGTGTAGGCTTTTTAAAAAAAAAAAAAAGTATTAAATTTAATACCCACAGGTACTTTTTATTGAGAATTTACTATGTTGAAGTCTTTTTTGTGTAGACCAATTTAGATCTTCAGAAGGCTGCCTTCTGCACCATCTCTCCTCACTACTCTGGATACCACCATCACCACTCACAGCCACAGCATCTCTGTCCTATCTTGTACCCTGTAATTGCCTGCCCAAGGTTATTTGCACTTTGAAAGAAGTTCCTAGAGAAAAGTGAATGATCTAATGGTGGAATTTAGACGGGAGGGATACAGTGGATAGCTCATAGGCAAGGAAACCTTCTCAGTGTTTTTTAAAGTTCAGTGTGCCGGGCGGCGCCGTGGCTCACTTGGTTAATCCTCCACCTGCTGCGCCGGCATCCCACATGGGTGCCGGATTCTGTCCCGGTGGCCCCTCTTCCAGTCCAGCTCTCTGCTGTGGTCCGGGAAGGCAGTGGAGGATGGCCCAAGTGCTTGGTCCCTGCACCTGCATGGGAGACCAGGAGGAAGCACCTGGCTCCTGGCTTCGGCTGTAGCAGCCCATCTGGGGGCTGTCCCAACTCTTTACTTGGAAGGCCTTTCTCTCTGTCTCTCTCTCTCTCTCACTGTCTGTAACTTTTCCTGTCAAATAAAAATAAGTAAGTAAGTAAAGTTCAATGTGCCATTGGCTACACATTCTCCCTGTTGTACCTTTCGTCAAGGCCAAACATGATCAAGTTTGTGAATGGTTTCCCCACGGATGGAAGGGAGCCTGCATTTGAATTCCAACAATCCACCTTATGGGTATCGACTTTACATGAGATCATGCGCCCAGAGCAGCAGGTGTGTACAAGGAGTCACCAAAGGGATTTCCCACCATAACGATATAGCTGTTTTACTAACATAACATAGTTAAGTTTAGTGGTCAAATCAGGGGCACAGAGGTAGAGATTAACTTGAAATCATATGGTCAAGGAAAGCTTTATCGAAACACGCAAACTGTCCTTCCCAAACCTTGTGATTTTATAAAGCACTAACACTTTAAGTAAAATGGAGGAATCTGCATCAATTTGACAAC
This sequence comes from Oryctolagus cuniculus, assembly GCF_051225735.1. Classification (NCBI taxonomy): domain Eukaryota; kingdom Metazoa; phylum Chordata; class Mammalia; order Lagomorpha; family Leporidae; genus Oryctolagus; species Oryctolagus cuniculus. The sequence goes on along the minus strand of NC_142882.1, from coordinate 62,470,969 downwards.
TTCTGATTTCACTAAATAAGGATTAAGAGAGGTTAAAAAGGCAATAATAACTTATGTTATTATTACTTAATAAAAAGAAAATGTATTTTAACCCCCAAAATGTAATTTTAGAATAAAAGGGAGTCCAGTAAATTAACTAATTTTAGTTTTATGAAGAGTTCACAAGATTTTTCTCATTTTTTGCTGAGACTGAGGACACCGTCCTTGGGGGCTGGCATGGGCTTTGACGCCTGGGAGAGCTGGCCAGTGGGACACAAGAAGAGCTAGGGCAGGGGATTGGAGCCCCGGGTTCCAGTCCCAACTCTTTACTTGGCATCTTTGTGCTGTCAGATGTGACCCTGCAGCCTCTCTTGGTCTTGGTGTGTGAGAGAACTCATGGGAAATGGAATTAAAAGTTTATTTTAGTGTAAGAAAAATTTCAGATCTATGTGTAATTTTTTCATGACACACATTTTCTATGGATTTTTTTTTTTTTTTTTTTTGGACAGGCAGAGTTAGACAGTGAGAGAGAGACAGAGAGAAAGGTCTTCCTTCTTTTGGTTCACCCCCCAAATGGCCGCAGCAGCTGGCGCACCGCGTTGATCCGATGGCAGGAACCAGGTACTTCTCCTGGTCTCCCATGGGGTGCAGGGCCCAAGCACTTGGGCCATCCTCCACTGCACTCCCAGGCCACAGCAGAGAGCTGGCCTGGAAGAGGGGCAACCGGGACAGAATCCGGCGCCCTGACCAGGACTAGAACCCAGTGTGCCGGCGCCGCAGGCAGAGGATTAGCCTAGTGAGCCACAGCGCCAGCCTTCTATGGACTTTTAAAAGACCCCTCATACACATGGCTTTTGAAATTTTTGGCACTAAAATAAACATCCTAATTCCATTTTTCCACTAAAATTTTGAAATCCTCTCATAGTTTCCGTTCCCCACAGCAATGTCTTCAGGCTGAGGGAAGGCTCACAGGAGGTTGCTGGAAGTGACTTTGTTTTGGCAGCAGCTCTGTCAAGGGGGTGGATTAAGGAGCAGAGGTAGAATTTTGCTGAGTCTGAAGAGGTGGCTCAGTGTTGGACGGCGGAAGAAAGGGAAGACCTCAGTTCAGCCTGAACCTCACGTACCTGAAGCTGGAACCAGCTCAGGCTATGAGCAGAAACTCTCTAAGGAAGTGACAACACAACCGGGAATCTTAGCTAGGGGCAGAATGTCAAGGGAAAGTCTTTGAACTCTATCCCCAAAATAATGGGAAACATTTGAAGGACATAGGACGGGAAGATGGGGGAAAGTCGAATGACAACAGGAGGGTTTTCCTGCCAATGTAATGTCCTTTTAGATGAGTGAAGGGGACACTGGGGTTTTTAGGATGCCTGCTTGGGACTCCTTCACATGCTCTCACGGGTGACTGAACACTCCCCTTTGATCTCTGCCTCCTCAGGGACCAACTCAGGTTTAATTGAAGCTTTTGTCTCTATCTCTGCCTTTGACAGCTGGGAGATTAGCAGGGGCTTGGCTAATTAGTATTTAACTGTTCGCTAATGTTCCTGCGGGTTTGTCGATCACAATCTAGTTTAAAACGGATTCAAAGTTTTCAAACTCTTGAAAAAAGGATCCTGTGTCAGAGCCGATTCGATTTCTCGAAAGGATTAAAGCAAGGCTTCTATCTACCGTTAGGATCTTTTTAGTCACATTCCCCAACAAGATGGTATTTTGAGGTGGAAGTAGGCCACATCCGTCTTCTGAGGCGGGGGCTGTGGAATTAAGAGTGAACCAATGAGTCTTCAGGGAAAGCTGAGTTCTTGGGGGGCTCCACTGAGGGCAACGCAAATGTCCCCATGCGCTTCCCAGGCAAGGAGGTAAACCTCCGAACGCTGCAGCTACTCCCTGCGGTCTCCTGACAGGAGCTGTTCACTTGATCAGCTACTCTTTCTCCTTCAGGCATCCATCTTTCAATCAATAGCTACTTTTGTGTGTCAAGCGGTTAACTAATGCTGAGAACAAAGAAGGAAATATTTTGCTTCTAAAGGAGCTAGTATTTTCACTTTTCTATTTATTTGCATTTTATTTGAAAGGGAGGGAGGAAGGGAAGGAGGGGGAGAGAGGGAGAGAGGGAGAGAGGGAGAGAGGGAGAGAGGGAGAGAGAGAGAGAGAGAGAGAGAGGGAGGGAGGGAGGGAGAGAAGCATCTGTAAGTTTATTCCCCAAAGGCCTGCAGCAGCTGGGGTTAGGACAGACTGAAGCCAGGAGATGGGATCTCAATCCATCTCCCCCATCCAGGTGACAGGGTACATGTTAGCAGGAAGCTGAAATCAGAAACAGAGCTAGAACTCCAGCAAGGCATGCAGATATGGGATTTGGTGTCCCAAGCAGCATCTTTAGGAAAAAAAAAAAAGATATATTTATTTATTTGACTGAGAGAGGGAGAGACAGAGAGAGAAGTCTTCCATCTACTTATTCACTCCCTGGCTGGGCTGATCCTAAGCCAGGAGCCAGAGGCTTCTTGCAGGTTTCCCACAAGGGTGCAGGAGCCCAAGCACTTGGGCCATCTTTTACTGCTTTCTCAGGCCATAGTTGAAAGCTGGATCAGAAGAGGAGCAGCTGGGACATGAACTGGTGCCCATATGGGATGCCAGTACTGCAGGCGGAAGCTTAGCCCACTAGGCCACAGCTCCAGCTCCCTTAAGCAGCATCTTAACCACTGCACTAAACACCCACCCCAAGAAGATGATATTTTAGAGGGGAGATGGCTATGTAAACAATTATCACACTATGTAATACAATCTCTTCATAAGATAAAGCATGGAACAGGAGGGACTCAGAAGGAGGAAGCTGCGTAGTCAATCACCTATTCAGCAAAGACTTCAAAGAGGAGGTAGCACTTCGGGTCTTGAAAGAGAAATAGGGGCGGGGACCGCGGCTCAACAGGCTAATCCTCCGCCTGTGGAACCGGCACACCGGGTTCTAGTCCCGGTCAGGGCGCCGGATTCTGTCCTGGTTGCCCCTCTTCCAGGCCAGCTCTCTGCTATGGCCAGGGAGTGCAGTGGAGGATGGCCCAAGTGCTTGGGCCCTGCACCCCATGGGAGACCAGGATAAGCACCTGGCTCCTGGCTTCGGATTGGCACGTTGCGCCGGCCGCAGTGTGCTGGCCGCGGCAGCCATTGGAGGGTGAACCAACGGCAAAGGAAGACCTTTCTCTCTGTCTCTCTCTCTCTCTCTCTCACTGTCCACTCTGCCTGTCAAAAAAAAAAAAAAAAAAAAAAAAGATAGAGAGAGAGAGAAAGAGAAAGAGAAGTAGGAGTTTCCAAGAAGGAAAGCAGGGGCAGAGGGGACATTCTTAAAAGCCTAAAACAAAAGTGTAAGCTGTGAGAGGCAGACAATAGTTAGATCATGGATATTTTATATGCCATGTTTAGGAATTGAGATTTTTATTTAATTAGTACACTATCTGCTAAAGTCAAGACTCAACTAGATGTATGATTTTAAATGAACTACACAGACAGCCTGAAACTTTTAGGTATTCGCCAGAAAGAGAAGCAACTAAATATCAGAGTGTTAGCACAACGTCTCACACAATCTTAACGCACATAAAAGTAGCCTAAACAAAATCGGTGCTCGTATGTCTTCCATGTAAGAGTCTAGAGGCAGTTGATCTGGAATTTCCATGGTAGCACCAAAGCCTTCAGGGATTCAGCCTTCACCATTCTAGAATGTGGGTTTTGCCTTTGGGACCTCCTTACATCCGGGTTAGTTATTAGAGCTGTACTCAAGTTCTGAACAAGGACCTTCCTAGAAGTCCCACACATTTCTACTTTCATCACGTCAGCCTCCACGTGGTCATGCTTTGCATCCGGAAGCTCACCCCAGCTTACGGATTGTCCCCCTGGAGTCAGATGGCTGTTTCTCATCCAATCAGCTGGCTAGCAGTTACAGCAGAGTGATACAGCTCTGTGGTGCACTAAATCTATTCCTATACTCCTAAAGTCAGTATTGTGTAAAGAAGAGTAACACCAAGACTTGGAGTCACAGCTGCATAGCTACGATGTCGCCATCAATACCACACCCAACCACAATTACTGCCACTCTCCCCACTACAGCTCCTCCCATCATTACAACTACCATACCGTAATCACAACTACAGTAGCCACTTGTATCATCAACACCACCACCACCGTCATTGTCACCATTATCATCACCACAACCACTCTCACTGCTACCCTTACCACCACCATTCGCACCACAATCACCTGCCACTACTCCAACACTACCACCATTAGTATATTCCTATAACCCCTGCCATTCCCAAACAGCTAAAATCACCACACTTCACACTGTCACCACCAGAACCACTATCACCACCCTATCATCGTCATTGCCACTACCATCTCCACCATCAGCACTACCATCTCCATCATCACCACATCACCATCACTGGTTCCCTTCTGATTGCCATCACTGTCATCGTCAGTATCAACCAACTCCATCTCAGTACCACCAACACAACAACTACCACCACTGTGATCACCTCTACTATTTTACCCCAACCTCCTAATTATCACAACTCTCACCACTTTTACTACCACATCCACCACCACCACCACCATCACTATTTCTGCAACTACCACCATCACCACCATTATCTCCGTCATCATCACAACCACCATGTACCAGTGCTACCACAACCTATAAAAATCTAGACTGAAAAATAGCCATTCTCTTGTGGGTAATTAAATCTTAGAGAAAAAGGATGCCTGTGAGCTTTCCAATTTCATCAATGTCAACAATTCTCCAGTTATTCAGTCTTGAAACTTAGAATCTTCTTGACCTCCATATTCAATCAGTCAGTATGTTCTGTACAGACTCATTACTAATTTGCCTACAACTCTTCCTACTTTTCCATTCCTGCTGCCATCATCCCTCATTTTCCAAATGGATGATTATGACTGTTTCCTAACTGGACCTCTGCCTCTAATCTATCTATCCTCCAAAGCATTTTTCATCTCCTGCCAAAAGAATATTCTCTAAATATCGATTTCATAGCTTTTCTACTCTGCTCAAACTCTCTTAGCCAAATTCTCCCATCTAGAACTAAAAGTTGACTTCCAGATTGCTTTCACAGCCTTGTTGCCATATGAGACTGAGGTACCCATTATTATTTCAAACCTAGCATGGTCACACCCACCTCCCCACTGTAACTCAAACATATCTTTTTTTTTTTTTTTGACAGGTAGAGTTATAGACAGTGAGAGGGAGAGACAGAGAGAAAGGTCTTCCTTCCGTTTGTTCACCCCCAAAATGGCCACCAAGGCTGGTGCTGCGCCGATCCAAAGCCAGGAGCCAGGTGCCTCCTCCTGGTCTCCCATGTGGGTGCAGGGGCCCAAGCACTTCGGCCATCCTCCAGTGCACTCCTGGGCCACAGCAGAGAGCTGGACTGGAAGAGGAGCAACCGGGACTAGAACCCGGTGCCCATATGGGATGCCAGTGCCGCAGGCGGAGGATTAACCAAGTCCATTGACTCTAGATGGATGCCTAGACTTATTTGTCCTGCACAGCAGCTACTTGATATCCTTTGGCCCAAACTTCCCTATTTTTAAGCCAACCTTTGAAAAATAAGTAGAATTTGTATAGAAATGGAGGGTTGTAGGAGATAGACCAGGTAGAAGACATGTTTGAGGGGCCAGCGCCGTGGCTCATATTGGCTGCCAGAGTTGCCAGCAATAGCCACTATACCACAGTGCCATCCGCTAGGTTCCCATTACTAAGGGATTCCTGTGTGGCACATTAAGTGACTCAGCTTCAAGATGATGAATTAAGCCCTCAGAAAAATGATCACCAACCAATGAAAACAGAAACCTGTCGTGCCAAGGGAGTAGAATATTCATGGACAGAGAGCAGGTTTAGGTTGTACCGCGTTTCCAGAGGCAGAAAGCACGTGCAGAAGCATCAGTGGCTTGGAACAGAGCGGAGGGACCAGTAGCCTGAGGAAGCTGCAGGACTGAAAGCAGCAGAACCTTAGAATCTCCCCACTCAGGGTCAACACACTTGAGAATGAAATTAGGAGAAGACCTGAGAACCAAGAAACAGTGCGAGGACCAACAAAATGGTGATAAAGATCTCTACCTGTGCTCCAGGCTCAGCCAGGCAGGAACCATGCCCTGTCTAAACACAGAGCATTTTTGTTTAAAAGGGGGAAAAGTAGCTACAGTACACCTGAAATGAAATAAGGCAATTCCCATCGTGCCTAAAAGTAAATCAGTCCTGGGACAGGCCCTTGGTGTAGCAGTTGAAATGCTGCTTGAGGCCGGCGCCGCAGCTCAACAGGCTAATCCTCTGCCTTGCGGCACTGGCACACTGGGTTCTAGTCCCGGTCGGGGTGCCGGATTCTGTCCTGGTTGCCCCTCTTCCAGGCCAGCTCTCTGCTGTGACCCGGGAGTGCAGTGGAGGATGGCCCAAGTCCTTGGACCCTGCACCCCATGGGAGAACAGGAGAAGCACCTGGCTCCTGCCATCGGATCAGCACGGTGCGCCGGCCACAGCGTGCCGGCTGCGGCGGCCATTGGAGGGTGAACCAACGGCAAAAGGAAGACCTTTCTCTCTGTCTCTCTCTCTCACTGTCCACTCTGCCTGTCAAAAAAAAAAAAAAAAAAAAAAGAAATGCTGCTTGAGACACACATCCTATACTGGACTGCCTGGGTTCAAGTCTCATCTCTACTCCTGATTCCAGCTTCCCGCTAATGTGCACCATGAGAGGCAGCATGTGATAGTTCGGGTAGCTTGATCCCTGCTACCCATGTGGGAGACTCAAGTTGAGTTATAGGCTCTTGACTTCAGCCTGGCCCAGCTCCAACTGTTGCAGGCATTTAGGGAGTGAAACAGTTGATGGAAGATTATCTATCTATCTATCTATCTATCTATCTATCTATCTATCTATTGCATCCTTCCTTCCAAATAAACAAATCTTTTAGAAATTAGTTTTATAGGGCTGGCACTGTGGTAAAAGCCACTACCTGCAGTGCCGGCATCCTATATGGGTACCGGTTCGGGTCCTAGCTGCTCCCAATGCGCCTGGGAAAGCAGTGGAGATGGCCCAAATGCTTGGGCCCTTGGGCCCCTGTACTCATGTGGAAGTCCCAGAAGAGGCTCCTGGCTCCTGGCCCAGCCTGGTCATTGTGGCCGTTTGGGGAGTGAGCCAGCAGATGGAAGATCTCTCTCTTTCTGTCTCTCCTTCCCTGTCTCAGTAACTCTGCCTTTCAAATAAATAAGTAAGAGAATAAAAAAATTAGTTTTGAATATTAAAAATTTGATTGCTGAATATAAAATTTCAATAGAATACTGGGGGACATGAGTAAAAAGGCAAAGAAGTGAAGCATATGAACAACAGAGAGACAGCATCAAACCAGCAGGTGCAATATCCAACCAGTAGAAATGGAAAACGAAGAGGAGACAGTGATCAAAAAACAACCACAGATGTTTTCTGGTTAAAAAGAGAAATTAAATTTCAAAGTGCAACAGTCCTAAATACAAAGCAGAATAAGAGAAAACTTGCACCTGACATCACTGTGAAAAATATAAAGCCTCATTCTTCTATATTACTTTGGGAGTTTATATTTATTTGTATTTATAGTCATATATATTCTCAATTAAAATAATACACAACATTTGTAACACATACCTTTAATAAAAATAAAGCCAAAGTCAATGGGAAAAGAAATGGAGGTTAGGGTCTAGCGCCATGGTGTAGCTGGTAAAGCTGCCGCCTGTAGTACCTGCATCCCAGGTGGACGCCGGTTCGAGTCCCTGCTGCTTCATTTCTGATCCAGCTCTCTGCTATGGCCTGGGAAAGCAGTAGATGGCCCAAGTGCTTGGGACCCTGCACCCATGTGGGAGACCAAGAAGAAGCTCTGGATCCTGGCTTCGGATGAGCCCATCTCCCGGAATTGTGGCCGTTTGGGGAATGGACCAGCAGGTGGAAGACCTCTCTCGCGCTCTGCCTCTGCCTCTCTGTAACTCTGCCTTTCAAATCAATGAATACATCTTTTAAAAAAAAATGGAGGTTTAAACATAGCACAGTTATTTATAAATCTGATAAATAACAAATGCCATAGATACATTATTGGGGTAAATAATAGAAACCACATGAGTGCCTCTAACTGGACCTGCTTCCCAGTGACTGCCTGCAGAGAGTGGAATCCGGGGCAGCCCAGTGTCTGTGAGTACTGAACAACAAGCATACCGTGTAGCCATCACCCAGCTCCAGTAAAGAAGTTGCCACTGGCGCAGCCGTGCTGTTCAAGCCCACTGCCAACTGCAGCTCCTTCCCTTCTCCTCTAACTGGACTTCCAACGCCATACATCAGCTTTGCCCGTGTGCGGACTGTGTGTAAGTGGAAACATGACACATGGAAAGTTGTCTCTGCCTTCTTTTGTTCAATATTGCGTTCCTCTCTGGTGCTGCATGTAGCCAGAGCTCCTCCACTGTTACTGTGGTAGAGGTTTTCATTGTATAACCAAACTATAATTGCTTGCCCCTTCTAAGTGTGTATCTGACTCATTTCTGATTTTTTTTAAAAGATTTACTTATTTATTTAAAAGCCAGAGTTAGAGAGAGAGGAGAAGCAGAGAGAGAGAGAGAGAGAGAGAGAGAGAGAGAGAGGAAAAGCAGAGAGAGAGAGAGGTCCTCCATCCGCTGGCTCACTCCCCTATTAGCTGCAATGGCCAGAGTTGCACCAATTCAAATCCAGGAGCCAGGATCTTCCTCCAGGTCTCCCACATGGGTGCAGAGGCCCAAGCACTTGGGACATCTTCTACTGCTTTCCCAGGCCAAAGAGAGCTGGATCAGAAGTGGAGCAGCCGGAACTTGAATCGGCGCCCATATGAGATGCAGGCACTGCAGGCGGCAGCTTATCCTCTGTGCCACAGCACCGGCCCCTGATTTTTTTTACTAACATGAACAACCAATGTAAATAACTCCACACTGTCTGTTTTGATATTCAGTATAGTGATTCTTCATTTTTTTCCTCTTCCTCAGTCACCTTTAAGAGTTTGCTTTAAAATTAGCTCATCAATTTCTGCAAAGAAAGCTAACCTTCTGAGGGGCAGATGTTTAGAATAGCGGTTAAGATGCCTGCAGCCAGCGCACCGGCCGCAACGTGCCAGCCGTAGCAGCCACTTGGGGGGTGAAAGGAAAAAGGAAGACCTCTCTCTCTGTCTCTCTCTCACACTGTCCACTCTGCCTGTCAAAAACAGGAAAAAAAAAAAAAAAGATGCCTGCAGCCCACATTGGAGTACCTGGGTTACATTGCTGTTCCAGATCCTGACCCAGCTTCCTGCTCAGATAGGCCCTGGCAGGCAGCAGTGGCAGTTCAAAGTGGTTGAGTCTCTGCCATCCACGTGGGACACCTGCACTGAGTTCTCAATGCTGGCTTCAGCTTCATCCCAGCTCCAGCTGTGGGCATTTGGGAAGTGAACCAGGCGATAAGCATCCTCTCTGTTTCTGTCTCGCAAATCTAAAAAGTTCATGGAAAATGGAATTTAAAAATAAGTTTATTTTTATAAAAACTTTTGGAATTTTCTTTGGGATTGTATTGAACCCTAAAATGGGTTAGAGAACCAACCTCTTAACATTCCGTTAACTCTATCATGTAGTCTATGAACATGATTCAGCTCCTTCTATGTGGGTCTTGTCTTTTTTTTTAACTTTTATTTAATAAATATAAATTTCCAAAGTACAGCTTTTGGATTACAGTGGCTTTCACCCCCATAACTTCCCTTCCACCCACAACCCTCCCATCTCCCGCTCCCTCTCCCATCCCATTCGCATCAAGATTCATTTCCAATTATCTTTATATACAGAAGATCAATTTAGTATATATTAAGTAAAAATTTCAACAGTTTGCACCCACACAGAAACACAAAGTGTAAAATTTTGTTTGAGTACTAGTTATAGCATTAATTTACATTGTACAACACATTAAGGACAGAGATCCTACATGGGGAGTAAGTGCACAGTAACTCCTGTTGTTGACTTAACAAATTGAAACTCTTGTTTATGGCGTCAGTAATCACCCTAGGCTCTTGTCATGAGTTGCCAAGGCTATGGAAGCCTTTAGAGTTCGCCAGCTCCAATCCTATTTAGACAAGGTCATAGTCAAAGTGGAAGTTCTCTCCTCCCTTCAGAGAAAGGTACCTCTTTCTTTGATGGCCTGTTCTTTCCACTGGGATCTCACTCGCAGAGATCTTTTCTAACTTCTTTTTTTCAATATTATTTTATACTTTTCTGGGTAATGACCCTGTAGGATGTGGCATAGAAGATAAAACTACTGCCTATAAGACCATCATCCCATTTGGGTGCAGGTTCGTGTCCCACTTCTGATCCAGCTCCCTGCTAATGTATTATACTGATGAATCAACAGCAAAATTAGGAATAAGATTTAAGAGTCAGAATTCCTGTGGACAAAGGTTTAGCATTTTGCCTTTTAGAAACTAACATTCTGAGTGATCTTTGTATACAGGCAGAGTTGAGAAGCCCTCCCTCACACCATCATTATCCTATCGGCAATGGCCAATCTGCCCTTTTTCTTCAGGCAAATGAGTGGGGGTGGAGTTCCAAAAGGGGCTCAGGGAGAAAGAGACAGGGAGGGGGTGGAGGCTGGACTCCCTCAGGAAAAATGGAGGTGGGGGGATGAGGCATCATGGGGAAAGACCATAGTCAGCAGGGAACGCACAGTGCTTAGCAGGTGTGTGGGTGTGAGCACAGAGGCGTGGGAGGAGCTGTGTCTCTGTGGAAATGCTGTGAAAGACCCCAGTCATGGAGTCAGGTCTTCCTTCTCAGTCTGCTACTTACTATACTAAATGCGAAAGGCTAGGGGTGGGCTTCCGGCCTAGTGATGAAGCCTCCACTCGGGATGCCTGGCTCCAGGGCAGGCCTGATGCTTCAGGTCCAGCTTCCTGTTGAGGAATACGCTGGGAGGCAGCAGGTGGTGGTCCAAGGCCCACAGGGAGTTTCCATCAGCTTCAGAACTTTCATTTGTTGACCAAAGAAAATAAGAGTGGAATAACAATGATTTTTTTCTAAGATTTTTCTATTTATTTGAGATGCAGAGTTACAGAGAGAGAGGTCTTCCATCCGCTGGTTCGGTACCCAAATGGCCGCAAGAGCCAATGTTAGGCTAGGCTAGAGCTAGGAGCCACGATCTTCTTCCTGGTCTCCCATGTGAATGCAGGGGCCCAAGTACTTGGGCCATCCTCAACTGCTTTCCTAGGCACATTAGCAGGGAGCAGGATCAGAAGTAGAGCAGCCAGTTCTCAAACTGGCACCTGTATGGGATGTTGACACCACAGGCAGAGGCTTAACTTATTATGCCACAGCATCAGCCCCAGGAACTCAAAAAAATGTTAGAAATTGGCTTTGTAAATATACTCTCTCTGTCATTTTTGTGTGTGTTACATATTCATTGGTTGTTTTTCTGGTAAATATTAATATATTAGCATTTTCTAAGATTATTACAAGCATTTTATATTTTCCAAAAGTCACTGGTATGAGTCATATACTATGCCATTAGTTGAATATATGAATTCTACTTTTTCTTTCTCATGTTATAACTCATTAAAATTTATCCAGTTTTTGGCTATTATAAATAATGCTGCCATAAACATCTCCGTGCAGAAAGTTCCTCCATGATCTAGACAGTTTCTTAGGCTCGATTGCTAGAAGTGAATGACTGGGATACATGACATTCTCAGGCTTTCAGTACATGTTGTCAAGTAGTGTGAAAAGCATTTGAGAAGAATTTTAGAAACATAGAGCGACGCGAGCTAGGGGAAGGGAAGAAGGTGTTTTCATTTTGTTAAGAGAAGAACATTCCTACAGGAGCAAAGAGACGGGCCCCTCGCTTGCATGGGCCCCTTCTTGGGCGTTGGCAGATGCCTACTACTACACACTCCTACTTCTGTGCTTTTTGGTTGAGCTGCTGACGTAAGACATTTCAACCCACTCTGCAGCATTTTGTCTCTTCCTTCTGTATCTTCTGCTCCATCATCCCTCCCATCTGATTGGTGCTTTTGACATGTTCTTAGGTATTTCGGAGCCATGACTAAGAGGAAGTTAGCTACCTAATTCTTATTTTAATTTTTTTCTTAAAGAGAGCCCTCTAAAAATTAGATAAGCTTTCAGACCCCCACAAAACTTGCAGAGCCATAGACCAAACCCCACAATGTTCATACTCCCAGCTAGCCAGTGTTGGCTTGGAGAAAAACCATGAACTCTGCTCTGGGCCAACTCCTGAAAACAAGAGCAAGATGAAACCACTTGAACCCCTGTGTTGTTGAAAGCTGGCTTTCCTAGACAGATGGAGAAAAAGTCTGCCGGAGGCTGGACCTTTGAGATAGAGGAAAAGGAGCGTTGCTTTGGATTCCAGGAACAGGACCCAAGTTCCTTTCATCTGGGTGGCTGTGCCCGAAGCTGTGTCTACGGCTGTTGGCATGACTCCAGTGGTGCCAAACAGAGAGCAAGAGCTGCCCTAGAAGAGGCCAGGATGCTCAAGACCCAGGATCTGGTCTACTGGAACCCACTAAGTCCCTCCAGCTTGACCAGGGAAAGGAAGTAAAGAAGAGACAAAAGTCAGTTACATCATCACACACAACTCTAGTCCCACCCAAAATCTTTTGTTTTCCCTTTGGTCTTAAAGGAAAGTAGACACAGGGATAAGATAGAAGAAAAAGGTGACAGCAGGGACATCCAAACCACCTTAGAATTGGAGGGCAGAGGAGAGGTACTCAAAGCTGGCCAAAGGGAATGCCTAGGTCCTCCTTTTTGTGGAGGGAGGGCATTATCAATTCTTCATGGTTCCTCTCACTGTCTTCCTAAACTTTATTTCATTTGAAAGGCAGAGAGGGCCCGGTGCTGTGCAGTGGCAGGTAAAGGCACCACCTGTAGAGTTAGCATCCCATACGGGCACTGGTTCGAGTACTGGCTGCTCCACTTCCAATCCAGCTCTCTGCTATGGCCCAGGAAAGCAGTAGAAGATGGCCCAAGTCCTTGGGCCCCTATATTTACATGGGGAGCCAGAAGAGGCTCCTGGCTTCTGGCTTTGGATTGGCTCAACTCTGGCCACTGCAGCCAACTGGGGAGTGAACCAGTCGATGGAAGACCTCCCTGTCTCTCTCTCTCTCTCTCCCTCTCTCTCTCTCTCTCTAACTCTGACTTTCAAATAAATGAATAAATCTTTAAAAAAAAAAAAAGAAAAGAAAAGAAAGACAAAGAGACAGACAGACGGAGAGAGAGCTTCTATCCACATCAATCAGGGCTGGTGGAACAAAGCCAAGAGCCTGGAACTCAATGTAGGTCTCCCGTGTGGGTGGCAGGGACCTAAGTACTTGAACCACCAACTGCTTCTTCCCAGGGTGTGCACGGCAGAAAGCTGGAATCAGAAGCAATTAGGACTGGAAGCCAAGCACTCTGACATGAGAAGCAGGCATCCCAACTGGTATTCTAACAGCTGCACCAAATGCTCACCCTCTCTACCCGCTTCTGTCTTGATTTGGGATTCTGAATGGATGAGTCCGTTCTCTTTCATTTACAGCCCTACCTTTGCCATTGGAAATAAAGACCATAAAGAGAGATCAGATTTGAGTTTGAGACTGAAAAGCAGAGAGGGGACTAGGAGGAGGCTGGGAGACTGGGGAGAAGGATCACACGCCTCACAGAGTGCAGGGAATGAGAAAGCCAGGACTTCTAGCTCTTAGATTTTGATTACATCCAAAATTTTCATATATTTTGATGCATTAAGAAAAAAATGAACTTGAAAGTCTTTTAGGCCAAAGCTTTGCATAACCAATAATAATTAGAATTAAACATTAAATTAACTGAAGTAAATAAATAAACAAGTAAAAGTTTTCCAGAAACCAATTTCAAAATCCCACTGGAGAGCAGTTCCCTTTGTCTCCTGCGAGCTTTCTCACCATGCCCCCGGCACTGCACTCCAATGCTCTCGTGCCACGTCGAAGGGAGTGTGTCTAACCCCAGACTTGAAGGAGAGCCTAAATCTCTCGCTGTCCTTGGAATGTAATTATCATTAAGGCTGAAAAACGAGGGTGCTGAACAGTAGTGGCAGGTTTTTTCAAGTTTATGTAAACACTGGTTGCAGGGAGACAGCTGGAACGTCAGAATCAAAGCATCCTTGTCACATCAGTGCTTTAAATCTCTGAGCAACTCCTTGAAGATCATCTGGTCTCTGTGAACACAAGCAGCTGATAAAAGGCCCCTCTAAACTCCCTGCTTATCTGCTCCCTCAAGCAGGGACTGCCCTAAAGCTGCATCCTAGGGAAACCAGCCACCCAGTGGTGGTTGGAACACGCCTTTGAGCCACAGGGTAGGACAGGCTGCTGGGACAGTTCCTGCAGGTTGCAGGGCTCAGGAAGGACCCAGCTGGGTAGCTTTTCAAGGTGAATTACATTGTCTCCCTTCAGTCGCTTGCCTGGTATTAGTCATTATATTGGGTCAAATGAACAGCTATGGTTACCTAAAGGAAGTGAGAGTGAGGAGAAAGAAGGGAGTGGGTCTGTGTCCTTGTCTTTAAGATCAGGAAACTATGACTAAAGCATATAGCAAATGCAGGGCCCACCAAGGTCTTGCCCACCAGGGAATGCACTGAAGTGCTTCCTTGTTTAAATAGCAGTACAGAACCAAGTGCAGGGGCCCCTGTGGGCCTTGCTTGGTGGCTTAGCTCTGGCTCTGCTCTTGACCATTCATCCTAAACCATGAAGACAACTTGTCTATTCAAGTCAAGCAAGCATAGTCTTATGAGTTCGGCCACTGATTTATTCACTTGATATATTCCAGGAACTGCTACAGCTCTTGGATTCAGAGACGAATAATACCCTGTATCTGGCCGGTGCCGTGGCTCAATAGGCTAATCCTCCACCTAGCGGCGCTGGCAAACCGGGTTCTAGTCCCGGTTGGGGCTCCAGATTCTTTCCCGGTTGCCCCTCTTCCATGCCAGCTCTCTGCTGTGACCCGGGAAGGCAGTGGAGGATGGCCCAAGTGCTTGGACCCTGCACCCCATGGGAGACCAGGAGAAGCACCTGGCTCCTGCCTTCGGATCAGCGCGGTGCACCGGCAACAGCGCGCCAGCCGTGGCGGCCATTGGAGGGTGAACCAATGGCAAAAGGAAGACCTTTCTCTCTGTCTCTCTCTCTCACTATCCACTCTGCCTGTCCAAAAAAAAAAAAAAAACAAAACAAAAAACAAAAAACAAAAAAAACCCTGTATCTAACTCACTGTCCCCAACAACTGCACATGCAAACAGACAAACTCACCCATGGAATTCTACAGTCAGAAGAGAGAGGCTCCTGTAAAGGAAAAATTACTACACCAATCTGATAAATAGCTTGGCAGAGACCTGCCCGTAGGTTCTGAGATTATAGGGGAAAAGATTGTCAACCTGAGTCAAGGATGGCTTTACAGAAGAGATGGCCTTGGAGATGGCCCTTTAAATAGTCCACCTGATTCGTTTCATGTGTAAACAGCCATCACGGATCGGCTCAGCTCATGGAAGACCTCTCTGCTTCTGCCTCTCCGTACCTCTGCCTTTCACATAAATAAATCTAGGAAGGAAGGAAGGAAGGAAGGAAGGAAGGAAGGAAGGAAGGAAGGAAGGAAGGAAGGAAGGAAGGAAGGAAAGAAGGGAGGGAGGGAGGGAAGAAAAGAAGGGAAAGAAAGAAAAAAAGGATCTTTCATCCACTTCACTCCCCAAATGGCTGCAACAGCCACAGCTGGGCCAGACTGAAGCCAGGAGCCAGGAGCTTCTTTCAGGTTTCTGACACTGGTACAGGGGCCCAAGGATTTGGGCCATCTTCCATTGCTCTTCCAGGCCACAGCAGAGAGCTGGATCAGAAGAGGAGCAGCTGGGACATGAACTGATGCCAGTGCCACGGGCAAGGCTTAGCCTACTACAACACAGGGCCAGCCCTGAAAAAATGTTGGAGGCCTGGAGGAAGCTTCTGGATCTTAGCTTCAGCCTGATCCAGCTCTGGCTGTTGCAGCCATCTGGGGAGTGAACCAGTGGATGGAAGACCTTCCTCTCTGTCTATCCCTCTCTGTCAGTAAGTGCTAACTCTCAAATAAATAAATAAAAATCTTTTCAAAAAGGGGAGGAAGATTATTTTAGTTATTTCTCCTGAAAGTTCTCTAGAGAATAGATATGAGAAAACTATATATATGCCTTCCATGAACATAGATGCAAAAATGCTCAAGATATTAGCAAATCAAATCTAGCAACACATAAAAAGGATAATATAGCACAATCAAGTAGCACAATTCCCAGGAATGGGAGAGTGATTCGACATTAGAAAACCCACCATTTACTAGCAGAATATGTGAGAAAGTTATATGATCCTATTAATAAATGCAGGAGGGGGGAAAGCACTGGACAAAATTCAACATCTGTTTATGCTAAGAATCTCTCAGCAAACCAGAAATAGAGAAAAAAATCCGTTAACTTGACAAAGAGCATCTACAAAAATCCTATGAGTAACATTGAACTTAATGTTGAAAACTGAATGCTTTCTCCCTGTGATCAGAAATAAAGAATGTTGGCTGTTTTGAATTCTCATGAGATGATCAATCGGGTGTGGCCAGGAAAGGAGACAGAGGCAGAATTCAGAAGACAGCTGTGCACACAGGGCCTAGAGCCAGGAGGTAGGGCAAGCACCCCAGAGCACAGGGGAAGAACTCCAGGGTACTCAAGAATTAGAAGACAAAAGAGAGGGGAAGGTTAGCCCACCACATTGTTAGGGTTCTGAGGGAAAGGCAAAGCAGGGCAGAGTGAACAGTTTAGGATTGATTAGCTGGAAAAAATTTGGCAAGCCTTCAGCTAGAGGAGTGGCTCCTAGCTGCCTGCCACTTGGACCTGGGATGATGTTGATATTTTCCTGGGCTCATAGTACATGGCACAGTACTGTCTTTCAGTGCCGGGTAGTGGCAGTAAGCCTCAACTTCAGTCAGCTGCATGATCACAAGAGTAAACCACCAATATCACATTCTATAGTGTACTGTACTCAATAAATTACGAGATATTCAACACTTTATTACAAAATAGGCTCCGTGTTAGATAACTTTGCCCAGCTATAGGTTGAACTATGATATGTCATAGGTTAGGTATATTAAATGTATTTTTAATTTAGAATATTCTCAACTTATGATGGGTTTGCTGAGATGAGAATATATCATTGTAAGTCAAGAATCATCTGTAGAAGTATCCCTGTTTGCAGGTAAACTCATTGTCTACAAAGAATATACCAAGAATTCTTTGAAAAAATTCCTAAAACTAGAACGTGAATTCTGCAAGATCACAGAATTCAATATCAGCAAACAAAAATTAACTGTGTTTCTATATAAATGGATACATAAAAACATAACACTGTGTATAATGAAATAGTTACTTATAAATTTAACAAAACATGTACAAGATGCTGTAAGATTATGAAAATCTGATGAAAGAAGTCAAAGCTCTAAATAACTAGACATACTATTTTCATGGATCAGAAGACTCAGGGATGCTATTTCTCCTCAAATTGATCCATAGTATAATATGAATCCTTTCAAAATCCCAGGAAGATGATAATGCATACTTGTTCTAAGACTTATGTGAAAAGACAAAGGAACTAAAAAACAAGTTTGAAAAAAGAACAAAAATGTGAGTGAAACTCCACTTTATAAACTTACTACATAGCTATATTAGTCAATAGTGCTTCTGTCTGAAGGTTATATTGAGGATTATAAATGACGACATATATCAATAAAATAGATAAGTATCTTGCACACTGAAATTACTTAACACAAGTTAGCTATTAACCAAGCATTTTACAGCTCAGGAAGAGATGTTGGAGAGATGTAAAGTAAAATGCCCACAATCATACATTCAGTGTTGGGTACAATTTGAGCTAAGTGCTTCATGATTCTGAATCCTAGGCTACTTACCACCATCCTGTAGACATTACCAAAAAAAAAAAAAAAAAAAAAAAAGACCATTCCAAAGAGCACTCCAGCTTTCCCACTCATTGATTCCCACTGGCTCATGTATCATAGAATTCTTAGATCTTTTCAGAATATCCCAATTTACAAATATTGGGATCAGTTCTGGTCCCAGTTGGCCTGGCTATTCAAATATTTTAATTTTTATTAGCAATTTTCCTTGCCAGGAATTTAATCCAATGGTTATCTTTGACTCCTTCAATAACGGAACTCTGGTATATATTTAAGGATCCAAAAGTCCCATTCTGTAAAACATAAAATGCCTTGTCCCCTTCCTATGAATGATTCATCACAAGTATTATTACCCCAACAAGCCCATGATCGATAGGAACATCTTCATTTGTGTGTAAATGACGCCCGTCTTCTCGGACCAGTGCTTCCTCTCACTCCTACACCTGCAGAAACTAGGAGAGATTAAATGGGTCTCATCCCATGCAATATTGATCAAAGGCCTGGTTGCAATAAGTGTATTAATGTAGACATAAAGCACTCAAGTGAGTAAGAACACCCTCAGGGGAAACGTTTCTACCAGCAAGTGAGACAAAAATTGGATACTTGGAAAATGGTGAGAATGTTCCTGGGTACACAGATCCTTTTTGCAATCTCACACAGCAAAGCAGGACTTTTATCAAATGATCCCAGTGATAAAAGCCTGGCCCTTGGAGGGCCATCTAAGGTGGAAGTGGGGAGAAGCTAAAAATGAAACAACAAGAGGCAAGCAATGACATTATGAACTATTCCTCATCAAACTCACTTAAAGTCTGGAAACTTTCTTACTCGCCCTGTTTGTTTGATCTCCTTTCCATCCCAACCAAATACAAATAAAACGAAGCAGTGTTTTCTGGGGGGGGATAAGAGGGAAGAAAATTTCCATCAGCTCCGGAGGAACCTACAAATCACTGCCTGTGTTTAGTTTCCGTACTAAGACTTAGCTTTTTCCTGTGGTTTTTCTAGGGTATATTTAGTCTTCTTTTTGGAATCCAGGGATTCCATTCGTATTTCTTTTACTTTGCTATGATAGAGCCAATGGATATAAGAACTGAAGGAGATCTTAAGGAACTTCCAATTCTTTTCCAAATGAGGAGACTGAGAGCCTCATTAGCAAAGCCCAGCTAGATCCAGAGTTCCTGGTCACCTACCAGTGGCCTTCAAGGAGGACAGTCTCATCCCCGTAGAGAGCACTGGGAAGGGTGTCCAGGCGTACTTGATTATTACACAATGACTGAGGGGTGCTGCTGCCCTGACTACACCTGCTACATGTATCACAGTGTTCAGGGCACTCCTCCTAAGAGTTGTCCTCCCAAAGATGCCGTCATAGTTTTCATGGAGAAAAACTGACATTGGTAGCCAACCCTCTACTGTACCAGGTTTATGTCTTTAAAAATTTTTAAATTTATCTTATTTTTATTTATGAGCAAGGCAAAGAAAGAGAGACTAATTTTCCATTCACTGGTTCACTCCTCAAATACCCACAACAACTATGGCTGATGAAGCCAGGAGCTCCGTCTAGGTCTTCACGTGGGTAGCAGAGACCCAACTATTTGAGCCATCACCTGCTACCTCCAGGGGTGCACATTAGTGGGAAGCTGGAACAGGAAGTCGAGCTGGTGATGAAACCCAGGCACTCTGGTACCGGATACAGGAACCCCAAGCAATGCCTTAATTATTTCACCTAATACCCTCCCTGGACACTGCTCTTATCAGTATCTGTAGCGTCTTGTTGCTTCTTTGTAAAGCTCCCCTAATAGCTCCGTGCCCACGAATAATTGCCCTTTCTTCTACAATCCTGAAATGAATTCCCTGCTTCTAACGACAGAATACCTCCAAAAGAGTCCCTGGAGATCAAGAGGCCTCGGAGCCATACCAGAGAGGGAGGCTTTGAGAGCAAACCTATGGTAGTGTTTTACTTTTCTCAGTGCCTTGCCTTGGAACATATGAGATGTCTTCAAATAGTTCATGGAGAATGTCTTACCAAAAAACTGCTTAGATTTCAAAATTTTTTGCACCAACATAAACTAATCTTTTAAATACATTTTCCATACATTTTCGAAGTGCTCTTGTGTAAATCTTTCCAGATTTATTTTTGTTTTTACCATGAGGATGTGACATCCACCTATATATTTTACCAGAACTAAGTCCTCAACACCTACCAACACTCCATTAGCTCATAAGTTAGAATGAGTCATTTTAGGGGCCGGTGCCATGGCTCACTTGGTTAATCCTCCGCCTGCGGCGCTGTCATCCCATATAGGCACCAGGTTCTAGTCCCAATTGCTCCTCTTCCAGCCCGGGTCTCTGCTGTGGCCCAGGAGGCAGTGGAGAATGGCCCAAGTGCTTGGGCCCCTGCACCTGCGTGGGAGACCAGGAAGAAGCACCTGGCTCCTGGCTTCAGATCGGCGCAGCACCGGCCGTAGTGGCCATTTGGGGGTTGAACCAACAGAAGGAAGACCTTTCTCTCTGTCTCTCTCTCTCTCACTGTCTAACTCTATCTGTCAAATAAAAAAAAAAAAAAAAGAATGAGTCATTTTATACACCTAACACACAGAGAGCATCCCAAATGACCACCAACAACCTCACAATATCCTCAGGGGCTGCCAGTTAGGAAAAGCTGTTTGTGTCTATACAGAACCAGCAGATTTCCCCCTTTCCTGTCTTCATCAGGGCAGAGTCCTCGAGAGGCTGTGATTGTTGTGGTTGAAGGGACACATGCCTCACTTGATAATTGACATCATTGGAGGGAATGTTGAGGTTCTCTTATGTTCAAAGCAATGCCAGCCAATTGTTGGACTGCTTGTAGTGTTACCCAGGACAATATAATCCATCTGTAAAGCAGTTTACATCTGAAAAGACATTTATCTCCTACCCGGCCAGAAAGACTAGCCCTAAGAGATAAGACCCTTGGTAGCACAGCCTTCTGCTGAAACCTGACTGTCACACAGGCCACGCTGAGTAATTCTCACCCCCACCTCCTCTTAAGAAGGAACAAAATCACCAAGAACTGCTAGGGAGACTTGAGTGAAAAATACAGATTTGCATTACAAGCTAGGGACAAAAAGAAGACATTGCTTTGAATCAGAAGTTAATACGTAATAATGAACATGTCTTTCTTCTTATTAGTACTAAACTCCCAAGAAGAAGATCTATATATGGTTCTGAAAGAACATTTTCTCTCTTACCACTGTTTCTCTAGCTCTTCCTTACTCATCAATGAAATAGCTATTGTACAGATTATTTACTCAGGTTGCATGTCAGTGTCATTTGATGGAAAGCCCATTGCCCACCAGGATACAAGGGAGATTGAAGATAAACAGAAGGCCAGCCTCATCACGTGGCAGAGACAAACAGGTGCCCTTGGACATCAACAGTACGATCAGAACAGTACGGGGTATGCTTCATCAGCTCTGAACATCCACAGGCCACAGAATGAACTGGAATCATGTCGCCAGATGTTCCCTTCTGAAATAGAAGAGAAGGAAAAGATTGTCATCCTTCCAAAGGAAATTCTCCTGAGATAAATGCCGAAAGTAGTAATAGCCCTCCCCTACATCACCACCCAACTCGGATGCACAAAAGGTTGAGAATCTGCACGTGGCCACTGGGCTGCCTGTCTCTGCAGAGCACGGCAGGGACAGAACACGCTCCAGGGCACTGGGAGAGCGAGTGCAAGCCTGCCTGGCATCAATCATGTGCAAGGAGCCAGAGTGGATGGGGCTGAGCTGGTCGGCCAGGGTGGGGTTCTCCCCTGCGTCCCCCCTCACATGCTCTGTCAGGCAAAATGGCTCAGAAACCAAAGGAGTGTCTCAGAGCATCCTGGCTGTCTTCTGACTTGTCCACGTACCATCCAGAGACACGAGAAGGGCCTCCTAGCTGTTAGCTCGAGCAGCCTTACAGACTCCAACCCGAAGCCATGCCGCCAGACTGGGTCTGAAAATATTTGACAAACGTAGTCATTTGCTCTAACACTGCATAAATGAAAGAAATGCTCCAATTAACAGACAGAAATAGTCATCTGGGTTTAAGGGGGGAAATAAGATATGACTTATAGGATACACACAGGAGCAAGAAAGGTTGGGGGGCAGGGCATTTAGTCTGTTATTGGGGTGCCTACATCCTATACTGGGGTGCCTGGGTTCAACATCTGGCTCCTGCTCCTGACTCTGGCTTCCTGCTAATGCAGACCCTGGAAGACAATGGTGATGGCTTGAGTGGTTGGTTCCTGTCATCCTTGTGGGAGATCAGGATTGAGTTCCCAGCTCCTAGGTTCCACCCGTTCCAGCCATTGTGGGCATTTGCAGAGTAAACTGGCAGATGGGAGCTCTCAATTTCTTTCTCTCTGTGTCTCTCTGCCTTTCAAATTAAAAAAAAGAAAAGTAGAAAGTAAACACTAATAATGTACTATATATATGCTATATATAGTAGTCAGTATATTCTATGAAAACAATAACTAAATAAATGTTGGTGTGGCTATACTAATATTTAACTAAGTAGGCCTTAAAGAAAATATATTATATAATGACAAAGTTTCGTTTCAGCAATGTGTAGATACCTAAACATATGACCTTAAAATATATAGAGAAATTTTGGCAGAGCAAAGGGGAGAAATAAACAAATATTCATTCATCCCTCTCAGAAACTGATATTTATAATCATGTTGTGGAAATTTCCCAAATCCTTACTAACACACAAACATCAAGAAGAACATAAAAGAGATTAAAAGCATGATTATATACTTTAACTCACTGGCATATGCAGAATCCTGCTAAACTGACATCTTCAAAGCATAAATGTAATGCTTTTTAAAATAAAGGAACTTATCTAGGTCATGTAGAAAGTCTCATTAAATTTCAAATCCTGTGGAATATTCGAAAATACCAATATGTATGGAAATTAGAAATACATACTCCTCAGTAATCTACAGATCAAAGAAGAAAGCATATGGAAGTAGAAATTACCTGAAGTTAATGGTGACAACAACAAGAAGTCTACTTAAAAAAACTTGTGGGCTACAACTTGAAGGCATTTTAGGAGGAATAATTATAGTCTTCAATGAATATATTAGAAAATAAGAGATTTGTCTTGTTCCTGATCAGTTTTTCTGATTGATTTCTTAATTGATTGTATTAGTCTTTCAAAGAATAATCTTTGGGGTCTTTATCCTCTTTATTGTACGTTTTCTATTTATCGGTGCCTACTATCATCTTTATTATTTCTTCCCCTCCATTATATTTGGGTTACTTTACCAATAGGTGTTGGTTTATATCAAATGATTCCTAGTCTCCCCTGAAAATTAGGCTTCAGTCTCTAGAAGATGCCAACTGCAGCTCATCCATGTGGGAACAAATCAATTTGTTGAACTCAGAAATCTTGATCAAGTGATAGGCATTTGGCACAGCACTAAAGATGCTTCTTGGGCCTCTGTCTTCCATCAGACTGCCTGGGTTCCACTCCCAGCTCTGCTCCTGATTCCAGTTTCCTGCTAATGTGTACCTTGGGAGGCAGAAGGTGATGACTCAGGTAGTGAAGTCCCTGCCACCCATGTGGGAGATCTGGACTGAGTTCCTGGCTCTCAGCGTGGGCTTGGCAACATCTGGTTGTTGTGGATATTTAAGGAATGACTCTCAAACAAAGAAAAATAAATTTTTAAAATATTCATCAAACGTTTGACTGCTCCCCAAAATTTCTATTTTTCTAAGAAAGTAGTATAAAATGAGTCACGAGAAGACTGAAAGTAAATTATCTTTCAGCTCAGTCTGAAATATTTCTAAGTCAGAAAAATGTATCAGAGAGGTAGACCTTATGGTACAGCAGGTTAGCCCACTGCTTGGGATGTCCTCATCCATATTAGAGTGCCTAGGATCAAGTCCACATCAACTTCCAATCCAGCTTCCTGCCAATGCACCTGGGAGGCTGAAGATGATGGCCCAAGTAGTTGGGCCTCTGCCACCCACTTGGGAGACTTAGATAGAGTTCCTGGATCCTGGCTTTGGCCTGGTCCAGCCCCAGCTGTTATGGGAATTTGGGAAAATGAAATAACAGATGGAAGATCTCTCTCTCTATCTCTCCCTCTCTCTCTCTCTCTTTCATTCTCTCTGTGTGTGTGTGTGTATCTCTGTCACTCTGCCTTTCAAATAAATAATTAAAAATTTTTAAAAGGATGTATCAGAAAGAAATAACATAGACAAAAAGAAAACTCACCAGAAATCACTAAAAAGCTCAATATTTGCAACTAAGAGAATTCAGTCGTCTGATGTCTGAGTCTACCACGGTTTCTAGAAGGAGTAAACCCTCTGTCCTCCTCTCTATGGATACAAAATCAGAAGACTGTTGGGCTCACTCATGCATTTAACCAAACAGACCCTCCAGAGCTTACAATGAATTAACTTCGTCCAACAGCCAGAGAGCCAGCAGACTGCCTTCTCAGTCGCTTTCCAGGCTCGTGATAAGTATAAATGGAATCAGTAAAAGCAGCCTGAGTCATTTCCCTTGACTCCTGAGAAGTTTCCAGAGGGGTCTAAACAGTGCTCAGCTCCTCTGTGTCTACTCAGCAATCAAAAACTCACAGTTCATCTCGCATCAGACTGCTGTCCAACTACCAGTCAGATACATCTGAAAGACTAAAAACACACACTACTGTGAGAACCCAAGAACCCTTGATTAAGACCGTGTCACAGCTGGTCACTTCAGCTTTGTAGAAGTTACACTTCCCCGCTCCTGGATGGTTTTCGGTAGCAGAACCTTCCCTTGGAGACTGTGGGGATAAGGAGTTCTGCCTGAAGAGTGATGTGTAATTGAGATCAAGGGTAAGATACTGGAGAGCCTGGCTCCAATTCTGTCACCACCAAAGTATGTGAGCATCAGTGCACTGGTCACTACCTGCTGTCGCCACGTCCAAATGTTAGTGGCTTAGTGGTCTCACACAATAAAGGTTAGACCTCATGCACCCTGTCTTCCATGTTGTGTTTCAGGGATGCCCATTCTTTCACCGTACTGTGCTGGCATCACGTAGGACTTCCTGACTCTTCTTCAGAGTCCTCCACATTCAGTGGTGAATGAGGGGACCTGTCTGCACCGGGCTTAGGATGGCCCATGTCACTTTTGCCCATGTCCCATTAATAGTCACATAACTCTAATCTAATCATGAGTGTGGGAAATGCAGTCTGCCTGGGAACTCAGGACAAGGAAATATGGCCGAGGAGCACACAGACAGCCCGTCATAATGAGGAATTGTGTTCTTCCAGATTTGTTGCATCCAATGAACCAGTGGAGCAAGAGCATTCTGACATTCTGTGATTCCCAAGGAGGACATCCCTAACTGAGGCTCCTGGATGTGGTCTGTGTAGTAAAAGGAGATGCTTTACTCTGATGTTGTCTGAGACGTTTCTTCAATTTCCTAATGTGGCATTTGTCTTCAGTGCTTTTACTGGGATGAATGAATGAATGAATATAAATACTGGAGATACATCCTGCTGAACCATCTGCAGCAAGTCAGGGTTGCCTCTGCTAGCCTGAGTATTCTGCAGTCCATCAGGTCTTGCTTCTCATTTAGCGGCATTGTCTGAAAATCCCTAGGACTGGAAACACAGGCAGGTGTTTCTCCATGGACTCAGCAGCTGTGATTTCACACGGGCTGAGCCCCATGGTTATTGCTATGGTTGGAAATTAAGAGGATAATGATGTTACTGGACTCAATGTGTATGTTTTGCTGAAGATCCCCCTAATTATCCCCAGGGCTGAGAAACATTGCAGAGATGAGCATAATTGAGTAATCTGCCATGTGTATCTGAGTATCCCTATCAAGATTTGAATAAGCGTTTAAATCAACAATAAAGGTGAAGAAGACTGGTTAACTGCCAACCAAATCACTCCAATACAATTTCCTTCAGTGTCTCGTTTTCTTTGTCTGTTTTTACATTATTAAGATAAGAAATGTACAGAGTGGGCATTGTGGTGCAGCGGGTTAAATCACCTCTCGGGACATTTTCCTCTCGTCGTGAGAATGCCATCAGAGCCTGGCTGCTTCTCTTCCCCTCCAGCTTCCTGCTAAGGCATCCTGGGGAGCGGTGAATGACAGCCCCGTCATTGAGCTCCTGCCACCAAAGTGAGAGACCTGGATGCAGTTCCTGGCTCCTGGCTGTAGTCTGGCCCAACCCCGGCTGTTGTGGCCTTTGGGGAAAGAATCAGCAGAGGGGTGAGATCTCTTCTCGCTCTGTTTCTCTCTCTCTTCCTCTCATTCTGTCCTTCAAACAAGTAAATAAATAAATCCTTTTTAAAAGATAAGAGATACAGATATCAGCCCTAATAATTTTTCCATTTCATTTTATCATAATAATTAATCTGGATCTATTTTTCGCATATTCTGAAAGCCAATCTGAGACAAGAGTTAGCTAAGCTACCACAGTTTTTGGCCAGGATTATGTGACAAGAAATCAGTAAGCACATTAAACAGATTTCAGGTGTGTTTTCACAGCCAGAGCATAACTGCGATCAGAGAAAGAATTTTCATGTGTCATGCTTTGTGAGATTGGAGTTAATAAAGGAGAAGTTTGGACTGACAAATACTTTTTTGTGCTATTTTATAATTTAAACTTGAAGTAGCAAAATTTTTCCATAATATTTGTTGTTGCTAAAACTAATGTATATAAACAGATTTGTATTGGAGGATTTTCCTTAGAAGTCTCTCTCTGCAGATTGTTCATTTTTTGTTAAATTCTATGCATGCATTACTGAATATTAAAATAGATTAACAGTTGACTGATACCACCTTGAGCCAGAGTTGGGCAGTTTGATTATCTAATGGGAACACTGATAAAATTTGGCAAAAGTATCATTTGCACAAATCTATTTAAGTGTTTTTGTAATATACACATCTAATTACATTCAGCTGAAAATCAGTAATTATATTAGGCTGGGATCTTAAAGCCAATTAATGCATCACACTCTGTTATGACTAAGTTACATTAACCTAAATATGTACGGATCTTCTGTCAATTAATATAATTTATTAAATTAATAAATCAAAAGATAAAATATATGATTATCTTCCCGGAAGTCAAAAAGGATTTTGGTGGGTTTTTTTTTTAAACATTTATTTATTTATTTGAAAGGCAGAGTTACAGGGAGAGACACAGAGAGAGATCTTTCCAACCACTGGTTCATTCTCCAAATGGCCACAACAACCAGGACTGGGCCAGGCCAAAGCCAAGAGCCAGGAGCTTCTTCCAGGTCTCCCATCTGGGTGCAGGGGCCCAAGCACTTGAGCAAGGAGCTGGATCAGAAGTAAAGCAGCCAGGACTCAAACTGGCACCCATATGGGATGTGGGAGGCTTAACCTGCTATGCCGCAGTGCTGGCCCCGAGGGATTTGCTTTTTTAACTTTTTTTAATGTCACTAAGTTTCAGAGATGGAAAATAAAAAGATGAGTCACTTGGTTCTGCGTCTCCCAACATGGCTTCCGTGGAAGTGGGGTTTCGTGGTAAATAAATTGGGTGAGAGCTACATGAACCAGGGCTTTTCCCTGCAGAGCTTCTCTGAACCTGTAATGTACAACTCCGTGTTGCAAATATTTGAGAGGAAACCCGGTGTGCAGCAGTCCCAGGTGTATCTGAGCCCAGGGAACACCCCCTTCCTATTTTGAGAACCGTCTCTCAGGGACCAGCTCCATGAAACATGCTTTGGGAAACGCACGTCTACACTCATGCCTCATTTCACAGAGGAGACCCCTGAGCTCCAGGGAGAGGAAAGGACGGGCTGGAGGCTCTCCCAGGAGTTGCTAGGCAGGAAGGGACTCGCAGCCCCTTCCCACTCCTCCGTCCTGAGTTGGCCCTTGTGCACCCCCGGCCCCTCAAGGCCCGCTGCTCCTGTGGCAGCTTTGTCCCCACCTCTGCCCAGGAAGGCCAGGTGCTGCCCGAACAATACAGGCCACGTGGCTTAGACAAGGGAAGTTTACTGTCAGTGCTCTGGAGACCAGAAGTCCAAGATCAAGGTGTGGGTAGACTTGGTTTCTGCTGAAGCCTTTTCTTAGGGTTGCAGGTAGCTGTGTCTTCCTGCTGGGTCCTCGCACACTCATTCCTCTGGGCCTGCCCATGTCTGCCTTTCTCTCCTCCTCAACAGCACACCAGTCATCTGGGATTAGGGCCTGACCATGGAACTTCATTTCTCTCTTGTAAGCCTCGAACCTCAGATGGAGTCACAGCCTGAGATTCGGGGTTAGGGCCTCATCCAATGAATCTGAGGGGACATAATAGTGTGGCCCATAATAGGTATCATTTGTCAGTGTCTACAGGGCCCTGTGTGTCTCTCAGACAGAGCACATATCTCTCTGACTATACACAAATATGTTGTCTCTCTCCCCTGCCTATCTGTTGGCAATTTGAAAACAGGAACTGTTTTAATATTGCTATCAAAGAGTACAGCTTCTAGAATTAACTAGATCTTCAGTGAATGCATGTGAAATACAAGAATTATGGAGTAAG
Organism: Oryctolagus cuniculus; assembly: GCF_051225735.1. Taxonomy (NCBI): domain Eukaryota; kingdom Metazoa; phylum Chordata; class Mammalia; order Lagomorpha; family Leporidae; genus Oryctolagus; species Oryctolagus cuniculus. The sequence continues at coordinate 62,442,494 of NC_142882.1, read as the reverse complement.
AGCCCCTGACTCCATCTGATCTGTGTCCCATTGCAGCAGTGTGACCCTCAGACAAACAGAGTTAAGTACCTCCCATGGTTTTGGTGAGAATTCAATAAAATATGTCCCTGGCAAAGTGCCTAGCACATAAACAGAACTCCATAAATGTTAATTAAATCTGAGGTTGTAACTTCTTCCTCAATATCTATAAAAAACTAATTAATAATAGTGATTGCAAGTGCTCGGTAAGTAAATTGCTTTATAAAAACAATAATGAAGCAAGTGAATCCAGGCCATGCTGACACATAAAGGATTTGCCATCAGCAACAATATTCCGTAAATTTCCTCTTACAACTTGAAACTTATTTTGAATCTAGGTGCTTGAAGCTTAGTAGCCAAGGACTTCGTGTCCTCCTGGCATGCCATGGGGACACCATGTGACACCTCCTTAGGCAAAATGGTGAAGAGTTTACACATTTTTTTACCTTTTCAAAGAGTACAATGTTGGATCTGCAGCATCTTCACTAGGACATTTCAGGTTTAGGTGCTAGGATCAGAAAAGAACACTTAAGAACTTTGATTCTAGGCAAGAAAAAGATCCTGCTATAGTTTTAAATAATGAGCGTGTTTAGGACAAAGAGAGTCAAACTTGGGCCACAGGAAGTCCCTGAGGCACACAGACCTACACGGCAATCAACCAATTTGTCTCTCCAATGTATTTGACTAGGAATTCGTCCCTGCATATTTGTACTGCAACATACTAAAACACAAAGTCAAAGGATCATATTCATTAACAGGCAATTGCTCTGGTAAAAGCAGTGAAAAGGAATTGAAATCATTACTTCCAAATTGATAGCGTCACGTGAATTCCGCCACCTATGAGTCCAATCTGTCACCTTGGTCTCCTCTCTAACGGGTGTCTGATGAGTGGTATCTATAATACAAAAACTCGTATTTCCATCTCTGAACATGGCCGTGGCCATACACGATTTTGCAGCTAACACAGGACTCACCGATTTGCCCGTAGTGACACGGACCAGCAAGCTGTACTGGAAACAGTTCAAATTAAAGCTAGTACTCTATGCAACAGAAATTGCACATACTGACCATACGATGGACCAAAATCCCAAGAATAGCAGCCCCCACTTTCTCTGTGACTTCCACAGATCATAAGAATAAAAGGTTTGGGACAAGTGCTATGGCATAGTGGGCAAAGCCAGTAAAGCCGCACCTACAGCACCGGCATCCCATATGGGTGCCTGTTTGAGACCCAGCTGCTCCACTTCTAATCCAGCTCTCTGCTGTGGCCTGGGAAAGCAGTGGAAGATGGCCCAAGTCCTTGGACCCCAGCACCAGCATGGGAGACCTGGAAGATGCTCCTGGCTCCTGGCTTCAGATCAGCTCAGCTCCAGACATTGTGGCCATCTAAGGAGTGACCCAGTGATGGAAGACTCTCTCCCTCTCTCCCTCCAACTCTGCCTCTCTGTAGCTCTGCCTTTTTTTTTTTTTCAAGGTTTTTTTTTTTTTTTTATTTGACAGAGTTATAGACAATGAGAGAGAGAGAGAGAGAGAGAGAGAGGTCTTCCTTCCGTTGGTTCACTCCCCAAATGGCCGCCACGGCCGGAGCTGCGCTGATCCGAAGCCAGGAGCCAGGTGCTTCTTCCTGGTCTCCCACACAGGTACAGGGGCCCAAGCACCTGAGCCAACCTCCACTGCCTTCCCAGGCCATAGCAATGAGCTGGACTGGAAGAGGAGCAACTGGGACTAGAACCTGGTGCCCATATGGAATGCTGGCACCGCAGGCGGAGAATTAGCCAAGTAAGCCACACTGCCGGCCCCAAGCTCTGCCTTTCAAATAAATAAATAAATCTTTAAAAAAAAAAAGAATAAAAGGTAATACCACAGTTTCAGGGGAATGTTGGATTTTGTGAAAAACAAAATTCCTTTCAAAGAGAGCGTCGTGACAATTGGCAATCACAGCGGACACGCTTCCAAGAACATCCATCTTTGTATGGGTGTCATATCCATCGCAAGGGTTGGTGACATGAGCAGCAATTCAGGAGCCAGTAGTGACAAATTATGCTGCTTCAACAATTCAATGGCTGGTGGGTCTGAGGCACTGACAGTGATGGCCTACAGAGTCTCTTGAAATAAATGCCTCTACATTAGGGGAGTTAAAGATTTCTCCGAAATAAACCACCAAGAATTTATTTGAATCTCACAGCAGAGATAAATAGTTTCAGTTGATTCACCAACAGAAGAATTTGCAGTACTTGATCCATAGAGACAACCTATTCAATGGTTCCCTAGCTGTTCCACTTGTCAGTTATCTATTGTCCTGGTAATGCTGCATTAAAGCTGTTTTTATGCAGTTCAAATCTCCTGCTGTGGGGACCAAGAACATAGTGGCTGCCCTTCTGGATTCATAGTGAGACCATACCGCTCCCAGCTTATTCAAGTTCAGAGTGAGACCATACTGCTCCCAGCACAGCAAGGGCACGAATGCAGGCCCACTTCTCGTGTACACAGAGCTCCTTGAAAAGTGACTTTGGCTCAACGGCCACCCGTCAGGCTGGCCAGAACGTCTTTAGAACTCAGCCACAGTCTAAGGCTCCTCTTAGCAGATCCTCTCCTCCCTATTTCTTTCTGGGAAGTCAGAGCTACATCTCAGTCTGAAGATTTTCCCCAACTCTGCTTCCCTCCCCTCTAACCTTCACGGGAACTTCATCCAACAAACCTGTTGCACATCCACTTCCACCTTGGCATTTGCCTCTCCAAGGACCTTAATTAAATCACACACCCAGATTGGATCAGTGAAAGCAACTTTGACTGCTGAAGTCAAAGCGCTGGGCGGTTTGCTTTGACTCTGAAGTCTATGGGTTGGCTGGGTGGTGCTTCCAACTCAGCCCTCTGGTCCAGCTAGTGAGGTTGCTGTCATCTGGGCCTGCTCATGTGTCACAGTGAGATGGTGGGCCAGCTGGGCACAGAATGGCTTGGCTTGGCCTCATTTGGGAGGCTTCCACCTTGCTGTGCGTTACCTCTTGGCCTTGGACTTGTAGCGTTCTCTCAGAGTTAGAGTAAATGCTGGCCTCTCCAGATCTGGGTATGGAACTGACACAGAGCCACATTCAACAAGTCAAAAGGCCAGCCTGGATTTAAGGGTGAGGAAATAGACCCCCATCTCTTGTTCAGAAGCACTGCACAGCCACATGGCAAAGGGCGTGGCTACAGGAGGGGTGAAGAACTGGAGCCATCCTGCGATCAATCTCTCACACCCGGTTTCCCAGCATTATCCCCAAATACATTGACCGTGTCTGTCGCTCATCACTGCCCTAGTGGGCTGGGCCAACCATCTTCCCTGGTCCCTTCGACTGGGCTTGGCTGGTGATCTGGCCAGAACTCCCAGCAGGTGCGAGCCACATTCAGACATCAACACAGCCTTTGGAAGCGGCTCCAGGTTCCAGTCTTCTTTGCGGGGGAACTTGAAAAAGTTTCCGCTGAGTGCGAGGAGGTTCTTTCCCTCCCGTCTGTTCCCTGTCACCTCGCATCAGTTTCAGGTCAGGAATGCTAAGAGAAAACAGGCCGCATTAGCATCTGAACTCAACCTTACTTTCCTGAGGAGCACACTAACAATTAGGACCAGGACCTGCATCAAAAAAGAGCAACCCAGCATGAAGTCCGTCTAATTAGTCATATGAACGGAGCGCTTCCCCTCCACTTCCTCAACAACCTACGCTTGTCAGGTCTTATAAGGGAGGCTAAGCTCCCTGACTTGCTAGTGAAAGGGGATTGGGAACAGGGAGCTGCGGGTTACTAGTGCGAGCGCTCCTCTCGGGACCCCAGAATGTTCCTCCAAAAATCACGTTGAGGTTTCTTTGCGGCTGCTTGAGGTGTGGGTGAATTCGTGAAGCAAGGCTTTTAATTGCAAAACACACCCATCAAGAAAACTGAGCACACTGTCTGGGGTTCCAAACGGTGACCTTTTCAGTACCTTGTCTCGTGTTAATGGGAAACCGAGCAAGATGAAGGATTGAAGATGAAGGCTGGACATGGCTGCTAATCCGGAGGACTGGATTGTTTAGGCTTCTGCCCTTTATAATTTTTACCCCTGAAAACCTTGGCATGTCACTGAAGGTCAGCAGGCCTGTCAGCAGAAAAGATTAGAGAAGACATCCGCCCAGCGCTTTGAGGAGGCAGCTCCCAGCCCCGCAGAAGCAACGGGAGGGGTCACTGAGACACAGAGCCAGGGGAAGGCCAGCCGGCCCGGGTGTGACACCTTGTCACTGCCTGGACTCACAGTGGGGTGATCTGGCTTTCCACAGCGCCTCTGGGTCTCAGCTCAAGGTGCGTGTTTCGGGCCAGCCCTTACCTCTCTCTGCAGGCAGCTCCTGACCCAAGCACATTGCATCCACATGACTATTAATGCGATTTTAGTCACCGATTTTCCTATTTGGAATTCGTGCCCATCATGGATCAACCAACTCTCTTTACTGTAGCCACAGGCACACTTTTTATTTTCTCATGAAACTGTTAGGCAAAGATGCATGCAGAGGGCCCCAGAGAATGGGGGTGGGGGGGTGAGAGGTGGAACATAAGCTTTGCTCCTTGTGGCCTCCCTTCACTTTCCCAGTTGAATGAAGCCATCCGGTAATGACATTCTTGCTTCATCAATTCTAGCTGACTGTGTGGGTTAGTTTTCTGCGTTGCAAACCCCTAACATACTTCAAGATCTTCCCTAGGAAACACTTCCACAAACCTCTCCCATACCTCTAGGGCCTTGCTGGAACCACCCCCTTCCTTTTTCTCCCTACTCACCTGTGGGTCCCAGAAGACAGAGTCTCTCACCTGCATACAGTGCAAGGCATTTGGAGGCTCTCACTCTATGCCTGAGCTAGGAAGGAGGACAGGGAAACACAGCCACAGGTATATGAGACCCATCAGTGCAGCAGAGGACCGGAAACCGTATGCACTGTAGCTTTTCCACAGCACTGCCCACTATTTAGTAAAAGGTAGGCTGCCCCGGACTTGTCTAAGCAGGTTGAGTAACCCAAGGGCTAAGGCTGTCAGTCATGGAGTAGCCCAATGGAAGAGGCCTCTAAGTGGAGGCCCAGGGTGTCCACATGGCTCCCGAGGTTCCATGCCTGAGGCCTCACCTGTCCCCAGAGACCAACCCATGTCGGAGGCGGAGCTTCTCCACCCGGCGGCCACACCTGCTGCTCTGGTTTGCTCACCAGTCCATCTGCCTTGCACTCACTCCTGCCTTGGGGCTTCAGCAGTGACTATTCTCACACGCTGTTCTCTCACAGGTCACCCATGACCTCCCTAACCTCCAAGGCCAATGACCCTTTCCATTGGAGCACCGGCTGCCGTTGGCACTCTGTCTGTCTTCAGTGACTCATGTGGTTTAGCTCTTGTCTCTTTGGTTCTGCCTCTCTGGGCAGTAACTTACTGCAAAACACTTTTTCTGTGTTAGATATACGATGTAATTAGCTAGCAGCTGAAGGCCTCCATTAGGAATTCACACCCTGGTGAAGAGGGGGATGGAGTGCTTGTGTGATAAGTACTACTAGTATTGTCATTTAAATCTGCACTCCACGGGCTGGGGCTGGCGCTGTAGGTTAAACCTCCACCTGTGGTGCCAGCATCCCATGTGGGCTCCAGTTCAAGTCCCAGCTGCTCCACTTCTGATCTAGCTGGCCTGGGAAATGGCCTGGGAAAGCAGTGGAAGATGGGTCAAATGCATGGCCCTCTGCACCCATGTAGGATACCTGGAAGAAACTTGTGGCTCCTGGTGTTGTAGCCATTTGGGGAGTGAACCAGTGGATAGAAGACCTGTCTCCTCTTTGTCTCTCTCTCTGTAACTCTGCCTCTCAAAATAAATTAGTTAATTAATCTTTAAAAATGAATTTTAAAGAAATCTACACTAGCGGGAGTGCTATTTTGCACAAGGACTTTTCACAACCATTTAAGGTCTGTGAAAAGAGTGGCACACAAAACCCATGGCTGGTTGGAGAGAGCGCGGGTTTCACTTTCCTTGCAGGAGTGAGGTGCAGTGAGCACTCTGACCATGGCGTAGTCCCAGGTTCTCAAATCCAGACCCTCAGGTTCTCCAGACGTGCCCCTGCTCTGCCTATCCCTCCTTTCACCCCTGCTGGGTCAGCATCAGACCTGTGAAGTCTACAGCTCTCCATTCCCGCAAAACGACCCCTCGCTGAGAAGGACCCTCCTCCCTGGGCTGTGCTCTGCCTGCCTTCTCAGTGCTTAGTGCTATGCCCTCCTTTTTCCCCCGGAGACGCTCTCATTTCTCTTGCCCCACGGAAATCCTATTCAGACATCATTTCCAGCCTGAGGCCACCTATGACCTCCCTGGCTTCCTCCTCAGACTCCCACAATTTAATTGCTTTCTTTCATATTTCTTTTTTTTTTAAAGGTTTATTTTATTTATTTGAAAGGCGGAGTTACAGAGAGGGAGGAACAGTCATGATCTAGGCAGGCAGATGGGATTAAATCAATTAGACTCATGAGCTGGAAGATCACGCCTTCCCCCTACCCCCTTTTCATGATCTCACACCCCTACCTGACTTTACCTGTACGCCCACCTGCCAATCAGAGTACGTAACCACTCCCCTTTTGGAAGTGGATAAAAGGTGTGGAGCTCCTAGGCCTTGCTCTCTGCTTTCCTGCCCACACCACACTACCTGTGGCTGCTGCTAACTGCATGCTTGCTCCATGTGGCTCCCGGCCTGCTCTCTGCCTGGTGTAGACCCAACTTACATTTCTAGACTTCTTTCTCCCATAAATAAAGCCCTCACTTTCCTGCATATTTCTCTCACTGAATAAATGCTAAAAACTGTACCATGTTGCCTGTTTTCATTTATAAGCAGCCAATATTTAGAATTCTTATCTAAGTATATGGCAAGAACACTTGAAAATATTAATCTTTTTTTTTTTTTTTTTAATTTTTGATAGGCAGAGTGGACAGTGAGAGAGAGAGACAGAGAGAGAAAGGTCTTCCTTTTGCCGTTGGTTCACCCTCCAATGGCCGCCGCTGCAGCCGGCGCACCGCGCTGATCCGATGGCAGGAGCCAGGATCCAGGTGCTTTTCCTGGTCTCCCATGGGGTGCAGGGCCCAAGCACCTGGGCCATCCTCCACTGCACTCCCTGGCCATAGCAGAGAGCTGGCCTGGAAGAGGGGCAACCGGGACAGAATCCGGTGCCCCGACCGGGACTAGAACCCGGTGTGCCGGCGCCGCAAGGTGGAGGATTAGCCTATTGAGCCACTAATTAATAACATTTTGAGTAAAGGTCTCCAATATCATTCAGAGAGAGGTCTCCTATCTACTTGTTCACTCTCTAAATGGTCGCATGGCTGGAGGTGGGCTGGTGTGAAGCCAGGAGCCACAAGTTTCTTCTGGGTTTCCCACATGGGAGCATGGGCCCAAGCACGCAGACCATCATCTACTGCTTTCCCAGGCACATTAGCAGGGAGCTGAATCAGAAGTGGAATAGCCAGGACTTGAACAGGCACCCATATGGGATGCTGGCACTGCAGGTGGTGGCTTAACTGGCTATACCATAGTGCTGGCCCCATCTACTTTCATATTTTCATATTTCTAGGTGTCAGTCACATACCCCCGCCAAGGACAGGAGCCAAATCCTACCTCTCTTTGCATTCCAGGTGCCTAACACATTCATAAGCTATTTATAATTCATTCAGCAAACACTAACTGACTATATACCCAGTACTGGAACATGGGATTCAGCATTCTGAGACGAGGTTTGACCTTATATAATTCATTTGTATTCACCTAGGTCCTCAGTGCTGGCACTGCACAACTCTGAATCATCTCAAAGACATGAGTAACAAGGTTCATGCTCTAAGGATGCTGTTATTATCCTCATTTAGTAATAAGCTACTGCAACTCATCTGACAAGAGATGGGCCGGAGTCATTTCGTTATGACTGGGGTCTTGTGGCCAATTTCTCACCATGAACTCAAGAGCCAAGTACATCCAGGAGATTTCCTTAGCACCAGTGCTCTCTCAGCAGCATGTGTGGCGTTACACTGACTGTCCCAAGAAAGCAGTATTCTAGGGCATGTTAAATCAAAGCATGGAAAAAACAGTCATGTCAGAAATCCATTCTGAAGTGCAGCTGGTCTGCCACATTATTAGATAGTCTCTATAAAACTATAATGAACACTAATAAAAGATTTTAGGTACAAAAAAACCTATTATGTATAACAAACAAATAGCATATCCATAATTATTTTGTGAGTGATATCAGAATGATTATTTTCATTGTTAACGGTTACCATTTATTGACTATTTGTTGAATGTCAAGTATTGTTTATTATTATATAATTTTAATTATGATTACAACTCCATGAGGTAAGTCTGATTATTCTCATGTGTAGATAACTGAAATTCAGAGATGCTAAGTAACTCAGTCACAAAGTTTCCACAGCTAACAAGTAATGAAGCCAGGATTCAAACTCCATTGTATCTGACTTAGCGTTCTTATGAATGTGTTAGTTATCACTGTTAATTATTGTGTTTTTTACACCATGGTATGAGAGGCAATTTATCTGGAGCATTTATTGCCCTAATGATCAATAAAGTTGATTCATATAAGTAAATTACATTAGCACTTAACAGAAGTTTGTTTTACCAAAAGCCTTTCCTGACTGCTACAGTTGTCTTACCCAACAACATATTAAATGTTACAGTATTTATTTACCATTACTATGATACAAAACAGAGCATATCAGTCAGTCTGTCTTATGTCAGTTTACAAGTTATATGTAGAAAAATTGATTCCTTTAATGCATAATTAAATCTCTTCAACTTATTTCATATTTATTATTGCTTATAGAAGGAAGTTCTGGATCCAATTGGTAGACTAATTATATTGTCAAGACTTGTCTTTCATTTTTTTAAAATTTTATTGCAATATAACATATATAGTAAAGTACATAAATCATGTGTATAACTCAATTATACACATGATTATACTCAATTACACACCTTTTTAAAGATTTAGATTTATTTATTTATTTGAAAGTCAGAGTTACACAGAGAGAGGAGAGATGGGGAGAGATAGAGAGAGGTCTTCTATCTGCTGGTTCACTCCCTAATTGGCCACAATGGCCGGAGCTGCACCGATCTGAAGCCAGGAGCTAGGAGCTTTCTCTGGGTCTTTCCATGCAGGTGCAGGGGCTCAAGGACTTGGGCCATCTTCCACTTCTTTCCCAGGCCATAGCAGAGAGCTGGATCAGAAGCGAAGCAACCGGGTCTCGAACCAGTGCCCACATGGGATGCTGGCACTACAGGTGGCAGCTTTACCCACCATCCCACAGTGGCAGCTCTGATTACACACTTTTGTAATCTCTGTACCTTTTGCTTATCAGTACACCCACCTCTCAATATATTCTAGTTGGATGTCTATTATGATACAGACAATAGAAGGCTTTAATCTGACTTTTCATCAGAAACTATAGATGCCAGAAAACAATGGAATGACATTGTCATTGACATTCCAATTTCCAATTTCATCTAACATCACAGTATTGTTGGAATATTGAAGAAAAACCCTGCCAACCTAGGTTCTATACCTAGTGAGACAACCTTTACAAGTAGCAGTGGAATGGTCAAAGCCAAGTGAAGAGTAACAACGATGAGGAACAGTATGTTGTATCCTGGACAGGATCCTGCCACAGAAAAGACCTGCTAGGTAAAAACTTAGGAAATCTGAGGAGAGTGCAGACTCCAGTTTTGTCATGTGTGCTGTGATTCATGGAGGGCAGCAGCAAAGTCAAAACACACTGCTAGATAACATGACTAAATATTGCCATTTTTGCCTCTCAAATCTTTGCCAAAGCTGAACTTGGGAAAAAAGAAATTGTGTCTGCAACAGGCTTTCTGGATCAGGTTCTCACCAGCTAAACGAGTCCCTCACTGCGTCTTTGCCATTTTCTCTCCCTGTTAGAACCTGTATAAGTCATGTTTTGTTGCATAACAAGGTACCGCAACATTTACCAGCTTAAAGTAAGAAACTTATTATTCATACTCTGCCCCAGGGTCAGGAATCTGGGAGGGGTTTGGGGTGGGGCTGGGGGGCAACTCGGAATCTCTCATACAGCTGCAGTTAAGGTGATGGTCAAGATTGAAACCAGGGGCTGGCGCTGTGGCATGGTGGATAAAGCCGCTGTCTGCAGTGCCGGCATTTTATGGGCACTGGTTTGAGTCCTGCCTGCTCTACTTCTGATCCAGGTCTCTACTAATGGCCTGGGAAAGCAGTGGAAATGGGCCAGTTGCTTGAGTCCCTGTAAATGTGTGGGAGACCCGGAAGAAGCTTCTGGCTTCAGATTGGCCTAGCTCTTGCCGTTGTGGCCATCTGAGGAGTGACCCAGCGGACTGAAGATCTTTCTCTCTGTCTGTCCCTCTCTGTGTCTGTAACTCTGCTTCTCAAATAAGTAAATAAAATCTTTTTTTTTTTTTTTGACAGGCAGAGTGGACAGTGAAAGAGAGAGACAGAGAGAAAGGTCTTCCTTTGCCGTTGGTTCACCCTCCAAATGCCGCTGCGGCCGGCGCGCTGCGGCCGGCGCACCGCACTGATCCGATGGCAGGAGCCAGGAGCCAGGTGCTTTTCCTGGTCTCCCATGGGGTGCAGGGCCCAAGCACCTGGGCCATCCTCCACTGCACTCCCTGGCCATAGCAGAGAGCTGGCCTGGAAGAGGGGCAACCGGGACAGAATCTGGTGCCCCGACCGGGACTAGAACCTGGTCTGCTGGCACCGCAAGGTGGAGGATTAGCCTAGTGAGCCGCGATGCCAGCTCTAAAATCTTTTTTAAAGAATCAGTCTGCAAACATTTCTGGCATATTTTTTTTTAAAGATTTATTTAGTTGAAAGTCATAGTTCACAGAGAGAGAAGGAGAGGCAGAGAGAGAGATAGAGAGAGGTCTTCCATCTGCTGGTTCACTCCCTAATTGGCTGCAACAGCTGGAGCTGTGCTGATCGGAAGCCAGGATCTAGAAGCTTCTTCCGGGTCTCCCATGGGGGGCGGGTGCAGGGACCCAAGGACTTGGACCATCTTCTACTGCTTTCCCAGGCCATAGCAGAGAGCTGGAACAAAAAGTGGAGCAGCTGGGACTTGAATCGACACCCATATGAGATGCCAGGGCTGCAGGCAGCAGCTTTACCTGCTATGCTACAGTGCCAGCCCCTATAATCTCTTTATATCAAGAAAACTAAAGAGGCCAGCACTGTGGCGCAGTAGATTAATCCTCTGCCTGCAGCCCGAGGATCCTTTATGAGTTCCGGTTCTAGTCCTGGCTGCTCCACTTTCATTCCAGCTCTCTGCTATAACCTGGGAAAGCAGTAGAAGATGGTCCAAGCCCTTGGGTCACTGTGCCCACGTGAGAGACCCAGAAGAAGCTCCTGGCTTCAGATCAGTCCAGCTCCTGTCGTTGTGACCATCTGGGGAGTGAACCAGTAGATGGAAGACCTCTCTGTGTCTTTCGCTCTCTGTCTATAACTCTGCCTCTCACATATATAAATAAAATCTTAAAAAAGAAAAAAAGAAAGCTAAGGCTAGGAAGGCAAGGAAGAAAGGAAGAAATTAGAACATGATTTGTTGTTGAAAGAATTACGTCAAAAAAAAAGAATCATGTCAATGTTGTTAACTACAGTGTCTTCAAATATCTGAGATACTTTAAAATTTACTTTTAATTGACACACAATTGTACATAATTGTGGAGTGCAGTGTAACAACTATACAGGTATATAATGCATGGTGATAAATCAGGGCGATAAGCATCTCCACCTCCTTGAACACTGATCATTTCTTTGTGTGTGGAGCCTGTGAACTCCTGTTGTAGTTCCAAAATATCTTCCTTTGGAATTGATAATTTACAGAGTGGGGGTTTGGTGCAGTGATTAAGACTGCATTTGAGGGGCCAGCGCTGTGCTGCAGTGGGTTAACGCCCTGGCCTGAAGCGCCGGCATCCCATGAGGGCATCAGTTCAAGTCCCGGCTGCTCCACGTCTGATCCAGCTCTCTGCTGTGGCCTGGAAAAGCAGTGGAGGATGGTCCAAGTCCTTGGGCCCCTGCACCTGCATGGAAGACCTGGAGGAAGCACCTGGCTCCTGACTTTGGATTGGCACAGCTCTGGCTGTTGCGGCCATCTGGGGAGTGAACCAGCAGATGGAAGACCTCTCCCTCTCTCTCTCTCTCTCTGTCTCTCTCTCTGTGTCTCTACCTCTCTCTGTAACTCTGTCTTTCAAATAAATAAAATAAATCTTTAAAAAAGACTGCACTTGAGACACCCACATCTCTTGTCAGAGTGCCTGGGTCTGAGTCCCAGCTCTGCTCCTGATTCCAGCTTCTTGTTAACGTGTGCTCTGGAAGACAGCAGGTGACGGCTCAAGTGCTGGAGTCCCTGCCCCATTGTGGGAGACCTGGATTGATCAGCAGAGGGAAGATCTCTGTCTCCTTCTCTTCTTTCTCTATCTCTTTGGCTTTCAAGTGAAGTGAATATAAAGAGAAATACAATTTTTCTTAAAAATAATTATAATTTTTAAGGAGTGGACATTGTGGTGCAAAATATTAAGTAGCTGTTTGAAACACCTGCACCCCATATCAGACTCCCATGTTTGAGTCCTGGCTGCTCCATGCTTCCAATCTGGCTTCCTGCAAATGAGCCTGGAAGGCAGCAGATGTTGGCACAAATGCTCGGGCCCTTGCCACCCACACGGGAGGTCTGAATGGAGTTCCAGGCTCCTGGCTTCAGCAATGGCAGCCCTGGCTGCTGTGGGTAAGAAATCAGCAGATGGAAGATCTTTCTCTCCTCTCTCTCTATCACTCTGCCTTTCACATTAAATTAATTAATTTAAAAAAAAAAAAAGAATTGCTGTTTTCAAAGGAGAATTGTGTATCTACCTTAACATGTGTGCCTCACAAAGCTTCCATGAACTTTGCCACAATTAATTTTAAAACAGCCCGGGAGGCAGGCATTTTTCTCCGCCTCTCGCAGATAAAAGGCCAGGAGCTCAGGCGCTGAGGCTGCTGGGCAGGAGCCGGGAGAATTCCCATTTCTGACTCCTGGTCTGGCAGTCTCTTTACTACACTTTGCTGCCTTATCTCTGAAATGTAAACAGATTCCAAGTCCTTAGGTTTTTGCTTTAAAACAACAGCCCCTGAAGGGCCCTAGGTAGCTATTTTTACTGGTGTAAAATCACTAATATAAAATAAGACTCAGAATGGGCCTCATGGACTCTCTTTCCTGAGCAATAGTTAAAGTGGTTATCTCCCTTTTAAGCAGCCCAGTCTGTGTACTTAGTAAATCCACATAATTTATTCTAAGAGGTCTAAAGGGATTTTCATTTGGAGGTTCCTTTTACTCTGCAGCCTTTTAAGCCAGGCGGCTAATCATTCTACATTATGGAAAGCATCCAGTCAAGAACAGAAGGCGCTCTCTCCTCACCACTCCCAGCCCTGACGAGGGGTGTGTGTGTGTGTGTGTGTGTGTGTTTTCTTTTTTGGCTTTGTTTTGTGGGAGAAAAATTGCTTTTTCTCTATCACCAGGACTTGAGTGAAAACATTCAAGATAATCCTCCTTTTCAAAACAGAAATGATCAAAACTAAATTTCTTCTACTTGACTTTTCTCTAAGAAATTCTGCTAGCTTGAGTTAAAAATAAAAATGCTCATCATGCTCCGATTAGAAACAAGCAGAACCAGGGCTGGCGTGCGGCATAACAGCATAAAGGATAAAGCTGCCTGTGACACCGGCATCACATATGGGAGCCGGTTTATGTCCCGGTTGCTCTACTTCCAATCCAGCTCCCTGCTAATGGCCTGGGAAAGCAGCAGAGGACGCCCCAAGTGCTTGGGCCCCTGCCACCCATATGGGAGACCTGGATGAAGCTCCTGGCTTCAGCCTGGCTCTGCCTTGCTGTTGGGGCCACCTGGGGAGTGAACCAGTAGATGGGTGATCCTCTCTGTCTCTCTCCCTACCCCACCCCATAACTCTGACTTTCAAATATATAAATAAATAAGTCTTTTTAAAAAGAGAGATGCAACTAGAACCAAGGTTAATACAGGAATCGTCCCCTAGATGTGCTAGACATCTACACCGCCTTTGAATGGAGGGTTTGCTCCTGCTCACATCTTCACTCCCCCCAGTCTCATCCTTGTGCTATAGGGAGCAGACAGCGTTCACAGCCCTGGCTGACATGACCAAGTGCACGGATCAAATTAGAAAGCCAGTTTGAATCATTAGCAAGAATTAAAGAGAGAGATAGAGAAGAAAACAGGTTGCTTTTCCACTCATGTGACCCTGCAGTGTGAATGTGGCTTGCACAGTGTGTCCAACAGATCGCATGTCACATCGGAGTCCCACTCAATTAGGGGACACGAGAGTTCTGTTTCCATGGTTGTTCATTCTCTGCCCTTCAGGCTCTCGGGATGTCTGCTTCTTGCTGTAGTTTCTTGCAGTCAGAGTGTGAGCTCACAGGCACAATCCCACAACTGATAAAGACTCTCCATGCTCCTTTCTTAGCTGTAATAAGAAGGAACTTCAACAAGTTAATGGAAAATGGAATTCAAAGCTAATGTGGGGCCTGGTGTTCAGACGATGCTTGAGATGCCCACATCCAGACTGAAACGTGTGGACCAGAGTCCTGCTCTGCTGCTGATTCCGGCTTTCTTCCAGTGCACACCCTGGGAGGCAGCAAGTGATGGTTCAAGTAGTTGGGTTCCTGTTAGCCACGTGGGAGATGCCCATCGAGCTGCCCTACCCTGGCTTTGGCTTGGCCCTGCCCTGGCAGTTGTAGGTATTTGGGGATATAGGATAGAAGATCTCTCTTTCTCTCTCTCCCTCTCCTCCTGTGTAAACAGTAAAAATCTTTACAATAGATACTGCAAATTTTCCATGAACTTTTGAAGGCTTCTTATATAAAAGTTGCTGGTTTTTAGATGGTTTAACTCTTTAGAAATTTACTAAAATTGGAGGAAAAAAGATTAAAAATTCAAGATGGATGTTCATCGAGGGAAGGAAAGACTAGAGGGGAGAGAGAGAATAAAGAGAAAGAGTAAAGACTAAAGAAAGAGATAAGAAAGGATATAATGGGGTTTAGGAGATTAACCCTTTGTTGACCAAGAAGTCACCAGGATCCCATCAGCACCAAGGCCAACCATCTGGCTAACACCCAGCCCTCAGTGAATTTGACCTTGAATCTCTGCACAGCCCCCAGAAGTGCAATTTGACATACGTCCCCTTAGAGGATGATTCTATTTCAACAAGTGTGCTGGGCAGGAGAGGAGGTCCTCTGAGGCTTTGGATACCGGATCTTTGAAGGAAGATTGAAAAATTCTCCAGCTGTGGTCCACTGACCAAGCATCGTCTCAGAACCTATTGAAACATAGGATGTCTGGGCCTGTCCAGACATACAGAATCACGGTCTGCATGCTAACCAATCCCCAGGTGCTGTGTATGCAAATTAAAGTGTGAGCAGCGCTGGTTCAGAGCGAGAGTGGGCACTCAGGCTCTGGAGAGGCCGACTAGTAAATGCCACAGGCTCTGTGAGGCCTGTGGGGCCCCGGTTACAGCCCCTCAGCTCTGTCACCACAGCACAAACACAGCCAAACGCAGGTCTCCAGAGCCTGGCCTGACACCTGTTTCTACGCAACCTGCTACTCAAGAAGGGTTTTTGCATTTTCATGTGGTGGAAAAGCTATCAGAAGAATACTTTGAGCTATTTGTAAGCTACATGAAATTTGAATTTCAGGGTACACAAATTACACTGGCAGTTGCTTTGACTCCAGTGTCCAGCTATGTATTTTCATTTATTTACTAATCGGTTATTTAAAAGGAACAGTGTGATGCTGTACCGCACTGATAACATTTTATCAGGACACGGCCCCACTCACTTGTTTATAATTTATGAGTGCTTTTATGCCACAAAGGCAGGGTTGAATATCATGACAGAGACCAAATGACATGCAAAACCTAAATATTTACCAGCTGACCCTGTACAGAAAAAGTTTGCCAACTCCTATAATACTTTATATGTGGACATTGAATTTCAAATAATTTGCACATTCATAAGGTAGCATTATATTTTTAAAGAAGTTTTTCTTTGAGATTTTATTTGTTTATTTGAAAGGCAGAGTTACAGAGAGAGAGGGAGAGACAGACATAGAGAGATCTTCGGTTCACTGATTCACTCCCCAAAATGGCCTCAACGGCCACGGCTGGATCAGGCTAATGCTAGGAACCCGGACCTCCATCCAGGTCTCCCACAGGGGTGTCAGTGGCCCAAGCACTTGAGCCATCATCCACTGCTTTCCCAGGCACATTAGCCAGGAGCTGGATAGGAAGTGGTACCTGGTACTCAAACCAATGCTCATATGGGATGCCAGCGTTGCAGTTGGCAGCTTAACCCACTGAGTCACAGTGCCAGGCCCTGTATTATTCTGTTTTAAAAATTTTTTTTTTAATTTCTTTGCCTGGGGTCGGCCCTGTGGTGAAGAAGCTAAAACCCCACCTGCAGTGCTGGCATCCCATATGGGCTCCACTTCCAATCCAGCTCTCTGCTGTGGCCTGGGAAAGCAGTGGAAGATGGCCCTTGTCCTTGGGCCTGTACCATATGGGAGACCAGGAAGAAGCACCTGGCTCCAGATCAGCTCAGCTCTGGCTGCTGCCACCATTTGGGGAATAAACCAGAGGATGAAAGACCTCTCCCTCTCTCTGTGCCTCTGTAACTCTATCTTTCAAATAAAATAAATAAATCTTTTTTTTAATTTCTTCACCCAAACATTTGGAAATATAAAAACCATTTTTAATGCTCTCCTTTTTTTCTGACCTAGAAACATTTTATTTAAGGTATACAAACCTCATGCATTTCATAAATACAAATTTAGGAACATAGTGATTCTTCCTACCCTGCCCTCCCTCCTGCCTGTACTCCCACCCTTCTTCCTCCTATTCCCTTTTCCCTATTCTTATTTTTTACAAAGATCTAGTTTCAGTTATCTTTATACTCTTAATATGAACCCTACACTAAGTAAAGAGTTCAACAAATAGTATTAAAAAAACAAACAAACAAACAAACAAAAAAACGTTCCTCAACCATCAAGACAAGGGCTGTTCAAATCCTGGCATCTCAAAGTGTCAACTTCACTTATATAGATTACCTTTTAGTTACCACAGATCAGGGAGAACATATGTTATTTGTCTTTTGGGGACTGGTTTATTTCACTAAGTTTAATGGTTTCCAGTTGCATCCATTTTGTTGCAAATGACAGCCTTCCTTCCTTTCTCTTACCTTCCTTCCTTCCTTCCTGATGTACAAACACAGGTAACATTGGAAGCAACCTATGTTCTACGAAGGTTTATTTAGGCAATGCAGAACAGATGTCCTAAAAAGAAAAAAAAAAATCTCCTTAAACTGAGGTTTCCCAAACTGGAGCATAGGTATGACTTGCCAAGGCTCAGGGTCTCCTGAGACCATGGTTGGACGTTAGGTGCTGTGTGAAACCCCTTTCCTGCAGGCGGTTTCTGTTCCCGCTACCTGCCTCCCCATCCTGTTCTTCACCCTCAGCCTCCACTGTGCCACTTAAACTCTTCCAGAAGGAAATGAGCTCTGGAGGACACAAACCTTCACCAACTGCCACTGCAGTTCATTGTGGGATTGCCAAAGAATGAGTATCCTATCTGTCACTTCAGGCTTTTTTTTTTTTTTTTGCAAGCTGCAAATGAACTACCTTGATAGGTAAAGACATTCTTCCTGCCTGCCTGCCTGGTGGACCACCAAGGATGACATCCCCTGGCCACTGTCCCTTCTCTTGTCAACAGTAACCTCATTTCTCCTTAATAAATTCAACCCTTGCCTGGTCTCAGTCACATAGCTTTGTAAGACTTCCTCTGGCCCAGATCTGAGGGATAGCACACTAATTCGAGTTGAGCCCAAATCAGGACCAACAGGCTATAGAAAGATGGTTCCTGGACTCCCTTCTCTGCAGGTGCTACTGGAGGAGACAGACTATTTCCTAATGGGTGCAAGCAAGGAAGAATGTGGCCTGAGACTTGTTAAAGATATCTTCTGACTCCCAAGGAAGGCTGGGAGCCCCAAGACAAGAGCCAGAGAGGACTTCCTGTGAGCAGTGGGTCTCATGCATGTGAATATATGTGAACTATTTAAATGTAGGAACCAACAAACTCCACCGATTGTTTAAACCATATTGAAAAGAAGTTCCTATTAATCACAACACAGAGTCCTATGATAGGATGCATTATTTCAAATCACTCTCCTTCAACACTTTATGTCGAATACTTGCATTTTATCTGGTCATATGTCAAGGTTGCCCCATTTCACCCCCCACCCCCAAGAGTGAATCAATCATGCAGCCTTGTGAACCTTCAAGTCCAAAGCGGACTGTTTTGCAACCCAGATAAGAAAGCGCTCTTCCCAAAGCTACATCCTCGAGGGAGGCAAGCACTAGCCAAATGAAGTTCTGGTGCAAAGATTCCACTTCAGTTCTCGGAGCCTTTGCCTGATCTTTACGATCATCACTTACAAGCCCAATATGTGGGGGCCCCCGCCCA
This sequence comes from Oryctolagus cuniculus, assembly GCF_051225735.1. NCBI lineage: Eukaryota > Metazoa > Chordata > Mammalia > Lagomorpha > Leporidae > Oryctolagus > Oryctolagus cuniculus. The sequence continues at coordinate 62,423,909 of NC_142882.1, read as the reverse complement.
GGAGAGGAGCGGTTGTGCAAAGGATGGAGCCAATGTCGCATAATGAGAGTGCTTCCTCCTGCCAGGGAGAGCTCATCCTGGTCACGGGGGTCAGGCATTAATTTGAAGTCAGGGTTCAGCCGCGTAACTTTGGGCATGTCACTTCCTGACCCAGGCTTCAATTTGCAGCCTCCTCATCCAAGAGTAGGAGGCGGGGTGCATTTAGTGGCCCCTCTGGTCTTGCCCAACATTCTGAAATGTCTTGGTGTCTACTCTGCAGTAATTCAGGCCGAGGATGGTCACCTCCAGCAGTGCCCTCTGTGTAATGGGGGCCAAGGTGGCCAGGGGAAACTGATGGCTTTTTCTTTTCTCAAGTCACACAGTTTGTCATGCTCCTCCAGCATCCGCCCTTGAGAGAAATAAAAGACTTCGCAGAGCCAGAAGCCGCTCTTTGGGGTAAAGGCTGCGGTGAGAAATGACAAAAGCTGCAGATTTCAGGGTGGGACTCGGAGGATATGGAAGTTCTTGCTTCTCTTCCCAGTCCCCTCACCAACCTCATCCCAGCTCCCATGAGCCTTGCAGCTCTTTGTGGAGACAAACACATATGTGCATATGTATAATGCTTAGGTTCTTTAGACACAGGCAGACTTTGAACCACACATTGGCTAAAGACAATTGTGGGGCCGGCGCTGTGGCTCACTAGGCTAATCGGCGCCAGCACACCGGGTTCTAGTCCCGGTAGGGGCACCAGATTCTGTCCCGGTTGCCCCTCTTCCAGGCCAGCTCTCTGCTGTGGCCAGGGAGTGCAGTGGAGGATGGCCCAGTGCTTGGGCCCTGCACCCCATGGGAGACCAGGAGAAGCACCTGGCTCCTGCCATTGGATCAGCGTGGTGCGCTGGCCGCAGCGCGCCGGCCGCGGCGGCCATTGGAGGGTGAACCAACGGCAAAGGAAGACCTTTCTCTCTCTCTCTCTCTCTCACTGTCCACTCTGCCTGTCAAAATAAATAAATAAATAAAGACAATTGTATTAGACAATTGTAAAGACATTGTCTAAAGAATTGTATTTTTTTCTAGAATTTTAAAAAGAAACAATAATCATTTTAAAGAAAATGTTTAATTCTTCCGAATAATTTGGCTCATGGGATTATCACACAAGCCCTGCAAGTAGGCAGGATTTATCATAAAATGCAATTTGTGAAATTTGCTTTGCAAGGAATAATCTATGTAAGAACACCTGCCACAGGCTTGGACATACACTTAGTCTCACCAATGTAATAACCCAGTGTAAGAAGAACACAGTCATTTTACAGAAGAGAAAGTGGTGGCTCAGGGGTCCGTCCAGGCCAGAGGTCAGGCTGACTAGTAAATGACCTCAGAGCCCTGCTGCGTGGCAGGTAGAGCCCCCCCCCCCCACTGTCTCCTTAGACGCAGAGGAAGTTCGGAAGATGGCTGTGTGTTTTCCTCCTGACTCACTGACTTTAGCAATCCAGAAGAACAGGGGTCAGTAGTGCCGGTGGGTGTGGGCACAGGAGCCTTGGGATCAAGGGACAGACAGTTCAAGTCCAAGCTCCACCGCCTGTGTGCTCCATGGTCTCGGAGCATCGGTCTCCTCATCTGTAAGATGAAGACCAGGTGGCATAACATAGGTGAGCTGTGCCCGCTATTTGCCGGCACGTACACACACCTGGCACACAGGAACCATTCCTGTGAGCTGTTTGCTTCATGTGCCAGAGGGACAAAGTTAATCCAAACATGGGGCTGGGCTTTGGGGAAGCCAGAGAGCTGGAGACATTCCTGCCCCCGAGCTGAGAGCAGAAGCAAGGAGTTCCCATGCTGTCCATGGGGTTGGGCTGGGTGCCCAGCACATCCCACTTAGGTCCCATTGACAAACATTCGCTACTTAGAAGGTCACTTTAATAATTAGCCCTGTTGTGCTAATTACACTTTACTGATGAGAAGCAATGCTGCCAATATTGGAGCTGCTGTGAGCGCTAATTTTTTAGCAGCCATCTGAGAGTAACGGTGACTGAGTTTGATGGGGCTTTTATCTTTAAATGGAACGTCAATAGGGCAAGCCGCTGGAAACGCATAGAGGAAGTCCTGGGGGCAGGAAGATGTTCCTGGGTGATTCTCAGCCCCTTTCCTCTAAGCCTGACCTCCAGCGCTGTTAAATACCCTTTAGCATCAGGAGAAAGTTGCTTGCTTGTACCGAGACTTTAAAAAAGCCTCAAGTTTGTGGTTTGTAAAAACATTTTACCAGCAACAGCTAACATGTAGCCCCTGCCTAAGGAGAGTCTGCTCTAGGCTTAGCACCCTGCATCCATCATCTCATCCAATGTGCACAGCCGTCGGATCCGGTGATGCGGTACCTGTGGCACCCTGTCCCCTTTACAGCGCCCAGAGAGAGAGGGCACTTGCTCAAAGTCACCCAGGCAGCAAGTCCACCAGGTGAAACTTGACCGCAGCCACCCTGGGGAAAGCCAGTCTTTAATCAATGAACTGCTTAGAGATGTTCAACCTTCGTCCCTCTCTTACCTTTCTTCTTTGCCCTCTTTTAGGTAACACCGTGTATGCGTGCCAGCCATTCCACAGAACACTGGAGATACCCGATCTTATCTCAACTTCACAACCTTTTGAGTGAAGTCTATTCAGATCCATTTTTCAGATGAGGAAACTGAGGGTCACAGAATCCAGTGATTTTTTCCCCCCAAAGGCACTGAGCTAATAAACGTCGGACGGCGAGCTGAGAAATAAAATTCTAACGAGTGTCAGCCTGAAAACACTGGATTCAGGAGCCCCAGCCTCCGGGCCAACCTGGAGCCCCGGAAGCGATGCGGCTGGGGGCCGGGAGCGGCTGCGGTCTGGGGACCCAACCCCCACGCCGCCCTGAGCTAATGGGGTAAAGCTTGGCCGGCGCCATCCTGCAAGCCCGGTCTGATAATAGCCCTGATTAAATGGCGGGGCAGCCAAAGGAAGGCCCCGCCGCCGCCAGCGCCACAGCCACTGCGCCGACCACGCGGGGACCGGCAGTGCCGGCGGCTCCGACCGGCGTCTGCGACCCAGCTGCAGGCACTGCGGCGGCCGCGGCCCCGGGGAGCCTCTCCAGCCTCCGGCCGAGGTGGAGAGGCCGCGTGGATCCCAGCGAGGCCCGAGAGCGGCGAGCGGAGAGGAGGATTTGCGTCCATCTCTCCCGCGTCTCGCTGGGACCCCGACCGCGTTGGCCTGGGAGGGGTCTGGAGGAGTCGGTGTGCACCCCCAGGGCCAGCAGTGCGGTGCCGCGATCCCCTTGGCTCTTGGCCGGCGGGCCTCTCCAAGGCGAAGGTCTGGGTGGGCGGGTTCTGGGGAGAAACAACGGCTCCCGGACCCAGGGGTGGGAGCGCGCCCCGCAACTCCCGGGGCTCAGTGTGTCGGTGCCTCTCCACCGCGGAGGAAAGGATCCGCCTTCTGCCACTGCATCAGCCTAGCTACCGCAGGCGCTCGCCCTCCGCCCGGCCCTCGTCTGGCTCGGCGCCAGGCCGTGGTCGCCCTCTGCCCCTTCACAGCCAGGGAAACCAAGACCCCGAGTAGTCCAGACGACTCAGGATCACGATGCCAGTTAACGACGATCTGACTTCCAAACCTAATAGCCTGCCTCCGGCTCTGGGGCGTTTGCTGCGGGAGGAGGCGTCCCGATCTGTGCGCACGCCACATGGAAGTGAGCACATGGTGGGCGGTGAGCGAGTTCAGACCTCTGTAGAGCCGCGAGTGCCCTCTCACCCCCAGGGAACCTGCAATACCAACTACCTTCGGAAAAGAAAAAGGAAAAAATAGGAAAAAGCCCCTTGGGCGCGCAATCCACGTGCGGCAGCCAAAGGCCTGAGCTTGGCCCACTTCCTGCTTTGCTGCGCCAGGAAGGTGTACGCTGGACGTGTAAGGCAGAGTGCCCACGGCCTGCCAAACCCAGCCCGAGGTCCCTGTGGGCAGACAGCAAACCCAAGCAGGGGCTTCCGGGCTCTGGGTTTGCTACTTAGAAACAGATCAGGAAAACCGGGCACTGGCTTCTTCCTCCAAAGCAGGAAAGCTAACACGTTAAAGACAGACATTGATATGGGTAGACATTAGGATGTGGGACTGAAGGAGTAGACTCTGGTCCTTCTCCACCCTGAAACCATCCATGTGCCCTGGGACAGTGAGCTACTTTAAAATGCATGTAATAATACTACCTGACTTTATTATTGCCAACTCTACGTATTTCAAGGCACGCCTGGCTGAGTATGCAGTAGGTCCTCTGCATTATGTACTGAAAAGCAAGCACCCAGGATTAAAACGTACATGGGCGCCCTCAAAGTTCGAGTTCATGGTTGAAAATCCAGCAGTGAGGTCTCCAGCCATTCTAGCAAAGGCTCTCCTGGTGGAGAAGCTGCAGTTTGCACACCATCAGGCAGCTGGCCGCTTCCACTAGGCTGCTCCCAGCTCTGCACCAACACACAGGCCCTAGAGAGCGGGAGTGAGAGAGCGACAGAGGCTGCGACTCTCATCTGCTGGTTCACTCCTCAAATGCCAGCCACAGCCCAGGCTGGGCAGAAGCCAGGAGGCAGGAACTCAGTCCAAGTCTCCCACATGAGTGGCAAGGACCAAACTGCTTGAGGCAACACTGCTGCTTCCCTGGATGCTGCCTTAGCAGGTGGCTGGAACCTGGAGGGGTGTCGGGACTCGAACCCAGGCACTGGAATGTGGGATGTAGGCATCCCACGAGGCATCTTAACCACTAAACACTGCACCAAACCCCTGTACCAAAGTACTTTCTCAAACTTCTTGAGGACAGGGTTGCCGTTGTGGCTCTTGAACTCACCTCCCATGATCAGATCTGATTTATATCATCACTAAATACAAGTCTTTTTCCCCCAGTTCCAGGGGTGGCTTGTAGTTAATGCCGGGGAAGTTCTTTGCCCTTACGTAGACGGCCCCCTCACAGACACGGTTTGGTTGTCACCCCACAGCAGGCTCTGTCCCCTGGAGCACAGGTGGGGATGTAACTGGGGAGGGAGCTCGGAGCAGTGCTAGCGGTCAGAGCAGCAGTGGGGGAGACCATGGATGGCGTCTCCCCAACAGGTGCTCCTCTACCAGAGGAAAGACACTGGCCAGCCAGCTGTGGCTGCTCTTCCACCGTCTCCTTTCGTTTGAGTTTGTTTTTAAACATCTAGCCCCCTGCCTGCGGCCAGGGCACGGGGCCAGCAGGACTTCATCCCTGACGGAGGGGATGCAGCCTCTGTCTGCCTTTCTACCTCCACCCCCCCGTGGTGAGGTGTGCAGGTTCCTGTTTAATAGTCCAGTGCAATCCATGCTTGCGAAGCTACGTTCGCTACAGATCAGTGTTGGAATCCCTCCTCTCCTGCTCGTGGTCATCCTGACCCCGATGCAGTTTTTAACCTGCCTGATCAACTGGGACCAGGATGACAGCCCAGGATTCCCGAGGGGCGCCAAAAGACTCAACAGTTTAACTCGCCAGCTTTGAAAGTTAAAGTGTACGCAAAAAAAAAAAAAAAAAAAAAAAATCAATGTACAAAATGTTTAACCTTAAATTCGCAGCATCCCTCAGCAGTTGGGCGGCTGGGCACTGGAAGGCAGCGACCACCCCGGAGGAGGATTGGAGAAGCGGGGTGGGAGGAGGAGGAGGAAGAGGAGGACGAGGAAGAGGAGAAACAACGAGGTTGCGGGGTGGGAGAGAGTAGGTCTGGAGTCCATGACCACAGGGCAGAAGAGATTTTTCTTGCCGTTTAGGAATCACTTCGCACTCAACGCTAGCGCTCAGATTCCCCCAGGCCAGCGGGAGGCCGGGGGCGCACGGTCCCGTGGGGGACAGGCGGGAGAGCGAGTGGCCCTTAGGGCGGTGCCGCGATCGGCTTGTGAGGCCCGGCGCGAGGGGAGCGTCAAGCTGTGGGAACGTGGGGCAGGGGGCGCTGGGAGGGCCCGTAGTTCGCCTTGCGGGGGATCCCACGCGGACTCCCGGGGCCCAACCCGGTAGGTTGAGCGCGCCCACGGCTTTTGAGCGGCTGAGAGTCGGAGGCAGGGATAGGTAATCGGAGAGCCGCGGGCTCGGCCTGTAGACGACGTCGCCCAGTGCCCTGTACCGATCCTGCCCCCAGGCCCAAGCGACATCCCTTTCCTCCGTAGCACAGCCGGGAGTGAGTGCGGAGGCCCGGGCAGAGCGCGAGCGAGCACCTCCGGGGACCGTCGGGACCGACTCCGGCCGCTCCCCTCGCAGGGTGAGCTCTGGACTTGATCTTCAGAGCCGGAATCGGGTGTGGTGCCTCCAGGGTCGGCTTGCGGCCTGGGCTGGAAATAGGCGCTTTTGCGGGGCCACTGGAGTTCGAGAAAACTTATTTTCACCCAGGTGTGCGTCCTGCCAAAGCCTGGCCTCGGCGGAGGAAAGGCTCAGACCGGCCGTCTCGCCGCGCGCTCCTTCCGGGGCACGGGGTCGCGCGCCGCTCCTGGCACGCCCCAGGGGACGCGCCGTGGCGGCTGCCCCCGCAGGCCGGGGGGCTTCTGTCCTGTTTGTAAACCGAGTCGCCTTTAAAGGAGGGCGGGAAGGAGAAAAGGGGACGGGAACTTGGGCTCTGCTGAGAGCAATTGCCCGCGTCCTGAGAAGCGGGGCTCCCAGCTCCCTGCTCCGCGGCCCGCCCCAGCTGCGGGGCGGCGCGCTCTTCTGGGCCCCCGCCGGCCGCCCCGCCAACAGCTCTAGCCCTGGGCTCCTGCGGAGGATCGGCGAGACCTGCGGTAGCCGGGTCCCCGCAGCTCCCAGCGAAACGTCCCGCGTTAGCCTTCGTTAAGCCAGGGATCGATCGCTGGCCAAAAGCAAGAACCCGATTGCTTGGTGGGTAGTTTTCGGAGTCGGCTAAACTTGTAAGACGAGGATTTGAAAATGCGGCTCGTGTGGGGAAACATCTCCCAGTCTTCATAGAACCAATCTCCCTGTAACGAACTCAGACGAATAACAAAATGTGACATTCCTAAGCTCCAAAATTGAACAGCAAGTAAGTAACGGTCCAACACCGTCCCGTGGCCTTACCCTTTGGGCACGTTCCAAAACCACACCGTTCTGTAGAGAGACGCGTCTCTGCCGGCGAGAATTTGCAGCTCAGAAATCACATGAGTATTAAAATGCGAATTAAAATGCTGTAGTATCTTTTACTTATGCTGGGGTAACTGGGGTAGTAACTGGTGTTATTTATGTGCTGGGTATTTTCCGCAGATTATCAGACTAATCCACAGAGCAATAAGCGATTGCCCTTATTTTAACGAAGATGATGAAACCAAAGCTTTGAGGGGTTTGGTAACCATTAAAACAAAGTCTCTAAGCTAAACCCTGTAAAAGTAGGAATTCATAGCCTTCTCCCAAGTCCAGTGCACTGTCCAGCACCAAAAATCAGACAGGACTTGCTAAGGCGTGTGTTAATGTGATTGCTTTGTTCCAACTCCTCCACCCCCTGGGGGGGGTGGTATTTTACCTTTTCTCACCCACTACCCAGGGTCTGGGAGGGACCTGAGAACCTAGCCTCCTAGGCTCCCAGGCTTGGATTCACCCGGGACTCCCCTCTCTGTCAAGCCCTGGCCCCTGGGTTTTTATAGCCCCATATTGATTAGCAAAGGCAATAAATCTAAGGGGAGGGACAGCATGCCCCGTAATAATGTTGCAGCATGTTTTACTGCGGTGTTTTCAACACCACCGAGATGCATCGTTTATGGACACCCAAACAGCCCGCCTGTGGCGATCCCTGCTTGCCGCCTACCTCCTCTGGCCTGCTCTGCGCTTCCTACTTCATAGTTTACCTTTAATGGGATGAACTGGGGTGGGGTGGGGTCCTGCCCACAAACACTAAGAACTGGGCTAAGGCCATGTGAACACTTGGAGAGAAGGTGGAAATGGATTTGTTGCAATTCGGTTTTCCACTTGCTCCCTCAGTTTTTTGGAAAATGTCCCTCCTGATATTGTTTTCAAATTACGATTTGATCTGTTAAGATAATTAAGAAAAGACAAGATTTTCCTCTAGGCAGAGATACAAAAATATGTTTTCTTTTCATCAAGATATAACTCCACATCTATGTTTTGAAAACAAAATCCCTGCAAATAAGAGTCACCAGGCACAGTTCACAAGAGCCATGATGTCCCCATCTTCCTGCCCCTAAGAATCCCACACTTCTGGAGGGAAACCTCCCATACTGGAGAGGGGAGAGGAATCAGCCTGTACCTTATATTCAAAAGAAGGAAACCTCACTGTTACATGGAGAAGGTGGGAATGGAGTGGGAGGGGTTGGGAAGGGACTTAATAACCCCAGTGGTCTGGTGTGGGTCTGGGTTGTCCAAAACCAAGGAAGGAGTCAAGAGTAGGAACTGATCCTCACAGGCTGGCGGTAGGCTTAGCTGCTCTTGGTTCAATCCGAAAGTCTGCTGCTCACAGCCAGCACCAGCTCTACCGCCAACGGTCTCTAACCAGCTCAGCTGGGGCTAGGGCCAGCGTGTGACCAGGGCCAGGGCCCCCAGTGTGAGTCCTGCGTTCCCTTCCGCCCCACGAGGCCTGGTGAGGAGGTAGCTGCTGAGCCCCTGGGGTCCTTTTTTTTTTTTTTTTCGTCTTCTCAAAAGCTAAATGGAGATGGGCTAGGCTAGTACCCCAAAACGCCTAGGACACAAAGACATGTGCACTTGGTTAGTGGTATCCGAAGACATTTTTGGTCACCTGTATCCGGCGCCTTGGTCATCCACACGATGACCAAAACAGGCTCAAATCACTCTTCTCAAATGTCCTCATTTTGTTGGCGTATCATTGTTCTGAACTACTATATCGACTTTTAGTTTTTTCCTCATGACTTTATTCCAGGAACTACCGGGTGCCGTGGGAAATGGGAATTTTTTTTTTAAGAGACCCACCAAGAGGCCCCTAATGCCAGACCTACTGGCTGGAGTGGAGAGCAAATATTTACATGTACAGCTTGAGTGTGTGTGTCAGCCTGAGTTTACACGGCTCCGAGCGAAGCGGATTACTCCGCGAATTCGGAGAATTTAAGTTATTCAGGCCGAGAAGGCCGACAGGACGCCCCCCACGAGGCCGTGGGAAGTCCTGGTCGCACAGGCAGAGGCTGCGTGTCCGCCGAGCCCCGGCGCTGCCAGGCTCGCCCTCTCCCGCCGCGCGCCGCGGGGTCTCAGCAGGGCGCCGCACCCTAACCCTCGGCCGGGTTCCTCTTGGGAGGGTCCTGGGACGCAACGTCCTTTGCCAAATGCCTGCATCTCTCCCTTGGTTTACCTTTCTAGGGACTGCGTTTTTCCAGACTCACTGCAAGGAAAAAGACTCTGGGGATGGGCGGGTAGGGGGAGCCCCAGCCCGGGGACCTGCCCCGCGTTTGGACCTGGCCGCTTGGCGCCGGCTTTCCGCGCGACTTTCCCCTCTGCTCGGCGCTTCCCGACTTTTCTTTTGCAACTTCGAGCTCTGGGTTAGAACAAGAGCTGCCTGAAGCGCAGCTCCCCGAAGCTTCCTCTGGTCTTGCGCCCGGGTCCCGGGTCTTAAGCCGGCGGACTAAGTGCCCTCTCCCGACAGCGCGCCCCGCACTCCTGCCCCGGGACAGCGGGACCAGGCGGCAGTGGCCGTGGAAGCTGCGCCAGCTTCGCGGTCGCGTCCCTCTCCCCGCGCAGGTGCCCGATCTCCGCGGGGCTGGCGACGCGCGAAGCCACACGGGCGCCGCGCCCTGGGCGCGCCCTCCCCTCCCAACCCGCGGCCCCGCCCCCGGCGGCGGAATCAGGAAGCGGTGACGTGAGGCGGCGCTGACTGGCTGCGGGCCGCGGGGAGCGCCGTCGCCAGCAAATTAAGGCGCCGGGCGGCGAGCACCCGGGCGCAGTGTCCGTCGCGCCCAGACGCGCTCTGCACCCCCGCGCTCAAGCTCCCCGGCGCCCGCGCCCTCGCGGCGGCGCTCGGCTGGTGGCCACCTCCCTGCAGCTGGAGCCACTCTGGCTGTGCCCTGCAAGGAGGGAGGAAGGTCGCGGAGGGGGTGCCTCGGACCCTGGGCTGGATACGGCTGATGCTCATTTCCTGCCGAGCGCCCTGGGGCTTGCGCACCCTCTCGGGTCCCCGGCCGGTCCCCTCCCTTCCTCTCCCGCTAGCTGGAGGTGTCCGCCGCTCCGGGTCGTTGCGCAGGGCGAGAAGAGAGGCCAGCGTGCAGCCCAGGGGAGGTTGGAGGCCACCCTCCTGGAGTCCCCGTCTCCGCTGTGACCGCGTCCGCTGAAACTTTGCCCTGTGGTTCGGGTCTTTGTCTCCCCTGGGGAATCTGGACGGCGGTTCGGGAGACCCTGTGCCTGGCCGGGACCGCGGGCTGGGGGCCATGGAGTTCACGGCGTCGCCTAAGCCCCAGCTCTCCTCCCGAGCCAACGCCTTTTCCATCGCTGCGCTCATGTCGAGCGGCGGCTCCAAGGAGAAGGAGGCGGCAGAGAACACCATCAAACCCCTGGGTAAGTCCGGCTTCCTGGCTGTCCTCTGTGGGCAGGACGCGGGCGTGCTCCGCTCTCTTCTGTCCGTTTGTCCTTTGGCTGCGGGCGGCCCTCCAGGCAGGCGGCGACAGCGGCCGCCTATCCCGGCTCGTGGCGCTTCGGACCCTCGGGCCGTGGCCGTGGTCGTGGTCTTCGGCCCAAGGACCCGGCGTGGGCTTGGCAATGTTCTTGGCGGTATCGTATCTCCTGTTCCAGCCGCGCATGCTGTTTGGGCTCCGCAGACGGAGTCGGGTGTGTGTGTGTGTGTGTGTGTGTGTAAAAATTTGAGATCATAATAATAAAAAAAAACCACTCAGGGACAAATAACACTTTTAAGACTCAGCAGGGTTTATGGTCCTTGTAATGACTGCCCGAGCACCTGAGGGCAAGGAGACTGCAGATGACTGTGCAAGAAACCAGTTTCGTGTTACTTCCGAGTCGAACAGACTGAGCAGAGTCCGCTCCTTAACACGCTGTCCAGTAAGCGGCTTCCCCCCGCATGGACAGAAGCCCCAGATTTACCGGTAAAACATCGTCTTATAAGTATCATCATTTTCAGTGGATGGCAAAAACATTAACCAGGAAACATTTCCCAAATTCCTCAAATTTTAGTTCCACTGTTTATGTAACAACTTTTGCCATTTATAGAAGACAGGCGGCTCAGCGGGACGGGGGCACAGTGATATCTCCTCCTTAGCACCCTGCCTGTGTGGGAAAGAACCTGCCTTGGGTCTAACACTCCCTTGAAAATTGAGGGAAAAAGGAGAGTTCTGGTCATTGACTCTTGGATCCCCGAATAATGATTACACATTCTGATCATCTCCTCTGCCTAAAATAGTGAACAACACCAGGCAATTTTTATCCTTGAATCTCCCCAACTTTTGCTTCTTTGTATCTTTCTCAACATATTACCTTATTACATACAAACAGTAGTAATATAAAAGAGGAAGCATAAGCGCTTTTTTTAATAATAGAAAATTTAGGCAGAGGAAAGAGAGAACTAAAATCCCTGTAGCAAATTGGAGCTGGGGAAAAGGAAATGGAAACAGAGCGTTCAAGCCTCACCTCTGAGGCTCCCACGCCTCTTTCCTTGTTCCTGTCACCTGCCCCCACCTAAATCCAAACCAGCCAAAGAAGCAGAAACAACCAATCAAACCCCAATTTTTCAGAAGACAGGGATCACCAGTTTCCATGGTGTGCTTGTGAGACTTCCCAACACCATGCAGTCCTACTTAGGGAGCCTGAATTCTCTGCCCATACCCCCATCTCAGTTTGGTACCAAGCAAGAAAAGAGGATTTCAGGTTTAAATTCCTACTGTAAGTGAGAATTTCATACTGGGAAACACCAGCTCTGACTGTACTGTCATTTTAATGTTACTTGAAATAGCTTGGTTTTTTGGAGGAGAAACTGCTTTCTAAATTCTGAATAAAGCCCTTGCCAGCTCGCCACCTCCTCCACTTCACGCATATGCAATCTGTGAAGTGCAGTCCATCCTCTGGCTTTTAGGTACCCTGGTTCTTTATGTTGCTGGCCAGTTCAGCAAGGCATGGCCAAGGATGAAGAGCCCTGGGCCGGAGAGACACCTGACGGTTCTGTTAGGAGAGGATGGATGTCTTTGATAACTCTAGGGGGAGGACAGGTGTCCAGTGTGTCCTGCCACTGCCCATTTAAACCTACAATGTCTGCTTAAAAGAACAGCCTCAGATCATTAACACCTCCCCATCTCATTTCCTTCCTCTTCTTTTCCTGCTACCCACTCTGGGGCTCAGGGAATTTGCCTCTTTTGGTTGCTGGAAAATAAGAAAAGTGTTAAGGCTTTGTCCTAATTTCCTATAAAGATATGTGAATATGTTTCTGAAAATATTGAAGCAAGTTAAGACTGTGCAGTGGTCTGATTCTGATTCTTTGAATTGGACAAACGACGAGGGTGACACTCTGATTGTTCTTAATGTAAAACATTTCTCTGAGTTGGATTATCATTTCGTACATGTCACAGATGCCAGCACACATCACAGGCATGCACATACATACATTTAGAACTTGTTGTGACTCCTTGAGGGCACTTGGAACCGAGTTGTTTGGAGATCAGCTTCACATTGCTGATTCAAGTAGTTTCTTTTTTAAGGGATGGAAGATAATTGGAACAATTACAAAAGTCCCCTGTATTCTGTCAAAGTGACTCGTGGAGTCCGAGGCCGTTATCAGCAGTGGGGGAGAATGTTTGCTTCGCAGGCCGTGATGTCCAACCCAGGAGTGGATGGCAAAGCCCTTTCCTACTTCAATACTCGGCCAGTCAAGGATGGCGGTTGTTTTCCTCACTTCCGGGACCTTTTAGGGAGGAAAAAAATGTACGTGCACCACCCCTCAAGTAATTGGTCTAAGCCTGTGCCCCAAAATTGCCCCGTGAGCTGTCCCCAGGATTTGGCAAGCTGTGTGGCAGTGTCTTTGCCGAGATCTCGGGCAGGGAGGGATGTCATAGAATTGTTCTAATCTGAGTCTCAGGGTGAACCCAGGGAGCTGAGAGCCACACACCTTTCTTAAACCACATCCAGCATTTGTCCAGCCCAGTGCAGCCCTTTCTGCTTTCCCTTCACTGCCCTGGTCTCCACAGATGAATGGCTCTGGCTTGTCTAAGAGGCAGAACTCGCACCCAGCTCCACCAGCTGTAAAGTCTAGAATTCAGGAGGGATACAGAGAGGAATAGTGCACTTTATCTTTCCCGCTCACTGCCTTTCCCATTTTCCACTCTGATGTTTTCATGCCCTAAAGTGAGTTCCAGTGGTGGTGGCACTCATCCGGCTCAGTAGGCAGGCGCAGGGCCTGTCACTCCATGGGAATCCCAATTCCCTTCAACGCAGCGTTGGGTCTCGGTGCCCCGCTGGAGGTCCTGAACAGCACCCTTTCCCGGCAAAGCAGGTGCCTATTTGGGTTATGCGTGCCCCTTCCCGCTCAGTGCTTGCCCGACAGTGCTGGCTGTCATTCTCCCTTCTCGTGGCCCCCAGAACAATTTGTGGAGAAGTCATCCTGTGCACAGCCCCTGGGCGAGCTGACCAGCCTCGATGCACACCCGGAGTTCGGCGGCAGCGGCGGCCCGGCCTCCTCCTCGCTCTGCACTGAGCCGCTCATCCCCACCACGCCCATCATCCCCAGCGAGGAAATGGCCAAAATCGCCTGCAGCCTGGAGACCAAAGAACTCTGGGACAAATTCCACGAGCTGGGCACCGAGATGATCATCACCAAGTCGGGCAGGTAGCTGGACCCCCGCGGGCAGCAGGAGGCGGCCGCGCCGGGAGCGCTTCCAGACGCTGGGGGAGAGCTGGCTGCTTGCTGGTCTCGGGGCACAGACCCGGCTTCGCTCAGCAGGGGTTTCTTTCCAACAATTCGCCTTTGGAAAGAACTGCGGGGGCAGACACCCAGCCCCGCCGCCGCCTGCCGCCTCGGGATCTGGCGGTGGAGAAGGGCTCGGTGGGATCGAGCCGAGCGGTGCGTGAGCGCGCCCGGGTCCTGCTCCCTGCGGCGCCAGGGGTTGCTGAGCGGAATCCGGATCCGAGGGGGCCCGGAGGCGCTGGGCGGGAGGTGGGTAGCTTCCTCTTTATCGGCCTTCAATTTGCAGACTGCTCAGCTCCCATTAAAAAGCGAAAACCGAAGCTTGGGCAGAAGAATGAAATTCAAGACCATCACTTACTGGGTAGGAAGGAGGGTGGGCTCCCGGGGGGCCGGCACTGCTGCTGCAGCCCGGGAATAGACGGCCCGATAGGCCTGGAACCCAGTGGCTCCAGCGCTGAGAAATCCCCCGCAGGGTCTCAGATACCCATTCTTGCAACCCCCGTTGTTTTGTTGTTTTGTTTTCTTGCTGGAATGCGTGGTCTGTATGACACATGCTTGATAATTAAAACACTGAATTTTTCCCTAATCACAGATCAGATGTTAAAAAAAAAGTACTAGAAAACTCTCACGGAGTCGTGAGGTCCCCTCTAAAGGGGACACTTAAAATTATTTGCGCTTGGGAGGAAGGCCTGTCTCTGTCCTCACATCTCTGGTTTGGCAAGGAACAAAGTGGGTGTGGGGACCAGCGAGGGAGGGGGGGAGGGGGCCGAGCCTCCCCTTGCCGGGCTGTGTGAACCGGGCCGGGTCTTGTCTCTCCGTAGGAGGATGTTTCCCACCATCCGGGTGTCCTTTTCAGGCGTGGATCCCGAGGCCAAGTACATCGTTCTGATGGACATCGTGCCTGTGGACAACAAGAGGTACCGCTACGCCTACCACCGCTCCTCCTGGCTGGTGGCCGGCAAGGCTGACCCCCCGCTGCCCGCCAGGTTCGTGCCTCTGGATCTTTTGCTCAGACGAGATACGTGCGGGTTAATGGTGCTGCCAGTTGTCTCTGGCTTGTGGGACTTTCAGGAAGGTCTGTGTTTAAAGCCGCTGGTTCTGCCAAGAGTGTCCCAAGCCTGGACAGTCCAGGATTGAACACGCAGAATGCGGGCTGGTCTCCTCCAGAGACAGTTGATACACTGAGAAGGCATTGTCCCTTATCTTATCTTTCATTATAATTTATTTCCAAGAAAAGGATCCCTCTCTCCCTCTCTCTCTCTCTCTGTCTCTCCCTCTCTCTCTCTCTGTCTCTCCCTCTCTCTGTGTATATATGCACACACACACACACACACGTACATGTGATTTCTGATTAACTTCTTAAAACCAGACTTAATAAACCTGTTGGTAAAATAATTGCCCTAAAATCCTTTTCAGAAGCATGTGTTTTGAGTAAGTGCTCACTAGTAGTAAAATGTGTTAACCATTATCTGCAGATAGTAGACATCATTTTAGTAAAATCGCATTGTTTTTGACCAGTAAAGGGCTCAGAGATTTTAAATAAGAAATGCAAACTTTGTTCCCCTCCATTTGGTAGTAGATGAGTGTAATTAGCAATTTAGTGTTCTTTCATGTGCAGTGTTACTCTGTGTTAGAGATCATACATACTTACTTTGTGGGATCCATTGGTAATGTGTTTTCAGGAGTGCCATGATTGAAAAATCACTTGAAAACCTTTAAACCTTCATTGTTGCTGTTTTGCTGAAATGCGCGTCCTGGGGCAGGTGGGAAGAGCTTTGTGTTTGTGAATGATAACAGTCAGAGTTACAGGGATCTACAGGAATGTTTTAATTCAAAACAAAGAATATGCACTACTTTACATTCCAGGTTTTAACCTGAGTTTCATAGCTTGAGAGTTATTTGTGACTATGTGCTTTTATGAAATTGAAAGTTCACGTTAGAGCTAAGGGTTTATTTAAAAGTATAGATTGGGGAGCTTGGAAGTGATGCCTGGTTCACGGCCAGTGTCTTCTTGGGAGTCAGTCAAGGCACAGGATCCGCGCGGTTGATGCACGCCCTTCCGCCGGTGTCGTCCGCCTGGTTGACAGCTGATCACTTTCTTGAGCATACGGTCTGCCGAGTGAACCGGGGAAGAAATGGAAAGCAGCTTCTTAGAACTTTCCATTCTCACAAAGATTAGGAAGGGCGCCTTCCTGGCCGGTCTGAATGAGTCTGTTAAATAGGACGCGGGAATCAGATGTTCCTAAAGAATTGCTGCTCATTGAAAAAAAAGCCAGATTTACCAGCTTCCAATGGCCACTAAAATGAATGAAAGTGCTATTCTGTGTGATTTACTGTTAATTAGTGAATTTACTATTTTATTGAACTTCCTTTTAAACTTTTCAATATTGTTTTGAATCAGAGGGGGAGAGATTTTAGCAGATTCTTACCCATTTCCTGTTCCCAGTCCTTTCCCTAGGAACTTAATCACTCTGATTTAACATACATTTTCTCCTTATCTGAAGGTATGGGGGGTGCTGGTGCAGGCGGGCAGGACTTTGGGAATATGACATGTCTTGTTTATGTTACTAATCTGTCTGGTTGGAGAAGGACAGCGCAGACCAATCCACTCTCCTGACTGAAGCGTGTTTAAGCTATTGCTGGAATTTTAAATCCCTGGGGGACTGGAGAAGGGTGGGGCTTCCTGTATGTGTTTTCATTCATCCTAGTTTAGCTTATTTATATTGATACTAGATAAAAATGTTTATTGCATTATGAGATAGAAATATTCTAGATAATTTAAGTAACTATTCATGATTATTATTAAAATAAATAGTTTGCTGTATTTTCTATGTGCATAAAGGAAAGGGGAAGAACTTGGGAGGTGAGAATTTTTAGACTGATGATAGAAATTCCTCGTGGTTTTAGGTCTCTGAAGTATTTTTACCTCAGACTGAAGTTTGTTGGTCATTGCTAACCACAAGAAATCATGCTCGAAATATCATTTGATCATAATTATGATCAAGACATCATTTGTGATCTAGAGTAATGTTACATTTTCACATAGGATATTTCCATTTAGAATGATATAAAATAAATTAACTTTCATTAATGTGGTTTCATGTGGTAAATGTGATACTTACAGAGGGAGCATCTCATCAACTTCTGACTTCAGTTATTTTGGCCTTTTTAGAGGGAGTGGTACTGATCAGTAAAGCAGGTGTACCCATAAAATTACAGCCTTGAAGAAGGAAACATAAAAACTGTTGTGGCTGTGCTGCCAAAGCATAATTCAAAGGCAATTCTGAGCACTCCTCTTAGAGACAAGGAGGCAAACAGGCAGACGGGCACCTGAAGCCCCGACAGCTGTTACGTGCTTCTCGTAAGAATCTTCAGTGCTGGCGTGTGTGCGCGTGTGCGCGTGCTGTGTGTTTCAGCATGGGTGTCTGATTCTCCTGTTCTCGATCCTCCCGGTAACCATGGCACAGACCCCTTGTGTTTTACATGAATATTTCCAGGAAAGATTTTGCAACTGTTTTCTTTCACTCCAAAATCTGTTTATTTTTAGTTATAAGGATCTTGTATAAAATTTAGATACAAATAATTTGTTGAGTGGATAAATAAATTTGTCCCATTAAAACAAGCATTTCACTTCTTTCTCATTGATATGTAATCTCTCTCAGACTTCAGGAAGATTTATATTAAGAAGATACCAGGCGCTCTCTCTCTCCTGTTCTCTCTCTCTCCCCACCCCCCTTTGTTTCTTCTTCACCCCTTCCCTCGGCCTGTTGGATTTCCCTGTCAATAAACCCTTTCCCTTAAAAAAAAAATAGAAGATACCAGGATTGGGATTTACAAAGAATTGTCCTTAGGGTGATAGTGGCAGGTAACCAATGGCAAAGCAACAGATCGATAAATGAGGGATATATTTTTCCCATCAAAGCCTTTTTTTTTTAATTATTTATACACACACACACACACAGAGAGAGAGAGAGAGAGAGAGAAAGGGAGAGAGACAGAGGGAAGGAGAGGGAGAGAGAGAGCTTCCTTCCTCTAGTTTACTCCCTGCAAAGCAACAATACCCTGGACTATACCAGGATGAAGCCTGGATCCAGGAGCTTCATCCTGGTCTCCCATGTAGGTGGCAGGGGCCCAAGCACTTGGGCCATGTTCTGCTACTTTCCCAGGTGCATTAGCAGTAAACTGGATCAGAAGTGGAACAGCCAGGACTTGAACTCACACTCTGATATGGGACACTGGTGTCACAAGCTGCATCCTGTCCTGGCTGTGCCAGCTCTGATACCACTTATTTGTTTATTTAAGCTATTTACAAATAAAAAAAAGCCAAATAACTGGAAGCTCATCCAGCTGCTTTAGCTCCCATTTAGCGAGCACATAAACAGTTTTCAGGACCAGGAGCAGCAGCACATCTCTCAGTTCTGATTTGTGGACCACAAGAAATTACCCAAGTCACTGAACTAAAATTTCTCTGCTTTATATTTCCAAATAACATACACTTTAAATCAAGTCACTTTTTAATTTAAATAAAATGAACTCTCTAAAATTGTTTCCTCTTTTAAATTCCTCATTTTCATTGCTTATTATTGATGGATACAACAGGAACTCGTTCTGTGGTTAGTATCACCTTGTCTTTGTTTTGGGAATACCTACAATAAAATTTTGTATTTGATTGAAGCAGACTAGTAACTGATCATATAAATGGAATAAAACCCCCACTTTTTAAAAATGGCTCTCTCAGCAGGTGGTGAATAATTTATTAAATATTATTCCTTCCTTTTAGATCATTGGTGCCTGAAGAAATCTATTAGGTGTTTGGGGGTTATTTTGATATTGCTGTATTAATACATATGAGGTAAATGGAACCAGTAAAATTTGTCATTTCTGTGAGTTTTCACATGTTTTTTTAGAACCCCCTAGAGACATAATTTTCAAAGCTCTCAATAGACTTCTCTCACACTTTCCTTAGGCTCTATGTGCACCCCGATTCTCCCTTCACCGGTGAGCAGCTACTCAAACAGATGGTGTCTTTCGAGAAGGTGAAACTCACCAACAATGAACTGGATCAGCATGGCCATGTAAGTCTGGGCAGGATTCCTGGCTTGTGACGGAAAAGTCACACAAGGCTTCCTCTCCCTCAGTCCCTTTGTCTTGTCCCCATGCACTTTCCACCCTTCCATCTCTGAGTCACTCTATGAGAGCATGTTTGTTCTACTCTAGTCAAGACGTCATTTAGGTGATCTTGGACTATCTTAAAATTTACTGTATACGAATGAAATGGATCCTTTTCATCTGATTCTTATTTATAGCCTTTGCTTATACTCCTGTTGACCTCTTTTTACATTTTATTTGTTGAACTTTTTATTTAGTGGAGCATTAAGCCTTTGACTATAAATTAAAGTTTTTTTATCTCAAAAAAATAAATAAAAATTTTAAAAAGAGGTATTTACAGGTATTTATTTCATGTGGTGGAGGCAGGGATTTTTGCACCATGGATTTCCCAAGACTTCTGCAACTGCCTTTGTACCTGAGCCAACTGAACAGAGGGAGTCTGCATTTTTGGGAGCTGCTGAATTAGCTGCTTGAGTTAAATATCTACTTTCTGTCAGTGGTCTACCAGATGCCACAGAATGAAAGAAATGAGCTAAGATCTCCTTTGGGGGTTTCCCAAAGTGTGTGCTAGAGAACACATTCACATGAAATGCAATAGCACAAAAGGGATTTTATATCTAAATAAGTATGGTAAAGTGCTGTTTAATAATTAGTATTTATATTCATCCTATCCTCCTTTGTGGAGAGTAGCACAATATTAAAGTATAGAGAAGTCCTGTAGTTGAAAACAAGATGAATTTGACCTTGTGTCAATAAGGAGTTCTATTAAATTTGGAAAAAGAGAAATTAAAACTCTGAGTTCTTGCCAGTAGTTCATAGAAGAAATACTCTTTGATCAAAGCTCTTTCATATTATATAAGATTCCTTTTGTTGAAAAATATTTATTTTCATTCTTATTTGAAAAGCAGAAAGACAGAAAGATGGAGAGATTTTCTATATACTGGATCATTACCCAAATGCTTGCAAAAGCCAGGTGGTCCAAACTCAATCCAGGTGTCCCATGTGAGTGGCAAGTACCCAAATATGTGAGCCATCATCTGTCACCTCCTAGGATATACATCAGCAGGGGGGTGGATCAGAAGCAGAGTAGCTGGTACTAGAACCAGACATGTTGCTATGAGATGCAGGCATTCCAAGCAGCATCTAAACCACAGTGCTAAGCACTCAGGTAAGATTCCTATCTGATGGGGCCATTGCTGTGGCACAGCGGGTTAAAGCCCTGACCTGAGGTGCTGGCATCCCATATGGATGCTGGTTTGAGTCCCGGCTGCTCCTCTTCTGATCCAGCTCTCTGCTATGACCTGGGAAAGCAGTGGAAGTTGGCCCAAGTCCTTGGGCCCCTGCACCCACGTGGGAGACCCAGAGGAAGCTCCTGGCTCCTGGCTTCGGATTGGCGCAGCTCTGGCCATTGCGGCCATCTGGGGAGTAGACCAGTGGATGGAAGACCTCTCTCTCTGTCTCTACTTCTCTGTAACTCTGTCTTTCAAATAAATAAAAATAAAATCTTTAAAAAAAAAGATTCCTATCTGAGGACTGTCTGGGGTGTGATTCCACACTCTTAATAGAAATTCATATAAAAATACAGTTTAAATTTTAAACTAAAAAGATTTTAGAAAGACTTCTTTTGGATAAGAATAATTTCCTTTTTGCTTCCATTGCCAGAAAGCCCGTGGGTATTTTCGTGTTTGTGTCCATGGCTTACATATTCTTATATAATTATTCTCTCTTATCCCCTTTCTTATCAGGCCTGTGCTACCTAGAGGATGTGTTTCAAAAACCTTCCTGAAAGATGTTGTTTTTAAGTGGATAATAATTTGGAGAGTTACATGGTTGGGATATTCAAAGTAACTGAATAGATTTTTGTTCTTTTATGTATTAGAAAAGATAATTGATCTTTATCATTAAGGAGGTTGGCACAGTTGTCCTGTGTTATTTCTTTCTAAGATTTTCTACTCATGGACTTTTTTTCAACTTAAACTTTATAAAGTATCTGAATAATTTTTATAGGTCTAGGATCATTCTTAATGCTGTTCATATTAAAATTTCTTGAGTTCCAACTGAAATCATGGTTCTGGTAATTTTTCATGCATTATTTTAGAAGTATTTTTTCAGTCTTTCCAGAAAGACTTGAGTTCATTTTGAGATCCGCTGTCCAGAATGGAAATGTGTTTCTTGTGGCATCAGCCTTGTGGGTTGGGACAGCACTAAACTGGACTCCAGGACTGCTCAGTTCTATGCTGATGATGCCGAGATCAGACCTTGAAGAGTTATTTATTCTCAGATGATGGCTTTTTTAGTGTCACAACTTTTATGATTCAATGGAACCTAGAATTAATTTGTTCTGAAAATTGTAAAGAGATTTTTAGAAGTTGAATCAGTTCAGAAGAAGCGCCTCTTCATAGATGCATTTTCATTTTATAACAGGAAAATGTCTTGTTCCCCACAACTTACTTCTTTAGTGAAGCAGAGCACCCTGCATGTTTTTAACCCCTTCAGGGCTTGAAGAGAGCCAGGGAGCTCCAAGGGCTGAAACTCAGAGATCTGAGTGCTTCTAGCAGCCTTTCCCAAAGGAAATTCACCTTGCGGTGGTGGGAGTAGGGGTCGGGGAGATTGTTTAAAGCCTAGTTTTTATTTTTTTCCTTTTCATTTTGATGTGTGTATGTGGGTGGGTGTGGGTGTGATTTGAAAATTCTTCCTATCTTAGGAGAACATTTAATGAATAGGAATTGTTTTTCTAAGTATTAGGAAACAAACATTTCCTTTTGTCGTTTCAAGTTTATTCCAGTGTTATGACTTAACATTGTTTTTTTTTTTTAATTAATTTATTTATTTGAAAGTCGGAGTTACACCCAGAGAGAAGGAGAGGCAGAGAGAGAGAGAGAGAGAAAGAGAAAGAGGTCTTCCATCTGCTGGTTCATTCCCCAAATGGCTGGAAATGCGTCAATCTGAAGCAAGGAGCCAGGAGCTTCTTCTGGGTCTCCCACGCGGGTGCAGGGGCCCAAGGACTTGGGCCATCCTCTACTGCTTTCCCAGGCCATAGCAGAGTGCTGTTTTGGTAGTGGAGCAGCTGGAATTCGAACTGGCACCTAGATGGGATGCAGGCACTGCAGGTGGTGGCTTTACCTGCTATGCCACAGTGCCAGCTCCTGAACATTGATATTTTGAACCAACTTGGAATCAACTCATGATACAAAGAGATGATGTTATCATTCTTAAAAAATTCTTTCAACTTATTTGAGTCTCATTTGTTTACATTTTTTCCTGCTGTTGTTTGGGATCAGTGAAAGGTGACATGTTCAAAATTCA
This sequence comes from Oryctolagus cuniculus, assembly GCF_051225735.1. Lineage (NCBI taxonomy): Eukaryota > Metazoa > Chordata > Mammalia > Lagomorpha > Leporidae > Oryctolagus > Oryctolagus cuniculus. Next base: position 62,401,695 of record NC_142882.1, on the reverse strand, counting down.
GTCCCAGTTAATATCCTGTAGCTTTTAGTTGGCTTCCAGTCAGCACAGAAAGGTTGGTCATGCATCAGTTGTCTCATGGGACTAGTACATACTCTGCTTCAGTGTTCATAGACACACTGTCCACCATGTCCTTGTAAGCCGAGAAAGCTAGAGAGACATCATTTGGGATCCTGGTAGCAGCTGCGAGTGCCCTGGGCCCTGTGCACTGATTGTAGGATGCCTGCTGAGAGCCAGGCCCCCTGCTGGGCCCTTGCCAGAGGAGGGAAGAGCTGAGTCCTCTTATTTCAGAAAACATCCCTGATTTTGCAGACTTAGGTCGCCTGTCTGGGTGGATCAGGGAGATGTGGGAAACTTTTTATATCTGAATGTGAATTTTGCCACTCACATTTAATAGTGGCAAATTTTTCTGTTTTACTTACAAGATACATGAAAACACTATCTCTTGGCTTTGTTAACCAGGGTCTGTTTATGATTTCTGAGTACTTTTATTAGTTACAGCTTGGAAAATCAGCATTTCCAGCCCCACCCACATCCTCCCACTCATACCCACATCAAAATGATTCAAGTTCAGTTTTGTAAGTAGATATTAGAAATCAGGGAAGAAGTCATAAATAATAATAAACTTCACATTTCCTGAGGGCTGCCTATTTCTGATGTGCTTTACAAGGGTTACTTATTCTAATCCTCTCTCTGATCCTACGAGGTTAGTACTGTTTCACATTTGAGAAAATTAGAGGTTGGAGAGATGAGATCATGTGGCCCCAGATTAAAGAGGTAGCAAGGGGCAGATATGGACTTCTCACCCAGATCTGTGTAGTACCACACTGCTTTTCTGAATTGTTGAATTTTATTCCCTCCCATAAATAGCAATTTGGTTTCCTAGAATGTATTGTAGAAAATTTAGACATGCATCCTTTGGTGTATGTAGACTAACAACAAAAATCTTTTAATGTATTTATTTATTTAAAGTTTATCTACTTGAAAGGCAGAATAACAGAGAGAGATGAGGAAAGAGAGGGAGAGAGAGAGAGAGAGAGAGAGAGAGAGAGAGATTGATTCATCCTTTCCGTCTGCTAGTTCACTCCCCAAATGCCTGCAACATCCAGGAATGGGCCAGGCTGAATGCAGGAGCCAGGAGCTCCAACTGGGTCTCATACATCGGTCGTAGGAACCTGGGTGCTTGTGCCATCACCTGCTGCCTTCCAGGTGTGTTAGCAGGAAGCTGGCTTGGAAATAGAGGCAAAAACTCCTTCCCACTGAGATACGTGACCCCAAGCAGCAGCTTACTCCACTCCATCGCAACACCTTCCCCGACAAAAATAGTTTAAAGACTTCATTTTAAAAAATAAAGCTTTTGCTCCTGATGGTGCCCCTGTCCCTGTCGCCTGCCCATCCCTTTAGAAAGGACACTTGAAACAGTGTGTGGTACTTGCAGTCGTTTTGATAAAATGTGATTAGCAGTGATGACTCTGCAGTATCTTGGTAAAGTGACTTGCCTTATGAATGGAAAGAATAAATCCCACTCTTAAAGTTGAATTTGAAATAATAAATGTTATGTTTTTTTCTTCACTTCACTGTATTTTGACCAGTGTTGCAGTAAGTACGTAAAATTCAGGACCTCTCCTGTCTTTCCTGTAGATAATTCTGAACTCAATGCATAAATACCAGCCACGGGTGCACATCATTAAGAAGAAAGACCACACAGCCTCATTGCTCAACCTGAAGTCTGAAGAATTTAGAACATTCATCTTTCCAGAGACAGTTTTTACAGCAGTCACCGCCTACCAAAACCAGCTGGTGAGTATGCCGTTCACAGTTACTGTTGTATAATAAAGGATTCAGGAGGTTCTTGTATTTCCTTGGGAGAGAAGAGATATGCCAGTACTCAAAATGGAAGTTCACTTTTTTTTTTTAAAGATTTATTTAATAATTTGAAAGGCATGGTTACAGAAAGAGAAGGAGAGAGAGAGAAGGAGAGGGAGAGAGAGAGGGAGAGGGAGAGAGAGGGAGAGAGAGGGAGAGAGAGGGAGAGGGGGAGAGAGAGGGGGAGAGAGAGGGAGAGAGAGGGGAAGAGAGAGGGAGAGGGGGAAAGAGGGAGAGAGAGGGAGAGAGAGGGAGAGAGAGGGAGAGAGAGGGAGAGAGAGAGAGAGAGAGAGAGAGAGAGAGAGAGATCTTCCATCTGCTGGTTCACTCCCCAAACCAGCCGTATGTCCAGGGCTGGGCTGGGCCAAGGATAGGAGCCACACTGTCCAGGTCTCCCATATGGGTGCAGGGGCCCATGTACTTGGGCCATCTTCTGCTGCTTTCCCAGGTGCTTTAGTCAGGAGCTGGATCAGAAGTGGAGCAATGGAGACCTGAACTGGTGTCCATATGGGATGCTGGCATTAAAGCTGACAGCTTAACCCACTGCACTGCAATGCCAACCCCTGGAAGTTCACTTTGTAGAGAACCACTGAGTGCCAGCCTGGCACCTGCAAGGGGATGCCAAGGGACCATGCATTTGATCATCTCTCTGGGATCGACAAATCTAGATCAGGTGGATTGAGAACCTGTCCCAGTCTGCTGTCTCCAATTTTCTTCTCTAGAGAACTCCCTGCCTCCCTTTCCTCCTCCTGCTGGTCTACATAACCATACTCTCATTGCTTCATAATATTTAAAGGTTCAAATTTCCCTCTAAATCAAGCGCACATATTCTAGCTGACGGCCCAAACTACTGATACTTTAGACCTTTTGTGAGGTGTATTCAGGTATAATTTGGGATACGGTAATTCTGATAAAATGGTTTTAATTATCTCTTTTAGGTTAAAAACTGCAGTATGTAAGCAGATATGCGTTTAGTAAACATCAAGATCTCTAATTTAAGATGCTGAGTGGTGTTTCCTATTGGTGCATATCCCATTACGAAATTGGCTCACTTCTTCACCTGTAAGGCTTAGTCCCACTTGGTGCATGTTTCTCAAGGTCCCGCTAAACGCCCGGCACTGATAGGCACTTCCGCATACGATTGAAAGGCTTGTGGCGACACTGACAGTAAAAGTGAGAAAGCTGGGGCTAGGAGAGGGTAAGTGACCCTCTGTAGTGAGGAAGGACGGCAAGGAGACTCCTGTAGATTCACGTCCCTAAAGCAAACTCACCTACTGAGTTCACTTGACACATCTGGCTGCTCAGAGGCTCCCCAAGTCATTGTTCCTTGCTTTTGCTTGATTAGTTGTGCATGGCCAGGCCTGCTACTCTACTCTTGTCTTGATGTTATGTTTTGGGTTTTGGGTGGTGAACTGTTAGCTGCTACCTGATACAGGTCTCAGCATTTGTCATGGGATTGCCAGGCAGAGGAGGAGGCCGGCAGCGTCCAGCAGGGGAAGTAAGGTGAAGTTGAAACACAAACAAGGGAATGGAAACCGAGAGAAGGGACGTGAGCAGACAAGCGGGTGCGTAGGGCTTGAGCACCTGCAATTTCTGTGCAAGTTGGAGTGGATTTCATTCACCCCTGTGGCTGCTGTTCTCCTTGCCTTTAGACTGGGGCTAAGAACTGGGCCGATCAGTGTAGGGGTTGCCATGAAGCGTGTGGGAGCGTGTCTGGGAGCTGGAAGGCACTCTGTAAATACTGACCAGGCGTGAGGTCGCTGTTGGGCTCTCTCAAGAGTGTCAGATGGGGACTTGTCACCCCTTGGGTTTTCACATTCTGGTCTGTTTTTTAATAAGATCAATGAAGGCTCGAGTATTATCACGCTAATTGTTTTACAATAAAAGCAGAGTATTTCAACTTTTGAGTTGTCTCCAAGATGACAACACAAGAGTGAAAACTTTCAGAGAAGTCCCAAGCTAAAAAATTTGGGTATAGATTGAAAGGCACAAGGCCTAAAACACCAATGCTTTTCTTTTATTTTTTAAAGTTTTTTTTTTATTTATAGACATGGAAGATATATATTTGCTCTTATCATTTTTGTTTATTTGCTTTTTTATTTTTATTTTTAAAAAAGATTTATTTATTTGAAAGGCAGGATTATAGAGAGGCAGAGAGAGGGAGGGAGAGAGAGAGGTCTTCCATCCTCTGGTTCACTTCCCAGATGACTGCAACAGCTGGAGCTGCACTGATCCAAAGCCAGGAGCCAGGAGCTTCTTCTGGGTCTCCCACATGGGTGCAAGGTCCAAGGACTTGGGCCATATTCCACTGCTTTCCCAGGCCACAACAGAGAGCTGGATTGGAAGTAGAGCAGCCTGAACTCGAACCAGCACCTATATGGATTGCTGGCACTGCAGGCGGAGGTTTTACCTCCTACGCCACAGTGCCAGTCCCACCAATGCTTTTCTTTGAAAATCTATAACATTGAAACCAACAGTGCAGTTTGAGAGCACATGAAATGTAGATGTTACAGGTTCAGAAACAATTCTTAAAACTTTTTTTTTTTTATTATTTATTTGTCTATTTATTTGAGAGGTGGAGTTATAGAGAGAGGGTGAGACAGAAAGAAAGGTTTTCCACCTGCTGGTTCACTCTCCAAATGGCTGCAACAGCTGGAGCTGGGCCAATCCGAAGCCAGGAGCCCTGAGCTCCATCAGGGTCTCCCTTATGGGTGTAGTTCCCCAAGTACTTGGGCCGTCTTCTGCTGCCTTCTTGGGCGCATTAGCAGAGAGCTGACGCTCTGGTATAGGATGCCAATGTCACAGGGGTCAGCTTAGCTTATTGTGCTACAATGCCAGCCCAAAGATTTTCTTTTTCTTTAGTGAAAATTATAGAGGCAAAACAAAAGTTAAAGGAAGTTTCTAAATATATAACACCTTTGATTTGATTTAATAGTTGAAAGAGCAGTCGCGAACAACTCTTTTGGTAGGATCTATCATATTATGGTATACTGAGACGGGGTTATTAGTTTACACAATAATATGAACTTATATCTGGGTACTTAATATGTACCTAGCATCATTTGAAATGTATTATCTTATTGCATTGTCACAAGATAGTCTCAACAGTGTTTTTATTTGGCATCATACAGTTGGGGAAACTGAGACACAGAATTCAGTAAATCATACAAGATGACCTTCCTGTGCCTGTCACAGATGTGGATGCGAGCAGGAAAGGCTTAACTAAGAGCCACTGCCCTTCACCTCTATGCTGTAAATGCCCCGTGTTCCCACGGAAGCAGAATTTCACCTCCTCTAGGCTTTTGATCCTAATAGACTCCGAGACATCTTTTCTGGAATGTTTCCGTTCCTTTTAAATAAATATTTACTTCAATTTATTTTCATTTTATTTTGGAGAGAAGGAGCAAAAGAAGGGAGAGAGTTGGAGAGTGGAGGAGGAGAAAGAGAAATCTCCCATTTAGTGGTTTACTTCCCAAATACCTGCAACAGCCAGGACTGGGCCAGGCCTAAGCCAAGAGCCGGGAACTCCATCCAGGTCTGCTGCATGGGTGGCAGGGACCCAGGCACTAGCGCCATCGTTTGCTGCCTCCCGGGATGTACATTAGGAGGAAGCTGGATCAGATGCAGAGTAGCCAGGACTTGGCACCAGGCTATCCCAATATGGGGTGCAGACGCCCCAAGTGGAGACTTAACCACTGCACCGAGTGCCCATCCCCTTTCAATTCTTAGTGTTCATCGTGTTTTATTTGTTTGTTTGTTTGTTTTTTTCCAAAAAGTGCTCAGTACTCATCTGCGGTATGCAGGGCGTGGTTCACGCTGCACTCCAGCCAGTCTGGCGCTCTGGTCTCGCGCTCAGCCGCAGGTCAGAGAATTCTCTCGTACCAGCTGCATCTAGGAGCAGTCAGTGCTTAATGACAGCATCTCATTTCATACTTTCTCCACTCAACTTTTAATTTTCTTTTTTTTTGAAGATCTATTTATTTAATTGAATTTTAGAATTACAGGGAGAAAGGTAGAGACACAAATTGAGAGATCTTCTATCTGCTGGTTCACTCCCCAGACAAGGCCATGGCTGGGCCAAGTGGAAGACAGGAGCTTCATCCAGGTCTCCCCCATGGGTGGCAGGGGCTCAAACACTTGTGAAGCAGCTGGGGCACAAACAAGCACCCAAATGGGAGGCCAGCATCGCAGATGGCAGCCTTACCCATTACACCACAACGCTGGCCCCACTCAACTGGTTTTTTTATTTTTTTTGGAAAATTTTCCTTTATACCAAAATATTAAACATGATAAAGTGAAGCCCCTGTACTCTTCTCCCAGATTCAGAAATTAACATTTTGTCATATTTTTTAAGCTTGTTTTAGTTTTTATTTATTTGAAAGATAGAGTCACAGAGAGAGGCAGAGAGAGGTCATCCATCCACTGGTTCACTCCCCACATGGCCACAATGGCTGGAGCTCTGCTGATCCGAAGCCAGGAGTCAGGAGCTTCTTCTGGGTCTCCCAAGCAGGTGCAGGAGCCCAAGCACCTGGGCCATCTTCCATTGCTTTCCCAGGCCAGAGCAGAGAGCTGGATTGGAAGTGGAGCAGCTGGGTCTTGAACTGGCGCCATATGGAATGCCGGCACTTCAGGCCAGGGCGTTAACCTGCTGTGCCATAGCGCTGGCCCCACCATATTTGTTTTATGTTTTATCTCTATTTCTTTCTTCCTCTCTGTAGACATACTTTTCCCTTTCCCTGAATTATTTAAAGCTAAATCGCATGTCTCAAGATTCTTTGTTTTGAAGACTTCTTGCTAGTATATCTTGACAATGAGGGCACTATTTTCATTATTGTAGCCAGCGTATCTTTATCACAGCTAAGAAAGTTAGTAAGAATTATTCCTTAATATCATTCAGTACTGACTGCAATTAGAATTTTCAGGATGGACCAATAATAGCTTTTATAATATTTTCTCTGTCTCTGAAATAAAATCTAACTAAAGTTCATGATTTTGATTTATTATTATTGTTATTTTTTAGAATTGTTATATTTTTCTTAGTTTTTAAAAAGACTTATTTACTTGAAAGGCAGAGTGACAGAGATGGAGAAGAGAGATCTTCCATCTGTTGGTTCACTCCCCAAATGGTCACCGTGGTCAAGCCAGGAGCCAGGAACTGCATCCTGGCTTCCCATGTGGGTGGTAGGAGACCAGGTTTGGGTCATCTGCTGCTGCTTTCCCAGGCACATTGGCAGGGAGCTAGATCAGAAGTGAAGCAGCAGGGACTAGAACTGGCACCCTGATACAGGGTGCCAGTGTTGCAAGCAGCAGCTTAATCTGCCATGCCACAGTGCTGGCCCCCTGACATTATTTTTAATTTAAAAATCTTTCCACATTTTCTTTACTAATTCTGAACCTAACCCCCCTGAAAGAGACATCATGAGCCCCATTTTGTACGTGAAGAAACTGAGGTTCAGAGTGGTTAAAATATTCACCATGGTGCCGGTGCTGAGGCGTAGCAGGTAAAACCACCGCTACAGTGCTGGCATCCCATATGGGTGCCAGTTTGAGAACTGGCTGCTCCACTTCCGATCCAGCTCTCATCTATGGCCTGGGAAAGCAGTAGAAGGTGGCCCAAGTCCTTGGGCCCCTGCGCCCACATGGGAGACCCAGAAGAAGCTCCTGGCTCCTGGCTTTGAATCAGCTCAGCTCCAGCCATTGCAGCCATCAGGGAAGTGAACCAGCAGATGGAAGACACCTCTCTCTCTCTCTCTCTCTTTCTCTCCCTCTCTCTCTCTCTTTCTCTGCCTTTTCTTTCTCTGTATAACTGCGACTTTCAAGTAAAATAAATAAATCTTTAAAAAAAATTCACCACAGGTAAATTTGATAGCAAAGCCATCATGAGGTTTTGATCTTTTGGATCTTAATTCCCCATTGAGGTGGCATCAGGATGTAGCCACTGGCAGCGTCAAGAGTTTGAAAACTGAGTCAGAAAACACCGCTGAGTCAAAATAAGTTAAGATGCTATAAATGCAGATCCCAGCACCAAGTGCCCTTCTTCCTAATATTTGATTCTCATTGGTGTCACAGATGGACTCCAGATCCAGCCACATGTACTCGGCTATCTTTTGTTGCATCTTAAAGTATAAAGGTTAACGTGATTAGTTTGTCATTTCATTGCTGAACAACCGAAAATGGAAGTGTCTGAATGCAGGATTAATTTCCAACATAGACCTGCTGTGTCTGAGTATATTCCTATACAACCATCTTTAAAACCATAGTCCCCAGCAACAAGCCACACGTAAATTTGAAATCCCATCCGTGGTAAAGGTTTGATTTGGTATAATAATATGCCAGTTTTGCACATGGCTTATACCTCAGTGGACCAATCAAAATTCATATAGCAGATGCTCAGTAAGCATGTTTGGGATGAATAACTCAATTTGGGGTTAGCATTTTCATTAGTCCTATGTCATCTTCTAAAGTTATCACTGACTGTTTTTAGGCCTAGGTGTGTTCACTGCTTTTTCACCACTATCCCAAGTTTGCATATTGATTTTACCATGGTCAATTTATAATAAAATAAACATACAAGAAATAAAGTAGATATATACTAAGTCTGTTTTAAATGTTAGAATTTTTCCATGCATTAAAAGCAAAGAGGGAAGATAAAAGAAAGATTCAAAAGTTCACATTTAGGACCCCTTTCATATCCCTTAAATTTTGGGTAGGATCATTATTTTTATGTCTATTAGCATGCAAATAAAAGTTACCGATAGAATTTATGAAAAACTTCTCTTTGTGGCTGGCAGTTTTTTTTTTTTTTTCTAGGTAAGGAAAAAGGGATTTTTTTTTTTTTTGGTCATTTTTCTCTCTAGTTTTTTCAAGGGAATGATTGCATTTCTTCACATTATTAGATAAAAGCTAAATACATTACACTTTCAACAAACTATTTTATAATTTAAGATTTAAAGGTCATGTGTTGTTTTTGAGCAGGCAAACCCTTGCTGTTAGGGTTGAAGTGTAGGTCAGGTTTCGTTTTTAAATGCCTTTGGTCAGATCTTTTCCTGATAATTGGAGAAATGGTCTCCAAGGGCCAATTTCACCTTGTGGCTGGATTCAGAGTTCAGAGACGTCACAGGGAGTAATGACCATCGCAAAAGGTCCCTTCTCTTTGGCACAGCCGGTGGTGTCGTGTCTGCCTTCCAATTGTGCATACGTTTACTTACAGGTAATAGAGATGTTGAAAGAATGAATTTTCTGGTTAGGAGATGCATTCTGCTCCATATTAGTGAGATAATACATGAAAAAACAGGCTGCCGTCTGGCTGGAATCAGTCAGTGATTTGGCTGTATGTAGACACACGAGCTGCAGGATTTCATGAATGTACACTGTTCTTACATAACACTTTCTTTTCACCGAGTGAGAAACATTTCTGCTCCTCAAAATTATTTTTGAATTATGAAGAAGACATACCTCTGGATTTTCTGCAGACAATGATATTTGGTAGTTGGTTTTTTTGGATACCTCTTTCAGTTTTACCTTTGACGAAAGTGATCTTGTTAAATAGTGTCAGGCTGCAGGCATCCTGTGTTCAGGAGTGAATGAAGTTGTGTCCCACGGAAACAAAGCAATGTTGATCAGTCAGCTCCTTTCTCTCAGCTCTTCTCAAGTGTGTGGCTTTTTCAGTTATCCAAATTTCATAGACAGGTAAAGGGACACTTTTAGAGATGAATATTTTTCTATACAATTATAGATTTTTATTTAAATATCTGTGGAAGGAATCTATGATTGACTTTAAAAATCAGAGTGTGACTACCTAGAATGTTAAAATATTGCTGTTTAAGATTATTTTATCGTGAAATTAGCAAACAATGAAATGCTTTCACTTAGTCTGAAATTGTATTTTTGACTACTTGCTCTTGAACTAACCCTCAACAAACTCTTGTGGGCACCCTAACAGATTCAGCATGTAGCGCTATTACAGTGAGTACAGTGGTCTCATGAACACGTTTCACCCATGGTCCCTGTGATGTTAACTCAAACTCCCTGAAATCTGCTCAGGAATGTCATCTCAACCCAGAGCCTCTGTACAGTTTCAGTCATAATAGGTGCAGTTAGCTTTTCGCCTTCTAACTTCCAAGAACAATTATTTTCCATGAAATTAAATTAAATGGGGCATAGAGAAGATAAATACCTGGTAATTATCTTGAACTCTTTTTCTAATTGTGCACTGAAATGAAATCATTATTATAATTAAGTGAGAAGCCCCAGTGTGTGAGAACACCTTGTACTCTTCTTGCAACTTTTCTGTAATTTGAAATTGCATTAAATTGTAAAGAAAAAATTTAAATTGTTAACTTAGGGATTTGGAAAGGTGGATTTGTAAGATATTGGAAGTCCATAATTCTAAAAATGAAAGGAAATTCAAAACATCTGAAAATATTTGTGAAATTTGATTTGCTTCCTCATGCAAAATCAACAGGAAATGTTATAGTAACACATTGAACAACTCACATTTTGAGAGTATACATTCACTGTGGTTTTAGGGCAGTGAGAGATTTAAAAATAGTTACAGCCATAACATTTATTGCAATAACCTTTACTTTTTGGATATGTAAAGAACAACAAATATGATTTTGCAAAATCCTTTTCAGGGACAAGCTATATCTAAAGTCCTTCTTGAACTGTAACAACAGATAGATAATATTTTCTTTCCTTTTACTGTGTAAAGTCCAAACCAAGCTTGGCATGCATGGTCTACTTCCAAACCAAGCTTGGATGGCTTTGAAAAGACTTCTTCAAATGTTAGATTTTCTTTCTTTTCTTTTCTTTTTTTTTTTTAAGATTCATTTAGTTATTTGAAAGTCAAAGTTACACACAAAGAGAAGAAGAGATAGATAGAGGGGTCTTCATCTGCTGGTTCACTCCTCAACTGGCCGCAACCGCTGGAGCTGCACTGATCCGAAGCCAGGAACCAGGAGCTTCTTCTGGGTCCCCCACCTGGTGCTGGGTGCTGGTCCTTGGGCCATCTTCTACTGCTCTCCTAGGCCATAGCAGAGAGCTGGATCAGAAATGGAGCAGCCAGGACTCGAACCGGCACCCATATGGGATGCCAGCGCTGCAGGTGACAGCTTTCCCACTATGCCACAGCACTGGCCCCAGATATTAGGTTTTCTGTGAGTTATGTCATCTGGTACTTGCTTTAGAACATTGTAACCATCAGTGAATCAATTCACTTCTCCAGCTCCTGAGTGTGCACCTTGAAAGAGACTCTACCTTTATTGTTCTGTCCCATAGTTTAGGTTGAAATTTTCACCTGGGTTTAATTCATCCTGATTGTCATTAGCCCATCAGTGGATGTGCTGCCAACCTTCTTAAACCCACTTCCCATTCTGGCATCCCTCTGCCTGCCCCACGGAGTTTTAAGCTCCATTCAAGCAGAGCAGAGATCATGCATTCTCTGTCTTTGCACCAGTATCTAGCACAGGGCATTTGCAAGGCAGTCAACCCTTATTCCATATTTGGGGATGAATGACTGTGAAAGCGTGTTCTCGAACTGTCATGCACTTTAGAAACTTAAAATATTTTAAATTAAAAGTTGTTCAGAAGAAATAGGCATAGCTCCTGTCTTTGAGGATTTTAAAACTTTGTTGGAATTTATAATCTTAGCACATATTGAAGGCCTCAACTTTAAAAGATGTCTATAGCTTATTTCAAACAAATAAAATTTTCTTCTTCTCCTTAAAAATTGACTATCAAAAGTAAGTCCTAGAGTGGGTGAGTGGCTGAGACAAACTTCAGAAAGCACTAGGTGTGTTAGGGAAAAGGTTCTCTACAGACTCTCGATGACCACATTTTAGAGGTACCCTCAGGGATTCCTGCATAGTTCTTTATAAAATACCTTTTATCAGAATTTTTAATTTATTTTATTTATTTGAAAGGGAGAATGAGAGAGATCTCCCCCATCCACAGGTTCATTCTCCAAAAGCCAACAACAGCCAGAGGTGGGCCAGGACAAAGTCAAGAGCCAAAAACTCTGTCCAGCTCTCCCATGTGGGTGGCAGGAACCAAAGTACTTGAGACAGCACCAGCAGTTTCCCAGAGTGTGCATCAGCAGGAATCTGGAATCCAGAGTGGTCCATCTGATTTCTTTCCCTGATTACCATTTTCTCTAACCAAGCTGGAAAATAAATCACCAATTTTTTTTAGCTGCTCTACAATAAATGTTCATGGGCTAAATGTAAACATTTCTAGGGACTGCCCTTAGCATGAATGTGACCAAATAACCGATCTTAAACTTGTTAGTGTTATCAATAGAGAAGAGCAGTCTTGGTGGCTGGGGTGGGGTGAGGACAAAGCAGATAGCTTCCCTGCAAATTATGCATCGGTATAGCCCACATTCAGAAAACTTAAAAAAAGAACCTTTTTTTTTTTTTTTTGTAAAGGAAAACTAAACTTTTTAGGTATTAACAGTTTAAAAAGAATTGTAGATGTACTCTGATCAGAGGAAAAGTTGCTTTTTGGCAAAATTGCATTCAAACTTTGTGTTATTTCATCTACTCATTGCTTTGAAAGATGAGGCCATGACTCAACCTAAAAGTTCTTTTTCATTCAGAATATTTCGTATGTGTGTCTCTGGAGGTTACCGGGGGTTCTAGTTTTGATACTAAAGAACTAGGACTCTCTTTCAGCGTTCCTTGGATCTGAAACAATTGCTGATTAGCTGTGCCTGGATCATACATTCTTGGTGTCTCAGTGTGATCCAGGGAGGGTTTAGGCCAGATGGTCGCCAAGGTTCCTTTCAACTCTAACACTCAAAGATTTTCCACATTGAGTATCATCTAATCAGTATTTCTTTTTATTTTTTGCTTCAGAACTTGATGAATTTTCCCTCTGGTAATGTTGTGCATATGATTTGTTGGATCTTTCTTCATTAACATTAGTACTATAAGCATTATGAATACCACAACATAGACACGTATTAATTCAGACTGTGATTCTTACTAGAAAGTATTTGCTTCCATATAAGTATAGAGTTCTATAAATAGCATTGTATTGAAGGATAACAAAAGATGGTCCAATTTGATTCAAATTTAGTCAGATGGGAAGGGGAATAGGAACAAATGTATTTCCTGCAGGCTTTATATCATGGGTGTTAATATGGAATTGGACATGAGGCTATTATTGGCTATTGAGTCTTTTAATCTATTATGGTATGTGTATGTGCTATAGTAACAAAATGTTGCCAAGTCAAAAGGAGACACACTCTTGATTTTATTTGCCATTCTCTGCCAATGGTAAAATTCTACCCCATTCTCCCATTACGCGGTTGCCCCCTTCCTCAGCTGAGCCCCAGCCTCATTAATCTCTTAAATACTTCATACCCCAGTTCTTGTCTATCTTCCTCTGAAAGGCCACCATCCTTAATGTGTCTGTCTGCTGATCACCTTGAACACGCCCCTCTCTTTGAGGCCCTCCCCACTGCACTTGGCTCTGATCCGTCCCTCCTGAAAATTTGTCTGGCACTTTCCAGCCTTGCCATGATACTGAGTGACATTATGATATTCTGGGGAAGCTACCAAAAAAAAAATGAGCAAAGTCTTTATTTTTGATTTTACTTCCTAGACATCAGAATTGATTTTGCTTTGTACCCATTCTTTTTGCAGATAACCAAGCTGAAAATAGACAGCAACCCTTTTGCCAAAGGATTCCGGGACTCCTCCAGGCTCACTGACATTGAGAGGTAATGAGGATTTCCTGTTGACTTTTTTTGTCCAAGTAAGATAAAGAGAAGAGGGAGTTTGTAAGAACACACTCCTTTCGACGCCAAGGAGCTGTCCCATGAGTGCGTATTGTCTCTGTTTCTCTGCCCCTCTCCCTCCCGTTCTGATCTGGTAGATCTGCAGCGGCTAAAGTCCTGACAACTACTTCAGGTGTACTACCACAGGCTCAGTTTCTGGAGAATGCAGTTTCTTTGGCCAGAACAAGTATCCCGCTACAAATAGAGTAGAAAGTGGCACTTTGCTGTCATCAAAGCCATAGTGTTCTTGAGGTTAAGCGTTGTGTCTCCATGAGTGGCTGTGTCTCTGCAGAGACACTGAAACTTGATGGCCATTGACCTCCCTCAGTGGCCAACACAAAGAGTTTAAGGGTATTTTGGGATATTGAAACAAGGAGATAGAATTAAATTCAAGGCCACAGACTTTTTCCTATAGAGTAGACCATTTGTATCTAATAGGCATAGACATCAGGCCCCAGGACCCTCTAAGAACACAAATGATAGCCATGTACCTGTAGCTTAGCCCACTTTTTTCTCAGAGTCACTCATGCAGTTTGAGACCAGCTGGGTGATGGGAAAAGTCTTTGTTGAGGCTCATATTATGAACATCAAGAAGTGTGTTTTCCTGAGACTTCAACCTGATTGATATTTGTATTTCTTAAACAACACTTTCTATCCTTTTTGATGTGGCCTGACATCTTGATTGACAGGTAGGCTCTCCTCACCACCAGCCCTCTGGTTTACTTCATTCCCTGTCTTTGTGTGATTTCCCTACCAAGTGCCACACACTCCTATCATCTACCACCTGCCACATGATGTCATCTCCTGATCTCAGCACTGGCGCCCAAACCTGTCTTCACAACTCCAATTAAGGGATTACTACATGTTTTAGCAGCTTCTGCTTGTTTCTCATCCTTCCTACACTTTTGCCGTGGTGGGGTGGTGGTTTGATTTTCAAGAACAGATTCAGAAGCTTGGTGGGGAGGCAGGAAGCCAGCAGGAGTGGCTGAATCTTGAGTAGAAACCATGGGACCGGAGTGGGAAAGAATGATCCATGAGTTAGAGAGCTTGACAAGTAGTTGGGGGCATTGAGATCAAGTACAAAATGCAGAGAGAAGGTAAGCTGATAACTCTCCAATCAGGTGGCATGCAAGTGAATGGCACAGTGGTGTACATGGTATGGGGTGACAAGAGTCCATTTACAATGTCCGCTTTGTTTAAGCACAAGTCTTCCATTTCTTCTTTCTGAGTGATGGAAGCACCGATACAGTTTATGCAGCTGGGAATATTACAAGTGAACTTTCTCTTAGTTTCATTTAGGCATCAAATAAGAAAGAACATAGTGACTCAATGAGGTAATAGTGATGTGTTTTCACAGTGTACTGTATCCTGTGTCTCAGAGCAGAGGGTGGATGCTCCTCCACTTGTTACGGGTTACACACCAGAAACCCACCACAGGTTGAAGATACCATTACGTTGAGAATGTGTTTCCTACACCTCCCCATCGTGGCTCCCCGACACAGCACACTGTTACGTGTCGGTTGTTCCCCTTGAGATCCTAGGACTGACAAGGAGCTGTGCTTGCTAACACAGCCTGACGTCATCAGAGGGAGCTGTGCTCCTTGTCACTAGCCTGGGAAAAGATCAAAATTGCAAACTCAAAGTACAGTTTCTACTGAATACATATCATGTTCACACCATCATACAGTTAAAAAAGACACAGAAACATAAGTGGAACCATTGTATCCGGGGATCATCTGTGTTGGGAGAAGAGGTCATGAGTTGGAATCTCAGCTTTGCCTCTTGCTGAGTGAGTGATCCTCGGGAGCTTGCCGGACCTTCTGCCTCTCCGTCTAGGAAACAAAGAGCACGGCCTTGCTCTCGTCAGACCCCTGTCCTGAGAATCAAGCTCGAGGACAGTTATGAAGACACTTTGTAAATCTAGACGTGTGAAATCATTGCAACTTCCTCACTGTGTTAGATGAGCACTTTATCAACAGTGTGTGTGCATCTTAGTCTACTTTGAATAGTCTTAGTAGACCACTCCCAGAGTAAAAATAGCCCTGTAGCTCACATTGCTCGTGTGATAGGAGAACCCTGTCCGCCTGCCCTTTAGGATAGTGGATTTGATAATGTGGCCACATTTTCCACTTACTGAATAAGCATCCCGATGTGGGAGCGCTCACATGTGTGTGAAGCAAGGTTGCTTTCTGTGGTCTAAGGGACAAGAGAGCATTCTTATACGACTAGCTGAAAGTTTGCAAGAGGACCTAAGTAGTGTGAAATTGGCAGAGGTTTTGGATTTCATTTCCAGGTATTTAAGTCTGATTTTTTCCTAAACAGCCTTTGGGGATGGGACAAATCAGATCAATTGATCTTTAGAGACCTGAAGAAATTAAATTAGTCTGGAGTCAGTTACTGCACTAAACCATCCCGTAATTGAATTGCTCCTTGTAACTGATTGAAAACAGCCCTATCTGTAACAATATAGGGAGCTTTTCTTTCTGAGAGATCTGAGAGAAAGACACATCTTTTTATGACATGATGACAGATATTGCACTTTCCTAACCTAATTGAATATGATGTTATAAATATGTGACCTTAATGATTTCAAGTTTCCTGTTGCTGATTTACAACTTACTGTGTGGGACACCCAAACAAAAATGCCATTAGGGTTGGGTCTGTTGGCCTGTCCCTCCAGCCTCACGGTTCTGGTTCTTTGTATACCTGCACAAGCTTTGGAATATTCATAAAGATCTGAAGATTTTTCTTGCTCTAAGTTTTCTGGGTTCTGTCCCGATTCTTAACATCTCATGTGCTTCCTCTGTGGCTTTACTTTTCAGGGACAGCTCATTAGCAAAAGTAGAAAGTCTTTTTCATTAGTTGCTTTGCACATATACCTGCCATGGCCAGCTGAGAGGCCAATCAAAAACCCAAAAGGATGTCTTCATGTGACCTAATTTCTGGTTATTTAGACCACAGAAGGAATTATCTGCTCATTCCAGATAGTAACTAGCCCACAGTCAGTCTGTCAGTTGCATTTTCTTTTACTTTTGTCTTTTGTAGTACTTGTACATGATACTTTTGAGAAAGGAAACATAACCAAGAGGGGTTTTCTATATTTTCTTCAAAATTAAGTCCCTCCTATAGCTTTTTTTTTTCTTTTTACAAAAGAATTCATGCTTATTGCAGAAAAATTAAAAGATATAAGCAAGAAAAAACATAAAAAGTAATGAAATCCCATTCTCCCAGTTAGGAATATTCAGCACTGGATGTTCTATTACTTTACCACTGCCCATTTTTTTCAGTTAAATCTTTGATTCATACAATATATGTTTTAATAGAAGATATGAAATGGACTTATTATTTTATGTTTTTTACAAATGGCCCCAACCATATATTTAATACTGTACTCATTTCCTACTTACTTATTATTTTCCCTTTATCACATACCAAATCCTTGTCTTACTAGTTCTTATAGTCTCTCTTTTTTAAAGAAACTTTTTTGAGAGACAGGGAGAGTGCCCATCTGCTGGTTCATTCCACAAATGCCGGCAACAGTCTCAGGCCTAGGGATCCAAACTGCGAGCTGTGAATCAGTCCAGGTCTCCCATGGGAGCGGCAGGAACTCAGCCGCTTGAGCATCTGTGTTGCTAGGAAGCGGGAATTGCAAGTGGAGCTGGGCATTGAACCCAGGCGCTCTGATACGGGACACAGGTGTCTCAGCTGCCAAAGCCTGCCCCTAACACTCTTGTACTGAGCTGTCAGAATCACATTGTTGTAATTTTCATAAACCAATAACATATGAAATATCTGATATGCTTGAACATTCTTTTACTTGTCATTTTCTAATTTTCTTGATTTTTTGGTACTTATTACTATCTTTAAAATAATGTTGTCAGTTCTTCCAAAAATGTCTTTGGGATTTCGACTGGGCTTGTATTGAATTTATACCATAACCAGGAGAGAAAATTCATATCTTAATAGAATTTGCTATAAGGTACTGAGCCTTTCCTTTAGGAATATGACATCTTTGTCATTTTACTGAAATCTCCTCTTATTTAGAAGTTTTAGTAATTTTTTTAAGATTTATTTATTTATTTTGAAAGAGCTAGAGGGAGAGGGAGAGACAGAAAGAGAGATTGGCCAGTACCATGGCTCACTAGGTTAATCCTCCACCTGCGGCGCTGGCATCCCATATGGGCACCGGGTACTAGTCCCAGTTGCTCCTCTTCCAGTCCAACTCTCTGCTGTGGCCCGGGAAGGCAGTGGAGGATGACCCAAGTGCGTGGGCCCTGCACCCGCATGGGAGACCAGGAGGAACCACCTGGCTCCTGGCTTCAGATCGGCCCAGTGCCAGCCATGGTGGCCATTAGGGGAGTGAACCAGCGGAGGGAAGACGTTTCTCTCTGTCTCTCTCTCACTGTCTGTGACTCTGCCTGTCAAAAAAAAAAAAAAAAAAAAAAAAAAAAAGAAAGAAAGAAAGAAAAACAGAGAGAGAGAGCGAGAGAGAGAGATCTTCCATCTGCTGGTTCACTCCCTAGATGACTGCAACAGCCAGTGCTGGGCCAGGCTGAAGCTGAAAACCAGGAACTTCCTCTGGGTCTCCCACATGGGTTCTGGGGCCCTAATACGTAGGCCATCCTCCACTGCTTTTCCCGCCACAGTGCCAGCCCCAGTTTTGGTATTTTCAAGTTTGTAGGTCCTACACATTTTCTTAGACACAAACCTAGTTAGGGTTATGGGTGCTGCACTGGCTACTGACCACAGATGGCTTAAATGTGGGTGGGAGGGAGAGAAAGAACTTTGGAGTGAATTTTTAAGACTCATTATAAAAAAATAAAATGAAAAGATCTAAATAGTTTTACAGTGTTGATTAGCTAGTAAAAATATTTTAGGTTACTGGATTAAATTCTTGTTTTTGTGGTTTTTTTTTAACTTGGCAATTAGACAATTTAAAATTACATTTGTGGCTTACATTACATTTCTATTGGAAAATACTATACTGGAGGCCTTGGGAAGGGCTGGTTTTTATAAATATGGTTTTAAAGAAGAAATTTGCCTAGTTTAGTTTGTAAAAAGCTATTGATTTCTGTATGTCACTGGCATTCTGCCATTTTACTGAGCTTAAAATATTGTTTTAATAATTTTCATTTTAGTTCCTTCAGTTTTCTAGTTAGATTGCTGTATCGTTTGCAAAAATGATGATTTTATTTCTTCTTTTCTATTAGGTATATCTTTAAACATACTTTTGTCTTAGTTTATTATACTAAGATTTCCAGAACACTATTGAAAACAAATTATAGTTGGCATTTTTCTCTTGTTCTTGATTTATTAGGTATGTTTTTTTGTTGGCTATTAGTTTCAGATGGATATTCTTTATTATATTAATGTAATACCCTCCTATGCCTAAAGTAACATTTTGGTATTTTTTTTTTTGACAGGCAGAGTGGACAGTGAGAGAGAGAGACAGAGAGAAAGGTCTTCCTTTGCCATTGGTTCACCCTCCAATGGCCGCCGCAGCCAGCGCACCGCGCTGATCCAATGGCAGGAGCCAGGTACTTATCCTGGTCTCCCATGGGGTGCAGGGCCCAAGCACTTGGGCCATCCTCCACTGCACTCCCTGGCCACAGCAGAGAGCTGGCCTGGAAGAGGGGCAACTGGGACAGAATCCGGCGCCCTGACCGGGACTAGAACCTGGTGTGTGGTGCCGCAAGGCAGAGGATTAGCCTAGTGAGCCGCGGCGCCAGCCCTATATTTTGGTATTCTAAAACTAGTTATTTCATATTAAATTTTTAACATCTATTGAGATGATTTTAATTAGTTTTTCTTTTGAACCTGTTTATGGCTTTTTATTTTTTAAAAGATTATTTATTTGAAAGGCAGAATTAGAGAGAGGCAGAAGCAGAGAGAGAGGGAGAGAGAGAAAGAGAGGGAGAGAGAGAGAAAGGTCCTCCATCCACTGTCTCACTCTCCAAATGGCCACAATGGCCGAAGCTCTGGTGATCCAAAGCCAAGAGCCTGGAGCTTCTTCTGGGTCTCCCATGTGAGTGCAAGGCTCCAAGCACTTGGACCATCTTCCACTGCTTTCCCAGGCCATTAACAGAGAGCTGGATTGGAAGTGGGGCAGTCAGGACTCAAGCCAGTGCCCATAGGGATGCTGGCACTGCTAGTGGTGGCTTAACCTGATACGCCACAGTGCTGGCCCCTGCTTATGACTTGTGATGTACCCTGCCAAATTTTTGAATTCTGTATCAATTTACAGTTGTAATTTTCGTTATGTTAGCCACATTCAATTGGCACTTCATGAAGATACCACTTATTGTGGAATACCTTACACTAATCAACATTTCTCATACAGATGTCTTCCAGATGGTTGAAACCCACCCATTACCTGGATAGCTTGCACTAAGCAGGAAAGGCATTTTATTTTACTTTTTTAAAAGATCTATTTTTACTTATTTGAAAGGCAGAGTTAGAGAGAGAGATCTTCCATCCTTTGGCTCTCTCCCCAAATGGCTGCATCGGTCTTGGCCAGGCCAGGCTGAAGCCAGGAGCTTAATCTGGGCCCCCCAGATGGGTATGGGGACTCAAGTACTTGGGTAATCCTCCAGTGCCTTCCCAGGCACATTAGCAGGGAGCTAGATCGGAAGTGGAGCAGCCGGGATCCAAACCAGTAACCGTATGGGATGCCAGTGCTGCAGGCAGTGGCTTCACTCTCCACAATACAGTGCTCTGACCCCTTAGTTTTTATGTCTAAATAACAATATGATTAACTATAGTGACATAGTTTATGTTGAACCATCCTTGTATTCCTTGAATAAATCCTGCCTCGATTTTATTTGTTTTCCTTGTAATATATTGCTGGATTTAATTTACTTATTTTTATTTAAGACAAATTAATCTTTTTTAAAACTGTGATTTTATTCTTTCCTTTTCTGTAAACTTTTAGGGTTCAATTTCTTCTAGATTATTCAAATTAATTAAAATAGTTTCCTTCTTTTTATTTTTGCCAGAAGATTTTATCAGTCTTGCCTGTTAATTCATCTTAGTGTAGTATTCTTTTGGGGCATTCTTTATCAAATTTCTAGTTCATCCCATTGCTTATTAGGCCAATAGATATTAACATTGGTCCCATTTAAGGCCTTTTATATTTTTTAATGTTCATTTATTTTCATCTAGTTGCAAGGCAGAGCAACACAGAGAAACATTAATCTTCCATCTGCTGATTCATTTCCCAAATGCCTAAAACAACCAGGGCTTGGCCAAGCTGAAGCCAAGAGACAGGAAGTTCATACAGGTGTCCCATGTAGGTAGGTGGTAGGGATCCATCATTTACTGCCCCCCAAGATGCAATAGCAGGAAGCTGGGTCAAAAACAGAATGGGAACTTGAACCAGCCACTTTGCTAAGGGATGCAGCTATCCCAAGCCATGTCTTAACTGCTGTGCCAAATACCCACACCCTCCCTCTATTGTTAATGATGGTGGCTGATACTCCACAGTTTCCATGTGTCAAAGAGTGGGCTATAGAAACTATTATCATCCCATTTTTTATAGATGAGATAATGAAGTTTATAGATTTGTTACTTTATCCAGATTCACCAGGTTTGTGACTGCTGAGCCTCAAACCCAATTTAGTTTGTCCGAAACTGGAGACTTTCTCCTTAAATAATCATTGCCTTTAAATCCTGAAAGAAGGGCCTGCATTGTGGTGCAGCAGTTTCACAGCCACCTGCAGTGCCAGCATTCCACCTCCCATTCAGCTCCCTGTTTTTTTTTTTTTGTTTGTTTGTTTGTTTGTTTTTACAGGCAGAGTGGACAGTGAGAGAGAGAGAGACAGAGAGAAAGGTCTTCCTTTGCCGTTGGTTCACCCTCCAATGGCCACCGTGGCCAGCGCGCTGCGGTCGTCGCACCGTGCTGATCCGATGGCAGGAGCCAGGTACTTCTCCTGGTCTCCCATGGGGTGCGGGGCCCAAGCACTTGGGCCATCCTCCACTGCACTCCCTGGCCACAGCAGAGAGCTGGCCTGGAAGAGGGGCAACCGGGACAGAATCCGGCACCCCGACTGGGACTAGAACCCGGTGTGCCGGCGCCGCAAGGCGGAGGATTAGCCTAGTGAGCCGCGGCGCCGGCCTCAGCTCCCTGTTAATGTGCCTGGGGAAGCAGCAGAAGATGGCTGAAGTACTTGGGCCCCTACCACCCATGTGGGAGATCTGGATGGGGTTCTGGGCTCCCAATTTCAGTCTGACCTAGTCGTTGTGGCCACCTGGGGAGTGAATCAGCAGATGGAAGGTCTTTCTCTGTGTGTGTGTGTATGTTGCTCCTTCTATCTCTGTTAACTGTGCCTATCAGACAAATAAAAGAAATTTTTAAAAAATAAATTCTTGAAGAAGATAACTATAAAATTTATATTTCTCTGTTTTTGCAAAGAATAAAAAATATTCTTCTTGATCCTGCTCCTTCCTCAGCCAATAATTTTTATTTAAATACTCTAGGACTTATAAAGTACACACACACACACACACACACACACATTTTTATTGTCTTTCTCAAATTTCTTTATTAATGTTAACAGCAATCATTTTAATGCCAGTCATACTCATTTTATTGTGTGCTGATTATTTCTTCCATTCCATTTCCAATTATCAGAATGGTTCTCAGACTTTATTCTTGATGCTGACAAACATTGAGTAACGGATTGGGAAGAGATATGGGGTCGTCATCCTCGCGAATTCTGGCATATCTCAGCACCCCTGATGCTGTCGTGTATGAAGCTGACTAGGGTTACAGTCGTTTTCCAGGACTCTTTCAACTTTCCTTTGTCGTCTAGCTTTAATGTGTTATGGAATCAAAACGCTCGCCAAATTCGTCATCTTTTCTTTATGCATTAGAAACTTACCTGTTTCCTCTCTGTCTGGATGAAATTCTTCCAGAGAGTTGTCTTCATCTTTGAAATTAAGAAATTGTACCAGTGTCTATCCAGTTGTGTCTTTTCCCATTAATGCTGAAATATGATTTAGCCTTTTAAGTTGAAAACTCAGGTCTTAATTGAACTCAGGAAAGTCCTCCCTTCTGCTCTCCCTCCCTTGATCTGCTCCGTTTAGATCGTCTAAAACTCCTGTTACACAGGTATTGCATCAATGGAATCTGTTTCCTATTGCTCTTATCTCTTTAAATTTTCAACTCTGAACTTGAGAATTTCTATATCCATCTATATTGGTTTTCTAATTTGTTGATTCTGTTTTCTGCAGCATCAAATATTCTGTTTATTGTCTTTCCTGAATTTCTTTAACATGTGGTAATTATTGTTTTGCTATTTCCAAGTGTCCTTTTACATGTCAGATTATTTCCTTTTCATGACTTTTAGTCCCTGTTTAGTTAACACAGAGTCTCAAAGTTCACTAAAATTTTGAGGAGATAATTATAAATGTTAATGTGTGTCATCCTGTTTTCTTGCAAGAGACATTTCCAAAGAAATAATCTGTTCTGCTTTATTAAATAACTTCTGTTTTTGAATTGCTGTATATTTTGGAATGCCTAATTATTTCTATCTAGCTCATTTGTAGAATGAAATGTCTGTTTAATATTAGCAGCTGAGATTAATTCTGAATAAAAGTGTGTAGTTCTTTGCCAAATCTCCCAAGTTTGGAATGAAGAAAGGCTTATAAATTTGTTGTATTTCATAATTGTAGAAATATAATAATAATTTTGTTTGGGTTAGAGAATTTTTACGTGAGTGTAAGGGCCGGCGCTGCAGCTCACTAGGCTAATCCTCCGCCTTGCTGCGCTGGCACACTGGGTTCTAGTCCCGGTCGGGGCACCAGATTCTGTCCCGGTTGCCCCTCTTCCAGGCCAGCTCTCTGCTGTGGCCCGGGAGTGCAGTGGAGGATGGCCCAAGTACTTGGGCCCTGCACCCCATGGGAGACCAGGATAAGTACCTGGCTCCTGCCTTCGGATAGGCGCAGTGCACCGACCGCGGCGGCCATTGGAGGGTGAACCAACGGCAAAGGAAGACCTTTCTCTCTGTCTCTCTCTTTCACTGTCCACTCTGCCTGTCGAAAAAAAAAAAAAAAAAAAAAAGTGAGTGTAAGCAACCTCTGGAAAGGGAGTTTTAATTTTGTGTTGATGTAGCTGCCATCTCCGCCTTGGTAACTAGGAATCTGCTGGTGAAAGAGGTGGGGGTGGGCCTTTGGTGCCGTGAGTAAGTTACCACTTGGGATGCCCACATCCTATATCAGAATGTCTAGGTTCAAGTTCAAGCTCCACTGCTGATTCCAGCTTCTTGCTGTTGATAACCCTGGTGGGGAGAGGATGATGGCTTAAGTAGTTAGGTCCCTGCCATCCATGTCGGAGACCTGAATTGAGTTCTGGGATCTCTACTTCTGCGTAGAGCCCAGATCTGGCTGTTGCAGGTGTCTGGGGAGTGAACCAGCTGATGGAATATCTCTGATGGCCTGTCATCTCTGTCTCTCTACCTTTAGAATAAATAGAAAAATAAATCAATGAAACTTAAAAACCCCACTGGGACCATGTTCCATCCCCCTGCCCAGCAAAGCAACTTCATGCCCTTCTCCAGAGCTGGCTGTCATGAACATGGCCGCACGCCATTGCAAGTACACCATGAACTGGCAGTGAGGGCTGTGGTGGGATCCCTTCTTTCTAGACGTCTGCAATGTGAGAATCTGCTCCCCACCAACTACGCAGAGATCCGCCTTCATCTCCTTCATCTCTGACCTCTGTTGTCCCAAGTTGGGATTCAGGTGAAATTCCAGCATAGGCCACTGTTTTTTTGTTTTTGTTTTTTTTTCTTTTAAATTTATTTGAAAGGCAGAGTTAGAGAGAGAGAGGGAGGGAGGGAGAAAGAGGGAGAGAGAGGGAGAGAGAGATCTTCCATTCATTGGTTTACTTCCCAAATGGCCAGTCTGGGCCAGTCTGAAATCAGGATCCAGGAGCTTCTTCCAGGTCTCCCACGTGGGTGCAGGCATTCAAATACTTGGGTCATTTTCCACTGCTTCCCAGGCGCAGCAGCAGGGGAGCTGGATCGGAACTGGAGCAGCCGAGGCTTGATGGGATACCAGCACTGCAGACAGCTGCTCGACCCACTGTGCCCAGCGCATAGGCCTTCTGTGATTCCCACCTGGGTAGCTTTCCTCCTTGTACACTAGTGAATGACACACTGTGTGGGTCTTCACTCCTTTCTTTTGAAGGCTGAAGTTTCTAAATATGTAGTTGACATCTTCCCTCATTTTCTGAGTTTCTCTCATTTTCTTCATTATATCAGTGAGGCAGGGAATTAAATGCATAGGCGTATGTCATCCTATTGGTTCAAAATTCATAGAGTCTTTGTAAAAATTGTTTAAAAACTCCTTGTATTGAGTAAATCTTTAACACATGAAGTTTGGACACAGCCCAATGAGATTCAGGCTTTCTTTCTCAGAACTCAAGACATTCTATTAGTTTAGATGAGGATGGAGACTTTGGGAAATCAAGTTGCAAATCTAATATTCTAGGAATTTATAGAAGCTTTATCTACATGAGGCAGTAAAGAAAAAAGTATTGGCAGATTTGCTAAAGAGGTTCATGGTTTATGGGTCATCTCTGGGTCTTACATAATAATGTGTGGTGCTAGAAAGTAGTGTATGTTTGTAATGTGGCTCTCAACTGGTTGGCAGAGTTTCTGAAATAGTGAAGTTTTCCTAGGAGCCATGTAGGGCCAGTGGGGCTCACACTGAATCAGGGAAACAGCCTGGAGCAGGGATTGGTAAACTACAACCTGCTACTTGTTTGTAAGCCCACAAGCTAAGAGTGGCATTTATGTTTTAAAATGGTTGAAAAGAATTAGTGCTTCTTGATGTGTGACAATAATATGAAAGTAAAGTTTATTATTTGCTAATATGGTTTTATTGGGACACAGTCTTAGTTTATGTGTTGCTTATGGCTGCTTTCATGCTAAGTGAAGGTTGAGTACATGCAAGAGACCATGTGGCCTACAAAACTCAACATATTTACTAAGGACTCTTTGCAGAAAAATGTGCTGATCCTTGACTTAGGGATTTTTTTTTTAGGATTTATTTTTATTTATATGAAAGTCAGAGTTACACAGAGAGAGGAGAGGCAGAGAAAGAGAGGTCTTCATCCAATGGTTCACTCCCCAGTTGGCCGCAACGGCTGGAGCTGCACCGATCTGAAGCCAGGAGCCAGGAGCTTCTTCCAGGCCTCCCATGTGGGTTTAGGGGCCCAAGGACTTGGGCCATCTTCTACTGCTTTCCCAGGCCATAGCAGAGAGCTGGATCAGAAGTGGAGCAGCTGGGTCTCAAATCGGTGCCCATATGGGATGCTGGTGCTTCAGGCCAGGGCGTTAACCTGCTGCGCCACAGCACTGGCCCCGACTTAGGGCTTTCTGACACTATGGAAATGTTGGCAGCAAGGAAACCTGATTATTCCTCTTCTTGGCTTAAAATGAAGAAGTAACCTAATTCATTAATTTTGTTACGAGACCCTAGTGGTGGTGTTAGTTAACAAAGCTAGTGAGAACTGATATCTGTCAACATGTTTTTCTTCCTATCTTTATAATATTAATTGAGACATGTTATTAGGGTCATTTTAGCCCTTGTAGTTGAAGCCAGAAGAAAGATGACAGAGTAGGATGATAATGTAACAACTTGGGGATTCATGCTTTGTAAGATTTTTTATAGATTTCAATTATCTGTGCAATTTTTTTTCCATCTTATAATCGTGTGACTCAGTTGTTAGGAATAATTGAAACATAGGTTGTGCTATGGTTTGAATATGGTTTGCCTCCACCAAAACCCATGCTGAGGTTTGGTTCCTAGTGTAATAGTATTGGGAGTTGGTGTCTTGAAGAGATGATTTGGTCCTGAAGAGGGATTCACGCTCTCCTTCTGGGATTAGACTGCTCACTGCAAGACTGGCTTTCTTGGCTTGTTCTCTTGCTTCCTATCTTGCCATGTGACTTCTCTCTCTTCTACCCTTAACCATGACTTCTCTCTCTTCTACCCTTAACCACTCACCACTTTTACACGCATTTCAACCTTGTGATGCCATCTGCTGGGTTATCGCCCAGTGTAAGGCCCTCACCAGATACGGCTTCTTGAGCTTGGACTTCCAGCCTCTCTACTGTGAACTGAATGAACTTTTCTTTCTTAAGTACCAGTAACGATATTTTGTTATAGAAACACAAAGAGGCTAAGGCTGCAACACATTTTTTTTTATGTCTTTTAGAGAACTAGACACTTGCAGGAACTGTGTAAAGAAATCAGGAGAGAAGGTGTTTAAAAGACTCCTAAAATTGTTAAGGAATTTGAAAATGCCTTTACTAATATTTCCCAGATGTTCATTTTAAAATTCTAATATGATATTTGAAATGCACGAAACTGCTCACACGTTAAATAAGTAAATGTGAGCTTCCACCTCTCATATCACCCTCTCCACAGAGCCAGTCACTGCTCTCAGTGCTAGTGTGTATGTGTGTGTGTAAAGATACAATTCAGTGTGAGTTCACACTAGTATTTCCATTTAAGTTCAGGGCTATGGGACTTTTACTGAACCTCTGTGACCTTACACCTGCGTCTGTTTTCTCATATGCTGAGAATCTGGTTCTCAGTACCACCAGGAGGGATAAAATGAAAATACTCCTTCATCATTCATTCACTTTATCCCACAGTGGTCAGACACAGAGGATGTTAGATTATGCATATCAAGGTATCCCAATAATGTAGTAACTGAAAATAGGTAAGCATGTTTTGTGTATCTTTTATGTGTATTCTAGATATTTTACTAGTTGGTTTTTTAAACTTTTTTGTTTTTCTTATTTTATTACTAGAGTGCTTTAAAATCACTTGAAATCATTCCTCTGTGAGGTTATGCCACTAAACCAATGATGTTCATTTAGGATAATTTTTTAAATTTATTTTTTATTTTTTTGACAGGCAGAGTGGACAGTGAGAGAGAGAGACAGAGAGAAAGGTCTTCCTTTGCCGTTGGTTCACCCTCCAATGGCCGCCGCGGCCAGTGTGCTGCGGCCGGCGCACCGCGCTGATCCGAAGGCAGGAGCCAGGTGCTTCTCCTGGTCTCCCATGGGGTGCAGGGCCCAAGCACTTGGGCCATCCTCCACTGCACTTAGGATAATTTTTTTATTTAAAAATATAATTTTATTATATAATTACATAGTTAATAGATGATTTACATGGTTTCCAGATGAATCTAGAGAACATTGCTTATTCAAAGGCATCAGGATTGCCTTCCACCCCATTTCTTCCTTCCTCTCTAGGTAACCACTAGAAAAGGGTTTCCTTTCCATTGCTTTGTCATATAACCAGATGCCTATTTTTCTATTATTCCCCCTTTTCTTAAATACACTTCCCCCTTTTCCACATAATAATGTATATTAGTATTATTTATATGTAATCTGTATTACATGAGAGTATAATGTATGCAATATCTAAAGCAACTTCAGAAAGTTTGTGAAAAAATAATTAAAAGATGAATTCATTTTGGTAAAAAATTTTTGAAATACATACATAGTTTTTTCAGAATACACACCTTTCTGTGAACTCATTGAAGACCACTCATACATATTAGTGTTTGGGATTAGCTGTATCACACTATTTCATGTTATATTTAAATAGATGTATAAGTCTTTCATGTAAATAGTCTTTTACTATGTGGTCTATTTTATTATCAACTTCTTAAAATTATTTATTTGGTAACTATCAAGGTTTATAATTTTGCTCTAGTGTTTACCTTTATGCTAATATCTTTAAAAAACTCATATTCCCCTTCTTGCTCATTTTCTGTTGGTCCCCTGCATGAGCAATATTGAAATTAACTAGAAACTTCCTTTTTTCTTTCCCCTATTTTTCTCCCATTAAGTATTGGATCTGGAGTAATATCCCTTTAATCCCAATTAATAGAGACAATCAATAACGTTATTCTGTTCATTGTTTTCTCTGCCCATTCTCCCCCACCCTGTTCTTGAGACTTGTGCACCATCTAGCTTGTTAGAGTGGTATCGTCATTACACAGTATGTTCTTTTGTTCTTTTTTTATTATTATTATTTGACAGATAGAGTTAGTGAGAGAGAGAGAGAGAGAGAAAGGTCTTCCTTCCATTGGTTCACTCCCCAAATGGACGCTATGGCCGGAGCTATGCCAATCCGAAGCCAGGAGCCAGGTGCTTCTTCTTGGTCTCCCATGCGGGTGCAGGGCCCAAGGACTTGGGCCATCCTCCACTGCCTTCCCAGGCCACAGCAGAGAGCTGGACTGAAGAGGATCAACCGGGACTAGAACCTGGGGTGCCGGCGCCACAGGAGGATGATTAGCCTAGTGAGCCACAGCGCTGGCCCAGTATGTTCTTTCTTGTAGCCATGGTTTAGTCTTTATTTTGCAGGTTTATAGTCAGTGCCCACTAATATATCTTTCATCAGTGTTTCTCCAGTTGCTTGGATCCTCTGAAGTTCATTCTTTAGCAGATTTTTCAGGAAAGACACATAGGATCATATCCCTTGACTTTTGAGTGTGTCTGGCTTTTATTCTTTTTTTTTTTTTTAAGATTTATTTATTTATTTGAAATTCAGAGTTACAGAGAGGCAGAGGCAGAGAGAGAGGCCTTCCATCCACTGGGTCACTCCCCAGATGGCTCCAACAGCCAGAGCTGCGCCGATCCAAAGCCAGGAGCCAGGAGCTTCTTCTGGGTCTCCCACGTGGGTGCAGGGGCCCAAGCACTTGGACTATCTTTCACTGCTTTCCCAGGCCATAGCAGAGAGCTGGATCAGAAGTGGAACAGACGGGACATCAAGTGGTGCCCATGTGGGATGCCGGCACTGCAGGAGGCCACTTTACCCGGCCCCCTGCCTTTATTGTTAAAAGTTTGACTCTCTATGCAGTCTTTGACTCTCTGTCCTGCTGACTCTTAGCATGTTATTACTTCACTGTCTCCTGGAATGAAATGTTGTCTTAAAATGATGACAGTCTCATATTCTTTCCCATAGGAGGGGCTTGGTCTTTTCTCTGGAATGACCAAAAGATTTCCATTTTTCCCCTTTGTTCCTATCGTCCCTGAGCAAAAGGCAGAGTGTCCAGAGAGGGGTGATTGGCACTTGTTTGCTCCCTGTTTCTTTGACTCATCAGTGATGTCCAGTGAAAGGAAGAAGGTGGCGTCAGTCCTCTAGAGCAGTACTCATTTTCTCCTTTGTACCTCGAGCTTCCTTAAATAGTCCTTTGAAGCCAGTCCAAGACTCCCTGCCCCAAGTTCAAGTGAGCTTCCCAGTGGAATCCTTTTTATGTTGTTGGAAGCTCTGCTGATAACCTAGAGGTGTGGAGGAGGCATCCCATGAGTGAAATGAAATGTGAGGATTATGTAGATTTCCCTTCTCCACATTACGGCTCTTAGCCAGACCACAGGCTTGAACTATTTCCATGGACTCAGCGGGACAGCTAAAGGGGTGCCCCACTCAGTACTCTCTCCAGCTGTCCCTAGCAGAGACATTTGTTTTAAATTTGGTCTAGAATGAGATTTTCTGTAGTATAGATCTATACACATAGACCGTCTCTCCTCTCTGTCTGCATTTTCCACTGCTTAGGAGGTCTGCTCTTATCTGGACTTTCTTCAGAGCATTCTGGCTATCTTTGGAAAAAAGAAAACCTTGCTGTTTCGTGCTCTTGAAGGAGTCGTGCATGTTGTGAAATGATGGGTCCCATCTAATAGTTGCTACCCAAGTAGCCAATAATACAGGTTCTCATCACTCTTATATATTTAGAAGAAAATCATTGCAATAGATTTGGGCAAATGAGAAGATTTTTAACTTTTTTTTTTTGAGAGCAGAGTAGAAAACTGTACTGGATGAAAAAAAAAAAAACAAATTAATCCTAAACCTAATGAATATTACATTACAATAGCTTAGTTAATTAGTTTGCTAATTAATTTTTCATAAATGCAACTATATTTGAATATTTTGGAGACTTTTTACAAAGTATGAGCACACTTCAAAAAGTTCATGCATGGAAGATAAGTTTAATTGTCCCCCCAAAATGAAATCCATGCACAGTTTTTTCATGGTACACATTTTCCATTAACTTTCTGAAGTCCCCTTGTGGATGATGCAGCAACTGCAACAAAGTAAAAGTGAAATGTCATTTCAGTGGAGCCTGCCTAGACATTCCCCAAATGACCCTGGAAGCTGTTATGAGCAACCATGACATGAGAGCTGAACTACTTGAAAGTAAAATTACTGAAGATAGAAAATGGCAGAGGCTAATAACCAGTGTCTCTGTCCCCTGCTCCCACTGCTCACCAATGTTCCCTGGGACCCGTGTCCTTCACAGGGGCACAGAGCAGACCAGGGCTCCCAAGATAGTGGATGATGGAGTTGAAGGGCCTTGTCTGTGCTCTGCAGGCTAGCCCCAGGAATACACTGCTGCATGGACGTCTTAGTCCCTTTGGGATGCCACAATAAAAGGCCACACACTGCATGGCTTATAAGCAACTATTGTTTCTCTCAGTTCTGGAAGACTCTGGTGAGGGCCTGCATGTTGGTTCATGGATGGCATCTTCATGGTGGAAAGGCCAACCTGTCCTCTTTTATTAGGGCTGTAATCCCTCGTAATGAGGGCTCCACCCTCCTGACAGAGTCACCACCCAAAGGCCCCACCTCCTGATAATTCTCACACTGGAAATTGGGTTTCAATTGTGAATTTTGCAGGGATGTAAATGTTCAGACCATAGCAGATGTCTGAACACATAGACAGAAATCAGAGGATTTTTAAATTGAATTTTATATCTGGGATTAGTAAGTAACATAGTAGGATATTTCAATTTTATAGAAAAGAAAATTATTTTTGATTAGTGGTATATAGCTTGTACTTACTTTCAAATACAGGTTAAAAAGTCAGAAACTATTTTAAGATTATGGGTACTACAGTGTGCACTGGCATTTTGCTTGTGAACTTCCAGAAGACATTCACTTAGCTTTCTAGGAAGTGTTTGGTCTGAGGTTAAAATGAAATTGGGAGCTATCTGGTTTATCCATCATTGCACCAACCAGACCATGAGGGCTCAGAGAGTTCCAGTGATTCGCCCAGGACCACACTTATAGTAGAAAAGTTCAGGTTAGAACCCAGGGCTCTTAGGAACCACGAGTGGGCTTTTGCTTTTTTTTTATTTTATTTTTATTTATTTATTTTGACAGGCAGAGTTAGACAGTGAGAGACAGAGAGACAGAGAGAAAGGTCTTCCTTCCATTGGTTCACCCCCAAAATGGCCGCTATGGCTGGTGCTCTGCGGCAGGCATGCTGCGCCGATCCAGTGCCAGGAGCCAGGTGCTTCTCCTGGTCTTCCATGGGGTGCAGGGTCCAAGCACTTGGGCCATCCTCCACTGCACTCCTGGGACACAGCAGAGAGCTGGACTGGAAGAGGAGCAACTGGGACAGAATCCGGCGCCCCAACCAGGACTAGAACCCAGGGTGCCAGCGCCACAGGCCTAGTGAGCCACGGCGCCGGCAAGAGTTGGCTTTTTCAAAAGAGCTACTTTCAAGTTTTTATTTTTGTCTGTATACTTACAGATTCATTTATTTTTAGAGCCAGATGAACCTTTTGTTCATCTAATCTGTCCCACCAGTTCCCCACCACACCCTCATTTTATAGAAGGAATCAAAGCCCAGTTATAGATAAGGAAGCCGATGGCATAGCTTCTTGGAAAAGAAACAATTTTTTTTTTAATTTCCAGCAAACAGAGATAGTATAGATGTCTGCATGCATAAAGTGAAAACAGTTTTTCTTGGTAACCTGATGAAAGTCTACTTTTCATAAAATCTATTCATTTAACTAAATTAAAATACTCTCAACAACAACAACAATACAGAAGGGGATCACCTTTAATAGAACTGATTTTTTTTTAATTGTAGGAGTCACCAGAAAATTCCTTTAGCAAGATGTGCTTCTTGTATTTAAGCTATTATGCATTTTAAACAAGGAAAGCACTTACTGTGTAAAGCTGTGTGAACTCTAAGTGCCACATACACCAGAGATGGGTTCCAGAGCAGCAGTTACTCGCAAGTGTCTTGCAGTTGTGAATTGTTCTACTTCTTCCTCACTTGTGTTTTCCTTTCCATGTGTGGGGGTATTTGTCTCTGCCTCACAATTTACTGCAGTTAACTTCTAGGCTAAGCAGTCTGTACTTTGCATGAGATCTTTCTTTTAGCTGTCCCAGCCATTAAGACTTAGGAAACTAAGCATAAAGCTTTTGTTTGTTTCAGTGATGTGGTTTACTTGTTTAAGTTGCTAATGATATGCTGAAACCAGAAATGTATATTAGTATTGAAAAGAAAAATCAATTGGATTAAGTCAAATAAATAAAAATAAATTCTAAAAGCTTTCTGAAAGATTAACATTATTTTTCCAAAACAGATTGCATAACATAGTTCAGTTATCAAATTAAAATTAATGATTTATAATACATCTCAAATTGTATTATCTAAGGTTTTCATTTTTTAAACATTTTATGGAAGCTAAAATATTAATATAATTTGTAATATATCTGCATAAGTCTTTAGAAAAATATGTGACATGGAGTTCTTTACAGAGACCCAGAGACACGATGGAACCATGAACAAACTGATGAGCAAGGACAACTTGAAACATTTTGTTTCTTATAAATTATATTTGATTTTAATGGATTTGACATTTTCTCCTTAAACACAGTTTTGGTCAGGTCTGTATTTTGGAGAGGAAGTTAGAATGGAAATGGAAATAACATTTAATTTCTATTTAATTGTCTCTCTGACATGTATATTGTAGGAAGACTTAAATGAAGTATGGTTAGTTGTAGGGACTAGAAGTCTCAATTTCATCTAAAATGATGGTAATTCTGTAACCCACCTATGGTACACACGATCATGATAATAATACCTAAATACATTTCAGTTTATCTATGAATATTCTTTGAGCACTTACGTGCCTGGTACCAATTCAGCTCCCTATGTGTATCAGTTCCCTTAATCTTTTATTTTATTTTATTTTATTTTATTTTTTTTAGTTTTTGACAGGCAGAGTGGACAGTGAGAGAGAGAGACAGAGAGAAAGGTCTTCCTTTTGCCGTTGGTTCACCCTCCAATGGCCGCCGCGGCCGGCGCGCTGCGGCAGGCACACCGCACTGCCGATGGCAGGAGCCAGGTGCTTCTCCTGGTCTCCCATGTGGGTGCAGGGCCCAAGCACTTGGGCCATCCTCCACTGCACTCCTTGGCCACAGCAGAGAGCTGGCCTAGTTCCCTTACTCTTAATAATAATCTTAATAATAACCTTAAGAGCTCGATCATATTAATTTCTTCGTATTGCAGATGAGGACATGGAAGCATGGAGAGGTGAGTGATTTGCCTGCAGGCGCACAGCAGGCAAGGGGCAGGGCTGGGACCTAAGCTAAGCAGAGCAGCTCTGCCAGTGTGCACCTGCCCGCCACACTGGGGCGGAGGCTCTGTTCCCCATCATGGCCTCTAGACCAGCATCAGCAGCCGCATCACCTGGAGACACTGGACATCGCACTCCCAGGCCATATCTCAGACCCACTGAGTTGGAAAAGCTGGGGGAGGCTGTACAACCTGTGTTTTGAGGAGTCCTTCAGTGATTCTGATACACACGGGTGTCTGAGAGCTGCTACTTCTCCCTGATCAGGGGACAAGGGTCTAGTGGTAGAGACAGACATGCAAATATACATCATCTAGTAAGTGCAGTAATTGAGGCATAGGTGAGGATACTTCAAAAGCTTCATGGAAAATGGGATGAGGAAATAATTTAATTTTACTGCAAGACAACTTTGAAATCCAAGCACAGTTTTCCATAATATGCATTTTTCATGAACTTTTTGAAGACCCCTCATATTAGGAACAGAGATGCTGCAAAGGAGACTGTAATTGGAGGGCGAAAGTTTTGCTTTTTGAGCACTAAGAAATTTGTGCTTGATTTTAAAGACACAGAAAAGGCAACAAATCCCAATACAGGTAGGGTATGCTGGATTTGCTTGTCCGGAGTTTGAGCAGATAGTCTAAATGACTTCAATCGGGGTTGAGTATTTTGGCAGGACCAGCAGAATCATTGTTACTATCCTGTGTAACCCATCTTCTGGCCACAGCTGTGCCTCTGACATGCATGCTATTCCTGGAATTGATGGTTTTAAAGTTTTCTGAAGACATTTTTTGGAGATCACCTAAGATAATGATGCGTCCTTTGTGCCTAGAAAAATAACTGAGTGTTCCATGCTAGAAAGGCTGACCCTCACTCATGACACCCACTTTATTTGCCTATAAATACAAAGATAGGCCTACTAAAACTCTAGTGCCTTGCATTAGGATATAACAGGACTGAGTGTTACAAGCTACTGTCATAGCTCCTAATGCCGACATCACTTAACCCATTAGGGGAGTCAGCCTTCATTTTTCAGGGTACAGCATTGTAGGCTTCCAGGCTAAACAAATTCTTTGCACTTTTCTTTCTCCTGGAAATAGGGATTAGACATAAAGGAAACAACGCAGGCTGACTACTCTTTGTAATGTCTTCAGAGAGATGGACTGATGTGCACCGCTGTGTTCAATCACTTAAAAGGCAATAATTCAATTATGCCATCCTGTATATAAGAAAAGCCATTGCTTTTCAGTTCACTTCCAGGCCTGACACAAGTAAATCACTTTGATAAAATCCCTTTTTTCCCCTCTTAGAGACTAGCATAAGTAATGATACGACAATCTAGCAAGGACAAGATGAATGTAATATACTTCTTATAGAAAAGCAAAAGATTTCACAAAGCAGTGATTCATTGTGTTATTTGGAAAATTATTTTTCATGTGTGTGTGTGAGAAAGATATTTAAATGATCTCTTTAAGGGTACTTTCAGAGAGGTAAATCTTTTGGATTTAAGTGTATGAATTTAGCAGTTTATGTGCAAATTATAGGAGGAATATACCTCATGAATACAACATTCATAATTTGGACTCACTGATGGCCATACTTTTATAACTATGCAAAGTGAAAATAATATCTAAGATATTGAATCAAATTCCTTTCTCATATGAAAATAACCACCTCATTCCATTTTCATTTTAACTATCAGTAATATGACACATAGCTTAGACTTAAAGGACAACTTGAATCTATGTTATTACATCATTTTATCATGGATTCCAGCTCCATTGGCTTTTTTTTTATAATAACTCAGATAATCCAAAAAGACAGTCACGCTCTAACATGATAGTGAATCAAATCCTTGAGTAAGTGACATCAGTTGTTAAACTGCTGGGGTTCAATATTAGCAGAGTGTAGTCATATAAAGGTGAAACTGTATGGCAGTTGGCAGATTAATTAGGGTCCATGTCATTTCAACTTATCCTTCCTGTTAAACTTTATGTTCAATATATTCAACAGTGCCAGTGAGTGATAAGATATTTTTATTTTATTAGACTAATAAGTCTATGTCAAAGGACTCAAAAAGTCTCAAAAATTTTTAAAAATAAGTTGTGCTTTTAAACAAGAGCTGTGGACTCATTAAAATGTAACATGTTGTGTAATAACTTTATAATAGAGTTGAAAAGAACATTGTCAATTTCTCATTGACTTCAGTATTCTATCATTGAGAAAAGTCCTGTTTTTTGGACCATATTATTCTGAATTATGACTATTAAGATAGATAGAATACACTGGAGAAACATACAATCTAAAAGATGACATTTTTTCATGCTTTACGTATACTTACAAGGAACCACTATTTCCTGAGTATCTCCTATGTGCCAGAAACTATTTTGAGTAATTCAAATGTGTTATCTCATTTAATACTTTTAGTGCCACTTATTGCTATTTTCTGCTTTTGTTTTTGCATAGCAACATCTTCATTATCCAATGCAATGCATAATTTTCTTTGTCTCTCTCTTCTCTTTCTGCTTCTTCCTTTCTTCTCTCTACCCTGCTCCCCCAAAAGGCAGAGATGTTTATGTGTTTGGTTTATTGCTGTTTCCATAATTCTTAGGATAGTGACTTGTTCACAGTAGTGACGCAATGATTTTTTTTTAAAATGACTGAGTTTCCCCCTGAGGTGGATAGTATATGCTCCCCAATTTACAGCTGAAGAGAGGTTAAGACAGTAACACAGCCACAATGTTAAAATGGAAAATGGTTCAACCCCTCATGTCTCCATTCACCCATTTGATAAATAACATTAATGCCCATGACATTTTCAATGTGTCTCACTGCACCCATGAATTACTACATTGACTAAAAGTCAACATGGTAATTATACTTTTTAAAACAGATTTTTTTAAAGGAAAACAGTAATTTATAGATGATAGCAGTGTCTGTCTTTCCTTCCTTCCTTCTCTCTCTTTCCTTTTCTTTCCCTCCCTCCCTCCCTCCCTCCCTCCCTCCCTCCCTCCCTCCCTTCCTTCCTTCCTTCCTTCCTTCCTTCCTTCCTTCCTTCCTTCCTTCCACACAGAGGCAGAAAGAGAGAGTCTGTATCTTCCATCCACTGATTCATTTCCTAAATGGCTGCAGTGGCCAGAGCTGAGTGAATCCAGGAGGCAGGAGCTTCTTCTGGTTCTCCCATATGGGTGCAGGGGCCCAAGCATTTGGGCCATCTTCTACTGCTTTCCCAGGCCATAGCAGAGAGCTGGATTGGAAGAGGAGCAATCTGGACTCGAACCAGCACCCATATGGGATGCTGGCACTGCACGTGGCAGCTTTACTCTCTATGCTGCAGCACTGGCCCCTTAAACAGATTTATATATTTGAAAGGTAGAGTGACAGAGAGGGGGAGAGATGAGAGAGAGAGAGAAAGAGAGAAGGAGAGATCTCTTCTATCTTCTGATTTATTCCCCAAACATTTGTGACAGCTTGGTCTGGACCCAGCTGAAACCAGGGGCCGGGAACTGCATCCAGGTAGCCCGTATGGGTGGCAGGAACCCAAGTATGTGGAACATCATTTGCTGCTTTTCAGACACATTCCAGCAGTAAACTGGAAGCAGAGGCAGGACTCCATTCTGGGCACTCTGATATGGGACACTGGCATCCCAAGCAGCAGTTTAACCCACTGCACCATAACACTGACCCCCCAAAATTGTAATTTTTATTAACTCATTATAATAGGTTCCCAAAGTACCAGTGTGAGACCAGAAACTCTTTTTGTTCATTGGTAATTATCATAGTCTCATGGTATTTTATAATTGATTTAGATTAAAAACTACATACATCCCAAATTCAAAAGGTACAGATGAGTATATGGTGAGAAGTACCTACAAAACCACCACCCCCCCGCCCCGTCCCTCATGCCTAAACTTGTCAGCCCTTTGGAATCATCCTGGAGCTTTAACAAGTATTAAAGCTCATGTCACATCTCAGAGGTTAAGAATTAATTGGCTTGTGAGTGTAGCTGGGCTTTGGAAGTGTTATAAAATTGGGTAAAAGTAAAGCAACAAGGATCAAACATATCCTCTTTCCTAAAACAAAGAAGGAACAAGAAAAAGTTACAAAAATTCTTGTAATTGTACATGAGCATACAAAGGGCAGTAATCTCTGAGGTTGGGAAACACATGAGGTCAGTCCTGTGATGGCCCCAGGGTCTCACCCAAGAGAGTGTCTAGATCTTGGCCAGAGAAGGGGTAAATACAGGCAGAACCTGGTTGACTTCTTATGCTGAGAAGTCAGACCTGAGTGTCTGAGAAAACCCAAAGAGTGACAATTCATAGGACACACTACAGGAGAACAGAGAGCTGCCTGGAAAGAGAGCTCCATGGATCTACAGAAGGCCCCTTGTGAGTGTTCAGCTGAGACTCGATTAGTACATGCATGTAAAGAAACTACCAGAAGGCTGCAGAATGGGTCTGGGGAGGGAAGCAGTTGAAAAGATGAGAAATAATGTGTAGTGCTCACCCAAGAATGGAAATGAGCCTGTTCCAGCCAGATGGGCTGGAAAACTTTTATTTTACAGTGCATGTGGTAGAGTACCCACAAGGTTTTTATATCTGTAATAGATATAAAAATAGCCTTCGACTGGACAGTGTTCCCATCCTGCCTAACATATCTCAAAAGAGAAACTCAAAAGGAAGAAACTGTTCCCAAATAACTAAATGCCAAAATATAGCTCAAGAATATTTTTAGGAATACAACAACTTCCATCACCTGTAGAAAAATATGACCTGTATGAGAAGTTGATCTATTGAAAATAACTTGCAGCTGACATAGATATTATAATCAACAAAGACATTCAAACAGTTATAATGAATATATTCCTTATATTTGTAAATTGAGTAGCAGCATGAAAGAACTAAATGTTCTGTAGGTGAAAACTCTAAGAAACACAATGAAAAATACATAGAATGAAATTATTGGCATATTAGACATTGTAGATGCAAAGCTTAGTAAACTTGAAGATATAGTGATAAAAAGTATTCAACATGAAACAAAGTGAAGATAAATTTTTAAAAATAACAAGAGCATCAGTGAAATGCGGGAAAACTTCAATATGCCTTCTATTATTTGAGCAATTGGAGACCCTGAAAGGTGATTGAGGCATTGGAGAAGAGATGTATTTGAAGAAATATGTGCAAAACTGTTCCAGTTTAATTGCAACTGTAAACACATAATTCAAAGAGGCTCAACAAACTCAAACACAAAAAGAATGAAGAAATACTACCAAGTCATATCATAATCAAATTGCTCTAAACCAGGATAAAAAGAAAATATTAAAAGTGGCTGGGCCGGCACTGTGGTGTTAACGAGTAAAGCCATTGCCTGCAGTGCCAGCATCCCATGTGGCATAAATTCAAATCCCTGCTGCTCCACTTCTGATCCAGCTCTCTGCTATGGCCTGGGAAAGCAGTAGAAGATGGCCCAAGTCCTTGGGCCCCTGCACCCACGTGGGAGACCCGGAAGAAGCTCCTGGCTCCTGGCTTCAGATCCTCCCAGCCCAGGCCATAGCAGAGAGCTGGATTGGAAGTGCAGCATTGGGACTCAAACTAGAGCACATATGGGATGCTGGCACTGCAGATGGTGGTTTTACCCTCCATGCCACACTGCGGGCTGCAGGCCCCATGGAATAACATTTTAAAGTACCAAAAGAGGGGCCGGTGCTGTGGCATAGCAGGTAAAGCCGCCACCTACAGTGCCAACATCCTGTATGGTTTGAGCCCCAACTGCTCCATTTCTGATCCAGCTCCCTGCTGTGGCCTGGGAAAGCAGTGGAAGATGGCTCAAGTCCTTAGGCTCCTGCACCTGCATGGGAGACCCAGAAGAAGCTCCTGGCTTCTGGCTGAGGATTGCCCCAGCTCCAGCTGTTGCGGCCATCTGGGGAGCGAACCAGCAGATGGAAGACCTCTCTCTCTCTCTCTCTGCCTCTGCTTCTTTGTAATTCTGCCTTTCAAATAAATAAATAAATCTTTTTAAAAAAATAAAGTACCAAAAGGAAAGATGAAAAATGTTTCAGACTATTTAAATCTTTTAAAAAGTTAATTAAGTAGTCAAAGATGAGGAATCTTCAAAAAGCTTATGGAAAAATCTGTATTATGAAAAATTATCCATAGATTGAATTTTTTATGCAAAATAAACATCTTTTTAGTTGTATTTTCTATCAACTTTTTGTAGTACTTTCATATTGTTAGGGTCTTACACTTGAAAAGTATATCATCATTTGAAGGTAGATTGTGATAAGTAAAAGATATTTACTGTAAGTGCTAAAGGATCCACAAAAATAGCCAAAGAAAGTGATAGTTAACAAACCAACAAAGAATATGGATTGGACTCATAGGAAAATTAATCCTAAATTAGGCAAAAATGAGGAAAAAGATAACAGAGAATAGATGGTACAAATAGCAAGATGGCAGACTTCAACATAACCATATCAGTATTCACATCAAATGTAAATGCAGTATAGTTCTCAATTAAAAGGCAGACATTTTCAATGTGAGCTAAAAAGTAATGCAGAATATATGATGCCTATAAGGACCATATTTTATCTGTAAAGATACGAGTGATGGGTGTTCGGCATAATAGCCAACATACTGGTTAAGAAACCTACATCTGACATTGGAATACCTGGGTATTATACCCATCTCCAGACCTTGGGAGGTAGCCATAATGGCTCAAGTAACCGGGCTCCTGCCACCCATGAGGGAGACCTGCATAGAGTTGCTGGCTCTTGGCATCAGCCCCACCCCAGCCCTGGCCATTGTGGGCATTGGAGGAGTGGACCAGTAGGTTGGAGTGCTCTGTTCTCTCTTTTTCTGTCTTTTGTGGTGCCATAAATATATAAGTACAAAGATAGACACTTAATTTTAAAAGTCACAGTTGAAAGTAATGCATTTTTTAAAAAGTATATCATGACAACACTAATGAAAGGAAAAATGAAGTGGCTATATTAATATTAAAGTAGATTTCAGAGCAAAGAATGTTACTAGGGATAGGGTAGATCATTTTATATTGATAAAGAGTTCCAGTCATCAGAACATACAATTCCACAGGTGACTCAAATGTACAGATATGTATGGTAACCATTACTCTAATCTCTCAGCTCATTAGTTTCCACCATGCAGAGGCAAATTTTCTAAGCAGTTTCTTGTCCTGGAATCAGGAATGTTCTGGAAATATGAGAGTACTTCAAAAATTTCATGAAAAATTTGAATTAAAAGATGTTTGTTATACAAAAAACTTTGTAGTCCTTGCATTGTTTTTTTCATATGTGCATGACAGATGAACTTTTTGAAGGCTTTCCATGCACATACAGGTATATACAGGCATATACAAACCTACATATTCTTTGTCTTAAATTCAGACAGTAGCATAACTTTATGTATTCTTCTGTACCTTTTCTTTCTTACTGTGCTGGTATCTTGGTGATTATTCCATATCAATAAATGTTGAATGAACTCATTCCTTTTAACAGCTCTATGTTAATCCATTGGATCTGAATTTACCTGATCTCTTTAATTTTGACTATGTGAAGTGTATTGTGTATTTATTTTAAAGTCTCTTGGGAATAAAGATGTAATTTCAATAGTTGCTAGTACTAATTTTTCTTTTAGGAATACTCAAGTATTCATACTCATGCTATATATTATGATAAATTGCTTGACTTTAAATGTATACCAAATTAAGTATGAATTGTATTTTTTCCTACACATGAAGTCTGTGTGTCTGCATGAAATATTGACAGGTGTTACATTTTGAAACATTTTTATGACATTTTATTTGCTTTTTAAATTCTTACCTCAATATGAAATTTGGTGTGTAGTTTGTCCTTTCTCATTTAGCACAATTTGTTTTATATCCAATTTTTGTCCGTTAGTAGATAATGCAGCATTGATCTTTAGGTCACACCTATTTTGGAAACGTATACTTTGAGAACTGTTACCAATATACACTTTGGCAAAAACATTATTTGGCTAAAAGCTTGCTGCCTTTTCCTTTTTTTTTATAGCAGTAGGTCAAACAGTATAATACCAAACCAATTTTGGTTTTTATAGTTAACCTTACTCTTTGGTTTATAGATTATATTATAAAAGGAAGCAATCTACAAAGACATGTACAAGTGTATCTGGGGGCCTAAATCCCTAAATGGCCATTTATATTTTCTTTATGGGTTTTCTGTAATTTTCATTCTTAGAGCAACAAAGATAGGCTGTCCATTATCCAAATTATCAACATTGTCATATACTTTATGCATCTGTTTGGTTTGTTAATGAACATTGATCCTAATGAAATGATAACTTGAAATTTTTGCCAGCATTTCATCAGCTGTTGAATCAGTGCAGCTGGCAGAAGTATTTACATTATATTCATTAGCTGATGAAGCCACTAGGAAGATTCACTGCAACTTCACATGGTAAATTCATTCACTCATGGGCTTTTTACATCATTCAATTCCATATTCCTCTGGTCAGGTTTCATAGCTCCTTGTTTACCTCTTTGGCCTTCACGTTGTGGTATTTAAGGGGATTGTCCTTACCCTATACACTTAGGCTTGCTTGTGTCATGTCTGAGGAGCCCTCTCCCCAGCACTGTGTCATAGAGAAGTCCCCCTCCCCAGTGCCTGCAGATTCAACCAACTGTGGATTGGAAATGTTTGAATAAAACATTTTTTACCTGAACAAATATGGATTTTTTTCACATCATTTTACTTTAAATAATACAGTCTAGCAACTATTTACACAGCATTTACATTGTATATTAGCCATTATGTTATCTCAGTATGATTCAAAATATATGGGAGAGAATGTGTACAGATTGTATGCAAACATCACACAATTTTATATAAAGTGCTTGAGCATCTGATGATTTTGTTATCTGTGGGGTCCCTGAAATCATTCCCGTTGGATACCAAGGACAGCTCTGCAGGTTTTGAATGTCCTCTTTCTCTGGAATGGTTTCCTTTTGGCTGAGAACATGATTTACTGACTAATGAGTGATCCTTAAGATTACTGTAGTGAACTCACGATGGGTTACTTTGTTCCCCAGGGAAAGTGTGGAGAGCCTGATTCAGAAGCATTCCTATGCCCGCTCACCCATCCGCACCTATGGAGGAGAAGAGGATGTCCTGGGGGATGAGAACCAGGCAACCCAGAATCGAGGTGAGATGGCTTCCAGGACTGCAGAACCTACAGGGGGAGGCGACAGGGGAGCTTATGGGATGTCTAGTCCTCAGGGTCCATACTGTCCAGAAAGGATCTCAGGAGTAGACAGCCTACTGCTGGTCTTTAGATGTCTCTATTTGCCTGTGAGTGGTGAGAGACTCCACTGACTGGAGGTTTCCTGTGGTTTGTTTTCCAGTGCAAAGACTATGAGCCTCTGAGTCAGAAGTCAGGAGGTGCTTGTCTGTGATCTGTAACCAAAGAGCCATTAAACCTGGGCGCGGCCCCTTAGTCGTCTTGTTCCTCGATTCTAGAATCTAAATATTAGAGAATCTTTTCCACCTGCATCAGGAATATCTTTCTAGGATCAAAGTCCAGAGTGGAAACTGCTTTTAAAGAAAGATTGCCCTAGTGAAGGGCATCTTGCAGAGTCAGAGGCCCCAGA
Source organism: Oryctolagus cuniculus (assembly GCF_051225735.1). Classification (NCBI taxonomy): domain Eukaryota; kingdom Metazoa; phylum Chordata; class Mammalia; order Lagomorpha; family Leporidae; genus Oryctolagus; species Oryctolagus cuniculus. The sequence goes on along the minus strand of NC_142882.1, from coordinate 62,358,015 downwards.
GCAGAGTGGAAGGTGAACAAAGTTTCTTTGTTGCAAAGGCTCAGGGAGTAGGCCAGTGCAGAGAAACAAGGCCAGAGGTGCCCCCTCCTGGGAACAGGGATGTTCCTATGGGGAGAGAACCCTCTGCTCTGTTTCCTGTCTATAACATAGAAGCCATAATCAGTGAAAGCAGAAGACACCTCTTACAAATCAGTCCAAGTGTGACGCTGGTGATTATGCACTGGAGAAATCAGTGCCAATTCTCCTCTAAACTTCTAGATGCTGTGATGCAGGGAGATACACTTTTGTGGGTTCTTGGCTTTGGAAACGGGGTAGCTCTGTTGAGACCTACCCATCCAGCCTTCCTTATGGAGAGGCCACAGAAGTTAGGACAAATGCACACTATTTGCAGCTTTTTTTAAATGGGAGTTGTTACCTGCTGGTATGGTCCTGGTGTTTGGGAATTTATCAGCCATCTAATGAGTTAGGTCTCTTTATATTTAGTACATTTTCTCTTCCATGCAGGGAATAAGTAAAATCTTATCTAGAAAGGTAGATTTGCCTCGTGGCAATTCTCAGCTGTGTTTAGTCTTAAAACTGCAGTATTATGTATTTTTAAAAATAAATTGATCTTACAGATAATTCTTGATCTGCATATTGAAATAGTGCTTTCAGTCTAACCAGTGTTTTGCCTTTCAGGGTCAGCATTCACAACATCTGATAATTTGTCTCTCAGTTCCTGGGTATCATCTTCTTCCAGTTTTCCTGGATTTCAGCACCCACAGTCCCTGACTGCTCTTGGTACCAGTACAGCGTCCATAGCGACTCCCATTCCTCACCCCATCCAAGGTTCTCTGCCACCATATAGCCGCCTAGGGATGCCTCTGACACCCTCGGCCATTGCCACTTCCATGCAAGGGAGTGGCCCCACTTTCCCTTCATTCCACATGCCACGATACCATCACTACTTTCAGCAAGGGCCCTACGCTGCCATCCAAGGACTGCGCCATTCCTCTGCTGTGATGACGCCCTTTGTATGACTCTTCTAAAAAAATGGGAGACTCCAGATCCAGAATGTACAAATGGGTATGGAATTCTAGGGCAGGGTTGGGTGGGCAGGAGGCGGGGCATTGGAGCAGGGGCTCTCCAGGAGACCTGGGACCTATTAAAGAGGAGAGCTGGACTCAACCCTTACTGCTAAGGGCATGTACCATGGACCGGGGTTCATCTATAGTTGCGGGACAGTTGCTGGGTTCAGGAGAAAATCATGTAAAATTTCTTACCAGCCTGAGTCCTGCAACTAACAGGATATCAGTCTATCCAGGAATTTTCATAACATAAGGCAGATGACTCTTAAGGTGCATCATTCTTAGTGGTGGGCAATGCTGTGTCAATGCAGTAATGTATAAAACCAATGTGTATAGGTGTTCTTTCTGCTTTCCACAGGCTAAAAGAATCTTCAAAGAGGCAATACTACGTAGCATTCTGACCATAATGCCTAACTTAAGTCAATTTCTCTCTGTAGAAACCGGGAGCCAATAGAGAAATATCTATAGTGCTGTAGGTTAAGCATGTTTAGTTTTCCTCTGTGTTAGTTTGCTGGAGGAAGGAGCTGAGATATTGCTAATGCATCCTGTTGTGTGGATGAATATATGGTGATGCCTTCACCCAGTTCTTTTTGCAATATTGAAGGGCCAGTACCTGACAAGATCAGTTTCCAGTCTTGTATTCTTCCTTCTGATTCTCATTCGTGCAGTGACTTGTCATTTATGTAAGAAAATGGTCCATATACGATTTTGGAGCCATTGTTACATTGTAAAACTAAGATTTGCTTTTTCTAGGCTGCATTCTAAGTAGAGACTTTTTTTTTTAACTGACAGATACTCCAAAGCTGTGTGAGATGATCCTTGAGGCTTTCTTTCACCTACAGCTGCAATAAGATGGTTGTCCTGTTTGGGAAGCAATTTTTCTGCTGTGGGTGTCAAAGGCCCTTTTGTTTTCATGTCAGCTTTGGGAGACCTCATGGGTGTTAAAATGCCTTGGGTGAAATTCTCCTTTTCAGTAAATCTGCTTTGTTGCTGCTGCCACTGATTGACAGGGATTTGAGAATGACCATTCAAAATGTCCACATAGCCAAGATGGGCTCAGGACAATTGATGTGCCCATGTATCTGACTGGTCACTGGTCCTTTTTCTTACCATGTTATACTTACTGCTCCTGTGTCACTTTTCTAAGTCTATAATACGAAAAAATTGCATTTTATCTCGATGACTCCCAAACCAAAACATTGGCAGTTCTTGTAAGTCCATCTCATGCCTCCATCTACTTTATTTTCAACTCTGTCTTCTAAAGCCTTTCTTTAATGTACATAATAGTAATTAATTATATTTGTTTTGTATAACCTGCATGTTGTTTTGAGCAATATATGTCTATGCATTTATAGTCAGGCTAACACATTTAGCATTTTGCAACAGTTCATTTTCCCAGTAACAGAAATGTAATGGAGTGAGTAGTCTTTCAACTTTAGATATAGTGCATTCTAGCTACAGGGATGTGACCCTGTCTTCTTAGCAAATTTCCCCAAAACCCTATTTTAATTTAATCCAATTTTGGTATGTAATTTTCATTCTACTCTGTTCTTAGTGCAAAAATATTGAATCTGTTAAAAGAGATGGGAAGTATTGCTACTGACAGTAGAAGTGTATTTGAGGGTAAATGCAATATACTTATCACATCAGACTCCTCTGGGATTCTATTTGGTTGTTTTAATGTTAGCCTTTCCCATCTCAAATGGCTTTCTTGGGCATTTCCAGCCTAGGAAGCAGGGCCTCCATGGCACAGCCTGTCTATATGATGCCACTAGGTTTTGTACTCACCATTCTTTGCTGATTCCCAAGGTTTACTTACAAAAAAGCACGTGCTATTATAAGGCATCTCGAAGTCCTGTGACTGACATTGTAGCTTAATTTCTAACTTCTTGCATGTTATTCTGTACTATCCACAGGTTCTTTGCTTTCAAACAAAGTAAGGATTGGCATTTCTTTAAAAAAAAAACCAGTTATGATTAATATTTAAGATAAATATCCATAGATATTTATAGAATAGTTGGCCAGTGCTCCTTTGAATGCTGAGTACTGCTGCTTAAAGCAGGAATAACAAAAGATGTTATTTTACACAATGCTACTCAATACTTTGATAAATTACTGGTCTACTAAAGTGAATCTCTAAATCTTCTTTTCAGAGAATGAAAGAATTATTTTAATACTATTTTGACATTTCAACTAATCTTTGTATCTCAAAGTACGTTTTTATATTGGGGCTAAATATGGTCTTACACTGGTATTTCCTGACTGCATTCAACTAAAAGTAAGTAGAGTGCTTACAGAAAAGCAACAAATAAGAGATAAAAGCATGCCCTTGGAAGGTCACACCTGAAATTCTAAATTGGATATATTTTCAAAGTGTTAGTATTATTTATGGCACAGCGCAGAATACTAACCACTATACGATCATGGCATGTTAGTATTATTTAAACCAGAGCAAAGAAGCATAAATGAAATGGAGCTTAACCTAATCGGAGTCACAAGCCATAGGAGCTAAGGGGTAGGAAGTTAACCAGCTCAGGCCTCTCTGAGCTATTCTGGCTGATGATTCTTATTAACCCACTAGGAATTTAATATTTAAAATTCTAAAGTATATTCTACCAAAAGTAACTACAATTAAAGTATTTAATGAGAAAACCAATTGAGTAGTAGAGACCATAAGTTATATCTGGAATAAATTCAGAGTTTTCTACGTAAGTATACTCATTATAGTAGCAAAAAACATGGCTAATGTGCAGTGCTGCTAAGTTCTGCCAGACTTGCTGTATCTCATCTTAAGGAAGTAATTTGTAACTTGGTAGGTTCTGTGTTTGTAATTTGTTTTTAAAACATTTATCAGTAATTCTGAGCAAATTCAATAATCTTTTTTTACTTATTAAGCAAATCTTCCCTCTTCTGTCTACTGTTAGCAGGACATAGATAAACACATCCAGTTTGTGTCTAACATACCACAAATTATCAAGTAACAAGGTCTAGATTAATGAGCTTAAATTGCATTCCTCTTCCTTTTGAGTTTGTAAAAATAATATCTTGTCTGGAAGGCCTACTGCCATTTCTAGCAGGTGTGCACAGAATAGAGATGTTAAGAAGCTTCCAGACAATTGTTCCTGACCTGCCTCTGTGTAGGGTTATTCTATAGTAGTAGTTACATTGACTTCTGGAGCATTCCAGGGTCTACTCTCATCCACCCTTATTCATATTTCTGTTGTTTTGCTTCTCTGGTTATGAAAACACCACCCCCACTCCCGCTGCCTCCCGCCCAAAAATAAAACAGAAAAAGAAAGAGGAAGCCCCTGAAAAACCCAAGAGATACCAGAAGGAAAGCATACTTGTCGCCTACGTGGATTTCAGGATGTGTAACCCATTTCTGTACTTCACATGACCCTTTCAGACTCTCCTCCTGTAAGAATGTGTAAGCGAATTATATTGAGAAAAATCACCTTCAAATAAAGTAGATGGAATGACTTGACATCCCATTAACTATGCAGTCAAGTTTCGTTATGACTCAGAAACTAACAATTTTTAAAAATTCAATTATATAATGTGCAAAGTAACATATTGTAGGTAAAAGCAACATTTTATCAAAACCTTCCATTAACTGTGCAAAGAAAACTGTTTTCCTTATTAAACATTTAGGGAATTTATAATTATTACAAACAAAACAATACTGTCACCTAATTTCTTTTTAAGATTTATTTGAAAGGTAGAATGATAGGGAGAGAGGGTGAGACAGAGAAAGATATTCCATCTGTTGGTTCATCCCCCAAATGGCACCATAGCCAGGGTTGGGCCAAGCTAAAGTCAGGAGCCAGGAACTTCATCCTGATTTCCCTCATGGGTAGCAGAAGCCCAAGTACTTGGACCATCTTCCACTGCCTTCCCAGAGAGCTAGATCAGAAGCAGAGCAGCCAGGACTTGAACCAACACTCTGATATGGGATGACTGTGTCACAAGCTGTGGCATAACCTGCTGTGCCACAAATGCCAGCTCCCGTCACCTAAATTTAGACAAAGCACTGCGGACAAGAAGATAAGATTTTCAGCTTGCTCCTTTAAATAGTCTGGGAGGAAGATAGGTTTTATAACACGTTTTTATATTATTTTAGAATGTAATTTTTTCAAGTAAGCAACAGGAAGGCTGTAAACTCTTAAAACATTACAAAACCATAAAACTCTTTCTGTATTACTTACTATTCTATGCCAATTATAAAATATTCCAAAATGATTATCTTTCTTCAGCATGCTTGAATATGCAAAGATTCACGGATAAAAATTGCCCAGGCAAATAATCCTTGAGTACCTTCTAGATTTCTTTCTCTGTTCTCTCTCAAGTAATTTTAACCCCTCCTGTTTTTTTTTTTTAATTTTTTTTTTAATTTTTGACAGCAGAGTGGACAGTGAGAGAGACAGAGAGAAAGGTCTTCCTTTGCCGTTGGTTTACCCTCCAATGGCCGCCGCGGCCAGCGCTGACACATCGCGCTGATCCGAAGGCAGGAGCCAGGTGCTTCTCCTGGTCTCCCATGTGGGTGCAGTGCCCAAGGACTTGGGCCATCCTCCACTGCACTCCCGGGCCATAGCAGAGGGCTGGCCTGGAAGAGGGGCAACCGGGACAGAATCCGGCGCCCCGACCGGGACTAGAACCCACTGTGCCAGCACCGCAAGGCCGAGAATTAGCCTATTGAGCCGCGGCGCCTGCCAGCCCCTCCTGTTTTTAAACCAAGTATCTTTATAATAAGAAATAAAAACATTTTTGTGAAATACACCTACATACAGACAAAAAATACAGTTTGTTGTATTTTACTTTTGGTACATTAAAATAACGTATTTACGGTTTTGCTTTTTAAGTTTTCAGAGATCTAAAAGAATTTATTTCCTAAAGGCTAAACTTGGATGTAGCCTGCGTAGTAGACTCTCTCACAGTTCTGTTGTTTGCTGTGTTCCTTTGCTTAATGGATTGCGTGAGAACAGTCACTGTAAGGAAGTGTGTGTGCTAGGGTGGGGGAAGGGCATGGGAAATGTTTTATGAAGAAAGAAGTTATAAGCCTAATACTATGAAGTAACATCTAATGAAGTTCTTTTTAAGTGCAATATATTTATTTCTGCTAGAAATGTATTATCAACCTTATGTAATATTTGAAGCATTACATGTTATTTGTAAACAGCTTAAAATTATATATTACCCCAAATTGTACAGAAGTACAAATGTGTGGATATTATTTCTCTCATTAAAAATGGTGTGGTTTTTGATATATATGCACACATTACACCTTTAATGTTGTTATGTACTGTGTTTTGTGACTTTCTGTACCTCTACTGTCTGTAACGTGAACAGAAGAGGAGGGTCAGATAATGGGGAGTGGTCTGGAGGTCACAGCTAGCTACTCCCAGTCTTGACAAGGCCAGTGGGTGGCAATGCAATTTTGTAGTTTTGTCTTTAGTTGCATTTGAAAGCCTTTGGAGAAGACACTGCTCTCAAGTTTCCACCATTTCTCATGTTCCTACACCCAACTGCTTTCACTCACTATGCTGCCTGACAAGCCTTCAGAATCGAGTGATTTTGTGCCTCTCTGTGCCGGATGGTCCTAATGACTCTTTAATGTTTAAAAACTCCTGCCTCCTATTCTAGCCATGAACACTTGTATGTGCTGTAATATTATTACAGAAAGCAGGCTGACACAAAATAAGGTTAGCCACATCCGAAGTCTCAATCCTCCTTCCACAACAGCCTTTTAAAATATTTGACATCATCATTCCTTCTGCTTTCAAAATACCTGCTGTATTGTCCTTAATTTTTTTGTGCATGCTAAACACTGTTTTAAAAATCTTTTATTTGGAAAACTCCAAGCTCACAGAGAGGTTGTAGTATACCCTTTCCCCAGGCTTACCAATGGTCCTATTTGCTTTATCATTTGCATTCACACTGAGATGTGTAATATATACAAATTGTTACATCATTGAGAGTAAGTTACACACAACATGCGTCAGTAGCTCTAAATCTTCAAAGTGTATTTTCTAAAAATATGCATATTCCATTAAATAACTACCCTAGAATTAGCAACTTCAAGAAGTTTAACAATGATACCTTATGAGTTAGATTATCCACCATCTGTATTCCAATTTTGGTAAATGATTCAGTAATCTCTTCTGGGGCATAATTTTTCCTTCAGTACAGATCCATTTTGAAGTCATATATTTATTTTTATGTTTCTTTGGTCTTCTTTAGCCTGGTATAGTTCCTCAACCTGTCTTGATATTTCATGACAAAAAGATTGTTATTTTTTCATTGGCTTATAATTTATTACTATTCATTATTGTGGTGTTCATATTGTTCCAGATTTGGTCATTGAGAGCCTCTTCAAACTGGCTCCTTTGTCCTTTTGTCATGCTATAATACTTCATCTGGATGTCCCATGTGGGTGGCAGGTAGTACCATATATATATATATATATATATATATACACACACACACACATACACACACACACATATATATATAGACACACACATATACACACACATTCCATATATATAAGTACCGTATATATCAAAGTACCATATATATATATATATATATATATACATATACACCATATATAAGTACCATATATAACCAAGCACCATTATATATATATATGGTACTTCTTCAATTTCTGGCATAACAAGATATTCTAAGCTCATCTTGTATCTTCCTTGCCACAGCCCTGGAATCAACCATTTCTCCGAAGAGCCTTGGCTATTTTTTTTATTGGAAGGGCATTAGAGACCAAGATTTGGCTGCCAGTTGTATTAATGGGGGTATATTTCTTTCCTTGGCCTTTCAGGAATCAGAGTTAGAATACATGTATGTATCCATATGACTCCCTGTATATGGGCAAATATGTGTGAGGATAAAATGCATTAGAAATCATGAGTTCCTGCTGGGATTTTTGATCCCCTCACATTCCTGTAGGGTTCTTTTTTTCCTTGTGTTGCCCTACACCATAGCTGTGTCTACTTTTTTCCTCTACTGTGTGTAACTTGGCTGACAACAACTGCTTATTTATTTGCTAAATTCTATTGTACCTTTAGACTAATTTCCTATTGCTTTATTCATACAGTGTCAATAAACCTAAAAAGAGGTCAGGATTTATTTTTTGTTTTCCCCTGCTACTCAATTGAGAATATATTCAAATGACATGTTCAGCAGTTATTTAGATTAGTTCTCTTTTTATTTTATTTTTTTACCTTCCTGGTAGAATATTATTCATTTGCCATAAAACTGGGCTTATTTGTTCAGTTTGCTTGCAATTTTAATGGAGTTTTCCCCATTCTTAATGATTATTTTAAAAATATACAGAAAATTAGTGTGCTTCCTACAGAAAACTCATAGAACTAATAAGAGAAGCCAGCAAGTTATCTATAGCTGTGAACAAACTGATCCTTTAGTTCATATGGAAAAGCAGAAGACCCAGAATAGCCAATACAGTATTGAATAAGAACAATACAGAGGATTGATGGTACCCAACTTCAAAGCTCACTAACGGGGGAGAGGATTTGCCAGAGCAGTTAAGCCACTGCTTGGGAAGCCCCCATCCCATATGAGAGTGCTTGGATTCATATCCTGAGACTGTGCCTGATTCTAGCGTCCTGCTAATGTGCATCGACATGGGTAGCAGGTAATGGCCCTAATATGCTGCCACCCACATTGGAGACGCGGATGGAATTCCTGGCTCTTGGCCTCATCTTGGGCCACCCCTGGCTGTTTTGGGCATTGGGGAGTAAACCAGCAAATAGATCTCTCTTTATTTCTATGTCTTATAAAATAAAATAAATAGAAATCAGATTTACTACAAAGCTACAGTAATGAAGATAGTATGATATTGGCAAGAAAACAGATGGGTCAGTGGAACAGAATAGAGCCAAGAAGCAGATTCACCTGAATATAACCAACAGATCCTTGATAAGGAACAAAGGCAATGCAGTGGGAAAGTAGCTGTCTTTTCAGCAGATGGCTCTGGAAGAACTGAACACCAAGGCAAAACTGTGAGTGTAGACAGAGACCTGACGTCTTTTGCAGAAATTAACTCAAAATGTTTCATAGATCTAAATGTAAAATGCAAAACTATAAAACTTCTAGAAGGTAACAGAAGAGAGAATCTAGGCAACTTTGTTAATTTTGTCTTTGTTTAGATACAACACCAAAAGCACAATCCACTAACAGAAAAAAGTTAATATTATGGGCTATATTAAAATTAAAACATCTGTTCTGTGAAAGACACTGTTAGGAGAATGCAAAGACTAACAGACTTGCAGAAAATATTTGCAAAACACTTGTATGATAAAGGACTTTTGTTCAAAATTTATAAAGATCTCTTAAAACTCAACAACAGGGGGGCCAGCATCATGGCCTTGAGGGTAAAGCTGCTGCTTGCAGTGTTGCCATCCTATATGGGTGCTGGTTCAAGTCATGGATGCTCCACTTCTGCTCCAGATCCCTGATAATGAGTCTGGGAAAGCAGTGGAGGATGTCCCAAGTGCTTGGACCCGGATATCCATGTGGGAGACCCAGAACAAGATCTTGGCCCCTGGCTTCAGACCAGTCCAACTCTGGCCATTGAGGCCTTTTGGGGAGTGAACCAGCAGATGGAAGATCTCTCTCTCCCTCTCTCTCTTTCTCTGTAACTCTGCCTTTCAAATAAAGTAAATCTTCAAAAAAGAAAACAAAAACTCAACAATAGAACAAAGCAATTATAATATGCACAAAAGACTGTCCTGAACAGATACCTCACCAAGAAGTATATATGGATGACAAATAAGTATATGGAAAGATGCTCAGCAGCACATGTGATTAGGGAATTGCCAGTTAAAAGAACATGACATGCCACCACACACCTGTTAAAGTGGCCAAAATCTAAAGCCCTGGCAAGGCCAGTGCTGTGAGGATGAAGAGCCATAGGAACTCTAATCCACTGCCAGTGGGAATGCAATATAGTACGCCATTTTAAAAGATGGTTTACCAGTAGCATAGTTCTACATAATCTAGCAGTTGTGCTCTTAGGTCTTCTGTGTCCACACAAAAACCTGCATATGAGTGTTTATAACAACTGTATTCATAATTGTCAAAACTTGAAAGGAACCCAGATGTGTTTACTAGGTGAATGGCTGAACAGACCATGGCACATCTGTCAGCTGGAATTTTATTCAGTGATGATGAAAAGAATGTGATATCAAGCCATGAAAAGTCATGGAATAACTGTGAGTGCACATGGCTAATTGAGAAACCAGTCCAAAAATCCTGCCTACTGTGTGATTCTAACTATATGACATTCTGGAAAGTGCGAAATTAGAGACATAAAAAACATGAGTACTTTCCAGGGTTTGAGAGGGAGAGGGAAGAATGGCTAGATGGCACACAAGGAATTTTTGGAGCAGCAAAACAATTCCATAATGGTGCTATAACTTTGCGTACATGAAATTATACATCTGTCACAACCCATAGAACTGGACAACTCAAAGAGTAAACAGTATGTAAACTATGGATTAATAATAATGCCTCAATATTGGTTCAGGTATTGTAACACATGTGTTCCAGTAATTCTAGATGTTTACAATAGGGCAAACTGTGTACAAGGTGAGGGAGAGTTTTGTGCGAACCTTGCACTGTATGCTTTTTCTGCAAACCTAAAAGTACTTTGAAAATAAAGTCTCTAAGTATAAACAAGGAGATATCATTTCACATCCACCAGGATGACTATAATAATGATGGACAAGGACAGTAAGTGTTGCCAAGGAGGTAGAGACACTGGAACTCTTGTACACTGGTGGTGAGAATATAAAATACTACAACCACTTTGGAAAACAGACTGGCAGTTCATCAAAAGGATAAACACAGAGTTGCCTTATGAATTGGCAGTTCCACTCCTAGGTGCATACCTAGGAGAAATGAAAATATATGCTGACAGAAAAACTTGTTCATAAATGTTCATAATAACATTGTTCAAAATACACAAGTGGGAAAAATCCAAATATTCATTAACTGGTGGAGGGATAAATATATGACATAGCCATACAATGGAATATTAATAAGCTATAAAAGTGTGAAATGTTGATAATGTTGCAATCTGGGTGAATTTGGAAAACATGCTAGGAGAAAGAAGCATCACAAAGGACTACACATGTATGATGCCATTTATGTGAAACAGCCAGCACAGGAATATCCACAGAGACCAGGGCATGCCAGGGGCTGGAAGGAGGGAGCAACAGAAAGGATTGCCAATAGATATGGTGTTTCTCTACAGTACAAATGTAGAATAATGTTGATAATTGCAAAACATTGTGAATAGACCAAAATAACAATTATTACACATGATTTTACGTTGTTTTTATTAATTTTTATAAGATTTTTTTTGAAAGGCAGAGTTAGAGAGACAGAGACAGAGATAGAGATAGAGATAGAGATAGAGATAGAGATAGAGATAGAGATAAGAGAGAGGTCTTCCACCTGCTGGTTCACTCCCCAAATGGCTGCAATGGCCAGAGCTGGGCTGATCAGAAGCCAGCAGCCAGGAGCCAGGAGCTACCTCTGGGTTTCCCCATATGTGTATAGGGGCCCAAGCACTTGGGCTATCTTCCAATGTTTTCCCAGGCACATTAGCTGAGAGCTGGACTGGAAGCGGAGCAGCTGGGACTCAAATTGGAACCTTTATGGGATGCTGGTGCTGCAGGTGGGAGTTTTACCAGCTACACTCCATAGTACCTCTTATTCTTATATATTGGAGAAGCAGAGAGCACTTCCATCTGCTTCAGCTGGGGTGCCAACGCTGGAGCCAAGAACTCAATCCAGGTTTTCCATGTGATTATCAGGGGCCCCATCATTTGAACCCATTTTTGCTGCCTCCCAGGGGTTAAAAGGAAGCTAGAGTCAGGAGTTGGGATTCATACCCAGGTACTCTAATGCAGGTCATGGGTGTCCTAACTGGCTTCTAAACACTAGGCCAAACACCCAACCCCTAAAACTTCAAACACTTTAAAACAGCACATTTTAGGGCCTGTGTGTGGTGTCACATATCCAAGCACTGGTCTGAGTGTCAGCTGCTCCGCTTCTGACCCAGCTCCCTGCTAATGTACCCAGGAAAGCAATATGGAAGACAGCTCCGAGTACTTGGGCCCCTGCTACCCACAGGGGAGACCCAGATGGAGTTCCTGGCATTCCTGGCTACTGGCTTCTGCCCAGCCCAGCTTTGACTGTTGTGGCCATAGTGAGCCAGAATATGGAAGCTGTGTCTCTCCCTCTCTCTGTCAATCTGCATTTTCTCCCTCCCTCCCTCCCTCCCTCCCTCCCTCCCTTCCCTCCCTCCCTCTCTTCCTTCCTCCCTCCCTCCCTCCCTCCCTCCCTTCCTTCCTTTCCTTTCCTTTCCTTTCCTTTCCTTTCCTTTCCTTTCCTTTCCTTTCCTTTCCTTTCCTTTCCTTTTTTAAATATTTATTTATTTGAAAGTTAAAGGTACACAGAGAGAGGAGAGGCAGAGAGAGAGAGAGGTCTTCCATCTGTTGGTTCACTCCCCAGTCGTCCACAGTGGCCGGAGCTGTGCCAATCCGAAGCCAGGAGCCAAGAGCTTCTTCCTGGTCTCCCACATGGGCACAGGGGCCCAAGGACCTGGGCCATCCTCTACCACTTTCCCAGGCTACAGTAGAGAGCGGGACTGGAAGTGGAGCAGCCGGGACTCAAACCGGAGCCCATATGGGATGCCAGGACCACAAGCAGTGGCTTTAACTGCTACACCACAGCGCCAGCTCCCTGCATTTCAAATAAATAAGATAAAGCTCAAGAAAATATCAGTACATTTTATGCTATGTGATTTACATTTCACTAAAGCTGTTATTTGAAACATGACAAACAAAAGACCCAAATTTTATCCAGCAAAATTTTATTTCCATTATTTAGGGCCCGACTTATCAACTTTGAAGATTTCCAGCAGGGCAGCTCTCATGTGTTTTTAAGGAGTAAAGAGTGGCTGTCTAGAGTCCTTTCCGTGCTTTATTTATTTCATCTGTAAAAAGTAGATAATGCTGCTTATTTCATAATATTGAATGGGTTTTAGGGCCTCACTGTACTTGAAATTTAGGCTGTTACTGGATACAAGTGATTAGGAAATAGGAAAAGTCCACTAAGAGATGGAATAGCAAGTAGAGATAGGAACCAGGGCCAGTGGAGACCAGGCTGGAGCTGTACTGAATAGAGAGAGAGAGAGAGAGAGAGAGAGAGAGGGAGAGAGAGGAGCTCATCTTGTCTGGGCTGGTAGTGGGAAATGAGGAGGACAGGATGGAGGGCAGACTATGGGGCAGATGGCAGAGGAAGACCTCAGGGTTCAGTTAGCAGAGCTGGAGGCCAGAAAAGAGGGTAGGGAAGCACTGGTCATAAAAGAGCTTAGTTCAGGGCTCTACCTGACTCAACAGGTTCATCCTTCCTGCTGCCTACATACATGGACAAACACCAACAAGAATCCAATCAGTTTAAAAGACCTTAACAAGGCCATGTAGTCCAAGTGTTAATTTCATAGTTAAAAATATGAGATTGTCCAGAGCATACTGGTGGTGCTTCTGGGCCACGATGTCATAAACAAAATTAAATCTTAAATCAATCTAAAATACTATGTCAAACATGGCCTACAGATTCGTCACATATCATTGCTTTTTGTGCTATGTTTTGCATTTATTTTACCCATAAATATCCTAAAATCCATTCCTGAATATATTAGAAGATTTTAGTTATTAATACTGAAGATAGAATTCTTATATTAGTTATTTTGGTGGTAAATAAAAGATTGTACATGGGAAGGTTGAGTTAAGATGACAGAGAGGAGAGGGAGCCTGCTGCTCTAGCCTTGGAGAAGATAGTTTTAAAAAAGTGGAAACAGTGCAGTCTCAGGGAAGAGTTAGGGAGAAAACAGCAGAGGAATCTATGCAGACTGGAGGGACACAGTGGACCTACAGGGAGGGTAAGGACATGTACAACTCAGGACCCCAACAGCTGAGAGCCTCCTCTCCAGTGATGGAGTGAGGTGAGACCACACTGCAGCAGCCCAAGCCACTGGCAAAACAGCTGCAGGAAGAGCCTAGAGGGAATCCAGCTTGGAGCCCCATGGGTGGTAGTGTACCTGCCAAACTAGAGGAGAAAAAGCAAACGGTGGGCCTGTTTTCTCTGTCCCTGATCACCCTGCAACTGCATCCTGTAATAAGCTGATAGAAGGCATGCATCATTTTGGACATATGTAACATCTGCACCAGCTTGTGTCAGCACTCAGCAACCAGCCAAGGTGGAGGCTCCTGAGTCTGGTGGGGAGAACAGACAGGAATCTGGGTGCTTGTGACTGTGGGAGGCTTGTGTGCCAGGACTTTGAAAACACTGAGGCTTCGTGGGAGGACTCAGGGTGTGGCTGGGACTTTGGGCAGTCACCGTGGGAGGCTCCACATGATTAGGGCTCCCTGGTTACCTGGTGAGGGACATTTCTGGGGAATCTGAGCTTACACTGAGGACTGTACAGATTATTTGTGTGGTCCTGGTGGTAGAGCGGACCAATAATATACCCAATGGGGCTAGCATCCAGGCACTGATCTCCTTTGAGGAAAGGAGCTCAGCTGAGTCTATACCAACAGACAAGAACAAATCTCCTCTCTGTTAACAAAAAAAAAGAAGAGATTTACCACACCAAACCTGGGTGTGTCATCTCAGACACACCCTACACCTTGGAGCACTCAAAAGATCTCCTTGGCCACACCCACCACAGGTCTCTAGGTATTCTCTGAAAGCAGACACTCCACTAAACCACAGACATAGTCCAAAGATAAAAGCCACTACAGGGGGAAAAAAAAAATGAGTATCTCCACAAATGCCAAATAAAAATTGCACTGATTTAAGAAACAAGAATAAGGAAGAGAATATCACGCCCCCAAAAGAACATAACATTTCAATACTATATTGTGAAGATGATGAGATTGAAGAAATGCCAGAAATAGAACTCAAACATTGATCATAGGATTGCTTAGAAGTAATCAGAAACAAATGCATGAACTAATGAAATCTGTATATGACATGAAAAAAAATTTCTCCCACAAAATTGAGATCTTAAAGAGAAATCAAAATGAAATCTTAGAAATGAAAAATTCAATAGAACAAATAAAAAAATGTAGTGGAAAGCCTTAACAACAGAATTGGTGAAGCAGAAGAAAGAATATCCGGCTTAGAAGACAAAGCCCAGGAAGTTATACAGTCAGACCAAGCAAAGAAGAAGAAATTGGAAAACTAAAAAACACTGTTGGTAATCTACAGGATACTTTCAAAGATCCAACATATTGGTTCTAGGAGTTCCTGAAGATGTGGAAAGAGAGAAAGATTAGAAGTCCTTGTTAGTGCAATAATAAGAGAAAATTCCCCTAATTTGGAGAAAGAGACATCCAAGTACAGGAAGTACATAGAATTCCTAATAGACATGACCAGAAAAGATCTTTATCATGACTCTTTGTAATCAAACTCTTCACAGTAAAGCATAAAGAAGAGATTCTAAAACATGCACGAGAGAAATGCCAGATTACTTTCAGAGGATCTCCAATTAGACTCACAGCAGACTTCTCATCAGAAACCCTATAGGCTAGAAGAGAATGGCGAGATATATTCCAAGTCTTAAGAGAAAAGAACTTTCAACCCAAAATACTATACCCTGCAAAGCTCTCATTTGTGAATGTAGGTGGAACAAAGACCTTCCATGACAAACAGAAATTGAAGGAATATGTCACTACTTGTCCAGCCCTGCAAAAGATGCTTAAGGATGTGCTGCAACAGAAAAACAGAAACATGGTCATCACTACAAAAGAAGGTAAAGGAATGAAATCTCCCAGTAAAAGTACAAAAAAAAAAAAAAAGCCAAAGTAAAAATGGCAGGGCAAAATCGTTATTTATCAATAGTCACCTTGAATGTAAATAGCTTCAACTCTCCAGTTAAAAGACACAGATGGGCTGAATGGATTGAGAAACAAAACCCATCTATTTGCTGCCTACTAGAAACACATCTCACAAGAAAGATGCACACAATCTGAAAGTGAAAGAATGGAAAAAGATATTCCATGCCAAAAAAAAAAAAAAAAAAGGAGCTGGAGTAGCCATCCTAATATCAGATAAAATATACTTTAACACAAAAACTCAGTGGAGGATGGCCCAAGTACTTGGGCCCAGCACCCGCATGGGAGACCAGGAGAAGCACCTGGCTCCTGCCATCAGTCAGCACAGTGCGCCGGCCAAAGCACGCTGGCCGCGGCAGCCATTGGAGGGTGAACCAATGGCAAAGGAAGACCTTTCTCTCTGTCTCTCTCTCTCACTGTCCACTCCGCTGTCGAAAAAAAAAAAAAAAAAAGAGAGAGAGAGAGAGAGACAAAGCGCCGCAGCTCACTAGGATAATCTTCTGCCTGCGGCACCAGTACCCCAGGTTCTAGTCCAGGTTGGGGTGCCGGTTCTGTCCCGGTTGCTCCTCTTCTAGTCCAGCTCTCTGCTTTGGCTTAGGAAGGCAGTGGAGGATGGCCCAAGTGCTTGGACCCTGCACCCACATGGGAGACCAGGAGGAAGCACCTGGCTCCTGGCTTTGGATCGGTGCAGCACGCTGGCCGTAGTGGCCATTTTGGGGGGTGGTGAACCAATGGAAGGAAGACCTTTCTCTCTCTTTCTGTCTCTCTCTGTCTCTCTCTCACTGTCTAACTCTGCCTGTCAAAAAGAGAGAGAGAGAGAGCAAGAGTGAGCACTATGAATTGAGTAAGGGATGAATTCAACAGGAAGATGTAACTATTATAAATGTATATGCACCTAATTACAGGGCACCTGGCTATTTAAAAGAAATGTTAATGGATCTAAAGGGAGACATAGAATCCAATACAATAGTAATGAGGGACTTCAATACCCCAATTTCAGCTATGGACAGATCAACAAGACAGAAAATCAGCAAGGAAACAGCAGATTTAATTGAAACTATAAGCCATACGGACCTAAAAGATATGATCTGTTTCACAATTCACATTCACAATGGAATGAAGCTGGAAATCAGTGACTGAGGAATCTCTAGGATATATGCAAACACACAGAGACTGAATAACATGCTCCTGAATGAATAGTGGGTCACAGAAGAAATCAAAAGAGAAATAAAAAAATTTCTGGAAACAAATAAAGATGACAATACAACATATCAAAACTATGTGATACAGCAAAAGCAGTGTTAAGAGGAAAGTTTATAGCAATTGATGCCTACATCAAGAAATTGGAAAGGTACCAAATAAATGAGCTATCAATGCATCTCAAGGATCTAGAAAAACAACAGCAAACCAAACCAAAAACTAATAGGAGTAAAGAAATAATTAAAATTAAAGAAGAAATCAACAAAATTGAACCAAAAACCAATCCAAAAAATCAGCAAATGAAGAGCTGGTTTTTTGAAAAAATAAACAAAATTTACCAACTAACCAAAAAAAAAAAAAAAAAAAAAAAAAAAGGAGAGAGAAGACCCAATCAATAAAATTAGAGATGAAAAAGGAAATGTAACAACAGACATCACAGAAATAAAATTAATACAAAGAGCTGTATGCCAACAAGCTGGGAAATCTAGCAGAAATGGATAGATTCCTGAACACATACAACCTACCTAAATTGAGCCATGAAGACATAGAAAACCTAAACAGACCCATTACCAAGACAGAAATTGAATCAGTAATAAAGACCCTCCCAAAATTCTTTCCAGGAAGCCAGCATCACCTTAATTCCTAAACCTGAAAAAGATGCATCAGAGAAAGAGAACTACAGACCAATTTCCCTGATGAATATAGACACGAAAATCCTTATCAAAATTCTAGCCAATCAAATCAAACAGCACAACAGAAAGATCATTCACCTGGACCAAGTGGGATTTATCCCTGGTATGCTGGGATGGTTCAACATTTGCAAAATAATCAATGTGATACATCACATTAACAAACTGGTGAACAAAAATCATATGATTATCTCAATGGATGCAGAGAAAGCATTTGATAAAATACAGCACGCTTTCATAATGAAAACTCTAAGCGAGCTGGGTATAGAAAAAACATTCCTCAACACAATCAAGGCAATTTATGACAAACCCATGGCCAGCATTCCATTGAATGAGGAAAAGTTGGAAGCATTCCTACCGAGATCCAGAAGCAGACAAAGATGCCCGCTCTCACCACTGCTATTCAATATAGCCCTGGAAGTTTTAACCATTAGGCAAGAAAAAGAAATCAAAGGAATACAAATTGGAAAAGAGGAAGTTTAACTATCCTTATTTGCAGATGACATGATTCTATATACAGGGGATATAAAAGACTCCACCAAGAGACTATTGGAACTCAAAGAAGTGTTTCAGGATATAAAATCAATAAACAAAAATCAATAGCTTTTGTATACACAGACAACACTATGGCTGAGAAAGAAGTTCTAAGGTCAAACCCATTCACAATAGCTACAAAAAAAGAAATACCTTGGAATAAATTTAATAAAGGATGTAAAAGATCTTTACAATGAGAATTATAAAACATTAAAGAAAGAAATAGATCCAAATCAATCAATGTGATGTACCATATTAACAAACTGCAGAAGAAAAAATATATGATTATCTCAATAGATGCAGAGAAAGCATTTGATAAAATACAACACCCTTTCATGTTGAAAACTAAGCAAATTCGGTATAGAAGGAACAGTCCTCAACACAATCAAGGCAATTTATGAAAAACCCATGGCCAGCATCACACTGGGGAAAAGTTGGAAGCATTTCCACTGAGATCTGGTACCAGACAGGGATGCCCACTCTCACCATTGCTATTCAATATAGTACTGGAAGTTTTAGCCAGAGCCATTAGGCAAGAAAAATAAATTAAAGGGATACAAATTGGGAAGGAAGAAGTCAAACTATCCCCTCCTTGCAGATGATAATGATTCTTTATTTAGGGGATCCAAAGAACTCCACTAAGAGACTATTGGAACTCATAGAAGAGTTTTGCAAAGTAGCAGGATATAAAATCAATGCACAAAAAAATCAACAGCCTTTTTTTTTTTTTTTTTGACAGGCAGAGTGGACAGTGAGAGAGAGAGAGACAGAGAGGAAGATCTTCCTTTTCCAAAAAAATCAACAGCCTTTGTATACACAGGCAATGCCACAGCTGAGAAAGAACTGCTAAGATCAATCCCAGTCACAATAGCTACAAAAACAATCAAATACCTTGAAATAAACTTAACCAAGGGCGTTAAAGATCTCTACAATGAGAATTACAAAACTTTAAAGAAAGAAATAGAAGAGGATACCAAAAAATGGAAAAATCTTCCATGTTCATGGACTGGAAGAATCAACATCATCAAAATGTCCATTCTTCCAAAAGCAATTTATACATTCAATGCGATACCAATCAAAATACCAAAGTCATTTTTCTCAGATCTGGAAAAAATGATGCTGAAATTCATATGGAGACACAGGAGACCTTGAATAGCTAAAGCAATCTTGTACAACAGAAACAAAGCCGGAGGTATCACAATACCAGATTTCAAGACATACTACAGGGCAGTTATAATCAAAACAGCGTGGTACTGGTACAGAAACAGAGGGATAGACTAATGGAACAGAATAGAAACACCAGAAATCAATCCAAATATCTACAACCAACTTATATTTGATCAAGGATCTAAAATCAATTCCTGGAGCAAGGACAGTGTATTCAACAAATGGTGCTGGGAAAGCTGGATTTCCACATGCAGAGTATGAAGCAAGACCCCTTCCTTACACCTTACACAAAAATCTACTCAACATGGATTAAAGATCTAAATCTACAACCCGACACCATCAAAGTATTAGAGAACACTGGAGAAACCCTGCAAGATATAGGCACAGGCAAAGAGTTATTGGAAAAGGCCCGAGAGGCACAGGCAGTTAAAGCCAAAGTTAACAAGGGAATACATGAAATCGAGAAGCTTCTGTACTGCAAAAGAAACACTCAGGAAAGTGAAGAGGCAACCAGAAATTATTTGCAAACTATGCAACTGATAAATGATTAAAAACCAGAATATATAAAATGATCAAGAAATTCCATAATAACAAAACAAACAACCCAGTTAAGAAATGGGCAAAGGACTTAAACATTTTTCAAAAGAGGAAATCCAAATGGCCAACAGACACATGAAAAAATGTTCAGGATCACTAGCCATCAGGGAAATGCAAATCAAAACCACAATGAGGTTTCACCTCCCCCCAGTTAGAATGACTTTCAAACAGAAACCAACTAACAACAAATGCTGGTGAGGATGTGGGGAAAAAGGAGCCCTAATCCATTGCTGGTGGGAATGTAAACTGGTAAAATCACTCTGGAAGACAGTTTGGAGATGCCTCAGAAATCTGAATTATAGATCTACCATATGACCCAGCCATCCTACTCCTGGGAATTTACCCAAGGGAAATGAAATCAGCAAATGAATTATTTGCATCCCCATGTTTATTGCAGCTCAATTCACAATTGATAAGACATGGAATCAACTTAAATGCCCATCAACTAAAGACTGGATAAAAAAAAATTATGGGATATTTGCTCTATGGAATACTATACAGCAGCAAAAAAATGAAATTCCTTAATTTGTAACAAAATGGATGAATCTAGAAAATATACTTAGTGAAATAAGCCAGTTCCAAAGGGACAAATATCAGATGTTCTCCCTGATCTGTGATAACTAATAGAACACCTAAAAGGAAATCTGTAGAAGTAAAATTGACACTTTGAGAAGCAATGACTTTAACAACTTTTGTCTTGACTGTTTAAGAACAGGTTTTTTTTTCTTCATACTATTTGTTTAAGTCTTTATTTAACATAGTTAGTTATATGTGTATAAAGTAAATTTAAAATATATCTCAGTAAAAAATGAGAGGAAATAAGAGGTGGAGAAGGAAGTTTGTAACTATAAAGCTGTATAGTTTTGCATACATTCCTACAGACTTACTTCTAAGGGTACAGTTTAAAAACTTGCCATGGCCGGCGCTGTGGCTCAATAGGCTAATCCTCCACCTAGCAGCGCCAGCACACCAGGTTCTAGTCCCGGTCGGGGCACCGGATTCTTTCCCGGTTGCCCCTCTTCCAGGCCAGCTCTCTGCTGTGGCCCGGGAAGGCAGTGGAGGATGGCCCAAGTGCTTGGGCCCTGCACCCCATGGGAGACCAGGAGAAGCACCTGGCTCCTGGCTTCGGATCAGCGTGGTGCACCGGCCGCAGTGCGCCAGCTGTGGCAGCCATTGGAGGGTGAACCAATGGCAAAAGGAAGACCTTTCTCTCTGTCTCTCTCTCTCTCACTGTCCACTCTGTCAAAAAAAACAAAAAAGCAAAAAAACAAAAAAAAACTTGCCATGGGGCCCCAAATCCCATTAAGCTGAGTGGTAAAAAAATGTCATCTTAAGAGTTAAAGTGACCATATTAAGTGTTAAAGTGATCATATAGATATGATTAAGTGTTAAAGGAATCATATAAATAATATCAAGTGTCTGGTAATAATAATAGGTAGAATTAAAAAGGAGAGAATATTCCAACATGGGAAGCAGTCCACACAGCAGACTCATAGTATGACAATTGGTTTAAATAGCACTCTGACCTCAGAATCAGCACTTAAGACATTCTGGTCTGGCTTAAAAGCACATGAGAGCATTTCAGGCATGGGAAGCCATAACACTGGAAAAAAAATTACCTACATGAAGGATATCTGTGAGACCCCAGTGGAAAGAAGTGGCCATCAAAGAAGGATGTACTTTTCTCTGTAGGGAGGAGGGAACTTTCACTTTGCTTATGGCTTTGTCTAAATGATGGAGATTGTGGTTTCAAAATACTTCCATAGCCTTGGCAGCTCATGTCTAGAGCTTCAGGTGATCATTGACATCATGCATAGGAGTGTTAATTGTTAAATTAACAACAGGAGTCACAGTGCACTCATTTCCCATGTAGGACCTCTCTACTCAATGAGTTGTATTATGAGAATTAACTTTAAAACTTGTCCTCAAACAGTGTGTGTGTGCACATTGTTGAAATCTTTACTTACTATAGAGTTGGTCATTTATGTATAAAGTTAATAGAAAATGAATGATAATGGAGAATGGGACTGGGAATGGAAGAGGGAGGCAGAGGTGGGGTGGGAGTGCAGGTGGGAGGGCAGGTATGGTGGGAAGAATAACTATATTCCTAAAGTTGTACTTACAAAATTTGTACTCATTAAGTATAAGGTTTCTTTGGGAAAAAAATAAATGAAATTGATAACAGGATTTGTTAATTGAATACAAACTCTTAAAGTAAGGGAAACATTAAAAATCATATCATATGCCTGAAAAATATGGTTTCAACTTAAAACAAGTGTTTATGACAATTTGCCAGTTGTGGAGGTACAAAGCACAGATTTCTTTTACAATGTGTGCACTTTTAAATTTCCCTTTTGTCTTTCTTGTATCAATAATATCCATTAATGCAAGCCTTGCCCCAGATCACATAAGCATGAAAGCAAAGGAGCTGAGATTTGAACCCAGGCTAGGTGGGCACAGAATCTGTATTCTTAAGCACTGGGCTGTCCTGTCCTGAATCATCCTATGTAGGTCTGATGAGCAACCAGTCTGCCAAGAGTCTCCACTGTACAGAAAGCAGTGGTCAACATATCTGACAGAGGCACAAGAGGGCATTGGTTGTGGGGAAGTACCTCTCTCTCTGTACTCCCCCACTCTGTTTGTAACTATGTCTCTCAAGTAAGTAAACAAATTTTTTTTAAAAAAAGATGGGACTTAGCCGCTTGCCAAAATTTATATCTGTGTATTTATACAAAGTTAAATCATTTACATTTTATAGACAAATTATCTGAATTAATTAAAGTCAAATCATTATTCGGGAAATTAGATATTGGTAATGATGAATACCTCAAATATTTTATATATGAAATATGTGTATACTTATTTTCTGTGGGGATACTTTTAGACTTTTCCTGTTTCATATTTATAGACTGGTTTATTACAAGAACAATTATTTAAAAAATTAAAAAAATTCTATTTTACAGATCATTATTGCCATCTGCTGGTTATGTAGCTCAACTGCATTTTTTGTTTAAAAATTATGAATTGTTTTACTTAAAAGGGGGAATGAGCAAATTTTAAATATATATGACTAGGTTAGAAACTCTAACAATTTGTTAAATAATCATGCATCTTCATATTAAAGAGATTAAGATAATACAAGAATATATTGCATTATATCTAATTGTAAATGGCTATGTCAATTGTTCATTTATCCTAAAATAAGTATCAGGCAACACTAGCGTACGTGATTGTTCTTAATCAGCATGCAGCTAAAATGTAGCTCAAATAATCACCTGCGTGTTCAATATAATATGGTCAAAGATAAGTGAACATGGCTGGAGAAGTTATAAAAAGATAAAAATATTCATGATTTTACTAAACTGTAAATAAAACCAAGTGTCATGACATCCCTGTCATATACACATCTCCCCTCCTTAGTGAAAGAATGCAAAATTATTTAGGCAACAGTGTCTCAGTTAACTAATGAACCAAGAACATAAACTACTGTTCAATAATAGAGGTAATGCATAACATGATGACAATATACAAATAAATCTAACCGTGCACCTCACTTGGAGCGATGGACAGGAAGGTTTCTGTGCAAGGAAGTGGGAATCGACGTGGCAAAGGTAGCTTGGGGGCAACTTACATTACATTCATGAGCAAGCCAGGGAGTCTGCACTGCACTTGCTCGGGGCTGTGGGAGCTACGGAAATCTCTGAGTGGTGATGCACCGGGAAAATTAATCAGGCCGCCGTGAGCCACGGTTCTGAAGGGGCGGACAATCCACCCTAGCCCAAAAGGGTGGTGTGGACCCCAAAGGCACGGCTGCGACAGCGGCCGCCAGGGCGCTGGGCGGGGGCTGCGGGACCAAGCGCCCCCTCTTAGCTGGCCTTCGGTGGCCTCCGGCTCAGGAAGGCGTTGAGAGCACTGGGCACAGCGCTTCAGGAGCCGAGTAATTCTGAGGAAACAACTCGCTTGAGAACGGACGGATTCCCTGAGCCCTGTTCTCGCAGGGCACACGGGCGTCATCCAGTGCCCCGGCCTCAGCCGCTGGGCCACGTTCATAACCTCGTTTGATGACCTTTTTGATAATGTCGCAGGGGTTCGACCTGAACTTGAGGAAAGGCATGATGGGACAGAGACGTCTCCTCGCGCGGCCCCCAAACTGCGCGGCTGCGGCGGCGGCGGCGCTGGGGCGGGCGCGCGCGGCGCTGTGCGCGGAGGCTGCGCCGTGGGGCGCCGCGCGGGCAGCTGGGATCGCACGCCCCGCTCCGCGTTTCGCCGTCGCCTTGACAACCGGGCCGCCGGCAACGGCGGCGCCGACAAGTCGTTGAGGCTCCGGACCTCGCCGGGCGCGGCTGGGCCCGCGCCGGACAGTGCCCCAGCTCCACCCGCACAGGGACTATGAGAAAATGGTGGGGCAAACGAGGAATAAGCTCAGAGAAGCGGCTGCAGAGCCGTCTCAAGCCCGCCCGGTGCAGTCGAGGCGTCGGCGCCGGGCCACGGGAGCCGGGGAGCCGGAGATGGAGGAGGGGAAGAAGGCGGCGGTGGAAAAGCCCGAGCCGCCCTCGCAGCCTCCTCCGCCTCCGCCCGTAGGCGGCGGGAACCTGCCGGGGGGCTCCCGGGAGTACTCGCCGCGGAGGACCCGAAACCTGAACGCGCAAAATTGCCTGCAGCTGGAGGTGGTCGCCAGGACGCTTCTCCTCGGCCGCTTCCAGTTCCTCAACTGCTTCCTGGAGCTGCTCCGCGAAAAGGTGCTCGTCTTGCAGATGCGTCGGTTCTCGAACAGGACCACCCTCAGCATAGGTGAGCGGAGCTGGGCTCGGCGGCGCAGGGGCCCGCAGACCCGCGGTGTCGGCAGCGCTTTCCGCGAGTCCTGAAGGAGACCCTGCAACCCAGCCAGCGCCCGTGGGTGCGCGGCTGCGGGCTCGCCGGGAGTCCCCAGCACCCTTGGTTCTCCCTTGGCAGGGGTTGGGGACACAGTGGTCATCCCCGTGTCGTTCGGCAGAGTTTCCTGAATCGGGGCAGCCAGTGATGACTTCGTAAGAACGCTTGGCTAAATCGTGTGGGCCAGACATGGCGATTTTTCGCATCCTAAATAAAAACGAAGTTTTTAATTTTTTTAAATAGCTATTAATGGAAACAGGGTCAAAATAGACAACGCACGAGAGACACTCAAAAATTAAAAGATGAATCTATTTTTGATACAAAAAATTGAAACCCATGCATAGGGGATATGAGACAATTCTGGCTGTCAAAAAGTATTTTGCACCAAAAACATATCTTTTAGTTACGCTTTGCGTGAACTTTTTGAAGTACCCTTGTGCTGTTGCCCTGTTGGTACCCACTTCCATATTACCGTGGAGTTCCAGTGCCTAAAATTTGGGAATTTTCTTGTTTAAGGACTTGAAGGGTTTTTCTTCTCTGTTTACTTCCCTTGTCTTCCGTAGTTTAAGAAGTGACTCAAAAGTTGTTGCTGTCTCAAAAAAATTGATTTTGAGCCCAGTCCGTGGTCAGCCTGGCTACAGATGTAAATTGAGACATGGGTAAATGTAAATAGATTATTGTGATTTCTTTTCCACTGTAAGAGGACAGCTGGTGTCAGTACTTGATGATTAAGGAAAGTTCATGTGTAGGTTTTATCAAACCACGGGAATCAACGTAGTCTGGACGCCAGGCTCCCGAATACAAGCTGCCCTGTGCGGAGGCGGGCTCCTGGAAGGCCTGTGCTGAGTGACATGACTGACTACCACGTGTCATGGAAGTTCAGAAGAAGCGAACTTACCGTTTAGGGTGGGAAGTGGGAAAGGACGGCTGGGAAGACTTTCAGGAACAGGCGGGATTCCGGTGGTGACCAAAGGCTGATATTCAGATGTGTGACACTGAGAACAGCAGGTGTTAGAGGCTGCTAGAACCGCGTGGACGAAAGAAGAACATGAACGCAAATTTAGGCTGAAAGGAAGGGAACAAGAAGAAAAGGAAGTAGGAAGTAAGTTGAAAAGATTGGCCTGGACCAGCCGCGGACAGGCTGATTGAAGCCCAGGTATAAGGCATTTGAACTTCATTCCATGGGAAGGCACTGATTGCCTTTAAATGTGATGAAATCACATAACTAGGAGACAGGCAGTGATGGCTCAGGTAATTGGGTTTCTTCCACCCGCACGGAGAGGAGACCTGAATTGAGTTCCTGGCTCCCAGCTTTGGCTCAGCCCTGCTGTGGCAGGCATTTGGAAGAGAACCAGTCAGCAGGAGCACTGTCTTTGTGTCTTCGTGTCTGTCATTCTTTTCGCGTTTCAAAAAAATACATATGTGTTTATATTGACCGTTTTAAAGTGAACAAATCAGTGGCATTTAGTATGTTTGCACTGTTGGCTCTAGAGTGACCTAATTAGAAGTGTGCTTCAAAATGATTAGTTCTACAGTAGTGTATAAAAGGGGCTGGAAATGGACTAAGAGAGCGGAAAGAACAGGTGGAAAACAGTCACTAAAATCCAGCCAATAATGGCCTTGGTAAGGGTAGCAACAATAGGAGTGGAGAGGTTGAAAGTGAGAGTTGACTGAGATTGATAGGACTGGGTAGGTGGAGACACAGTTGGGGGCAGGTGAGGGAGAAAGCACCTGGGGAAAACTTTTAAATGTAGTTGATGAGAAGAAAAGGAAAAAGCAAGCTAAGCATACAAAATGAGTGGTGAGAAAATTAAGGAACAGGGAGAGTTGGTGTGATGGAAAATGAGGGAGGAGAAAAAAATGTAAGAATCTGGTCTAATGCAGGTAGAACAGTCGGAAACTGTAACAATGAAGGAGGCCATTTGATTGTGGTAACCGAAAGGTCATTGGTCACTTAAAGTCTTACAGGAAATTAGAGGTGGTCAAAAATCTTGTCATTGAATGGGAAGGGGTGATGGCTCACAGTTTGAAGGGTTGTTAGACCACAGGAAGTGTTTCGAGGTCGAAAATGAAAATCTAAAGGGAAGATCTTGGAGTGTGAAAGGCTGTAAGAGAAGGGAGAGCACAGTCTTAAGTTATTTGAGAAGGATGGAATTAAAGGCACAAATCTGAGATGCTGACTGTGGAAGGGGGAGAGATGATTTCTCTTGTGAGATGATAGAGAATAGAAAAGACTTAAAATATTGGGAAGTATTTAGAAAAGCATTGATGTGCAGAAACTGGAAATTGGGAGCGCTGGCATCCAGTGGTCTTTGTTCTAGTGAAGTGCGAGCTGGTTCACATTCTAGGGGAGGTGGAGGGAGCATGCAGTTGTCCTCACAACGTAAAGGGCTGCGGGTGAGCACTCTGTGCGTCTGGAGTATTGGCACTGCGATGCTGTGTCGTTTTCCAGAGACCCAAAAATGGGGGGGGCGGGATTGTTGGAAAGGTCGATGTATTTGACAGCATATTTGATCCTTTCCTTAAGTATAATTTCTAAGTGTTTGTGCCAGTATATATAACTTGTCAGGAGAATAGGGGGGTACAAGTTTAGTTAAATAGGACAGTCCCTGTATCTCCTAACATGACTGATGATTTGTTAGATGGCAGCTGTTTCATGTTGAAAGTGAAGGTATGAAGTTTTTTTTTAATAAGACTTATTTATTTATTTGAAAGGCAGAGTTACAGAAGGCTGAGGCAGTGAGAGGGAAAAAGGGAGGAGGAGGGGTGAGAGAAAGAGATCTTCACCCACTGTTTCACTACCCAAATTGCCTGGAGCTGGGCCAATCCAAAGCCAGGAGCCAGGAGCTTCTTCTGGGTCTCCCATGTGGTTGCAGGGACTCAAAGTCTTGGGCCATCTTCTACTGCTTTCCCAGGCCAGAACAGAGAGCTGGATCGGAAATGAAGCAGCCAGGACTTGAACTGGCGCCCATATGGGATGTTGGCACTGCAGGCAGCAGCTTTACCTGCTGTACCACAGCACTGCCCCCTGAAGGTATAAAGTTTCATTTGAGTGGTTCAGAGTGTAATCGATAGAAATAATTTATATATGTAGTGAATATGCATATTTTTCTGTAAAGAGCCTGGGAGTAAATATTTTCAGATTGTCAGGCTGCATGCAGTGTCTGTTGCATTTTCATCTTTATCTTTTTGTCTTTTATAACTTTTTGTCTTTTATAACTTTTATAACTTTTAAAATGTGGGCCATTTTTACCTTGCAGATAATATAGAAACAAGCCATAGGCAATAACTTGCCCATCCTGGTTTAAAGAAAAGTGGTTAATCATTTAGGAAAAAGAGCAAGAGAAGCATGATTCAATTTTTAAACTTCTTTATTGAATTAATTTGTATTTATTTTGTTAGCCAACTAGGCTAACTAAAACTTTTTAGGGGGTTAATATTGGTAGTTTTGTAAGATAATTTGCCAAGTATTTGGGAAAACCATATGCATACCATTATAAAATCTTGGAGGGGCAGAAGGACTTCTGGAATAACCCAGCAAATTCACTCCTCCGAATGATAGTGTAAATACTTGGAAAATTATGAAAATTGACTTTTCATAACTTTGAAAATTATTTTTTTAAAGGATATATTTATGGGGCAGGCGCAGTGGTATAGTAGATTAAGCCTCCACCTGCGGTGCAAACATCCCATATGGGCACCAGTTCAAGTTCCAGCTGTTCCACTTCTGATCCAGATCCCTAATATGGCCTGGAAAAAAAGTAGAAGATGGCCCAGGTGCTTGGGCCCCTGCATCCATGTGGGAGACCTAGAAGAAGCTCCTGGCTCCCGGCTTTGGATTGGCCCAGCTCCGGCTGTTGCCACTATTTGGGGAGTGAACCAGTGGATGGAAGTCCTCTCTCTCTACCGCTCCCTCTCTCTATCTGTAACTATGACTATCAAGTAGATAAATAAAACTTTAAAAAGCATATATTTATTGATTTGAAAGTCAGAGTCACAGAGAAAGAGAGACAGACACACACAGAGATCTTCCATCCACTGATTCACTCCCCAAATGGCTGCAACTGCGGGGTCTGGGCCAGGCTAAAGGCAGAATCTGGGAGCTTCCGGAGCTTCTTCTGAGTCTCTTAATGTGGGTGCAGGCACATTAGCCCAGAGCTGAATTAGAAGTGGAGCAGCTAGGACTCAAACCGGCTCCCATATGGGATGCTGGAACTGCAGACTGTGGCTTAACCGGCTATGCCGTGGTGCTAGCCCTATAACTCTGGAAATTAAACGTAGGTTCACAACAATCTAGAGTATTAATTCAAGGGGCTGGCGCTGTGGCGTAGCAGGTTGAATTGCTGCCTGCAGTGTCGGCATCCCATATGCGCGCTGGTTCAAGTCTTGGCTGCTCCTCTTCTGATCCAGCTCTCTGCTGTGGCCTGGAAAAGCAGTAGAAGATGGCCCAAGTCCTTGGGCCCTTGCACCCATGTGGGAGACCTGGAGGAGGCCCCTGGTTCCTGGCTTCGGATTGGCAAGCTCCGGCCTTTGCGGCCAATTGGGGAGTGAACCATCAGATGGAAGGTTCATATTCTCTCTCTCTCTCTCTCTGGCTCTCTCTTTCTGGCTCTGACTCTGGAGCACGCTCTCTCTCTCTCTCTCTCTCTCTCTGTAACTCTTTCAAATAAATAAATAAATCCTTATTTAAAAAAAGTATTAATTCAAGAACAACTGCTGAACCACTGTAAGAACAGTGGGATTTGTGGCACTTCAACTTGTTCCTCCCCGTCCCCGTCTCCATGCTACCCTTGAAATCAAGCAGCTGCCAGCTGCCAGCTGCCAGAGGGGACAGGCTGGGTTTGCAGCTTCTTGGAAAGCCCTGTGCCTTGTCTCCCTAGCACAGCCTCATGGTGGGAGTGTTCTGGGCCATCTAGGGCAGAGAGCTGCCAGTTCATCAAGGTTTGAGCTGCACAATGGGGCTCTCACACGTGCCGCCCAGGAAATGATCTCCTGCATTTAATGGGTCTTCCATGAGCAGAGGGAAAGTGGTCTCGGGTAGCTGATGTTGGCTAGTCTTTTTCTGAAAGAATCTAGCTGAGCATAGCATATTCACTTCTTTAAAAAATCTTGTGTAAAGGAATAGAGAAGGAGACGAGAGAAGAAGACATTGAAGAATCATGGAAAGGGCAGAGTCACCCATAATTTGATCCTTTTACACGTTACCTAGTGGGATGCATAAACCTTTCCAGCCTTTGCATAAATGTCCAGTGGCCCCAGCAGAGGTCAGCACAGTTCATAACTTGCCCTGCTGCTGTTTTCCAGGCCTCCTGCTTTGTGTGCGCTCTCTAAGCAACTGCATTTGAAGTACTTGTTTTAAAGGTATTTTATAGTAAAGCAGGTTTTAATGACTTTTTTAAAAATTTTTTTCCAGCTGCCTTTGTGGGACTTCTACACTGGTAAGATTTACTTTCAGTTTGAAATAGACAGTTGTAGTAAAAATTGCCATCACTGTTTGCATATAGTAAAACTTGTAGCTGTGTGCACAGAACCTCCCAATGTGCCTGAGCTTGTATTTTATAAACCTCATAGTGAAGCAGCATTTACTAAATAGATACATTAGGGGAGTATTGAGTTACACACTAAAATATTTTTGCTTTACCAAAGAATTCACCACTGTATTTCTTTATATATCTAGATTTTCTGGTGGTTTTTGTCTGTTGGTTTCATCTAAAACACTTCCCATTTTATAGTAACTATGTGTTGTTACTCATGTAAGTTTAGAGGTAAAGTTTTAGTAACAGCCACCCATAGGATTTAATGATTTTGAGCCTTTCAGTGTGCAGATGTACGTACCTTATTTTGAACAAGCTATCTGTAAAAATTGTAGGTAAAATTTTAATATTTTTCCTCTGGAGTATTTCCATCTCTACCTGAGCTCAGGGATCCTAAATCTTGGGCGGTATAGGGTCTGCTCCATGTTCTGCTGGGACAGTGCTGCTGTGACCATCAAGTCTACAGGGGGGTTTTGATGTTAGAAGTAGGGCTGCCATGAAACTCGGCCCTTTAAAATATAGTGTAGTTATCAAAAAACTGCTTTAATCTGAAGTAACTTTAAAATTATATTCTGAGTGCTTTTCAGTACTTACAGAGGTATTTCCCAAATATAAATAGAATCTTTTGTTCTGTTCTGATGTAGAGCCCAAGGGTGGGAGGAAGAGTGGAGAGATCCAGGGATTTTGGATGTACAATTAAGTTTAAGAACCAGTGACTGAGGAATTTCAAATGTGTGCTGTGCTTGGTTGTGAATACCTAAAAATATAAAAATGACTAAGCAGATTTTAAAATTACCTTAATATATATTAAAAAATTGATTTTCCTTGTAGTGGTCTCCTTATTTTGCTTATCTGTAACTTAGTTATTTTAGTACTAGTTTTGAAAGCTATACTTTTTATAATATGGTCTTTCATTTTTTCCCTAGGATACATTTAGTAACTCTTTTTGAAAATGACCGTCATTTTTCTCACCTCTCATCTTTGGAACGAGAGATGACTTTTCGCACTGAAATGGTTAAGTTCTTTCTTCTAAAGAATTAATTTGTGGTCTAATAATACTAAGACTATAAGGTAGAGATTTATTCAGAACTGAAATAAATTTTTGGTGAATGACACTGTTTCTACTTTTCCATTTATGAGTTTACCTGTTCTAGGGCACTTGAATTACTCCTTTTTGATTTTTCTCTCTATTGCCCTGTAAAACTTTGAAGAATGGCATTTGAATACTTTAAAGGTATCATTTCCCCCAAAAGGATATAAACTGTTACTAAATACAGAGTGTGGCAATGGCCAGGTGTAGGTTTGGTGACGGACTGATCCCTGGATTCAGACAGCAACCCTGTGCTTTGTCGTATGAAGACTAGTCAGTCGTCTCTCTGACTAGTAATCTTGTTTGTTAAGCAGAAATAATGCTAACTCAGGGCATTAGTGACAATGAAATGAGATGGTGAATGGGAGCACACAGTATGGTACTTGGGACAAAAACAATAGCTGTTATTAATAAAAACTTAACATTTCCCTAAACTAGGGCTTTTTGCATGTTAGATAATCCTTTCATTGTTGAATTATCTTATTGTTCTCCCAAGCAGAAAGGAAAGTCCTTATATGAATTCATATTTTGCTTATCAGAACTGTGAGAAAATGGCCTTTCAGGCATCAGCTAAACTTCAGTTTAGTACCTACTAGTGTTGCCTGATCTATCCAAAAACAAAGTAGTTGGGTGAGGCAGGAAGGAGTAGAATTGAAAATTATTTTTAATGTTTTTTTTTTTTTATTTTGGAAGAGTGTATTATAAACAATGATTCTTATTTGCTTTTAGATCTTTAAGGAAAAGCAGAAAATGGTTGAGGAAAGCAGCATGATTCTTAAGTTTCCTTGATTTTCACTACAGAACACTTTGCAGGTCTAATGGCACTGTCTTCTCTGTGCTGGAATGACACTGCAAGATAACACCCTTTCCAGTACCCTGCAGTTGTGAGCCACAGAAGTCAGGCACCGTCTAGCTTCGATTTTGTGTAGAGCCCTGTGGAAAGCTGGAAGCAGGGAGCTGTACTCACGAGGCTTGGGCCATTGTATGCTAGTTCTGAAGAGTACGGGGAAAGAAAGCGATTTTCTGCATGCACAGTTGTACAGGGACAGGAAGCCCTCCGTGTTGACACTAGAACTCATCAAATGCCAACCTCCAAGTGTCTCATAATATGGATGTAAAACTTAAATGTATTGGATATATTTTAAAGCTATTAGAAAAACTCCTTAAAACATTTAACCTTCCCTTTGACTCTTGTTAGAAAATGTTTAAACTTACAGAAAAGTTGAATGAAGAGAAGAGTGATATTTGAAAATGCATGTGGAGTTTATTTTGGCCAAAGAATACAATACCAAGGATTAATTAGAAAGTCTTTATTACTTATCTTTTCCTTTCTGTTAAGAAAAAAAAAATAGTGTTCTAAAAGGAGTTATAAAAATACTTTCAGGTTTTACTTATATTGACTATAATCTGTGCCTTTTTTAAAAGGGACTTTATTATTCCTACTTCAAGACCATCATTGAAGCCCCTTCCTTTTTGGAAGGACTGTGGATGATTATGAATGATAGACTTACTGAATATCCCCTTGTGATCAATACAGTGAAGCGCTTCCACCTTTACCCAGAGGTGAGTACTGTTTTGAGACAAATACTGTTTGCAGAGTGATTCTTCTTATATAAAAGTACTAGGCATGGGCCGGCGCCGCAGCTCACTAGGCTAATCATCTGCCTTGCGGCGCCGGCACACCGGGTTCTAGTCCCGGTCGGGGCGCCAGATTCTGTCCCGGTTGCCCCTCTTCCAGGCCAGCTCTCTGCTGTGGCCAGGGAGTGCAGTGGAGGATGGCCCAAGTGCTTGGGCCCTGCACCCCATGGGAGACCAGGATAAGTACCTGGCTCCTGCCATTGGATCAGTGCGGTGCACCGGCCGCAGCGCGCCGGCCATGGCGGCCATTGGAGGGTGAACCAACAGCAAAGGAAGACCTTTCTCTCTGTCTCTCTCTCTCACTGTCCACTCTACCTGTCAAAAAAAAAAAAAAAAAAAAAAAAAAGTAGTAGGCATGATGATGGTGCAAAGAAAGAAGGGAGTCAGGTTTACTGATTGGTCCTTGAAAGGGTGTCAGAAGTTCTCGTAGAACTGAGACCTCAGGAGGTGTATACACAGGAACTCAGCAAATAAATCTTGATGTTTAAGTAATGACAGGGTGAGTGGAAGAGAGTAGTGGGAGCCAACAAGTGTTCTGAATTGGGATGGTCTATGAGATTGAAACATGCCGGAAAGCATGGTAAAGTGATGAGTGGACCAGTGGCCTTGGAGTTCCATTTAGAAAGCAAGATTTATTTAGTCACATAGCCAGAAATCCATGACTATCTTCCAGTGCTTAGGCTAAAAAAATGTGGTTGTTATAGTAGTCTACAGAATCTAGAAATGAAAACAACAGCCAAAGAATTTAATAAACTCAATCTGTGTACTTGAGATAAATGCTAAATTAGACATCATGGTAAACACTACTTTTGAGTTTCAAAACCCAGAGGATTAGTTTAAAGTTACTTCATCGTTTTACTCTTTAAAAATTATTATTCTTTCGAGTTTGAATTTTTTTAAATTATAGAAACTTAGAGAATAATATTCAAATGTTTGTGATCAACCTTGTAGAAGAAAGAAATGCTAAGATTTCATAATTTTTGCTGTAGATGTTTCTAAATAATTTCAACATTGTAAGTATAGTTAGTCACTTTTGTTCTGCTTTTCAGTAGAGTTTGCTCCTTTCCCCTTCACACAACTATTGTTAATGTAAATATGATGTATATATTCATCCAGTCTCACCCAAGTCAAGGATGGTTTGTGTATTTTGTTTTTGAACTCCACATAAATATTCTCGTACTAAATGTGTCATCATAAATTTTCCTCATCATTTTTGAACTCTGTGTATGTGTACATATGTACACATAAACATCTTTAATTTTAACCATTGTATGAATCCCAAGATGTACACATTCCTTATTTATGGCTTATTAGTTCCAATTTTCCATTACAAACAGTTCTAGAATGTACATTCTTTTGTGTACGTTCTGTGTGCAAGATTTTTTCTAGGCTGCGTACCTGGAAGTGGGACTGCTTTGTTACAGAGCACGTGCTTTGTCAGCTTACCAGATGTTGACAATGGCTTCTGAAGTAAATGCTGCAATCCACACAATTGTGTTGGTGAATCCACTTTCTCTCGTGTCCTTATTATGTTTTGAATTATTCAGCCTTAGGATTCCTGCTCTTTTAAGCGCTATGATATGCTTCTTGTTTTAATTTATGCTTTCCTCTTTATTTGTGGGTTGAGCATATTTTCGTGTGTAATAGAGACTTGGATTTGTTCTATCAATATCCTGAAGAAATCCTTGTCACCTATTTGGTGGTAGTTTTTTTCATTGGTTTGTTGGCATAATTAATATATTTTGTATAGTAATCCTTAATGACACATGCTGAACATACTTTCACTCTGGCTTTTTTCTGTCTTTAATCAGCTTTGTTGGGGTATAACTTACATGTAATAAAAGTGTGTTCATTTTCCGTGCACG
This sequence comes from Oryctolagus cuniculus, assembly GCF_051225735.1. Classification (NCBI taxonomy): domain Eukaryota; kingdom Metazoa; phylum Chordata; class Mammalia; order Lagomorpha; family Leporidae; genus Oryctolagus; species Oryctolagus cuniculus. Next base: position 62,322,817 of record NC_142882.1, on the reverse strand, counting down.
GTTCTTTGAGTTTTGACAAATGTATGAAATTATATAGCCATTCCTGCAACTTAGTTATAAAACATTTTTATAATGCCAGAGCATTTCTGTGTGCTCTTTTGTGGTAACTATCTTTTCCCCACTGAATTGCCTTGGCGTGTTTGTTGAAAATTAGGTAAGGATTAGTTTCTGGATTCTGTTCATATGTATGTCTCTATGTATGCCAGTAATGCGCTGTCTTAATAGTAAATCTTGAAAGAAGGTTTTTCTCCAACTCTGTTTTTCCCTTTCAGGATCACATTTCTATAAAAAGAGCCAGCTTTTGAATTTCTTCACAAAATCTTGCTGGGATGAGGGTTCATTCAGTGTAGTATTTGTGAACGAATGAAGCTGTGCTGATTTCTTTGTGGCACATACAAGGTAGTCAATAGATAGAACCCGAACACAACCAAAATTAGGTTTTTCCGCATCCTCACCTGCAGTTGGTGATGCCATTATTTCTGTGGGTGTGCAGTGACATCTCACTGAGGTTTCAGTGTGCAGCTCCCTGATGATTGCTGATATTGAGCATCTCTCGTACTTATTTGCCATCTGTATACACTCTGCATGGACTGTATCTTCATGTCTTTTGTTCATTGTCTTTGTGGATTGTTACTTTAATGTTGCATCTTATTGTGTTCTTTATATATTCTGGATACTAGCTCTTTGTCAGATATGTGCTCTGCAGATATGTCCTCCCAGTCTGTAGTTTGCCTTTCATCTCTTAAGCAGGGTCTTTTGTGTGCAACATTTTATGAACTCAAATTTGTAAAATTCCACCCCTCCCCACCAGGTAGATCATGCTTTTGTTTAAGTTCTAGCCGTAGATGCTAAATACTTTTTTCCTGTATTTTTTCTAAGTGTTTGAGTTTGGTGTTCTACGTGGAATTCTGTAATCCATTTTGGGTTAATTTTAGGTCAAGGTTCTTTTTGTTTCTCTGTCTGTGGATGTCTAGTTGGTCCAGTACTATTTGTTGAGAATGCTGTCTTCGTTTCACTGAATTGCTTTTGTGTTTTTGTCACACATGTCAGCTGGACCCCATGGACTAAGCACCTCTTTAAGCCCCTACCTATTAATAACATCAACATTTGCCATGAGGTTTCAACCTGCATCAGAGGGGATGCATTCAGACCACAGCAGTGCTGTTAAAGTTTCTGTTTCGCCTTCCTCTTTACCATTCCATCTGAGAAAATGGAGCAAAAAGAAAGAGAAAGCCCAGGAAACCTGGAACTGTGTTGTTATTTGGGTCCTGTCTACCATATCTTCACCCTCCAGAATCTTCTTCTGCTTGAATTATACATAAGTCAGAGGGTTTTTAGTTATTCTTATGGAAAAGTACACGTACTCCATCTTCCCAAAAGCAGATGTTTGTGTTACTTAAATGTTGTTCTTTCACTCTCATTCAGTTCAAAGTATTTTCCATTTTCTTTTTTTTTAAGATTTATTTATTATTTTAAAGAGTTACACAGAGAGAGAAGGAGAGGCAGAGAGAGACACAGAGAGAGGTCTTCCATCTGCTGGTTCACTCCCCAATTGGCTGCAACAGCTGGAGCTGCGTAGATCCAAAGCCAGGAGCCAGGAGCTTCTTCTGAGTCTCCCACTTGGGTACAGGGGCTCAAGGACTTGGGCCATCTTCTACTGCTTTCCCAGGCCACAGCAGAGAGCTGTATCAGTAGTGGAGCAGCCAGGATTCAAACCGGCACCCATATGGGATGCCGCAGGCACCACAGGCAGTGGCTTTATCAGCTACGCCACAGCACCGGCCCCTCCATTTTCTTATAAGAGTTCTTGTTTGACCCATTGGCTCGAGTATTTGTAGGTTCCCAGTATCTATTTCTGCTTTGATGTCTGTAAGGTTTGTATGTGATTTATGATAGTAACAGCTGCCCAGTGCAGACCTGCCTAGGATAAATAACTTGGCTCAGTTGAAAGTACAGGCAACAAGGAGTTCTCTTCAATCTTACTTTCACAAGGAATAGATACAAAAATAGATACAAAATTGAGAAGATCTAGATTTGTGTCAACCCTGTATAGTATTACAGTGCTGAATTGTATACTCATACTGTTTGTGTTCACAAGGAGGTTAATTTATCATCTAAAGCTAAAAATGCAAGTTTAAAACAATATTTTGAAAAAGGTAACGCATGTGATGCTTATTGTATGGGAGCGCTTTATGTGCAAGTGCTAACCTCCCCTCTCTCTTCAAGGGGCTCTTACTGCACTCTGGGGAGATGAGGTAATTGAGCTTCAGAGGCTCACGGATTGCTGGGGGCCGCAGAGACCATCACTTGCAGAGTCAGGATTTGGCTCAGTTCTGGCTTCAGAACCGTGCTTTTCTTGCTGTGTCCTGCTCATCCCAGACACAGGGATGATTCTAGATTTAGCAAGTGTATTTGATGTGCTAGCTCTTGGTATACACAAATGTTAGCAGAATATCAATTTTTTCAAGTGGAGTGACAAAATGGTTAATCTGTACTTTCTTAATGTGAAAAGATGCTTATGATGTTATTTAGTGATACATACCACATTAACATCCATAATAGAATCTCATTACATAATATTGAATAATTCTAGCTCCATATTTTAAGTACCTAGGGAGATGAGGGGAAGGATGATTAACAAAATATTAAAAGTGGTTAAGTTTAGGTTTTTCTTTTCAATTCCTTATGATTTTTCCCAATGATTTCACATTATTTTTAAAAGATTTGTTTATTTGTTTGAAAGACAGAGATACAGAGAGAGAGAAGAAGAGATAGAGAGAATTGATCTTCTATGTACTGGTTCACTCCCCAAATGGCTACAACAGCCAGGGCTAGGCCAGGTGGAAGCCAGGAGCCAGGAGCTTCTTCCAGGTGTCCCACATGGGTGTAGGGGCCCAAGGACTTGGGCCATTCTCTGCTTCTCTCCCATTTGCTTAGGCAGGGATTTGGATCGGAAGTGGAACAGCCAGGACTTGAACACAATGCCCATGTGGGATGCTGGTGCTGCAGGCCATGGCTGTAACCTGCTGTGCCACAGCACCAGCCCAAATTCACATTATTTTTATAAATAGTTGTTTTGAAGAAACTTTCCCACTTGTGAACATCTTGGGTTTTTTTGGTAGTCTTAGAATTTTAAGAAGTGGATTATACATTGGGAAGAATTTGTTAATTAAATCTGCTCATTCAAGGTTTTATTGGGCACAGGATCTATTATGCATTCCATTCTAGCTTTTTAAAATGATTTATTTTATGAAGAAATAAATTCAGGGAGTGGCATGTGGCATAATGGGAAAAGCTGCAGCCTGCACTGCTGGCAATCCATATGGGCACTGGTTCCTGTCCCAGCTACTCCACTTCTGACCCAGCTTCCTGCTAATAGCCTGGGAAAAGCAGTGGCAGATGGCCCAAGTTTTTGGGTCCCTGCCACCAATGTTGGAGGTGAAACTCCTGGGTCCTGGCTTCGACCTGGCCCAGTGCTGGCCATTGCAGCAGTCAGGGGCATGATCCAGCAAATGGAAGATCTATCCCTCCCTCTTCCCCTCTGTCCTCACTGTAACTCTGCCTTTCAAATAATTTTTTAAAAAACTGTATTTGCCAACATTTTTTTAAAAAAGAAAGAAATTCAGGGATCTAAATGAAATGTTATGAAATATTTCTGTAAGTCCATATTTTTCTGTTAATCACTTTCTCATATGTTTATATTTGATTTTATAGTTACTATTATTTATATTAGAGCTTATTATATATAATATGTATGTGACTTGTACACTATAAATACATATGCTTTTTAAACATATAGTATACTTATTCTTAGAGTTAAGTATAAGAATATCAGAAAGTTCGTGGGAAAATGAATTAAATGATAAGTGTAGGGGCTGATGTTGTGGCATAGCAGACTAAGCTTCTAACTGGAATGCCCACATCCCACATCAGAGTACCTGTTTAAGTCCCAGCTACTCTCTGGCTCTGATTCAGCATCCTGCTAATGCAACAGGGAAGCAGCAGATAGTGGCTCAAGTGTTTGGGTTCCTGCCACCCATGTGGGAGACCGAAGTGGTCTTCTTGCTTCCTGGATTCAGCCTGGCCTACTTCTGGCTATTGTGAGCATTTGGGGAGTGAACCAACCAGTGGGTAGAAGCTATCTTTCTGTCTCTCTGCTTTTCAAATAAATCAATGTTTTAAAAAAGTTTACTTTGCTGTAAAAATATTATTAAATGCATGCATAGTTTTTACATGATCCCTATTTTCATGAACTTTTGGAAGACCTTAATATTCATAGATTTTAAAATTTTTTGCACCAAAATAAGGTTATCTTTAATTCTACTTCCTATGAACTTTTTGAGGCATCTTTGTATTATATATTTAATACATTTTATATTGATTTTGTTTATTTGAGAGGCAGAGAGAGGGGGAGAGAGAGAGAGAGAATGCTCCTGTCATCTGGTTCACTCTGGGCCAGACTTGAAGCCAGGAGCCAGGAACTAAATTCGAGTGTCCCATGTGGGCAGCTTGGAATCAACTACAGCAGCCCTTAGGTGTCCCTTAGCAGGAAACTGGGACCAGGGACCAGGGCCAGTGCTGGTTTTAAATCTTGGTAGTCCAACATGGGCTGTGGGTATCCCAGACAACGTCTTAATTGCTAGGCCAAATACCTGCCCCAATATATAATTTTAAAAATGACTATTCAGTAAATAAAAATAAACTTGTTAAAAGTTTATGATGTCAAAGGTGATCATGATAAAATGACATTTTGGTAAAATTGTTACTGTGAAGAGAATATATTTTCTTCCCTTATCTCTTTTTGTTTTTATCTTTTTGTAGGTAATCTTAGCTTTCTGGTATCGCACATTCATGGGAATAATGAATTTGTTTGGGCTAGAAGCTAAGACCTGCTGGAATGTCACCAGGATAGAACCTCTTAATGAAGTTCAAAGCTGTGAAGGCATGTGTCCTCTTAAAATCCTGCTGTGTTAATCATTAGGGTTTTCATAAACATTGGGTGGCAAAATGGTTAATTTTTTTTCTTTGAGATACCCTAGAACTGAATGTATTTGTTTTAAGGTAGTTTAGTTGGAAGACTATGGACTTACTAGCTTGAGTGTAAATTTAGAATTAGTTTAAGTATTAATATAACTCAGTGTAAGGTAATCAAGTAGAATTCAGTTTTCCATTTCAGAAGAGGAGATGCAATAAAACGTTTTTGGGGTAACCTTATTAAACTCATATTAAGCAGTCCAATATCTATATGGAATAGTCAATTTATTGATTTAGTTCTGCATCCATATTTGCAAATCAGATATATGACATAGACTGATTTAGAAATAATGCTTTTTTTTATATGCTCCCTGTCCATACGTAGTTTTACTCAGTCACTTTCTATAAATCTTCATTGGTGTCTTTGTCACAGAACCATGCTGGGATCGTCTGACAGATTCCAGGACATGTAATGTTTATTTCTATTTGTGTTTGCAACTGAGCCCTTTTCTACTCCTAATACGATGCTGTTACTTGAGACCCTGGTGGAAAGCCTCACACATCTCTTCGGATAACATTTTCATGACTATTTTTTCTATTTCTTCAAAACCTCCATGACATGATTATTTACTATATTTTATACATATATTTTTATGGGCTTGTTTATAGTAACATTCAGCTAAAGCGAGCTATAGTATTAACTATAAACACTGAGGCTATGTTTCCCTTACATTCCCACTGATGCTCTCAGTTGATCTTCATAACATTTAAAATAGCACTGGGAAGAGGGCGTTTGAGGGGGCAATGATGCTTTTTTGGTGAAAATTAAAGGAGTGAAGAAAATGTGATGAGAAGATGGAGATTCTGTAATGACTCGGTCTGAAAGGAGGATAGAACACCCAACCTGCACATAGACAGATAAGATATTTGTGAAGTTCCCAGTGAGTCGGGGGGCCTCCGCTGCATGGAGCGGGCACTAAGAGGGCTGTTGACGGTTTACAGCAGTGAGGACAGAAGTGTGGTCAGTGAGGCCAAGTAGGAGGCTGTTGTACTCTCTGCAGACAGTTGCAGGAAAGATAACTGGGGAGTGCCTGCATTGGAGACGGGGGATTTTGGAAGTGAAATGGACAAGACTTGGTAACTGGTTAATGGAAGGAAAAGGAGGGTGAAGAATCCTGTAACAGTGCTTGGTCTCTGACTTCACTGAGTCCTTTTGAAAGGTAAGCACATTTGGAAAGCAGCAGGTTTGAAATGCCGCATCTCACCTGTATGTATGAGTTTGGCGTTCCTGAGAGACCTCAATGTGAAAATGTAAAGTGGCTACCTGGGTACATAAGGAAAAAGAATAAAGTTCTGGGCTGAGTATAGACTTGGAGTCATCTTTATATAGGTAATTGGAGCTATGGAAGTGGAAGAATTTCCTTCTGGAGAATATGTGTCCTGAGAAAAAAGAACATTAGTTGGTCCAGTATTGAAGAGGGGTAGATAAAACAGAAGAAGTTATTGGGACAGATTGAATGTGTTTGTCAGAGACGTAGAAGGAATCAGAAAGGCCACATTTCAGCTCTTGGCTTAAACCAATTAGAGCCAAATAACTTTTGCAAGTTACTTAAGTTTTCTACCTTCTGTTTTTCAACCATAAAAAAGTATTTTCTTATAAACTAATTCATATATTTGTTTTGAAAATTATGTGAGATGATGATTATAAAGCACATAGTAAGTGCTACACACAAGCAAATAATCTTAAATACTTGTATTACCATTTTACCATGCATACTAATGAACAGAAATAGCTGTCTCGTTTCATGTAAACTAAAGCTGCTCCTTGAGGTTAGGGACTCTATCTTACTCATTCTGGAGCCTTGCAGAAAAGAAACACGTGGTGACTTTTCTCTGGGAATTCAGTAAGTATCTGCAGATAGCAGTATCACCTAAATTAACATGAAGCTCCAACAATCATTACAGTACTATAGTACTTCATGAGGGAAAGTGTTGAGTAACCTTTATAAAGTGTAAGATATAAAAGTGACTAAGCAATATCTCATATGGGGGTGGCAATAAAGAGAGCAGTGTGGAAAGTAAATGCTTTCAGCAAGTTCATAAACTCTTGATTACAAAACACAGAGTTAATTATTATGCCCAGTTGCTTTATAGTCATGTATATTAAATACTGAATAATCTGTGTCTTTTCAAAGGATTGGGAGATCCTGCTTGCTTTTACGTTGCTGTAATTTTTATTTTAAATGGACTAATGATGGGATTGTTCTTCTTGTATGGTGCATACTTGAGGTAAGACTAACAAATTAAAAAATCTTTTAATGAGTTTATAAAGACTGGCTAATATGTATTGGTTAAATGATGTTAATTAATAGGGAAATTTGTAACTTTAGTTGATTTTTCAGAAGGTTAACTGACGTCATGCAACCAGAAACTGGAGATGTCACTGAGATAATGTGGTAAAGCCCTTCTTTTTATCCTTGTGGGTTTTTTTTTTTTTTTTAAATGAAGACTTCTAAACAGAGGTTTTTATTGAAAATACCTCTGGTTCATGTGTAAGATTGTTAAAATGTCAGAAGGGATCCTTGGTTGGCATTAGTAGGATAGTCTGCTTTTATTCTCTATAAATATGAAATTGAGAAAACAGTAAAAGAAGCTGTATATCATTTGAGACAGTTTGTTAGCCTAATTTTCTTGATACCAGTGTCACAACTTTGGAGTAGCAGTGTGCCCATCTGAGATAATACATTTAAATGATTTATGGCAATTGTGTATTTGGCTCTTGCTCTTCATTTCTTCTTGGGATAGCTATAAGAGCTAACTTTGCCAATGGGAAATAAAACAAAGTCAGCTTTGGTTTCACCTAGGCAAACATTTGCCATTCTCACAAAAAAGATTCAGCTGCCACTTCTCTGTTTCTTCCTTATTTTTGCTAGGGTGTGATACCCAGATTGGTAGCATTTGTCTAAGGACAATCAAAGTACTGGAGTTATCTGGCCTAACATTCTTGTGTTGCTGAACCTATGCCAGCAGACACTTACCTTTCATTTTTTTCTTTTTTTAAATTTTAATCAATTAATTTATTTATATAACAGATAGAGTTAGAGAGAGAGACAGAGTGAATGGTCTTCCTTCCGTTGGTTCACCCCCAAAACGGCCGCCAAGGCCGGCGCTTTGCCAATCCGAAGCCAGGAGCCAGGTGCTTCTTCCTGGTCTCCCATGCGGGCACAGGAGCCCGAGCACTTTGGCCATCCCCCACTGCCCTCCCGGGCCACAGCAGAGAGCTGGACTGAAGAGGAGCAACCAGGACTAGAACCCAGCGCCTATATGGGATGCCGGCGCCACAGGTGGAGGATTTCTTGAATGTTAAACATCCATATCATTTAAGCTGCTTTTGTCAGTTTTTTTTTTTCCCTTTCTTTCCTATCTGAATCATCAACTTTGTTTATTTCAGCATAATTCTTTTCTAAAAAAAGATATATTTATTTATTTGAAAGTCATAGTTACATAAAGAAGAGGCAGAGAGAGAGATCTTCCATCTGCTGATTCACTCCCTAGTTGGTTGCAATGGCTAGAGCTACACCAGTCCAAAGCCAGGAGCCAGGAGCTTCTTCCAGGTCTTCCCATGCAGGTGCAGGGGTCCAAGGACTTGGGCCATCTTCTGTTGCTTTCCAAGACCATAGAGAGCTGGATCGGAAGTGGAGCAGCCAGGTCTTGAACCAGCACCCATATGGGATGCCAGCACTGCAGGTGGCGACTTAACCCACTATGCCACAGCTGTGGCCCCTTCAGCATAATTCTTTAACTGCATGGTATTTAAAGTTTAAAACATAGATTTAATTTTTCAACAAGTATTTATTGTTTTCATTTTGTGTGTGATATATATATATATTTTTTTAGGGAGTTTTCAGTATTGGAAGATTAACATAGAATCAGTGAAAACTAAAGAAATATTTAGCACTGGAGTAGGGATGCTGTCAAGCACAGTAAATTAAAAACTAGAAATAAATAGGATAGAAAAATTTGGGGAAAAGTGAATGTTTTTAAAATATTGCATTGTGTATGTAAAAATGATCAATAAAAGTTTTGAAATAATACAAAATTTATCTTATTACTGGTTGTAAAAATTAATACATGAAAATTATAAATTCTATACCCTAGTATCAAACAGAAAATGAAATTTTAAAAGGATGCTATGGGGGCTGGTGCTGTGGTACAGCAGGTTAATGCCCTGGCCTGAAGCGCCAGCATCCTGTGTGGGCACCAGTTCTAGTCTCGGCTGCTCCTCTTCCAATCCAGCTCTCTGCTGTGGCCTGGGATAGCAGTGGGCAGTGACCCAAGTCCTTGGGCCCCTGCACCTGCATGGAAGACCCAGGGGAAGCTCCGGATCGGCACAGCTCCGGCCATTGCGGCCATCTGGGGAGTGAGCCACCAGATGGAGGACCCCTCTCTCTCTCTCTCTGCCTCTCCTCTCTCTGTGTAATTCTGACTTTCGAATAGATAGATAAATCTTAAAAAAAAAACAAAAAAAGGATGCTATGTAGACTAGCATTAAAAGCATGAAGTTTCTAAGAATTAATCTAACGAAAAGAATACATGACTTCTGTTATTGTTAAACCTTATTGAAATGCATTTGAGAAAATCTAAAAAAATTAAAAATCATGTTCTTGAATTGAAACACCTGATTTTTACAAAATGATAGTTTATCACTAAATCTATTTATAGATTCTATGCTGTACTAATCGAAACCCAATATATTTTTGTTGGAGTTTATAAACTGATATTATAGTTATTCAGAAATACAAAGTACCAGATGTAATTGAGACATTCTTGAAAAAGGTAAGAGGACTTGCTGTAGTAATTGTTGCTCTGTTGTAAAGCTCATGTCAGCAAGACAGTTTACTGTTGCTACTGGGACCAACAAATAGATCACTAGAAAGAGAAGAGCCCAGAAGTAGAAATGTGCATATAAAGATTAATGTATGACAGTAGATTTTGTAGATCGATGGATAGGTTCCTCAGTTCATAGCACAAATAATCGAGAGATTATGTGGAACAAAGACAAATTGGAACTAGTAGATTAAAGCTAAACTACTAAAAACAAAATTATAAAATGATTAGCTTATGATATAGGAGAATATCATCAGTAACTTGGAATATGAAAGACTTTCTTAAGATATAATAAGTTCAACCATGAAGAAAAAAGCTGATAAATGTGATGAAAAGACCCAAGTCTCTCAAGATACTATAGAATAAAAAAATTAGCTAGAAATTGGGAGATTATATTTGAAAAACATAACCATGTAAGATCTGAAAATTCCATTTATACTTTGTCATAATACTGAAAAATGTTTTTTCAAATGCCTCTTGTGAACAGAAGCATTGTTGTAGGTGCCAGGAATAAAAAAACCCAATATTTATGCTAGTGGAGTTTATAACCAGGTGGAAAGACAAAGGGAACAGATAACCTAATAGATTCACGTTGATAAATATTAACACACATTTCTCAGAACTCCATGGCAGATAAATGTGTGTAAAGTTAGCCATCACTATTACCAGGAAGGCACAAATTCAAACTACGGTGATATACTATTTCACATCTAATAGACTGATAAAGAGATTTTCATCCAACCACAGGTGGACGTATTTAATTAGTACAGCTATTTTGGAGATCAGTGTGCATTATCTAGTGAATTTGAACATGTAGATAGCTTATATTGCAATAACTCCAATTTAAGGTATATATTCCTATTTAAGTTTTTATACATGTATACCGAGAAATATGTGTATGAATTTAGCAGCATTATTTATAATGGCTCCAAACAGGAACTAACTAAAATGTTCATTCACAGATATGAATATGTCTTGGTTTATGAGCATGGTACAATACCAAGCAGATGTTTTTTGCAGTAATCGTCTAACAAAAAGCATATTTTATACAGTGTTGACTATTTCATGTACAAAAATGAGCATTTTCATAGACATGGGATACATAAATAATATTCAGATATCACTGGCAGTGTGTACATGGTATAATATGGGTTGTCTCATGATCACATGTCTGACTCGGCATCATGAAAGAGTACTGTACTGCATGTTTCTAGTCAAAGGAAAGATCACAACTGAAAATTCAAAGTGTAGTTTCTATGGAATGTATGACACTTTACAACCTAGGACAATCAAAAATTATAGTTGAACCATCTGTATAGATCATAAGTCAGTAATCATCTGTTTAATAATGAGGGCAAATGTCACAAATACACACACATCAATGTGAAGGAATTTTTTAAAAAATTTATTTGAAAGGCATAGATAAAGAGAAAGAAGGAAGGAGAGGGAGAGTGGGTTTCCATCTGCTGGTTCACTCCCCAAATGGCCTCAATAGCCAGGGCTGGACCCATCTGAAACCAGGAGCCAGGAATTGCTTCTGGGTCTCCCACGTGGTTGCAGGGGTCTATGCACTTGGGCCTTTTCTGCTGCTTTCCCACATTAGCAGGGAGCTGGGTCAGAAATGAACTTAAACTAGTGCCTATCTGGGAGGCTGGCACTACAAGCAGTGGCTTAATCTTCTGTCCATAGCACCGCCCTGTGAAGAATTCTTTCAAATAGAATTTGAATGAATGAAGTCAAGTACAAAATAAAAAGCTGCTTAATTCCACTTTTCTGTAAAATTTAAAAGCAGTTGAAGGTAAATGGTGGTTTGTATATGTGAGATTTGCAGACTCATATCAAGATAGTGGCTTTCTGGGGGGAGGGGACCAGTGGCAAGTGGGGACTGAAGATGCGATCATTTTGTGTTCACTTTTGTGATTGTTCTACAAACTAGAACATTTACGTACTTTTTTGTATACTATAAAGAATTAAATACAAAATTTATTATAGTGTTTTAAGGAAAAAGGATTACGTGAAATTGTCTTGGGACGCCTAAAATGTTCTAATTTTAAAAATAGTTTGTTATTCTTTTTAGTTTTTAATATAGGATGTTACATAACAATGACTAAAACTCTTTAAAATTAGTATTTTTTCTTTGGAATAGCTACCCAAGAGGTGTTGTTCTATCTGAATTAGTTACATGGTTCTAGAATTTCAAATACACTGTTAGGTTCCAATCAAAATATATTTAGACAAGGATATATATTTAGACAAGGCCATAAGCAAAGTGAAGTTCTCACTTCCCTTCAGAGAAAAGTGCATCATCCTCCCTTGATGATGGGAGAGGGAGGAGGAAGTGGGGTGAGAATGGGGATGGGAGGGCAGGTATGGTGGGAAGAATTGCTATAGTCCTAAAGTTGTACTTATGAAACTTGTACTCAATAAATAAAAGGTTTCTGCACCCGCATAGGAGACCAGGGGAAGCACCTGGCTCCTTGCTTCAGATCAGCGTGGTGCGCCGGCCACAGCAGCCATTGGAGGGTGAACCAACGGAAAAGGAAGACCTTCCTCTCTGTCTCTCTCTCACTGTCCACTCTGCCTGTCAAAAAAATAAAAAAAAAAAAAATTAAAATAAAAAAAAGTTTCTTTGGAAAAAAATGGATATGTAGATGTAACCAAGCTTCTCACACCATCCTTCTTTCAATTTCGTTTCTTCTTTTTTGAAGTGCATCTTTTGAATTTCTTTAGTTAAAATCTGCTAATGGTAAATCATTTCTCATTAGCTTTCTTCTGCTTGGTGGTTTTATTTATTTATTTATTTATTTATTTTGACAAGCAGAGTGGACAGTGAGAGAGAGACAGAGAGAAAGGTCTTCCTTTGCCGTTGGTTCACCCTCCAATGACTGCCGTGGCCAGCGCACCGCGCTGATCCGAAGGCAGGAGCCAGGTGCTTCTCCTGGTCTCCCATGGGGTTCAGGGCCCAAGCACTTGGGCCATCCTTCACTGCACTCCCTGGCCACAGCAGAGAGCGGGCCTGGAAGAGGGGCAACCGGGACAGAATCCAGTGCCCCAACTGGGACTAGAACACGGTGTGCCGGCACCGCAAGGCGGAGGATTAGCCTATTGAGCCGCGGCGCCGGCTTGGTTGTTTTTTTTTTTTTTTTAAACTCATTTCTGTAATACTGAGCGTCTTCCCATTGTGAATATGGGGGTACAGCGGTGAATGAGCCAGATGAAGAATCTGTCCACAGGGTGCTGTGAACGTGGTGACGATGGAGGTGGGACATGAAAAGAGTGTGCAGGGAGATGTGGGCAATTCAGAATATTCAAAGGATGTGATACAAACACTGAAATGCTAGCCCATTTGGTAAGTTAGCTCATGTCTGCATCTATGTACTTTATTTAGGAAATATTTTAAACATGATAAATCATAAAACAGGTGGTTACTGACTTATGATCTGTACAGATGGTTCAACTATAATTTTTGATTGTACTATGTTGTAAAGTGACATACATTCCATAGAAACTATACTTCGAATTTTCAATTGTGATCTTTCCTTTGACTAGAAACATGCAGTACAGTACTCTTTCATGATGCCGAGTCAGACATGTGATCATGAGACAACCCATATTATACCGTGTACACATTGCCAGTGATATCTGAATATCATTGGTATTTTATATGTACACATATATATATTTGTTCATTTAAGATTAGAGAACTAGATGGTACTGTTGACATTTTTATTAATATACAGTTTAGTACTAATATGTTTTAAATATGGAAAACTGATTATAAAATCTGAGATAATTTTGTGGAAAACTCACATTTTGCATGAATTATGATTGTATACTTTTTCTTTAACAGTGGGACTCAGCTAGGAGGTCTAATTACAGTAATGTGCTACTTTTTCAACCATGGAGAGGTTTGTTATATAGAAGATAATTTTTAGAAAATAGAAGAGGCTGTAAAGGAACAAGGAAATACATTAATCAGAACAATATGTAGATGCATACTTTATGACTGCAACATTTTAAAACCTCATATATTGATATTTTACTTTAAAATCTTAAAGCACTAGAATTTAAAGCATGAAATATCTTGCATGGTTTTTAATGAACATTTACATATATGTATTCTGTAAAATAAAAGGAAGTATTGTGCTTGCTGAGTTCAGACCTTTATATACATGATCTCGTGCAGTCCTACAAACTTTCTGGAGATGGGTGCTAAGGTAGCCATGTAAGTTATGACGCTGGAATTTAGAGAGTTGAGATTACTTATCCAGGTTTCCACACTCACTATGTGAAGAAGCCGTGTTTCTCATTTTGTACCTATATGGCTCTAAAACTTTGTTTTTGAATATATATTGAAGTTTTGAAACTTTGGACTAAGAGCACTTAATGTGAAATCTGCTTTCTTATCAGATTTTTAGGTATATAATACAGTATGATTAACACAGTGTTACACAGCAGATTTCTGGAACACATTCATCCTGCAAAATAAAAACCTGCCCCTTCGCTAGGATGGAAGGGCTGCTGGGGCCTGGCAGCGTGCCTGCAGTTAAGGCACGGCCGCTGTGCTGGTGCTGCCTTTTCAGTAGTAGAGAATGCTCAATTCAAAATAGAAATTAACTTACTTAACTTTCATCCAAGGGGTCATGCTCTACGTAAAACGAGTTCATAGACTTGACTTAGAACACGTTAGATTCATTCAATACAATATTGAGTATGTACTGTGTGCTAGATTTCTGTTAGAATCTGAGAACATGGCAGTGAAATGAGAGGATAAAAGAATGCGACTGCCAGCTTTTGGAAGCAAGAACTAATACTGTGGCACAAATTCTATAGGATGGAAGACACTGTTATTAGGGTAATTTTACACTTGATCTTAGCCGAAAGGCCGAGAAGCAGTATTAGGTTAATTTTTACAACTATACATAAAATACCTTAAACTATTATTTTAACTTAAGAAAACAAATGAGTTTTCATTCACAAATGTATATTAATACATTAATACATATTAATATACAAATGTGTGTTAATACTCTTTATATTAACAAATAGAGGGTCTTTGAATATGCCAATTAGTGGTATGAGTTGTCTGTCTTATGCATTTCATAATTTATCTTCCAACATTTACAATTTTGATTTGGAAGAGGAGCAACAACTTTTAGGACTCATAAAATCCTAACAGTTTGTATTCTTTCTAGAATTTCAGAAATGAAACTTTCACAACACTTGGACCCATGTGTTAGACACAGTTTTAAAGTCTATATGAAAATTAGTGAATACTTTCATTACATTATCAGTTAGTGATTCTTGAATACTTTGTTAGTAAAATTTATTTTCAAAAGTGTAGCTCACAAATCCAGTGGCAATCTTTATTTATAATTTATTTACCCACTTACGGTAAACTCTCTCAGTGTTTATGTCCTAGGTGATGTTTATTTAGGTATTTTTGTGGTGAGCTTACATCCTATCACTCTGGGATGCTAGGGCCAAACCTGCTGGCCTGGAATATGGATCTGGTTTGTCAGTTTTCAAAATCCCTAGATCATATTATTTGCCCTAGGATTTCCTTGTGCTTGATCTGATTTCTGAAGAGCATCAAAAAGTTCGTGGAAAATGTATATTATGAAAAAAATGTATGAATAGGCCTCTTTTTTTGCATCAAAACAAACCTGTCTTTTAATTCATTTTGTTCCATGAACTTTCTGAAGATTCTCATATCTTTCATTTCTCTCTAGCCTTGGTAGTTAATTGTGCTCAATCTAATGGCCATTTGCATTAAGAAAACTTTGAAAACGGATAAGCTATGCCAGGCATCCCGAAATAGGGCCCAATAAGTCTAAAATTAAAAATATTAAAACTCCCCCTAGTTTTGACCTTAATATTTGTTGTAAAGGAACAGGATGTGAAATGAGCATTTTACTGATTTCAGGCTACCCGTGTGATGTGGACACCGCCTCTGCGTGAGAGTTTTTCATATCCATTCCTTGTACTTCAGATGTGGATTTTAACCATGATTCTCAGGTAATTTAAATTTATAAAATAACATTAAATATATTTTTTAAAGATATTATTTATTTATTTGAGAGGCAGAGTTACAGACAGTGAGTAGGAGAGACACAGAGAAAGGTCTTCATCCACTGGTTCACTCCCCAAATAGCTGCAATGTCCAGAGCTGCACCGATCTGAAGTGAGGAGCCAGGAGCTTCTCCTGGTCTCCCATGTGAGTGCAGGGGCCTAAGGGCTTGGGCCATCTCCCACTGCTTTGCCAGGCCACAACAGAGAGCTGGATCAGAAGAGGAGCAGTCGGGACTAGAACCGGCTCCCATATGGGATGCCGGCAGTATAGGCAGAGGATTAACCTACTGTGCCACAGTGCCAGCCCCAAAATTGAATATTTTTGCAATGTATTTACGTTTGTTAAAATATGCTTCAACCTACTAATTACCAAATGCTTTCTTTTAAAAGTTATTTTAAGATTTATTTGTTAATTGTTTGAAAAGCAGAGTTACAGAGAGGAGGAGGAAGAGAGAGAGAGAGAGAGATTGATCAATCGATCTTCCATCTGCTGGTTCAATCTCCAAATGGCCCCAGTGGTTGGGGCTGGGCCAGGCTGAAGCTAGGAGCTCAGACCTTCTTCCAGGTCTCCCATGTGGTTGCAGGGGCCCAAACACTTGGGTTCTTTTCCTCTGTTTTCCCAGGCGCATTAGCAGGGAACTGGATTAGAAGTGGAGCAGCTGGGTCTTGATCTGGCACCCATATGGGATACCTGCTTAACCTGCTACACCACAACACTGGCCCCTAAAAATTATTTTAAAAATGGAGTTAAGAGTTAAGACAATAATCTAAAATTACTGTGTAAAAGTTGCTTTACATTTAAAACTCTGGGCTACAAGCTTTATATAGCTACATTATGTTTTAACAGATCAAAATATACATGTTCATATATGGTTTAGAAAGATTGGAAGATTTTTTAGATAGTTTCTTTTTTTCTTCAAAGGTTGTGTACTCTCATTGTTTTCCAGTCTGTAGTTTTGATAGAACTTTAACATGTGCTCTGTGAGAAACATACCCTGTGTGCAGATGAACTTGGGAAATACTGGGTTAATAGTTAAGGGTTAACTATATTTATATATTTGAAACTTTTCTAAAAACCTTGTATTTCTAGCAGCTCAGCCTATTTCATCTGAGCTGTATTTCTTAATTTTTGTTGGAATTAAGTTTATAAGCATTTCAGAAATTTGAGAGACTCAAGAAACAACAAAAACAATTCGGTAGAATTGCATAAACTTTATCATAGAAACAAATTTCAGAGACACTAAGTGAGATGTCTCTCTGAGATAATGATCACTCCAAGCCTTAATTCACTTACTAATTTGTGATGGATTATACTTTATATAAAATCATTTGTGTGTATTTATTCTTTCTTGAAGCTAAATTTGTGAGCCATACATACACTCACACAAATGTCTAGGTACGTGCTTCTGTGTATTTAAAAGCACTGGCGGAAATAGGGACCATGCAGCATTCATCTCTTTGACCAAGGCGTTCATGTGCTGGATGTGAATGGAGGTAAACAGTGGTATACGAGGGGTGGCTACGACCTCGAGAAGGGTCTTACTGTCTGTCCAGCAAGTATATTTGGAGGTAGAATTTGGATTTGGAAATCTGCTCCCTCCCTAGACTTCTTGCCTTTACATGTTGCCACCTCTCAAAGATCATGGTGAGGGAGGCTGCTGTTCCTTTGCCCTCACTCCTCAGTTAAATTTTTAGGAAAGTAAGTTATTTTTCATTTTTTAAAATGTTTTGAATTGATAATATTCTGGCCAAACAGGGATTTCATGGAATGAAATGTCTTGATTAGAAAATTCTCTGGTATTGCATAATGGACATTAAAATTTCAGCATAAAATAGTTCAGCTTTGTTCCAGGGTTATATTTCAATTTGTTGTATCACATTCTTTCCCTCAATTTTTTCCATAGTTGTATCTTATAGAAAGCTGCAGCTGGGGCTGGTGCTGTGGTGCAGTAGGTTAATCCTCCGCCTGCAGCGCTGGCATCCCAGCTGCTCCTCTTCCAATCCAGCTCTCTGCTATGGCCTAGGAAAGCAGTAGAAGATGGCCCAAGTCCTTGGGTCCCTGCACCCATGTAGGAGACCAGGAAGAAGCTCCTGGCTCCTGGCTTCAAATCAGCACAGCTCCGGCCGTTGTGGCCAATTGGGGAGTGAACCAGTGGATGGAAGACCTCTCTCTGTAACTCTGTCTTTCAAATAAATAAAATAAATCTGAAAAAGAAAGCTGTAGCCAAACATACATTCAAGATAAGCACAATGTAGTATTCATGAGAGGCTAGCATCACTTTCTGTTTTCTGACCTTCTTGGTACAGTATTAAATTTCTATTTTCATGCATATTTTGAGGAAAATGGACTTCTATATTAATATTTTATTTAATAAACTACAATGTTGTTTTTAAAACTCTAGTGTTTTTTTTCTTTATTTTATTTTTTTTTGCTAGAGATTCTTTGTTTAATCTTATTTGAAAGGTAGAATGACAGAGAGATCTTCCATCTGCTAGTTCACTCCTCAAATGTCTGCAACAGCCAGGGCTGTGCCAGGCCAAAGCCAGGGGCCTGGACTCCATCCAGGTCTACCAGTGTGTGGTAGGGGCCCAAATGCCTTGGCCATCTTCCGCTGCTTTCCCAGGTGCATTAGCAGGGAGCCGGATGGGAAGTGAAGCAGCCAGGACTCAAATGAGCACTCATATGGGATGCAGGTATCACAGGCTTGACTCACTATACCACGATGCTGGCTCCTGCTATGGATTCCTGTGGTCCAAGCATCTTGAGTTTTTTCTAATCAACTATATTTTGTTGTGTTATATGAAAGGGGAGGGGGTTGTTTTAGGTGTTTACCATTTTTGCAGTTAGTCTCCCATTTCAGTGGTAGGCTTTTCTTGTCATAAAACTTATTGGTTCAATTCTCTCTGGAAAGGACCTCGACCTCAAGCAACCATAGAAGCCAGCACATCGCTCTCTGCCTTTCCAACATCGCTTTCATGCTTCCCTGGCAGTTTGCTCAGTTTATACTTTTTACACAGGTAAGATGACAAACTATTTAAGCTGAATGTTTGTTTCTAGAGAAGTTTTGAAGAATGATTACTTTTATACCTTAAGAGATTTTCAAAATATGGAATACATTTTGTGTAAATGAGTGATTTAAAAACATGTTCTCCAGCTGCATCTATTTTGTTGCAAATGTCAGGATTTCATGTTTTATGGCTGAATAATAATCCATCATGAATATATGCTACATTTTCTTTGTCTAGTCATCAGTTAATGGACATCTAGAATGATTCCACATTTTTGCTATTGTGTATTGGAGCTGCTATCAATACAGGAGTGCAAGTATCTTTTTCACATGCTGATTTCATTTCCTTTGGATATATTCCCAGGAGTGGGATAGCTAGAGATCATTATGCTAAGTGAAATAAGCCAGACCCAGAAAGATAAATAGCACATTTTCTCTTATTTGTGGAAGTTAATATATAGAGAGTATAAAAATTGTGTGGATGTCATATCATTTGGTATTTAGTCATAAATATTGCTGTACTGAATCATACCATTTAAGTGACAATGTACTCTTCTTTTCCCATGTTAAAAAAAGAGAGAGGTGGAGAGGAGGGAATACTGAGGACTCTTGGGATACTAGTAATATTTTGCTCTTAATTTGTGTGTTGGTTATGAGTGAGCTCAGAGGTCAAAAACTCATTTATCTATACATCATGTGCATTTGCTTGGTATGTATACTGTATTTCAACAGACTGTTTAAATAATCTGGAAAGTAGTATAATTACACATCCTTGTAGTGTAGATCTTTGGCATTATTTTTATTCACAAATTTTCTGATGTTTGAGATCACCTCTGTCTGCCCACCTGTAGATTTTCTTTCTGCCTAATGAATCTATGTGCCAACTCTACAGCATGCCAAGGTTAAGACCTGCTCTTAACAGAAGGTGTTTGTGCTTCTTATCCAGCCAACTTTTGGCTGTTTTGTCTGGAGAGCAGACTTCTGATGAGAAATATTTTTCAGAGCTTTAACCATAATATTGCTTAAATAAATTGAGACCATATCCTTTTGTCCAAAACAACTAAATAAATAATGTCAAGAAACTGAACTGGGGAAAGGATAATTTAAATGAAATTTCATGATACTCAGATTTTCTGTTACTGCTCTTTTCCACTGACAATAATACTGTTCTGTTTTGGAAGTGAGAAATTAGCCAAACAGCCTCATGCTGCCACTTCTCCGTAACCTCAGTGTTGTTAATTGGTGCTCCATGTTTAAAGTATTCTCTCTGTTTTACTTTCTTATTGTTGGCCCCTTCAGCTTTTCCTATGATTTTCATTATTTGCCCCCATAAATGTCACTGTACACAAAGCAATTTTGTTAATTCAGTGGTGCTAATGAGGTTAAGGAACTCTGGGTAAATTTGATACTGTTTTAATGATTGTCTAGCTATTCAAAGCATGTGCAGGACTTTATTTTTATTAAGCGATACAGAGTTTTGTTTGTGTGTGTTTTCCTGCTAACAGGGATAATTCAAAGTTACTTTTTTGGGGGAGAGTATTATAAGAATTTATTATGAATTGTATTTTTCATAGATTAGGATTAAAATTAATCCACATGCCCTAAACTTGTCTGAGAAATGGAGGTTAAGGAGCCAAGGATTGGCTGCATTTCAGAAGACAAAAATGATAAGACAGTCATAGAAAACAAGAGTATTTGGGTGGTAATTTCTTAGGCATTACCATTTTAGGCATTGGGAAGTTGACTTGATTTTCATAACTGAGTTTAAATTTTTAGTGTTCTTTTTTTTAAAGATTTTATTTATTTGAGAGGTAGAGTTATAGACGGAGAGAGAAAAAGGTCTTCCATCCACTGGTTCACTCCCCCAGTGGCCGCAAATGGCTGGAGCTAGCTGGATCTGAAGCCAGGAGCCAAGAGCTTCTTCCAGGTGTCCCATGCGGGTGCAGGGGCTGAAGGACTTGGGCCATCTTCCACTGCTTTCCCAGGCCATAGCAGAGAGCTGGATGGGAAGAGGAGTGTCCAGGACACTAAGTGGCACCTATATGGGATGCCAACACTGCAGGTGGCGGCTTAGCCTTCTACACCACAGTTCCAGCCCTCTCTCTATTTTTATATTCAGGAATACACAGGTGTGTAGGAAAGATTGTTAGCAGTAAGGAAAGTGAGGAAGCTAGTTGCAGAAAGGAGATTGCAGAATCTGAAGTGACAGAGACTGGTTATCAGTTTAACTTAATTTCTTTACATGACTGATTCTTTGTTTAGGAGAGTGTATTTCCATGTCCTTACTCCAGCTTATAACAAGAGTATCTGTGGTCCCTGAAGTTTCTCTTTTAGCAGCAGCAGTTTGGGCAAGGATTAGTTCTGGATGTTCTTGCCTCACCACTGGAACTTGAATTAAGGCTGCTTGAATCTAGGGGCCAACACTGTGGTGTAGCGGGTAAAGCCACCGCCTGCAGTGCCGGCATTCCATATGGGTGCCAATTCTAGTCCCGGCTGCTCCACTTCTGATCCAGCTCTCTGTTATGGCCTGGAAAAGTGCTTGGGCCCCAGATCCCATGGGAGAGACCCAGAAGAAGCTCCTGCCTCCTGGCTTTGGATCAGCCCAGCTCCAGCCGTTGGGGTCACTTAGAGAGTAAACCAGCGGATGGAAGATCTCTTTCTCTGCCTCTGTCTCTCTGTGACTCTGCCTTACAAATAAATAAATAAATCTTTTTTTTTTTTAAAAAAAAGAGAATCTGGGGAATTCTGTGGCCATCAGGAATTCTGTGTGCTCTGGGAAATGTCACTACACTGTTGTTAATAGAACACTGCAGAACCTGATCTGCTGACTTTGTAGCTCCCTTCCCTGGGCAACCTGTTAATGTGGAGTGTCTGAGATTAAGCACATTGTTTAATCACATCTGGAGTGGAAGAACTGTAAGTAAACTGGGATGTACCTATGGGGGATGCCATAACTCTGGTGTTCCCCCAGTAAGGCAACTCTGTGAATTGGTGTTTCCTTTAAGGAGACTCCTGGGGGTTGTGGTGCTACTGCGCCAGGGTGGCCTCTGCGTCTACCTGATGTGATCACATTACTTTATTCCTGAGCTGTCACCTGGGGGTGAGGCTGCCATTTGGGCTTGTGTGTAGATGCCTGCTGGCGAGTCCTGTTTCTTGTCCCCAAGCTTTTGGAGTCAACTGAAGGCTGAGGGTGTACTTCAGGAGACCCTCAGTGGGCACTGACATAAAGAACTCTGATTCAACTTCTGGAAGACAGGGGACTTGGCAACAGCTATGGATGCGGGTGCACCACTCTAAGCAGCTGGCCTCCATTCTAGCTTATTAGTGGCGTGGCTCTCTTCTATAGGAATACAGTCATTTTCTCTCATGGCCTGCTTGTCCAGAGATTGTTGAGTCAAGTCAAAGGAGTTTCAGCATCAGCTTCCTTTGTCTGTAGAACTAGCCTTCAGCCACGACAAGCTTCTGGTCAGCTCTGGTGTTGCACAGTTCCCAGGTTCAAAGTCTTCTTGCCTGCATGATGTGCCTGTTTTCCATGCTATTTCCATGCTATCCTGTCTTTCTTCAGATTAGTATTACAGTGGTTTCTTGGAGATGGCCACGTATCAGTAAACCTCAGAAGGGTTTCTACCCAGAAAACTCCTGGCTTTCTGACGAGTTTTTTCCCATTCTGGCTCTTCACCAAACTTTGATTTTCATACACTGAGAGTCTGAGAAAGGACAGTCTTTGCCAAGCCAAATAAACTTTTCTTTTAAGAACAGTGGATAGTTGTTTGCCTTTGATTTTCATTTCTTGGGTAACTGGATGGTCCCCTTACTAGAAATAGTTGCAACTTCTGCTACTATGTTAGCTTTGCTCATAGTTTTGTCTCAGCTGGACCCTTGCTGCTTATGTAAACTCAGCCTACTAGTTGATTTCTCCTTCTTAGCTTGATTGTGTTTTCTTATCAAAATGGTTAAAATATAATATATTCTCATATATAAGCCAAATTGCAGGAATCAAAAATTAGCTTACCACGAGTTTTATGTTTCCAAATCTCTATAAACAATTTAAGATGTCTGCTTCCACCTCTGATTTCAGAAGCAAAACTTGTTCAAGGGCTTGAACAGGTTCAAAACTTTTTTTGTTTCTTGGAAACGACTTTTGGCCTACCTTCCTGCATTCTTATCTTGAGGCCAGTCGCTCGAGAGCTTTGATGAAATCTGCATCTGGAGGCAGAAATAGAAGCCAGTTTTCTGCAAGATCCCAGAAGAG
Source organism: Oryctolagus cuniculus (assembly GCF_051225735.1). Classification (NCBI taxonomy): domain Eukaryota; kingdom Metazoa; phylum Chordata; class Mammalia; order Lagomorpha; family Leporidae; genus Oryctolagus; species Oryctolagus cuniculus. The sequence continues at coordinate 62,299,624 of NC_142882.1, read as the reverse complement.
TGTTAACTCTGTGGTTGTATCTGAATTAGAGGACTCTCACAAGCAATTCAGATGGTGACATTTCAGGGACTCAGCAGAAGTTTTACCTGTGAAATAATATACTTTTTAGCCAAAGCTTAGTTGTGATTTTAAGAAGAGTAGTTTAGATTGCACGCCCTAATGATAATGCTCTAGGGGAGGAAGGACAGGAGGATTAACACCGTATTGGAGCTTATTTCATCTGCTCCTCGTGGCAGGCCTGGCACATAGGTATTGCGTATTGACTTCCTCTTAGAAATAAAGACACTGAGGCTCAGGAGATAAGTGTAAAAACTAGTCTGCCTGAGTGTGAAGCACCTACCTTTGTCAATTTGTTTCTGTTGCATATTTAAGTATTTGAACTGTCCTCTCTTAAAGGTTACACACACTTGACTACGTTGTATTATTTCCTTGCAAAACTGACTTTGGCTTTCATGTAACATTTATTAAAGAAATAGACATTTGAGTTCAACCAATAGTACTAGAACAAAATAAAATACTAAAAGGGATAAAGTATTACATTGAACATCAACAGTCAGGAGGAGGGCTGATCAAGTCACTGTTTCTCACAGTGTCCATTTCACTTCAACAGGTTTCCCCTCTGGTGCTCAGTTAGTTGTTTCCCATCAGGGAGAACATATGATATTTGTCCCTTTGGGACTGGCTTAATTCACTCAGCATAATGTTTTCCAGATTCCTCCATCTTGTTGCAAATGACCAGATTTCATTGTTTTTGACTGCTGTATAGTATTCTATAGAGTACATGTCTCATAATTTCTTTATCCAGTCTACTGTTGATGGGCATTTGGGTTGGTTCCAGGTCTTAGCTATTGTGAATTGAGCTGCAATAAACATTAATATGCAGATAGCTTTTTTGTTTGCCAATTTAATTTCCTTTGGGTAAATTCCAAGGAGTGGTATGGCTGGGTTGTATGGTAGGGTAATATTCAGGTTTCTGAGGAATCTCCAGACTGACCTCCATAGTGGTTTAATCAGTTTGCATTCCCACCAACAGTGGGTTAGTGTCCCTTTTTCCCCACATCCTCTCCAGCATCTGTTGTTGGTAGATTTCTGAATGTGAGCCATTCTAACCAGGGTGAGGTGAAACCTCATTGTGGTTTTGATTTGCATTTCCCTGATTGCTAGTGATCCTGAACATTTTTTCATGTGCCTGTTGGCCATTTGGGTTTCCTCTTTTGAAAAATGTCTATTGAGGTCCTTGGCCCATCTCTTAAGTGGGTTGTTTGTTTTGATGTTGTGGAGTTTCTTGATTTCTTTGTAGATTCTGGTTATCAACCCTTTATCTGTTGCATAGATTGCAAATATTTTTTCCCATTCTGTTGGTTGCCTCTTCACTTTCCTGTTTCTTTTGCAGTACAGAAACTTTTCAATTTGATGCAATCCCAAATGTTAATTTTGGCTTTGACTGCCTGTGCTTCTGGGGTCTTTTCTAGGAAGTCTTTGCCGGTACCTATATCTTGCAGGGTTTCTCCAATGTTCTCTAATAATTTGATGGTGTCGGGTCATAGATTTAAGTCTTTAATCCATGTTGAGTGAATTTTTGTGTAAGGTGAAAGGTAGGGGTCTTGCTTCATGATTCTGCATGTGGAAATCCCGTTTTCCCAGCACCATGTATTGAATAGACTGTCCTTATTCCAGGGATTGATTTTGGATCCTTGATCAAATATGAGTTGGCTGTAGATGTTTGGATTGATTTCTAGTGTTTCTGTTCTGTTCCGTTGGTCTATCCATCTGTTTCTGTACCAGTACCATGCTGTTTTGATAACAGCTGCCCTGTAGTGTGTCCTGAAATCTGGTATTGTGATGCCTCTGGCTTTGTTTTTGTTGTACAAGATTGTTTTAGCTATTTGAGGTCTCCTGTGTCTCCATGTGAGTTTCAGCATCATTTTTTCCAGATCTGAGAAGAAGGTCTTTGGTATTTGGATTGGTATTGCATTGAATCTGTAAATTGCTTTTGGGAGAATGGACATTTTGATTATGTTGATTCTTCCAATCCGTGAGCATAGAATATTTTTCCATTTTTTGGTATCCTCTTCTATTTCTTTCTTGAAAGCTTTGTAATTCTCATTGTAGAGATCTTTAACACCCTTGGTTAAGTTTATTCCAAGGTATTTGATTGTTTTTGTAGCTATTGTGAATGGGATTGATCTTAGCAGTTCTTTCTCAGCTGTGGCATTGCCTGTGTATACAAAGGCTGTTGATTTTTGTGCATTGATTTCATATCCTGCTACTTTGCCGAACTCTTCTGTGAGTTCCAATAGTCTCTTAGTAGAGTTCTTTGGATCCCCTAAATAAAGAATCATATCATCTGCAAAGAGGGATAGTTTGACTTCTTCCTTCCCACTTTGTATCCCTTTAACTTCTTTTTTTTTTTTTTTTTGGCCTAATAGCTCTTCAGTGTTTAAATTTTAACTGAAAAGTGATCCCTGTTAAATATAAGAGTGGGAATAAGAGAGGGAGGAGATGTACAATTTGGGACATGCCCAATCGACTTGCCCCAAATGGTGGAGTTAGAAACGTGCCAGGGGATTCCAATACAATCCCATCAAGGTGGCATGTACCATTGCCCTCTCACGAGTCCAAGTGATCAATTTCAGTTCACAATTGATCACACTGATAGGTCTAAGAGTCAAAGGGATCACACAAACAAGACTAGCGTCTGCTAAAACTAACTAATAGAATCAAAAAGGGAGAGAACAATCCAACATGGGAAGTGGGATACACAGCAGACTCATAGAATGGCAGATGTCCTAAACAACACTCTGGCCTCAGAATCAGCCCTTAAGGCATTCATATCTGGCTGAAGAGCCCATGAGGGTATTTTAGGCATGGAAAGCCAAGACACTCTGGAAAAAAAAAAAAAGAAGAAGAAGACCTAAATGAAAGATCTCTGCAAGTTAGATCCCAGTGGAAAGAACACGGCCATCAAAGAAGGAGGTACCTTTCTCTGAAGGGAGGAGAGAACTTCCACTTTGCCTGTGACCCTGTCGGAATAAGATTGACGTCGGCAAACTCAAAAGGCTTCCATAGCCTTGGCAACTCATGACTAGAGCCTAGGGAGATTACTGACGCCATAAACAAGAGTGTCAAATTGTTAAGTCAACAACAGGAGTCACTGTGTACTAACTTCTCATGTGGGATCTGTCCTTAATGTGTTGTCCAATGTGAAGTAATGCTATAACTAGTACTGAAACAGTATTTTACACTTTGTGTTTCTGTGTGGGTGCAAACTGATGAAATCTTTACTTAATATATACTAAATTGACCTTCTGTATATAAAGGTAATTGAAAATGAATCTTGATGTGAATGGAATGGGAGAGGGAGCAGAAGATGGGAGGGGTGCGAGTGGGAGGGAAGTTATGGGGAGGAAGCCATTGTAATCCATAAACTGTACTTTGGAAATTTATATTTACTAAATAAAAGTTAAAAAAAATTCTAAGCCACAAAAAAAAAATAGACATTTGAAGAACAGTTGTGTATCTTATTTAAATTATAATTCATTAAATCTATTCTATGATCTAATTGCTGTCCTACATAAGAATCCATATGATAGGCTTCTCATAATTAATGGCAATTTTAATTTTCATCACAAGGTGAACTTATGAACTTATTTTTAGTATCTTTCGCTATTTGATGAAATGACCTGACTAAACATAAACAAGTAAGAAACATCTGTATTTTTTCTCCCAATGCCCCTTAAAACCTATATCTTCAACCTATTTCTCCCAAAATTTAGATGCAGCATCAAGGGTTCCCATGTATTTTCCTTTCCTTTTCAATCTGATGAGTGTCATTTCATTAAATACAAAATCTGTCATCTTTAAAATATTGTGTCTTCCAGCCAAAGAGCATGATATGTACTAATTTTAGATCTTGATTAATTTGTCTAAATAATGTTTCATAGCTTTTTATTTTTATTTTTTATGAACTAAAACAGTAGTTTTTTTAAATATGTATTTTTAATTTCCTTTTTTAAAAAAATTTATTTATTTACTTGAAAGTCAGAGTTACAAAGAGAAGGTGAGGCAGAGAGAGAGAAAGAGAGAGGTCTTCTGCCTGTTGGTTCACTCCCAAGATGGCCACAACAACTGGAGCTGTGCCTTATGGAACCAGGAGCTTCTTCCAGTCTCCCACGCGGGTGCAGGGCCCGAGGCCTCTGCCCATCTTCCACTGCTTTCCCAGGCCATAGCAGAGAGCTCACCCTCCAGTGCTGTTGTGGAGGCTCTCAGCAGCTAGAGTCCCGAGCCGTGGGCACCTGTGCTCTCCACATAGGTCCACCATGTCCCTCTAATTACGGAAGAGTTTCCTCTGCTGTTTTTTCCCTGACTCTTCCCTGAGACTACACTTTCTCCACTTTCATTAATCTGTCTTCTCGCGGACTATCAGTAAGCGCCCTCCCTATTCTGCCATCTTGGAACCTCCTTAAGATTTTATTTATTTGAGAGGTAGAGTTACAGACAGTGAGAGGGAGAGACAGAGAGAAGGGTCTTCCATCCACTGGTTCACTCCCCAAATGGTGTCAACAGCTGGAGTTGCACTGATCCAAAGCCAGGAGCCAGGAGCTTCTTCTGGGTCCCCCACACAGGTGCAAGGGCCCAGGGACTTGTGCCATCTTCCACTGCTTTCCCAGGCCATAGCAGAGAGCTGGATCAGAAGTGCAGCATCGGCCAGTGCCGCAGCTCACTAGGCTAATCCTCCACCTGCGGCGCCGGCACACTGGATTCTGTCCCGGTTACCCCTCTTCTAGGCCAGCTCTCTGCTGTGGCCCAGGAGTGCAGTGGAGGATGGCCCAAGTGTTTGGGCCCTGCACCCCATGGGAGACCAGGAGAAGCACCTGGCTCCTGCCTTCGGATCAGAACAATGCACCGGCTGCTGCGCACTGGCTGTGGCGGCCATTGTGGGGTGAACCAACAGTAAAGGAAGACCTTTCTCTCAGTCTCTCTCTCTCACTGTCCACTCTGCCTGTCAAAATAAATAAATAAGTAAGTGCAGCTTCTGGAACTTGAACTGGAGCTCATATGGGATGCCGGCACTGCAGGCGGCAGCTTTACCCACTGTGCCACAGCACTGGCCCCTCTCCTTTACTATCTTTTTGAAGTTTTATAATTGTAGCTTTTCCTTTCAGGTCTCAGATCCATTTTTAGTTGGTTTCGGCATAAGGCTGTGTCTAGATTCATCATCATGCATGTGGATATCCACTACCAGCATTGTTTGCTGACAAGATAGTCCTTTCTGCATTGACTTGCCTTTGCTCCCTGTCAGAGCTCAGCTGCCTGTGCTTGTGTGGATTTGCTTCTGGGTCCTATATTTTGTTCCATTGATCAGTTTCACTATTTTCTCTGATACCATGCTGTCTTGATTAGTTTAACTTTATATTAAGTCTTAAAGTCAGCTGGTTGTCTCCATCTGCTTTTTAGAGTTTTCTCTTTGCCATTGGTTTTGTACAATTTCTACTCTGATATGCCTGTGTGGTTTTTGAAAACTTATTTCTCTTTGGAAGGATATGATGTGATAGGATACTTCATGACTCAATGCTTGATTTTGTTTACAAAGTTTGGGAAGTTCTGGGCTGTAGTACCTTTATTTTATTTATTTATTTACTTATTTTAAAGATTTATTTATTTGAAAATCAGAGTTACACAGAGAGAAGGAGAGGCAGAGAGAGAAAGAGAGGTCTTCCATCTGCTGATTGGCTCCCCAGTTGGCCGCAACGGCTGGAGCTGGGCCGATCCAAAGCCAGCAGCCAGGAGCTTCCTCCGGGTTTCCCCCACGGGTGCAGGGGCCCAAGGACTTGAGCCATCTTCTACTTTCCCAGACCACAGCAGAGAGCTGGATCAGAACTTGGAGCAGCGGGGACTCGAACTGGTGCCCATATGGGATGCCGGCACTGCAGGTGGCAGCTTTACCCACTGCACCACAGCGCCAGCCCCCATAGTACCTTTAAATATAGCTTCCAGCTTGTTCCTGCTTCTCTTCTTGATATGTAAAGTAAGATGTTAGGTCTCTTTCTCTGAAGGGAGGAGAGAACTTCCACTCTGACTACGACCTTGTCTAAATATGATCAGAGTCAGTGAACTCAAAAGGCTTCCATAGCCTTGGCAACTCATGACAAGAGCCTAGGGTGATTACTGATGCCATAAACAAGAGTGTCAATTTGTTAAGTCAACAACAGGAGTCACTGTGCACTTACTCCCCATGTAGGATTTCTGTCCTTAATGTGCTGTACATTGTGATTTAATGCTATAACTAGTACTCAAACAGTATTTTTCACTTTGTGTTTCTATGTGGGTGCAAACTGTTGAAATCTTTACTTAATATATGCTAAACTGATCTTCTGTATATAAAGAGAATTGAAAATGAATCTTGATATGAATGGAAGGGGAGAGGGAGTGGATAAGGGGAGGGTTGTGGGTGGGAGGGAAGTTATGGGGCGGGGAGCCATTGTAATCCATAAGATGTACTTTGGAAATTTATGTTCATTAAATAAAAGTTAAAAAAAAAAAAAGATGTTAGGTCTCTGCACTGTGTGCTCTAATACCTCTTTGTCCTTTCATACATTTTCATCTGTTTTACAATTTGTGCTTTCTTCTGGATATTTTCTTCTGACATGTCTTCTAGTTCATCACTTCTTTGTCTATGTTAACCTACTTTTAAACTCATATTTGTTCTTAATATTGGTTATTATAATATTTATAAAAGTTCAGTCTTTTTTTATAGTTTATACTGCTCTCCTGGAATTTTCAATTGTGTTATGTCCTTGAATCTGTCAAGTATAGTTTAACTTATGATGATGCCAGGCATGTTTTTGAGTGTTCTGCCAATTAAGAATGGATTTTACATTTCTAAGAGTTTTTTTTTTTTTTTAAAAAGAACATACAACAGAGGCATGACCTGACCCATAAAGCAGTTACCCTTGGTTTTTCACATACCAAGTTTGATGATCTGTGATCCAGATTCTGTGTGACTTGGTTCTATTGTCTTAGTGATAAAGTCTTATCTCCTCCTCCAAAGTGTGGTTATTTTTGACAAGGTGCAGATAGAATCTGAAACTAACTTGGTATTAATGTTCTCCAGAAAAGATTAAATTTGTTTTTAGCAAGTAAGTAAAGTCAAAACAACCTTGAAATCACCTTCTTGCAATTAGATTAGGGTATTTCAAAAGTGGGTTTCGGTCTTTCTGTAGGTTGCTTGATTTCTGGTTCACTTTCATCCCCTCACGGGGGTGCCCCAACTGCTGAGTCTGTTGCAAGGCTGCTTGGCTCACTGGTTTCTCCTGTCTCATCCGGCAGGCATCTGCCTCCTCACTGGCACAGAGAACAGTGACTCAGATTGTCATGCTCATCAGTGCGGATTTCTCTCCCTCTCCCTCTCCTTCTCCCGGTTTTATCTTCATAATTCCTTATTTGCCTTGTTAATACCCTGTGTCTTTCATACATGTGTTTTCACTTATTTGTGTTTATATTTTTCTAGCTATTCTAATTCTCAGTGGGAAGGTTGGTATTAATTACTTTGCTCACCGTTATTATGAATACTAGTGTAACTCTTCTCTTAAATTCACTTTGGCTGTGATTGGTCAAGTATTTGTTTTCTACAACTGTTTTCACTTTAGCTTTTTTCTATTTTCATTTCAGATAGCTTCATTATTTCCCATGTATGTTGTGGGGTACATTGAACCAAACAAATTTCAGAAGATCATTTATATGAACATGGTAATGTTGTTAATATCTTTAAGTGAACTATTAAAATAAGTTTCCAGGGTTTATAAAACACAACTGATTTATGGGGTACTTGCTCTTTGGCAGTACTTAATACATATGGCATTGATGATATACAGACAGAAATATGGAAATGTATAGTAGAGACCATATTGAAGCAAATTATGCTTTCAACTGGAGTGTAGATGTATTGTGTGCTCAAAAGCTTTTCATTATTCTATGTTTTATTCTTACATGACTCTTGAAACTGCCATTTTCCTCCAATATTTTATTTTATTAACACTTTGCATGAATATGATGCTGTCACTGAAATTGTATGTTGTTGCATTTTTGTTTTTGTCTTAGTTCCCCCACTCTTATTCCTTAAAAACATAATAAAGTGAAACTTCCTAAGTGATAAAAATCTGCAGTAATACAATAAAAATATAATAGAAACTAATGTTTAAAACTAAGTCTTTCTTACTATATTATTCTATTATTGAAACAATAGAAACGATAATTATTTTTTATTATTTTTTGCTATCCAAATAGTAGATGGAGAAAAACATTGACTTTTGTTTTATGGAATTATTGTCTTAAATTTTAATACTTAGCACCTGGCAGTGACTTGCAATTCTATTATTTTACTGAAATCCATTAGTTTTCTGTAGGCAAATGAAATTTGTACTGGAATTGGCTGTATGCCTCCAAAGTAAACATTATACTATATATATATAATTACTATAAAATATTTATATACATTTTTCACTTTTCAGATCTCAGTTCTCCTTTGTTTCATTCTGATGTTTGGAAATCCCATGTATTTATCTTCTTATTATTCTTCATCTTTGTTAACGACGTGGGTAAGTGTTGAGCTTACGAAGATTTTTTTTAACCTGTCAAATAGTGGGTTTGCCTGGCTACTGCAAGTGTAGGAGAGGAAATTGGACCCTCTCCTGATTGTCATTCATATGAAAGAGGTTTACCCCAATAAAGCCTTTTTCTATCTCATCTTTGAAAAATAATACAGTACAGAATCCTCTTTTCTTAAAAAAAGATTTATTTATTTTATTTGAAAGTCAGAGTTACACTGAGAGAGAAGGAGAGGCAAAGAGAGAGAGAGAGGTGTTCCTTCTGCTGGTTCACCCCGCAATTGGCAGCAACGGCCAGAGTGGTGCTGATCCGAAGCCAGGAGCCAGGAGCTTCCTTTGGGTCTCCCACACAGGTGCAGGGTCCCAAGGACTGGGGCCATCTTCCACTGCTTCCCCAGGCCATAGCAGAGAGCTCAGCTGGAAGTGGAACAGCTGGTACTTGAACTGGCGTCCATTTGAGATGCCAGCACTGCAGGCGGTGGCCTTAACCTGCTACGCCTCAGCCACGGCCCCAAAAATCCTCATTTTTAAGGAAGTGGCCAATTAAATAGTTTTAAATGATCATAAGGTAATAGAACTGGTTTAAAATATATCCCAAAACATATTTGGGAATCCTGTGAATTGCCTTCACAGATTGTGTTTCATTCTTTTGAATATCCTCAAAGCCTTCGTCTTTCTTTTGTTAAGATCTATTTGTTTATTTATTTGAAAGGCAGAATTGCAGAGAGAAAGAGAGAGAGAGAGAGAGAGACAGAGAGAGACGGAGAGAGGGATATCTCTTCCATCTGTGGCTTTACTCCCCAAATGGCTGCAACAGCTTGAACTGGACCAGGTTGAAGCCAAGAGCCTGGAATTCCATCTGGGTCACCCACATGGGTGCCAGGGACCCAAGCACTTGCGCCATTTTCTGCTGCATTCCCAGGTGCAACTGTGGGGAGCTGGATCTGAAGTGGAGCAGCTGAGACTTGAACTGGTGCCTGTATGGGGTGCTGGCATCACAGGTGACAGCTTAACCTGCTGAGCCACAGAACTGGTCCCTAAGTCCTCATTCTTCAAAAGTATGTTAGATTTTTGGAAATAAGCAAACTCCTATGAATAGAGGGGGCAATTGGGCTGGGTGATACAAATACGGATTAAAATATGATGTGGGAATAAACATTTAAACTAGCGTTTAAGATACCTACATCCCACATCAGAGCTGCCTGAATTCAGTTTCCAACTCTTAACTCCTGACTGCACCTTCCTGCCAGTGTAGACTTTGGGGGGCAGTGGTAATAACTGAATAGAGTTGGTTTTCTGCCTCATACGTGAGAAATCTGGATTATGTCTGACTCTCTGCTCCAACTTCAACCTTTGTGGGCATTTGAGGAGTGAGCCAGTGCATTCGAGTTTTGTCTATTGTCTACCTCTCAATTTTTAAAGAGTATGATCTCAGCCGGTGCCGCGGCTCACTAGGCTAATTCTCTGCCTGTGGCACTGGCACCCCGGGTTCTAGTCTCGATTGGGGTGCTGGATTCTGTCCTGGTTGCTCCTCTTCCAGTCCAGCTCTCTGCTGTGGCCCGGGAGGGCATCTCCCTTTCTCTCTCTCTTTCTCTATGTGTGTGTATGTCTCCTTTCTCTGTAACTGAATTTCCAATAAATAAATCTTAAAAGATTAAATAAAATAGCATGATAATTAATAATAATGATTTTCTTCAGAGATAACTAAATTATCTCTGAAGGCAGCTTAAAAAGTAGAGTTCTAAAGTGTTTTGAGCATGGCAAAATAACTGGAATGAGTATATAGTCTACTCACATGACTTTCATGGGATGACACTCATTTGGATATGTATTAAGAATGGTAGTTTAGTAAGTCAGTTTTATTATTTTGTAATCACACTCCTTGTACCCCCAAGTCAGAACCTGGAATGTTCTCCACTACCCCCTACTTCCACACTGATCAGAAATGATATCAACCCCAGTAATGCCGAAACACAGCACTTTTCCATGTGTGATGCAGATTAGATCTTTCGGTATTGTCTATATTTTAACATTTTTGCTTCCTACATCCTGTTGCATCATAGTAATTAATCCCTCATATTTTTCTCTTCCCCCAAACATATTACTCGTTCCTTTCAACATATTGTCAATTTTTCCTGCATTACTAAGTTACTAAGTGGAGAGTTCTGAATAGTGTGCTCGTCCACCATTTTATGAAAAATTTTACTTTGAAATATAGCACGGATACAGAAAACTATATAAAAGAAATATTTTAAGTGCTGATTTAGTTTTGACTAGTACTGATAAGTACTGATTAAAAAGTTGTTATTTGGCTAACATCCTTAAACTAGCATGAAGTCATAATTAGCCTTTCCCAGGCACTCTTAAAGCCCTCCACATGGCCCGTCCTGCTCATAATTCTGTAGCACTGTCTTAAGGCAGTATTAACTGTCTTGAATAGGGTAAGCACTTCCTAGCATTCCTTTATAGTTTCATCACTTAAATTGCTTTTTTATATTTTCCCTACAAAATACATCTGTTGAAGAACTAGATCACTGCACGTGAGGAGAATTCCTTGCTGTAGAATCATCCCTTGGATCCTCCAGATGTATCTTAACATGTTCCTTGTCTACTGTGTTTGCAATATATTAGCATTTGGGGATGCCATGACAAACATACTATGGAGTGGGTGCCATAAGCATCAGAGATTTTTTCCTCACAGTTTTGGAGGCGGAAGTCCAAGGTCAAGGTGCCAGCCAATTTGGTTCCTTAGGGCTCCTTCCCAGTTTGTAGACAGGTCATTTTCACTGTATTTTCTCATGGCAGGAGAGAGAGTCTCTCTCATTACTCTTCTTATAGAGGCAGTACTATTCCGTTCGTGAGGGTTCATCCTCCCAGATTTGGGATTGGAGCCTCAACAGATGTATTTTGTCCTTACACAAGTGCCCAGTTCATATCACTAAAGGTGTAGATTTTGAGGAATCTGAATTAATTCCTGAGTCTCATTTCTAGCTTCTTACCTTACAAAGACCCAAGGCCTCTTCTGCTGCCCTCCTCTTGTAATATGAGCCCATAATTGAAACCTTGTCCTACAAGTCTTTTTAAAGACTGTCATGGGTTTTCTCCTAATTAATATTTTAATGTTTTCTTAAATTACCTTTCTTTGTCTTTTTCATAAGTTAATGATACATTTTTAAAATATTTGTAGATATTTGGTAATTTAGAAAGGATTTTGACTTCAGTTTAACACACTAATTTTGCAGGAAATATACTTCAGAAAGTTCATGGAAAATAAAATTAAAATTTAAGTCTTTTGGTGCAAAAGAAATTTGAAACAATATATTACTTCTTTCATAACATGCATTTTCCATAAACTTTTTGATTACCCTTGTGCACTTGTAGAGATGCCTTCCACACTAGCATCTACAGTTTTAGAGGCGTTCACTCTGCAGAAAACATCCACAGTAACTCAGTGAGGAATTACCTTGATTGAAGAGACAACTTTTGGTATAGAAAGCCTTGAACTCTCAACCTGAGGGAAGTTGCCATGTCCAAAATTTAAAGTCAACAATGTAGGTAGAAACTGGCTGATGATAGCAGAGATGAAAGAATGGTGACTGAGTGATTTTTAAATGTACCTTTAATATACTTGTAAGACATAAATGTTAATTTTGTTTCATTTTCTGCCATATGCATTTTAGGCAATAATTCAACATAGATGTAAAATTCAAAGATTGGGAGTGTCTGAACTCAACTATTGGGTAAGATACAACTATTTTTAATATATTTTATCTAAACTCTACTTATTTTTATAAACTGAGTACAGATAATATATTTAAAACTGTAATATTTTAAAATTTAGAATCTCATTTTTTGTTTTTCATCCTTTTAAATTTTTTGAGATAACATTTTTAATTTACATTAGTCAAAGGCTTAATGCTTCACTAAATAAAAGAGTTCAACAAGTAAAAAATAGAGAGACCATAGCTCAGCAGGAATAGAGGCAAGGGCTATAAATAAAAATCAAATGAAAATATGCCAATCTCACTCATATATAATAAATTTCAAAATAATCACAGATAATTAAAACTAAAGTAGTATATTGTTATTAAAAATTTATTTTAAAAAGCTTTTTGTTGCAATATCACACATATGCACCCCGTATAGGCACCAGTTCAAGTCTCAGTTGCTCCACTTCAGATTCAGCTCCCCGTAGCTGCACCTGGGAGTGCAGCAGAAAATGGCATAAGTGCATGGGTCCATCTTCCAGTGCTTTCCCAGGCTACAGCAGAGAGCTGGATTGGAAGTAGAGCAGCCAGCACTCGAACAGGTGCCTATATGGGATGCTGAGTCTCCAGGCGGAGGCTTTACCCACCAAGCCACAGCGCTGGCCCCCATCTTCACATTCAAATATTGAAATGTGTTTCTTTTGGGGATGCATATTTTCTTCCTTGTTCATGTTTCTTAGATTTCTACATTTATTTTTAGGCGTTTGTGGAAACACTTGTTGGTTTTGCCCTCTGATGGCTTTTATCTTTGAAATATGCGTCTGTGGCTTAGTGGAGTGTTTGCTCTGCTCCTTCAGTGTATATACAGAACTTGATCATAATGTATGATATTTTTGATGTAGTGTTGGATTTGGTTTGCTAGTGTTGGTTGAGAATATTTCCATCAAAAATACAGGTCTGTAGTTTCTTTTTTGTGTTGTACCTTTGTTCAGTCTTGGTGTTAGAGGGATGCTGGCCTTATAAAAAGAATTTGGCAGAGCTGCATCTTGTTCAGTATTTTGGAACAGTTTGAAAAATATTGCAGTTAGTTGCTCTTTAAATGTTTTAGGGAGGGGCTGGCATTGTAGCATGGTAGGTTATACCTCCAACTGCTATGCCAGAATTTCTTATGGGTGCTGGTTCATGTTCTGGCTGCTCTGTTTCCAATTCAGCTCACTGATAATGCACCTGGGAAGGCAATGTTGGATGATCCAAATGCTTGGGCGCCTGCACTCATGTGGGAGACCCAGATGAAGTTCCTGGCTTTGGCTGGGCCCAGCCCCAGCTTTTGGGGCCACTTGGGGAGTGAACCAGAGGTGGAAGATTCTCCCCCCTCCCCACGTGTATAACACTACTTTCGAATAAATAAATAAAATTTTAAAAAGTTTTATAGAATTCTATCTTAAAGCTGTCAGGTCCTGCACTTTCCTTGATGGGAGACTTTAAATTATTGTCTCAGTCTTGCTGCTGGTCTGCTTATATTTTCTATATCTGCTTTCTTTAATCTTGGTAAGTTTTATGTATTCAGGAATATATCAATTTTTTCAAGGTTTTCCAATTTGTTAGCATATAGTTGTTCATACTAGTTTCCTATAATCCTTCGGGTTTCAGTGTTATTGGCTGTACTGTCTCCTTTTCATATATGATTTTATTTATTTGAATTTTTTTCTATTTTTTCTGTTAGTCTGGCTAAAGGTTTGTATATTTTGTTTATCTTCTCAAAAAACAGATTTTTATTTTGTTGGCTTTTGTATTTTTTTTCAATTTCTTTCTTCTCTGATCCTTATTATTTCTCACCTGCTAGTTTTGGGTTTGGTTTGTTCTTGTTTTTCTAAATCCTCAAAATGAATCATTAGATCATTTGAGAGCTTTCTGTTTTTAAATGTAAGTACTTAATACTATAAACTTCCCATTAGTATTGATTTTGCTCTATTTCACAGATTTTGAAATGATATATTTTCATTTATTTCAAGAAAGTTTCGATTTTCTTTTTAAATTCTTCAGCAACCCATTGGTCATTCAGTAGCATGGTATTTAATTTCTGTGTATTTGTGATTGTTCTTTTTTTCTTCTTGTTATTGATTTTTTGTTTTGTTCCCTTTTGGTGAAAATACTTGATATGATTTCAATATTTTTAAAGTTACTGACACTTGATTTGTGGCCTAATATATAGTCTACACTAGAGAATGTTCCATGTGCTCATGAGAAGAATGTGTATTCTGTAGTAGTTTAGTGAAATATTCTGTAAATGTCTGTTAAGTCCGTTTGCTCACCATTATGGTTCAATTCTGGTACATTTTTGTTGATGCTCTGCCCATTTGTGACAGTGAGATTTTGAGGGTCCCTACTATTACCATATTGGAGTCTCTCTCTCCCTTAGGCCTCATAGTATTTGCTGTAAATATCTAGGTGGCCTTGTGTTGGGTACATATACATATATATATATATGTTTATGATTATTCTATCTCTTGCTAAATCAATCTTTTTTCAGTATATAATGTCCTTTGTCTCTTTTCACAGTTTTTTTAATTTAAAATCTGATTTATCTGATTTATCCGATTTATCTGAGTATAGCTACTCCTACTTGTTTCCATTTGCCTAATAAATATTTTATTTTTCCAGCCCTTCACTTTTAGTCTGTGTGTATCTATGTTTTTTACCCATTCAGTCAATCTAACTCTCTTGGCTGGGGGATTTAATACATTTACATTAAGGGTTAGTATTGATAGATATAAACTAATACCTGTCACTTTGTTGGTTGATTACTGATTGTATCTGCTCTGTTGTGAATTTGGTAGTGTCATGTATTTTTATGATGATTACTTCTAATGTAGGACTCCCTTCAGAATTTCCTGTTATGCTGATTTAGGGGTGGTAAATTCTCTCAGTTTTTTCATATCTGAAATACCTTATTTCTCCTTCATTTAAAAAGAATAGCTTCACTGGATATAATATTCTTGGTTGGAAGTTTCTTTAAGACCTTGAATACATCATCCCACTCTTTCTGGCCTGTAGGGTTTCCACTGAGAAGTCTACTGTTAGTCTAATTGGATTTCCTTTCTATGTAACTTGATGTTTTTCTCTTATTGTCTTTAGGATTCCATACTTGTCCTTAACTTTTGACAATTTGATTATAATATGCCTTTGAAATATCCTTTTTCAATTGAGTCAGTTAGGGGTCTTTTAAGCTTCCTGTACCTGAATGTCTATGTCTCTTTCAAGACTTGGGAAATTTTCAGCTGTTATTTCATTTTGTAGTTTCTCAATGCCTATTACCTTTTCTTCTCCTTCAGGAATCCTTATAATACAAATATTTGGTTGCTTAATGGTGTCGCGTATTTTACATATGCTTTATTCATTCTTTTAAATTCTTTTCTCTTTATTTTTGTCTGATTTTTTTTTCCAGAAGTTTTCTCTTCAAGATCAGAAATTGTTTCCTCTGCTTGTTGAAGCTGTCAATCACTTTTTTTTTTTTTTTTTTTTTTTTGCTTCATTGATCTACCAGTATTAGAGGGTAGAAGTGAGGGGAGAGACTCACAAGGTAAACCTGGGGAAATGCTGTCCATCCTGTGAGTCTGTCATCTGTTGTCTCCCACTTGCCTATGTTATAAGCAGGGATCAAACATGAAACAGGAGCCCTCTGAGTAAGCAGGCCAGCAAAGAGCTTGGTGCCCCAGCTTCTTCTAAGTCTATGTCTTCTTTGCCTTTGAGTCCTGGCAACAGGACTCAAAAAATGCAATCTTCCACTATGGACATTGTGAATAGGGTCTAAGATGGAGCACCAAGAAATACCAGGTGAATTAAAATAGCAATAGCTAGAATAGTATTTCAAGAGCTCTGGAAACTGTCATTTTAATATTTTAAAGTTGGACAGGACTTGAATGCTAAACCTAAACAAGTTGACCGTCTGCATTCACTAACATAATACCTGTACTGTACTAGATACAATAGAAAACCACTCATCCTAGCAAGAATAAAGAAAATAACATTTCAATGAGAAAAAATGATCAACAGATGTCAATACTGAGATGAGTAGAATTGAGATTACTTGACAAGGATTTTAAAGTAGTCAACATAAAAATACTTCAGTGAGAAACTTCAAATACTCTAGAAACAAATGAAAATATCAGAAAATTTCATCAAAGAAACAAACTTAAAGACGTACAGGGACTAGCATTGTGGCACAGCAGGTTATGCTGCTGCTTGCAATGCCAGCACCCCATATCAGAGTGCCACTTTGGGTCCCAACTGCTCTGCTTCTGATCTAGCTTCCTGCTAATGTGCCTTTGAAGGCAATGGATGATGGCACAAGGAATTAGGCCACTACCACCCATGTAGGAGAACTGGATGGAGTACCTGGCTCCTAGCTTTAGCCTGGCCCAGACCTGGCTATTATGGCCATTTGGGGAGTGAACCAGAGGGTGGATGATCTTTTTTTCTCTGTTTCTCCTTCTCTCTCTGCCTTTCAAATAAATAAATCTTAAAAATAAAAATAGACAATGTGGGAATTATAGAACTAAAAATAAAATACCTGAAATAAAAAGCCTGCTGAGTTGGTTTTTTGGCTAAATGAGTGTGACAGAGGAAGCAACAATGTACTTGAAGGTGTGATGGCAGCAGTGATCATCATTAAATTAGTTTGATTCGGGTTTGTTCTCTGGATTCCTTGTTTCCTGTTTCTTTTATCATGTATTTTCCAAAAGCCTTTTTTTTTAAACAACAACAAAAAAAGATTTATTTATTTGAAAGGCAGAGTTACAGCGTGGCAGAGGCAGAGAGAGAGCGAGAGTTAGCACCGTCTTCTGTCCTCTAGTTCACTCCCCAAATAGCTGCAGTGGCCAGAGCTGGGCTCATATGAAGTCAGGAGCCAGGAGCTTCTTCTGGGTCTCCCATGTGGGTGCAGGGACCCAATGACATGAGCCATTTTCTACTGCTTTCCCAGGCTGTAGCAGAAAGCTGAATCAGGGTCAGCGCCGCAGCTCACTAAGCTAATCCTCCGCCTGCGGCGCCGGCACACTGGGTTCTAGTCCTGGTCGGGGCGCTGGTTCTGTCGTGGTTTCTCCTCTTCCAGTCCAGCTCTCTGGTGTGGCCCAGGAGGGCTGTGGAGGATGGCCCAAGTACCAGGGGGAAGCACATGGCTCCTAGTAACAGCCTTTTGGGGGTGTGGGGGAGGGGTGTACCAACGGAAGGAACACCTTTCTGTCTCTCTCTCTCACTATCTAAAATCTGCCCATCCAAAAAAAAAAAAAAAAGAAAAGAAAATACCAGCTGGATCATAAGTGGTGCATGAGCTGGCTCAATAGGCTAATCCTCTGCCTGAGGCGCTGGCACCCTGGGTTCTAGTCCCGGTTGGGGTGCCGGATTCTGTCCCGGTTGCCCCTCTTCCAGGCCAGCTCTCTGCTGTGGCCAGGGAGTGCAGTGGAGGATGGCCCAAGTGCTTGGGTCCTGCACCCCATGGGAGACCAGGAGAAGCACCTGGCTCCTGCCTTAGGATCAGTGCAGTGCGCCGGCTGTGGCGGCCATTGGAGGGTGAACCAACGGCAAATGAAGACCTTTCTGTCTCTCTCTCACTGTGTCCACTCTGCCTGTCAAAAAAAAAAAAAAAAAAAAAAAGTGGAGCAGCCAGGACTCAAACTGGCGCCCATATGGGATGCCAGCACTGCAGGCAGCAGCTTTACCTGCTACGGCACAGCACCGCCCCCCCCCTCTTTTTTTTTTCAACCCAGCTTTCATTCCAGAAGTAAAGCCTTTTTGAGATTGATACCTTTTATCCTGAACACTTTTAATGCCTGGCTCTGTGGGCCATTCTGCAATCTACAGGATGAACGTCTAAGGTGAATATTTCTCCTGCTAGGGTGACTTTCGTTGACTGTCAGTCCTACACTCCCTTCCTCTCTATTCTGTATAGCTGTGCGCCTCTCCTCTCAGTCTGTGCAAAAGCTAATGTCAGGAACAAATGCTTCTGCTGTATTTGTTGTTTCCTTTTCTATTTTCAGGTAATTTGAAGTTAGTATCGTTGTATGTTTCCTACATATGTGGTTATGTGGTTGAATTGTTCTACTTGCTGGATGATGATGAGAAAAGATGTGGATTTAGACTGCTCTGATTTTCCTCAGGCTGCCAAGAAGTCCATATCCTCTCCCCTCCGTTTTAAAAATCAAGACTATGCAAACAAATAAAAACGAAACCCAAAATGAACAGAAGCTTCCTTATGAATTTTAGTTCATATCCCTGTTTTTAAAAAGAAAACTAAGTTTTCAACTTTCAAATTTTTCCTGATTGATTAGAAGAATAGAACTTTTATTTATTTATTTATTTGAAAGGCAGAGTTACAGAGAGGCAGAGAGAGAGAGAGAGGTGTCTTCAATCTGCTGGTTCACTTCCCAAATGGTCACAACTGCTGGAGCTGTGCCAATCTGAAGCCAGGAGCCAGGAGTTTCCTCTGGGTCTCCCATGTGGGTGCAGGGCCCAAGGACTTGGGCCATCTTCTACTGCTTTCCCAGGCCTTAGCACAGAGCTGAATTGGAAGTGGAGTAGCTCGAACTCAAACTGGAGCCCATATGAGTTGCCGGTACTGCAGGCAATGGCTTGACCTACTATGACACAGTGCTGGCCCCAATAGTAGAACTTTTAAAGCAGTGTTTGCAAAATTAATTTTCAGTTGAGGCTATAAAGTTTGAAAATATACATATAACCCATCTCTTTCATAACAAAAATAGAAAAGAAATAAATTTTTGTAATTTCCTTTATATTTAGGATATGTATAATTCTAATGTTTTTATGTGTTATATAGCAGTGCCATCAATTTCAGTTTTTTGCCATTAAACAAAATTTTCTAAAGGAACAACCCTTTTTTATTTCTCACCGTGTACATGTACCTCACTAATATACTTCATGTTATTAAATTTTTCCTACATTGTTTAGAGTGACAGTTGGATATTTTAACTGGGTAATTTGTAATTTTTATTACTGGATTTCTGTTTTATTTTCTAGCTTATTCAAGGTTGTGCTTGGTGGTGTGGAACAATCATTTTAAAATTTCTGACATCTAAAATTTTAGGTGTTTCGGACCACGTAAGTTCTTTCTACTTATAACATAAAATTTCATATAAGGGGCTAGTGCTGTGATACAGCAGGTGCCTGAGGTACCAGCATCCCATGTGGGCGCTGGTTAAGTCCTGGCTGCTTCACTTCCAGTCCAGCTCCCTGCTTATGTGCCTGGGAAAATGGCAGGGGATGGTCCAGATACTTGGGTCCCTGCACCCATGTGGGAGACCCAGATGTAGCTTCTGGCTCCTGGCTTCAGATTGGCCCTGTTCTGGCCATTGTTGCCATTTGGGGTGTCAACCAGCAGATGGAAGATTCTCTCTCTTTCTCTCTCTCTCTCTCTCTCTCTCACTGTAGCTCTGCCTTTCAAATAAATAAATGTTTAAGAAGTTATATAAATATGTAGCTGGATGAAAACTTCGAAGACATCTGTTTTTATCTCTTCATTTCACAGAGGTTAAGTATTTTCTTTAAGTTCCCCAGGCTAGTTATTAGCAGGGTCATTATTCAGTCCTGCCACTCAGTGATCTTTGCAATATGCTAAGAAAAAAGTATGGCACTGAATGCTGACTTAGTCTTCTAGGAAAACTGCTAATAATTTGTTCATATAGTTAATTCATTTATATTTCAGTTAAAATATAAATAATTTGTTTAATGAGCTTTTATTATAGATTTTATAATGTGTGTAGTCTGTACTCTGAAATACAGAACTCAGTGCATTTTGCTTACAACTGTGGACTAAAATTAGGATATGACTTCATGTTTTAAGGATTTTCTTGTTATCTGAAAAGAAAATATTAGAAGTTCTCTGTTTTTTCATCTAGAAAAAATATAGAGAGCACTTATTCATATAATCTTTCTTTTTGTTTTAAGGGTATCACCTTAAATAATGGCCCTTTTCAAGACATAAGCCCTTTCTTAACTATTAATTTAGAGAGAAGAAAGCAATACATGAATTTATTTTTGATTTCTAGCACTTCATTTAGAAATAAACATACATGAGTGTATGATACAATAATCTATGAAATGTACCTTATCTAGTGCTATCCAATCAGAGCCCTGTACGAAAACTGTTAAATATAGCAAGGGACTATAGTTCTCTCTCTCTGAAAGAGGTGCTGTCATCATCCCATAAAACATGCATCCATATTCATGTTAGATAACATTTCTAAATGTGAGGATTTATTTTCCATCAATTGCTAGCTTTGCATAGTAATTTATTAGGTTTGTTTGTTGCTGCTGTTCTCTAGTATGTGTGACACATTTCTGTTTTTCCTTTTATATAGTTTTTAATCCTTATTTTGTGGGAGCATGTATTTTTCTGATAAACTCTATTCTCACCTTGTAAATTATTTAAGTTAGTCTGTGATTTTTGTTTCTTGTTTTACATTATCACCTAATTCTTTATAAATGTGGGAAGTAACACACACACCCCTTTGGTAGTCATAAGTGACTTTTATTTGACAGTTGTGCACAAAACTTTACATTATTGAGTTAAATTATTCTTAGTTACTAGACTTACTCTAAATTAGAACATAAAATGTTAGGTGGCAACAGTGAATAAATGAAAACTTATGGTAATCATCAAACTTATCATTAAATATTTCAATCCTTATAAAGTAATTTGAATTATGATTTTACAAGCCAAATATTTTCCTTTCCCTGGTCTTCTGAGAATGCAGTGGAAAAATAATTATCTACAGTAGGTAGTAAGCAGTCAGTATAAAATAGGAGTTCTACATTGGATGTGATTGGTGTTGCTTATTTTTCTAAATAAGTGTTTAGAAATATTGAGATCAAATAATCAGAGATCAAGTAATAATCATGATAGTGTTATAATTCTTATGAGGAATAGCTGTCATAAATGACATGGATATATGTGGGTACTTTAGAAAGTTTGTGGGAAATTACAGTTAAAAGACTGATGATATTGGTGCCAAAAGTGAAAATCCATGCATATTTTTTCATAATATGCATTTTCCATGAATATTTTAAATATTTTTTGTATGTACAGGTTTCAGGCTTTTTGCACCAAAATAAACTTATCTTACAATTTTAGTCTCCATGAAATTCTTGAAGTACTCTCATACCAAATATTGTAACAATGTATGAGGCTTCATGAAAATGATAATAGATAAAATGTTTATGGTTTATAATATATGGTAAAACTACGAAAAGAAACTTTTTTTCAAAATAAATTATCTGATTATAAAATTTCTTGATTAACTTCCTGGTGGTTTCTTCTCAGCAAGTATTTTTATCTCTTTATCTTTTTTTTTTTTTTGCTTATTTTTTTTCTGGCTTCTTCTTACTTGTCATTTCTCTTTATTTTCGGTTATCTTGATGAGAAGGTACACAGAACATCTAGTTTTTAGAGGCATCTATGTAGCGTGGGTATATCAGCTTTATAGATTAAACATATTAGTCTTATCAAATCAGTTCTACTGACTATAATAATTTATGGAATTTTAACTCACTTTATTTTCTTTCAGATTCGCCTAAGCGACCTCATAGCAGCCAGAATCTTAAGGTATACGGATTTCGATACTTTAATATACACCTGTGCGCCTGAATTTGACTTCATGGAACAAGCGGTATGAATGTTTCTATATTTTTTTCCTTCCTACAGGTATATTGACTTTTGCTCCTGTATTTTCTTTTTAATCTGAAATTCAAATTTTTAGTCAAATATATAACTTACAGTATCATTTTATATTATTATTTTTCTAATCATATGTCCTTCCTAACCTATTACTCTTTTCTGTAAATCAATAATAGTGTCTTTCTTAAAGAGATAAATTCAGGAAGTGTGCTTAACATTATGTATGACCCATATTCATTATTATTACAAATAACTTTTAACAATCTAGGCCACTTGGAGAAATAGGACCATTCAGGAAAATAAAATCCAAATTCTTGTTAAGAAATTCAGTTTTAAGGGCTGGCATTGTGGCATAGCGGGTAAAGCCACGGCCTGCATCCCATATGGGCCCTGGTTCAAGTTCTGCCTGTTCCACTTCTGATCCAGCTCCCTGCTAATGACCTTGGGAAAGCAGTGGAAGATGGACCAAGTATTTGGGCCTCTGTACCCAGATAGGAGACCTGGAATAATCTCTTGGCTACTGGCTTCAGCCTGGCCCAGCCATGGCCATTGCAGCCATTTGAGAAGTGAACCAGCAGATGGAAGATCTCTCTCTCTCCCCAGTCTCTGTAACTCTGCCTTTCAAATAAATAAATTAATCTTAAAAAAGAAATTCAGTTTTATTACATTTAATACCCCAAATATTAAAATACATGTTTAACAAAGTGTTGCCAATAAAGGTGGTATACTACTGTTAATGACTGTGAAATTATTGTGTTACATAAATGCATGGTTATTATCTTCTTAAAAATACTTACTTATTTGAAGGACAGCATTATAGAGAGATCAGTTAATCAATTGATGTGTCTTCCATCAATCCATTGGTTCATTCCCCAAAGGGGTCTCCCACATGGATGGCAGGGACCCACGCACTTGGGCCATCATCTACTGCTTTCCCAGGTACATAGCAGGGAACTGGAAGGGAAATGGAGCAGCCAGGACTGGAACCAGTGCTCATATGGGCTGCTGGTGTTGTAGGAGGTAGCTTAACTCACTGTGCCACAGCGCCAACCGTGCATGGTATTACCTTTTATAAAAAGTTCATGTTGCTAAGATTTGAAACATTTGCCTCTTGGTGGTATCATGGACCACAAGAGCAGTATAAGATCTTAGAGACTGCATAGTACACGTCTTTCACTTGCTGGAAAGACTTGCTTTAAGTACCATGTGAGCCATGTAGGACATGGGTTCTGATGGACTCAGAGCTCCTGGCTCAGTGTTCTTTCTTCTGTTTGTGGTCTACTTTCTTCTTCACAGAACATGGAAGAGTTGTCACTGGATGAGTCTGTGTAATTACAAATTCTAAATTAGTGGCAAATCTAATATTGAATTTTTACATTATTCTCTTATCCATCCAGGCAGCTATTCATTAATTTAAAAATTTTTGTTGACCATCGATAATGTATTAGGCAGTTTGTTGTAGGACTACACAGAGGAAAATAAGCCAGTTCCTGCTTTCAAGAAATAGTTCAGTTACATGGTAATCACTCCTTATCACAATAACGGGTTCTGAGAATGGTACTTTGAGTAGTGACTTTGGCTAACTGTCTCCTTTTTCAGCTCTGGTTTCAGTAGTGAAATAATGGAACAGCAGCACAGGAAATGAAAGTGTAGTTCTCAGGGACCAGTAAATACACATTTTTAAACCTAGCATTATATAAACAAAGAAAAAATAAAACTGAAAAAAGGAACAGTTATAGATACGCCTAGTTCTGAGTTTAATAATTTTTAAAAGTTTTTTGAATGCTGCATGTCAGTTTTGTAATTTTGTTTCTTACATTAAAATTCAGAAGTTAGTAAATAATATACTGTGCTAATGATAAAGGCATTTTACCTCTAAAAATTTCATGATGGCACTCAGTTTGACACAAATTTTTACTACATTAAGGCAAATTTCAATAAATAACTCGAAAAATTTTCTGTATTTTCAGACTCCACTGAGATACACAAAGACATTATTGCTTCCAGTTGTCATGATGGTTACTTGTTTTATCTTTAAGAAGGTATTTAAAAATTTTTATTGTTGGCTTTTGGGTTCTTGATAAGGATTGCAGTATGTTCCTGATTTATTTGGGAGACTGAGATAAAATTTCTCTGGAGGAAGCTGCCACCTTTTCTGTAGGAAAGAATCCTGCCCCCATCTGATCCCCTGCCCAGTAAAATAATAAACTTACAACACTAGTAAGTAGTTATCTACATGTTAAAGCTTAGGATTTTAGAACCTAAGTAGACCTTAAACATCTACCTACTTAAACAACATTTTTTTTTAAAGATTTATTTTATTTATTTGAAAGACAGAGTTACAGAGAGAGGTAGAGACAGAGAGAGAGGTCTTCCAACCACTGGTTCATTCCCCAGATGGCCACAACGGCAGGAGCTGCACCAATCCAATCCCAGGAGCTTCTTCCCGGTCTCCCAAGTGGGAGCAGGGGCCCAAGGACTTGGGCCATCTTCTGCTTTCCCAGGCTATAGCAGAGAGCTGGATCAGAAGTGGAGCAGCTGGGACTAGAACCAGCGCCCATATGGGATGCCGACACTTCAGACCAGGGCGTTAACCCGCTGCACCACAGCACCAGCCCCTCATCTTTTTTTTTTTTTTTTTTTTTTTTTTTGACAGGCAGAGTTAGACTGTGAGAGAGAGAGAGAGAGACAGAGAGAAAGGTCTTCCTTTTTCCATTGGTTCACCCCACAAATGGCCGCCACAGCCAGCAAGTTGCGGCTGGTGCCCTGCGCTGATCCGAAGTCAGGAGCCAGGTTGCTTCCTCCTGGTCTCCCATGCGGGTGTAGGGCCCAAGGACCTGGGCCATCCTCCACTGCCTTCCCGGGCCACAGCAGAGAGCTGGACTGGAAGAGGAGAAACTGGGACAGAATCCGGCACCACAACAGGGACTAGAACCCCGGGGTGCTGGCACCACAGGGGGAGGAATAGCCTAGTGAGCCACAGCGCTGGCCCCATTGTTTGTTTTTTAATAGAAGAAGTTATAACTTGAAGTTCTTTGCCTAGGGTAGAGCTGGGACTAAACTGTTCCTGAAGATTCCATTTATCATTAAAAAAAGAAACTTATTTCTAGTGCGGGTATTTATATGAATTATTCAGAGCATGTTAAATGTAACATTCCATAAAGAACTTTATTGATTTCGTTCTGTTCACAGACTACTCGTGATATCTCATGTGTCTTATCTACAAACACTTATCTAAGGTAATTATAGTTGTTTTTAAGACAAATTTTATTCAGTTAATTAACTTACTATCATACTAATTTTTTCAAATGCATATACATTAAGCTTTAGGTTAATTAAGAAAGGAGATATGAGCCAAAGTTAGATGTTTCTTCAAAAAGATTACTATTCTGTGAACTAACTTGAAGTTTTATTTGATTTAGCTTAATATATCACTAGAACTAGCAACAGTAAGAGCAGTAAGCTCAAAATTTATTTTGGTCATACTTTATTTTTTAAGCTTTCATAGAAGATCACTTTTTTCTGAATAATTATGAAAGAATTTTTTTATGTTAAAATTGTTTGTTGTATCACGTTTTTTGGCAGTTCTAGTAAACTCAGTAGAGTTACAGCAGCAAAACATTGCACGACTCATGTAAATCGGATATAAAGTGTTCTGGCACACTGGAAGTAAATTGCGAAGAAAGCTTTCTGATGGAAAGCATATCTAGTAGCAAACTATAGAAATGATCCCTGAGTTGTATCTATGTAAAAACGCATTCATTAAATAGAGAAAAAGAAAAAGAAAAGAAAGCATATCTAAGGTTAACTTTTGTGGTTTTAATTGTGCCATTTGATTCTAGTCAATTACCTTTATTGTTAAGAATAGTTTCAGATTTACAGAAAGATTATGAAGCTAGTATAGTTTCCTGAACTGCATATCCCATGCTGAATTTCCTTTTTTTTATTTTTATTTTTATTTATTTATTTTTTGCCAGGCAGAGTTAGAAAGAGAGAGAGTTATACACAGTGAGAAAGAGATAGAAAGGTCTTCCTTCCACTGGTTCACACCCCAAATGGCCGCTATGGCTGGTGCTGAGCTGATCTGAAGCCAGGAGCCAGGTGCTTCCTCCTGGTCTCCCATGCAGGTGCAGGGCCCAAGTACTTGGGCCATCCTCCACTGCCCTCCTGGGCCAAAGCAGAGAGCTGGCCTGGAAGAGGGGCAACTGGGACAGAATCTGGCACCCCGACCGGGACTAGAATCCAGGGTGCTGGTGCCGCAGGCAGAAGATTAGCCTAATAAGCCGCGGTGCTGGCCCCGTGCTTGAATTTCTAACCAGTTTTGTATGGTTGTCAGAGGAGCTAATGAAGACGGTAGGTGTGTTTGTTGAAATCATTTCCAAAATAAGTGAGAGTACAGACCAGCTGTGATTTGTTCTGGTCAGGAGGAGCCCAGGTAATATGTCTTGTTATTCTAAAAGGAGTGTATGAGAACCCTGAAAACTGTTCACATAAAGAGTACACAAAGGGACTAGGATTACTTAACTAGATACTAGGAGACTGAGGGGTACATGGCGACTGTCTTCAGATATTTGAGAGGGTGTTAAGTGGAAGAAGACAGACGTGAGGGGCCAACAGGTAGAAGATAATTAGCTCAGACGAAGGAAATCTTTCTTACTAATTACATTACCTGAAAGTGACGGGCCAAGGTGGGGGCACGGGAATTGTTTAAATCACAGGAATAATACATGCTTATCGTATTACATTCAGGAAAAGCAGCATATCAAGAAAAGGGGCATCGTTGCCCTCCCTTTAATCTGTTCCTCAGAGGTGTTTACTGCAAGCAGATTTGGATACGTCATTCTAGGAAACACATATAGAAACAGTTATTAAAAACGGAGTCTAGAACTCATTGTTATGCAGCCTGTTCTTTTGTGTAACAGTGTGTCTGGGGCACACGTCTAGATCTCCCTTATTCTTTTTGATGGTCAAGCATCTTATTGATTGCCTTCATGGGTGAGTACCAGGGATTTAGCCATAACTATGTAAGTAGATGTTTGGAATACATTTAACTTTGTGATAACAACTGATGTTATAGTAGTGAACATCTTTGTATACAACTTTTCACCCTTTATCCAGAATTTCTGTAGCTTGGAATATTTGAAATGGGTCTGCTAGAAGCATATTTTTTAATTTGACAAACTCTAAGAAATTGCAATGATGAAAGTATCCATTTCCCTGCATCTCTGTAAACATCAATTTTATCAAACTTTAAAATTTTTGTGATAGAAAAAAAGGAATAACTTATTTTATAAGTCTTATCAGTGAAGTTTTGCATCTTTTCTTATGTCTGTTGACTATATTTCTTCTTGACCTTTTAAAAATTGATTTGTGGTGGTTTGTGTTTTTTTTAATAGACAGTAACCTTTTGTCTATTGTGTGTATCACATAATTTTTTCCAGGATGTCAATTTATAGTTTATTTATGGTTTGCGCTTTATAGAACTTTAAAATCTCTGAATAACCACAACTATCCATTTTCTGTTTTCTGTGTTGCATAGAAAGTTTCCTTACATTAAAAAACATTAAAATATTCTCCATACTTTAGTAATTCCTGTTGTAGATAGCGATCATTAATGTCTCTTGCATTGATTTGGTACTGAGGTGACATCTAGGATTCTTTTTTCTCATCCCAGCACAATATCACCTAATCTTTTTGCTGCCATTTGAAATGCCTGCTCTTATCACTTACTAGTTGATTCTGATAGGCACTTGAGACTGTCTCAGATTCTCTCTTGAATTGATCTATTTGTTTCTGAGCCAGAACAACACGGTTTTGTTCCTCTTCCTTTATTTTACGGTTTGTCATGTTTTCTTAGACTGGGATAACTGTGCTCAGGAGGCCTCTCTTCCCCAGGCACCTATCATAGCCCTTTGGATTTGCCTCTGATTTATTAAACAAGGGTTTACTCTTTACAGGATTGCTTCTGCAATCCGGGATTCTTGGATAGCTCTACTTAATGGTGTGGGCAAGTCTCTTAACCCCTCTGGGCCACAGCCTCAGCACCCATTAGTGGAGGTGGTCACACTGGCCTCCGAGGGTCACAGATATGAGAGTCAGTGCATGCAGACTACTTAGAGTTGCTGACAGAAGTAGCAGCTATGTGTTTGTTATTGCTGCTGCTGTTCTAATTCTTCCATTTTAGTCAAGTTTTCTAGTTTTTCTTCCCTATGAGTCTTCTTGAGGTTCTTTCATATGGATTTTAAAGTGTCTACTTTTTCTCTTGCAGTAGAAAAGCGTTGATAGTGTTTGCTGACCTGTCACTGCTGGTTTCCAGAGAGCTGTTTGACTCCTGATTTGCAGCACACATGTGTCCAGCCACCACCCCCTCTTTCTTTTTTCTCTGTGTTCTAGGGGAATTCTGTGACTGAGTTTTCAACATGACCAACTTAAGCTGTGTACATTTTTCTTACTTAGCCTTTTTTGAAGTTTTAAAGAAGGAAAACGTTGTGTTTTTCCCCCAGGGTTTCTGAATGCTCCGTGTCATTGCAGCTTGCTCTAATTATATGAATGCAGTACATTCTCAGAGTTCTCTGAAGATAGTAGTGGGCATTTTCACTTGATACACTCTTTCATCTCTTGTATTAGCTCTGTTTCCGAAGAGGATTTTTTGTCTCATTCATCTTGCTGTTTCTGTTTCATTCTATTTGTGCCTTAAATATTCATATTTTAAATTAGTTACTAGATTATTTGCATCAATACTGTGGTCGGGGTTCTTGTTGATTATTATAGTTAGACCTCTCCCTGGCTTAGCATCCCAGCACAAGCTTCTGTTGTGACTGGGAGATTTGGAGAAAAGTGGGGAATCCTTTCCCTTGACCCCACTGGGGGAGGGAGCCGCAGTGAAGGCAGTGAGAAACCTTCCCCCAACCACCCTTTTTATGATCTGTGGATCTGAGTTCCTTTGAACTCTGTCTTGTTTCTCTTTGCAATCCCCCAGTCCTTGTTGGAAGGCCCCAGCATCTTGTAGAGCCCTTTATAAAAGTCAGACATCCAGCCTTTTCAATGGAACTTCGGCCATCTTCTACTGCTTTCCCAGGCCACGGCAGAGAGTTGTATTGGAAGTGGAGCAGCCGGGACTAGAACCAGCACCCATATGGGATGCCAGCGTTGCAGACTGGTTCTTTAACCCACTGTGCTACAGCGCTGATCCCAAAATAGGTATTTTCTTACCTCTTGTGTTAACCTAATGTAAACTCTGTGAGGATAAGAATGGTAAGAATGTCATCTGTACTATTGCCACTGTATTCTCTGCACAATGCCTAGAACACAGTATGTATACCATAAATATTTAGTGGATTGGAAAAA
Organism: Oryctolagus cuniculus; assembly: GCF_051225735.1. Classification (NCBI taxonomy): domain Eukaryota; kingdom Metazoa; phylum Chordata; class Mammalia; order Lagomorpha; family Leporidae; genus Oryctolagus; species Oryctolagus cuniculus. Next base: position 62,270,276 of record NC_142882.1, on the reverse strand, counting down.
TTTTTCTGGAACTAAAAGTATTTTTTTATCCAGTAGTCTTTCTTCTAGAAATTTATTCTAAGGAAATAGTCAGAGATGCTCACAAAATTTTATATACAAGGATGTTCACATTGTTTATAATTGTGAAAAATGGAAACAATTCAAAAGTCCAGTAATGGTTGTCTAAAGTATATGTCATATGTAAGTTGAATATGTAATAAAAAGATGTTTCTATTCATTTATACTTCCAGAGGCTCACTCTCCAGGGATCAGTAAAACCCATTTTATCTTAACCTTAAATAGGATGACTGTAAATTATGCCTTTTAAATTTACTGTAATTTTTAGTAGTATTATTTAATCCTTTTTATTTTTATACTTATACTCAAGTAGTTTAAGGGAATCAAATTTTATAAAATCAAAGAATAAATTAAACTTACTGTTAGGTAATTATCGTGTAATGGACATTCAGTAAATAGGTAATTTTCTGTTTTTTGTTTAATTCCAGAAAACAGCTCCTTGAGCATGGTGAGGTAAAGCTTTCATTTTAATCTCGAGTCGACGTGTGTATTAAATTCTAGTTAAGGATAATTCACAGAGGGATGGCCTTGCTGCCGAGGCAGGTGGTGCTTGAATGCTCAGCACTGGTGATGAATTTCTGCTGATCTTTTCCATTCCTTAATTTGCTCTCACTTTGGAGTAGTAATAGAATCTGAAGGCCAGTGGGTTGATTGATGACCATGGACCATAATGAATTGCATTCATTCATTCATTCTCTCATTCCACAGTGAGGAGTGTTTTGTTTCCAGCCTGCCTGCTGAGCTAGTCAGCTAGAGCCCATCAGGGCAGCCCCCCCGGCCTGTGACTGAAGGCCTTCTGCCACCGTGTAGGCTCCATGGCCAGCTGGCTACAAACTCAGCCGCGTTACAGGATGTATAAGGTCGTATAGTAATACTCCTGCCCTGAAGTGTTTGCCATTTTACAAAGGAGATGTTAGCAAAGCCACATTCAAGTAGTGCTAAATTATTTTGTGGCATAGAAAGGGAAAGTGGGCAGTATAGACTGAGAAGATGATTTCCTAAATTAAATGACTTTAAGTTGTCTTTTTTTAACATTATATTCCAAAATAGTTTTAAATTTTCTAAGTAAAAATTGTGAAGTAGTAGTACGAAGAGTCCCTATATACCCTACAGCCACTCTGTTACTAACATCATATTAGTCTAATTGTCACAGTTAATAAACCACACCCAGCTTCCCCTAAGTTTTTTTTTTAATCTTTCCCACTCCTCCTGGACTCTAGTAATTACATTCTGTGTTCATATTGAGGCTATTTTTTTTCAAGCTCCCATATAAGAGGGAGAGCATGCAGTATTTGTCTTTCTGTATCTGGTTTGTTAAGGGAAATACTAAATGTATAAGAGAAGGCAACTGAATTTAAATCTTATAGGAATATCTTATAATACGTTTTTGTGAGTAGTTGCTACATGCCTCGCACTGTGCTGTTTAATTCTCATAATATTCCCATTTTGTAAAGAGGGAAATTACATTAATTACATTAAATACCAACATTGCAATGACTTAACTCAGTAGGAGTCAATCCTTTGCATACATAAAGTTACAACCAGGAGTTCCTGATTAGCAGGTGGCTCTGTGACCATCCTGATTGAGGGACCCAGATGCCTTCTCTCCCTGGCTCTGCCATCGTCAACACATGGTTCCCAGGGCTGCGCTGCTTGCCTGTGTCAAGCCTGCAGAGAGGGAACGTGACCTTGTCCACAGGGAGGTCTGTACGGCGAGGCCTGGGAGAGGTGCAATCCCTGCCCGCCCTCAGCCTGCACTCTGGGCCCGGGCATGCAGCTGGCAGGAAGGCTGGAAGCTGGTCCAGCTGTGTGTCTAAGAAGAAAAGAAAAGGGGGCTCTGCCTGGAACTGAGGGACTCAGGGAAACTGAGCAGCGTTTGGAGATTCCACAGCTAACTTACTACAGAGAGAGCCTGCATTCATGGGGTGACTCCCCAGCTAACCACAACGACCCACACTAGGCCAAGGCGGAAGCCAGGAGCCAGTCCCAACACAGATTTGCCACATGGCTGTCAGAAACATAGTTTCTTGAGCCATCCCCACTGCCTCCAAGTCCGCATCTGCAGAAAGCTGGAGTCAGCACCCAGAGCCAGTCATCCAACAGGCAGTCTGATGCAGGATGTGGACACCCTGTCATTTTAACCACTAGGCAAAACCACTGCCCCTCTATCAGTTTTACATGCATACCAATTTAGTCTTTATTATGTGCTTCATGTATACCAAGTCCCCACTTTAAGCAATTTACAGTGTCGGGGAAGGTAATTATATATGCAGTGATAAAGTCAACACAAAGGTGGTACAGAAGAAGAAATGATTATATGGAAGAGGTGGTGTGGATAGGAAAGATTTTTTGAAGTAACTTTCCAAGAAAAATAAGCATAGCATTTACGAAAGTCAGAAGCTGTACATGTGCAAAGAAAGCATAAGGTTGCATGTTATGTTCAGAGTACAGTCGAATCAGTATTGCTGATGCAAAAAAAAGGTAAAAAGTAGCAAGAAGAGGGCCTGGAAAAGTAGGCAGGGCTCAGACTATGGAGGCCTTGTACACAAGGAGTCTGGACTCCATTCTGGACTTTCTGGTTAACCAGGAGGTGACACAGGTGGCCTGAGTTGTGAATATGTGCTCTAGGTCTGTGGAGGGAAGCCCAGCTGGCTTTTTACAATGACACAATGGCAGGGAAGCCCACTGGCAGGAAGTCAGTGCTGACAACCCGTTAGTCTTCAAATGCCTGGTGTGTAGGCAGGTGAGAGGTTTACCTTTTTAAAGAGAGCAGATTTTTCTGGAAGGGATGGCACATTTTGAGGGTCCATGAGGAGTTTTCTGTCCGTGGGATGTGAGGCCGACTTTTCACCCCTCTGCGACCCAGGACTCCCTTGGTGAATGTCTCCCTACTATTTGAGGACAGGGACTGTTGTCACTTTAGAGATGAGAGGCTGCAGAGGCCTAAGACCTGGGTGGAGGCCGGGGCACTGCTCACTGAATATGTGATGAAAACGAAAGAATTCATCTTCCCCAGTGTTTCAGCTAGGTGAGGATTTGTTAGGGTAATTCTCCACCAGTGCTCTGAATCACTAATAGGCTGTGTCCCTCAGCTCACTAAACAGACCCTGAGTTACCTCCCTATTGTTGTGATACTGGTGGTTCCTTAGCTGAAAGGATCTTGTTACTATTTTTTTCTCCTGTAGAGTGTATTTGCCTATATTTTATCAAATTAGTACCTTTAATTTTTTTAAATTTTCATTTTATTTGAAAGATAAACGGAGACAGAGACGGATTGATCTTCCAGCTGCTGTTTTACTCTCTAAATGCCCCCAGCAAGGCTGAAGCCAGGAGCTGGGAACTTAGTCTGGGTCACCTATGTAGGTGGTAGGGGCCCAAGTACTTGAGCCATCACAGCTGCTGGAATGGAAAGAGGAGGGGAGACTCAACTCAGGCACTCTGATATGGAATGTCTGTGGATCTGTAGAAGAGATGCCTGTTGTGGATAGGTGATTAAAATCGACGGCTTCTGCAATCTACCAATCTGTGCTTTAGTGGTTTGAAACAAAAGGACTTATTTAGAAATGAAATGAGGTTGGTGTTTCTCATTCTCTCCACAACGTGTCCACAATTAATCATGCCCAAAGATGAGTTTGGTTAAAGAAAAATAAAGGATTGATTTTGAAATTAAGTTTCCCCCATTCCAACATTGTGTCCAATAAATATGAAAAAGAATTTAAACATTTTGGGTCCAGCTTTTGCCATTCTATTTTAAATATAAACTATGTATTTCTGAGTAAAATATAACATTTGAAAATTGCAAAAAGACAGAAAAATTAATACTCTAAAGTACCTGCTGTTAACTTTTGGTTGTTTTCTTACAGTACCCTCCTCCCCACCAGCTCTGGACATGTACATATATGTGCATAGACTTTTTTTCTAATTTATATTTATTTGAAAAGCAGAGTGACAGGGAGAGACAAAGGGAGAGATCTTCCATCCACTGGTTCAATCGCCAAATGGCCACAACGGCCATGCTGAGGCCAGGAGCCTAGAACTCCATCCAGGTCTCTCCCTCGTTGGGGACAGGGGCCCAAGTACTGGACCACGTACTGTTGCTTTCCCAGGTGCATTAGCAGGGAGATTAAACAGAAGCACAACAGCTGGGACTCTAGCCAAACTGACCCTCCAGTATGGGAGGCCAGTGTTGAAAGAGGTGGCTTAGTCTGTCAGCCTCACGTAGACGTTTTTCATAGAATTATTAGGATTCTGTGTGTACAGTCTTACACCCTGAAAGCTCTTCCATGCCATTACATATCACGTTTAATGACTGTGTACTTGGGGAACAGTAGTGATTTAGTTGCTAATTCCACTTTATTGACCACTTAGGTTGTTTCCTACATTCAGTCATCATCTTTGCATTTTTATTATTCCCTTAATTCCTGGAATGGAAATTAAGTCAATGGTATTGGCACTTTTTTAGGCCCTCAATAAACATTTTTTAAAATATTTATTTATTTATTTGAAAGAGTTACACAGAGAGAGAAGGAGAGGCAGAGAGAGAGAGAGCTGCCATCTGCTGGTTTACTCCCCAATTGGCTGCAACAGCTGGAACTGTGCTGATCCAAAGCCAGGAGCCTGGAGCTTTCTCCTGGCCTCCCACATGGGTGCGGGGGCCTAAGCACCTGGGCCATCTTCTACTGCTTTCCCAGGCCACAGCAGAGAGCTGGATCGGATGTGGAGCAGCCAGGACTCCAACTAGTGCTCATATGGGATGCCAGCACTGCAGACGGCAGCTTTACCCGCTATGCCACAGCACTGGCCCCAATAAACATTTTTTTAAATTAAAAAAATGTATTGATTTTTTTATTAAATATTTATTTTATTAATTTGAAAGAGTTACTGAGAGAGGTAGAGAAAGAGAGAGATCTTCCATCCACTGGTTCACTCTCCAGATGGCCACAATGGCCAGAGCTGCGCCAATCCAAAGCCAGGAGCCAGGAGCTTCTTCTGGTCTCCCATGTGGGTGCAAGGGCCCAAACACTTGGGCCATCTTCCACTGCTTTCCCAGGTCATAGCAGAGAGCTGAATCAGAAGAGGAGCAGCCGGTACTAGAACCGGCACCCATATGGGATGCTGGCACTGCAGGCCAAGGCTTTAACCCGCTGCGCCACAACGCCAACCCCCTGTATTGAGCTATTCTTTCAGTGTTTGTTTCATTGCATTCTGACAATCTATTAATATCAGTTTGGTAGATGAAATCTCATTATCTTTGACATTTCTTTGAATGTAAGTGAATTAGAACATATACTTGTCATATGCTTTTTGTTGCATTATTTGCCCATTTTCATATCCGTGTTCTAGTGAGAAGTTGACATTTTATATATTTCTGTTATAAAAGTTTTGCTTGACTTGCTCATTGGAGACCCACCTTGATCAAAGTAGGGTATCCTATTAATTAGTACAAAGACTTAATACTACTACTACTTTAAAAATGATATAGTTTATGTTGTTCTGTGGTTTCTCTTGTTGACTGAATGGCACACACACTTGGGAAAAGCATCCCATGTGTCTCGTGTCCATTGCTCTCCTCTCACTTTGCACAAATCCTTGTACATAACACCTGCTCTTCCCAGCTGCGGTGGCATCCCATATCCTGCACCCTTTGGCTTCTTTTCCTGCCCCATTTTCCTGCCCATTGTACTTTCATGGATTGATTTATTTGTGATGTATATTTACCATCTGACTCTCTTTATCAAATAAACTGAAGTGCCAGCCTCACAAGGGAAGATAGCAGCGACTGTTGTATCCTCAACACACAGAGCCTGGCATCTATGAGTTTCATGCATTTGTGAAATCTTTGCTGAATGAATGAATAAGTAGTAATAGATTTGTCATGAAGTTAGAAGATCTGTGTCTGAATGAATAATAGTTTAAAGGTGCTTTGTTTATTAATTTTAAAACATAGAAAGCAAAAATGTCATTTTGTTTTATTTGTGTTTTTATAGCTGATTTTTCACGCACTGCAGTTGTTGGCATTTACTGGCCTTGCCGTTTTAATTATGAGGCTGAAGCTGTTTTTGACACCACACATGTGTATTATGGCTTCCTTGCTCTGCTCACGACGGGTAAGGGATTAATTTTTGAATAGTGCACTATAATAACTGGAGCAGCTACAGATACCATGGCTTTGCTGAATGATCTGAAACATAAAAACACCAAGTGTTGTATCTAACTTAAAGGATGTAGAGTATTAGTTCATGACTCACTGTAGAGTAAGAAAAACTTCAAGTATCAGAAAATTACTCCTAGACTTTAACTGATAATTCCATGACAAGTGGGATGAGGCTCTCTCTTTCCCCTTGGTTGGTATCTTATTCACAATCTTTCGGAGTTTGGGTTTGTAAAAGTTTTCTGGCCCATCGCATCTACCCCAAAGTACTTATCAAAAACTGATTGCATTGGGGCCGGCGCCGCGGCTCACTAGGCTAATCCTCCGCCTAGCGGCGCCGGCACACCGGGTTCTAGTCCCGGTCGGGGCGCCGGATTCTGTCCTGGTTGCCCCTCTTCCAGGCCAGCCCTCTGCTGTGGCCAGGGAGTGCAGTGGAGGATGGCCCAGGTGCTTGGGCCCTGCACCCCATGGGAGACCAGGAAAAGCACCTGGCTCCTGCCATCGGATCAGCGCGGTGCGCCGGCCGCAGTGTGCCGGCCGCGGCGGCCATTGGAGGGTGAACCAACGGCAAAAGGAAGACCTTTCTCTCTGTCTCTCTCTCTCACTGTCCACTCTGCCTGTCCAAAAAAAAAAAAAAAAAAAAAAAAAAAAAACTGAGTGCATGCAAAATAATTGCTCTAGTACATTCCTGTTTGGATTAGAGAATCCCCAAGAAAATCTGTCCGTTCTGGAGTTTCCTAATTGTATCTAACATTAAAGTAGCAAGATAAAATACCTAGCATGTTGGGATAAAGGCCCGTGTAGAAACACCTTATTTAGTTTTGAGTGTGAGTGTACTGCTTTACAATACCATAATGTCTGTTTATCTAAGAAGAGGGTTATGTGTCAATGCTAATGGGCTTTCCTAGTGATTCGAGATTTTCATGAAAGACAGCCAGATATTAAGGGACTTCATTCTAAGATGTTTCAAAATTCTTTCACTAACTTTGATTCCTGGCAGTAAATCAATACTATGATCAGATATTCTCTCCCAAATTCTTTCAAGAGGAAAGTTCGATTTTCAACCAGGCCCTGAAATTCCAACATATTTGTTGTTTTTAAACAACAGATAGGAGTTCTGTGTATTTGTGTACTGATAACAAAGGGCAATCATTTTGGTTTAAACTGTAAAATGAGAATTTTTTGACTCTATAGGTGCAAATTTATTATTGACTCAATTTTTTTATTGACTCAATTTTATGATTTTATATAAGAATTATAAATAAGTGGTTTCTTTCATTTCAGCTCTTTGGCTGGCTTTTTTGCAGAATTCGTTTTGAGAATGTTATCTTTGGCATTTTAACAGTGATGTCATTACAAGGTTGTGCAAACCTCCATAATCAATGGAGCATAATAGGAGAATTTAATAATTTGCCTCAGGAAGAACTTATTCACTGGATCAGATACAATACCAGACCAGGTATGTGGCTATTTGATTATACGTATGTTTAGTTTTATACACACACACATACACACACATTATGTAGCTGTATAATTATTTCATATATTTTATGTACATTTATGAGAAGACTTCAAAAAGTTCATGGAAATAGAATTAAAAGATAAAAGTAAAAATGCAACCTATTTCTCAGCATAAGTTACATCAAGTTCAAGATGTTTTTGTAAGTGATGATAAACAATTTTTATTTTTTATTTAAATATTTTCCCCCAGCAACATTTTATTTAAGGCATAAAAACTACATGCATTTCATAAATACAACTTTAGGAACACAGTGATTCTTCCTACCCTACCCATCTTCCCATTCGTATTCCCACCCTTCTTGCTCCTCCCTCTCCTATTCACATTTTTTTAGTTTTTACTAAGATCTATTTTCAATTAACTTTATACACATAAGATTATACTAAGTAAAGAGTTCAACAAATGGTATGGGAAAAAAAAAACCCGTTCCTCAACAGTTGAGACTGTTAGGGTCTGAAAACGCCCACCGCCCGAAAAACGACTCCAAGAGACTTTTCTCTCATGCAACCAGCAAAGGGTTAAAGATTTATTGATCCAACATGTTGGGGCTCTCTGAACATATAAGAACAGAGGAGCAGCGAGGAACTACAGCATAGGGTTTATAAAGGCAAAAACCGCAAAATCGGGAGGGGGGAAGAGAATATATGGTTGCTAAGCGGTTGCTAAAATCTTACAATCAGCAATTATGATCTTAAGACATAGACAAATTACATCTTCATTAATAGCCCAGGTAACCCAGGTGCAACCTTTCTACTTTTAAGCTTGAACAGTCATGCTAGGGGGTTTTTGTGCTCTGCCAAGGGTGATGTAGTGCAGTGCTATTGTCCGACTATTTGAGATCATAGTTTCAGACCAGAGTCTTACGGTGGGGGGGTGCTTTTCCAGAATGGAGTCTCAAGTGCTCCAAAATGGAGTCCCTACTGTCAAGGTGCTACTTCACTCTGTCTTATTTTCACAGCTGCACCAGGAAGGTTTAAACCTGTAAGCTTCAGCTTAACTTTTTACACCCGCACATATACAATTTTAACTCTTCAAGACAAGAGCTGTTCAAAGTTATCATATCTCAAAGTGTCAATTTTACTTCTGTAGATTACCTTTTAGGTTCTCTATTAGTTACCACAGATCGGGGAGAACATATGGTATTTGTCCTTTAGGGACTGGCTTATTTCACGAAGTATGATGATTTCCAGTTGCATCCATGTTGTTGAAAATGACAGGATTTCCTTCCTCCCTCCCTCCCTCCCTCCCTCCCTCCCTCCCTTCCTCCCTTCCTTCCTTCCCTCTCTCTCTCTTTCCCTCCCTCCCTTCCCTCTCTCTCTTCCCTCTCTCTCTCTTTCCCTCCCTCCCTCCCTCCCTCCCTGCCTTCCTTCCCTCCCTCCCTCCCTCCCTGCCTTCCTTCCCTCCCTCCCTCCCTCCCTCTCTCTTTCCCTCCCTCCCTCCCTTACTACAAGATAAACTAAGCATCCTGGGAATTGAACCATATCAAAGCAGTCTACTTTACATAATTAATTTAAGGAAACAAACAGAAATCAGAAGGAGCCAAATCAGGATTCACACCTTCACAGAGCTGCCCCTGTTTCGTGAGAGGAGTGGGCGCTGACGTCCTGGTGGTGAAGAACTCCCCAGGGAAGCTCTTCCTGGGGCTTTCTTGACCAGTGTGCTTTCACTCTGGCTGGGCCACGCCCCCTCTGGTTGTGCTTGGTCTTCAGGACCACCATGGCTCTACCACACTTCATCTCCTGTCCTAATTCATTTAAGAAATGCCTCCGCATCTTGTTTCCAGCTGCTTGAACTTAATGTGTACACTTGAGAGCTCTGCTCGAGTCAGCAGCTGATTTGGGTGCAGCAGCCTTGTCACCCATCAAGCAGAATGCTAATTCCACTTTAATTTTTCAGTCAGAATTGTGTAAGCGGAACCATCTGAGATGTCTGTGGCATTAAATTTTGTTTCTTCTGTTAATTGTCAGTCTTCTTCAATCAGAGCACAAAGAAGATCAATTTTTTTCTCACCAGTTAATGTGTATGGTCTGTTGTTGCAGGCTTCGTTTTCAGCAAACTGCTGATTTCTTTGGGGCATTTGATCCTGGAAATGACCTGTCAAGTCTTCACCAAGAATTCATGTTGCTCTGATAGAAGATCTTTTCAAACTGATATATTGTACTTTTTTTAAAAAAGATTCTATTTATTTATTTGAGAGGCAGAGGTAGAGAGGGAGACAGAGAGAAAGGTCTTCCTTCTGTTGGTTCACTCCCCAAATGGCTGCAACAGCTGGAGCTGGGCCAATCTGAAGCCAGGAGCCAGGAGCTTCTTCCAGGTCTCCCATGTGGGTGCAGAGGCCCAAGCACTTGGGCCATCTTCCACAGCTTTCCCAGGCCATAGCAGAGAGCTGGATCAGAGGTGGAGTAGTTGGGACACAAACCGGCACCCATATGGGATGCCAGCAGCTTAGGTGGAGGCTTAGCCTACTGTGCCACAGCCCCGACCCCTATCTTGTCCTTCCTTTTTTTTTTTTTTTTTTTCTTTTTGACAAGCAGAGTTAGTGAGAGAGAGACAAAGGTCTTCCTTCCGTTGGTTCACCCCCCAAAATGGCCGCCACGGCCAGCACACTGCACGGATCCGAAGGCAGGAGCCAGGTGCTTCCCCCTGGTCTACCATTCCGGTGCAGGGCCTGAGTACTTGGGCCATCCTCCACTGCCTTCCTGAGCCACAGCAGAGTGCTGGACTGGAAGAGGAGCAACTGGGACAGAATCCAGCGCCTGGACTGGAACTAGAACCCGGAGTACCGGCACCACAGGCGGAGGATTAGCCTAGTGAGCCAAGGCACCAGCCTATCTTGTCCTTCTTAAGTGGCACAAACCAGATCATTCCTGTTCAGATGTTATGACAAATTAGTACAAGTTTATTTGGTGCAAAAAACTTTTGAAAATCATGCATTTCAAAATACTCATTTTCTGTGAATGTTTTAAATACCTCTCTCTGAGCATTGTCTTCTGTGAGGTTGTTATTAATGAATATAAAGCCTAATTTTAAATACTCCAAAAATTCTTTTAGCTCAATTTTAAAAAATTATATATTTATTTTAAAGGTGGAGATACAGAGAGTCAGGGAGGGGATAAGGGGGGCTTCCATCCGCTGGTTCACTCCCCAGATGGCCACAATGGCAGGAGCTGCACAGATCCAAAGCCAGGAGCCAGGAGCTTCCTCTGGGTATCCCACACAGGTGCAGAGTCCCAAGGACTTGGGCCATCTTCTACTGTTCTCCCAAGCTATAGCAGAGAGCTGGATTGGAAGTGGAGCAGCCAGGACTTGAACCGGCACCCACGTGGGATGTTGGCACTGCAGGCAGTGGCCCCACCTGCTACGCCTCTGTGCCAGCCCCTCAACTTTTTCATATCTTTATCCAAAACTCCCTCAAGCAGGGGTGGGCATTCGGCCTTGTGGTTAGGATGCTAGTTAGGATTTTCATGTTTTACGTTGGAGTGCCTGGGTTTAACTCCTGGCTCTGGCTCCTGACACCAGCTTCCTGATAATGCAGACTCTGGGAGGCAGCGGTGGAACTGAACTGGTTGGGTCCCTGCCACCTGCATAGGAAACTGAGATTCAGGTCCCAGCTTCCCACTGCTGCAGACATTCAGGAAGGGAACCAGTGGATGGGGAGCACGCTCTCGCCCTCTCTTTGCCTCTCAAAAGAATAAAGATATATATTTTAAAAACCCTTTAAAATCTTTTTCCAGAGAATAAGCATATTCTACAATATTAACTGAATCTAAATTTATAATCTTAGACTACTTTTGAAATTTACTTTTCTTTGGCATCGATTCTTCACTGTGATTTTCTTATTTTTTTTTTATGTAACGCTTTGAGTTAGATTCCTCTTATATATCTTTTGCTAGCCACCGTTTTCGTAGCTCACCATCTTTAAGGTAAATGTTAAATGCTTCAGCTCAGGCCTATGATGTGGGGCGTGACTCCCCACTGGGAGCTGCCAAGCAGGTCTCCAGTCCCCACTGAGGTTTCCTGCAGGCACACAGGCATACAGGTTGTTTGCTCCTCCCCAGGTACAGCTGTTTCCGGAGCATTTCAAGACACCTACTCTTTGATCCTTTTCTTGGGTCTTGTCTTTATTTTATTTCAGGGTTTGTCTCCGGTTTCTAGGAGAGCCTATGTTTGGCAGCTCACCCACGATAGCTCCCACAGAGCCCATCTCAGTTTTAGCTGTCTCTTTGATTTTCTTAAATGATTTATTTTATTATTACGAGTTCTCTCATGATTTTTTCATGTTTATTAAAAGCTGCTTAAAGTTCCATAATATGAGTGGAACCATTGCTATGTTCAGGTCTATGCTGTAAGGTTTTATAGTTTGTACATTGTATAAAAGTGACTAGTTAAGAGGACACGTGGGACTGAAATCCAACCTTCAGTCCACTAATTAAGCCGTGCACTAGTGGGGCTCTGCCCAGTCAGAGAAGATAACTTTCTCCAATCCGTGCGGTAGCCACGTGAGGACTTCAGTATATTAGTAGGACAGTGTCTTGCTCTTCCCTGTTGTGATCATATTTATCTCCGATCCAAAGAGAAGGAAGGTGTGTGGGTGGCAGGAGTGCATCCGCCCTCCCCCAGCTCTGTGTCTGTCTGTCTCTTCTGTAGATGGATCTCTGGGGTTCTAGCTCTGGCTCAGCTGGTATAATTAATTTTCTTTTGGATGACACTGGCCCTGAGCTTTGGGTTCCTCTAGCTCAGGATTTCTCCTCTTCTCTTCTCTGCAGTCCCAGGCAAGTTACTTAACTTTAATGTTCTACTTCCTCATCCATAAAACAAGAACAGAGAACTCACCTCATAGAGTTGGACAAATTAAATCATTTAATCACTGTAAAAATACTGAGGACAGTTCCAGTACCTAGTAACAGTTACCAAAATTTAGCTTTATTGAGGAAGACAATTGGTAAATAAATATTGAGTGAGTGAAAAGAATGATGCCAACAGTAATCATTTAAATATGTTTCATCTTTCTTAATTTGGGTTCATATGTTACAGATTGTGGAATCTTGTCTTCCAGATGCTGTTTTTGCAGGTGCCATGCCTACAATGGCAAGTGTCAAGCTGTCTACACTTCATCCCATTGTGAACCACCCACATTATGAGGATGCAGACTTGAGGTTGGCAGCCAATTGAGTATTTCAACCACATTCACTAGCTACTTATTCCTGAACTCAGGAATAGCGAAAAGTCACTGCACGTGCACACACACACTCACACACAGGAGGTACCTACATTTTACTGTGTGTGCTTTTGAAAATTTAGAGCATTTTGCTGGCTGATTATGAGAACTCTAATTTCTACCAAAGTCTAAAAGTTTTGTTTTCTTTAAGTGGCTGATTTTAAAAAATCAAGTTGTTCATTCCATTAATGGTCAGTGTAATCTTTCCTTTCACTGGATTTTTGGTCTATTGTTAGAGGTAAATTTTTGAATTATTTAAAGGTTCACCTCTGGTTGTGGCAAAAGGGAATATCCTATATACTTCAAATCCTAAGTATTATGCAGAGATAGCAATTTGTTCAGAATTTCAGTTTGTTCAGGAATATTCCCACATAAGTTCAGAAAACCTGTTCCACCATATTTTAGTGAATGTCCATTTCTCAGTTCTGTTAAGGTGATTTTTCAGTCTGCTTTAATATGCTAGATGCCCACTTTTCAAATGTCCTAATTGCTATATTTAGCTTCAATTGATGTGTTTTTTGGAATGTCTATTGATGACATTATATCCTGAAATCTATGTTTGTACTACATTTAGTCTCTATAGAAACATATGACATTATATAATTATTTTAGGAATTATGTGAAGCAAATTTTATACCCTAAGTCATTGTTTTACTATCAAGTATAGCCATAGACTAGTTTATACATTAATAAGCAGTATCTACAAAAGAAAAATGGCTCTAAGTTTTAGCACTTTCAAAATATAAATAGGAATATGGAAACTGCTGTTCCCAGAACAACATTATATCATTTTGGGATACACACACACACACACACACACACACTCAATTCAGTAAGAGGGGTAAGGTCTTGATTTATTAGCAGTATTTTCTTAGTCTTTCTATTAGTATTTACTTTAAAATGTTTTAACCTCTTGTTAAAATTTAAAGGGCTCGGACAAAAATAGTTTATTCTGCATACAGTCGAAAGTCTGCAAAAGAAGTGAGAGATAAATTGTTGGAGTTACATGTAAATTATTACATTTTAGAAGAGGCCTGGTGTGTTGTAAGAACTAAGTGAGTATTGACTCCATGATTTATGATATGGTATATTTTTAAACAAAAAATGTTTTACTTTGTTACAGTAGTTCTGGTTCCTTAAGAACTTAAAAAAATAAATTCCATTAAAATATTACAGTGGTGTTTTAGTTAAAATTATTTCACCTAGGAAGGTAAAATTATACTTTAAATAAAATCTAATTACAAAAATTATGCTATATTTTAGTATCCCAATTTTCCATTTAAATTTAACATCTTAAACTTAGCTTGTTAATGTGAAATTTTTATGAAAATTTTTATTAGATGTTTGACTTACAGATTTGAATTTATAACAAGATCAGATGCTAGCATTTTGCTACTACAGCTGAATTATATTTGGATTTGTAAGAACTAAAGAAAAAAGTATCACATACCTCAAAATGACATGAGAAACATTTCTAATTAAAAGGTTTAAGTTTCTGAACTTCATATCTCTAAAAATAATAAAATTCCAAGATATTCAGTGAAATCTCTTAAAGCCTTTGTTTAGATGTCTAAGCAGAAACATCAGGTACAACACATGACGGACTCCAGAGACATTAACTGCCTATTAAAAGAGTAGCAACAGGCCGGTGCCTCGGCTCGCTAGGCTAATCCTCCACCTGCAGCACCGGCATCCCGGGTTCTAGTCCCGGTCAGGGCGCAGGATTCTGTCCTGGTTTCTCTTCTTCCAGTCCAGCTCTCTGCTGTGGCCCGGGAAGGCAGTGGAGGATGGCCCAAGTCCTTGGGCCCTGCACCTGCATGGGAGACCAGGAGGAAGCAGATCCTGGCTTCGGATCAGTGCAGTGTGTCGGCCGTAGCGGCCATTTGGGGGTGAACCAATGGAAAAGGAAGACCTTTCTCTCTGCCTCTCTCTAACTCTGCCTGTCTGCTGTTAAAAAAAAAAAAAAAAAAAAACAACAACAAATTGACAATCACAAGAACCAGATTCCGGATTTTCTATAATGTATTGTCTACCATGTCCAGTTTTCAACAAAAAATGATTAGACATGCAAACAAATGGGGAAGTGTGACCAATACTTGAAAAGAAGAACTTAGTCGATACTGATTGAAGTTGGCTGAAATGCTAGATTTAGCAGCCAAAGACTGCAGTGTCACTCTTAAGAGTATATTCAAAGCCTTTTCTGAGGTAAAAATAAACATACGACATGGTAAAAGTATATGTGTGTGTATATGTATATGTGTGTGTGTGTGTGTGTGTGTGTTAAGAAATAAAGAAAACCATGGTATCACTGAGTGAACAGATGTGGAATCTCCACAGAGAAATAGAACCTCCCCCCATTGGAAATTCTAGAGCTGAAAGTATAATAGTGAAATGAAAATCCTTCAAATGTACTCAACAACAAAAGCAGAACAAAAATTAGTTATTTTGAGGGTATACAAAGAAAGAATAGACAACTCAAAGAACAAAGGTAACAGGAAAAATAGTCAAAGCCACAGATACCAATGTAATACTATTAAATAGTTTAAACACAAAGATAAGTTTAATACCAGAAAAAATGAGAAAAAAACACTGAAACGGCCAAAAATTTCTCAAATTTCAAAAAAAAAGCCATTAACTTAGATATCCAATCTCAAGAAATCTAATTAGGATAAACCAAAGAAAACCACAGGATACATAATAATAGTCAAAAAGCAAAGATAAACTCTTCAAAGTATCGAGAGAAAAAAATTGTAAACATCTGACTTTCCATCAGAAATATTGGAATTCAACCAACATGTGGATGATAACTCAAAGTGTTGAAGGAAATAATCAAGAATTCTGTGTTACGACAGTAGATGTTCAGTAAATATTTACTGTGGGGCCAGCGCTGTGGCGCAATGGGTTAAAGCCCTGGCCTGAAGCGCCGGCATCCCATATGGGCACCGGTTCTAGTCCTGGCTGCTCCTCTTCCAATCCAGCTCTCTGCTATGGCCTGGGATAACAGTAGAGGATGGCCCAAGTCCTTGGGCTCCTGCACCCATGTGGGAGACCCGGAAAAAGCTCCTGGCTCCTGGCTTCAGATCAGCACACCTCCAGCTGTTGTGGACATTTGGGGAGTGAACCAGCAGATGGAAGACCTCTCTGTCTGTATCTCTCTCTCTCTCTAACTCTGTCTTTCAAATAAATAAAATAAATCTTTATTAACTGTTTTTAGGAAAAAAAACTATTGAAGAAATAATACCCTGTAAAAATATTAGAAAAAAATAGAGCAAAAAGTATCATTTCCCTGCTTATTTGCTGAGAGCTATATTTCCCTGATAAATGAGAAAATTTCACAAGGAAACTATAGTTTTCCCTTGGAAATATAGATGAAAAAGTCCTTCACAAATATTAGTAAGCTGATCTGAGCAATACTTTAAAAAAAAATCTGTCAAGGTTTAAATTAGGTTTAAAGAATTAGGTTTAAAGAATTCAAAAATGGCTTAAATTCACCATATTTTATTTTTTTATTTTTATGTATTTTTTGACAGGCAGAGTGGACAGTGAGAGAGAGAGACAGAGAGAAAGGTCTTCCTTTTGCTGTTGGTTCACCCTCCAATGGCTGCCGCAGCTGGCACGCTGTGGCCAGTGCATCGCGCTGATCTGAAGCCAGGAGCCAGGTGCTTCTCCTGGTCTCCCATGTGGGTGCAGGGCCCAAGGACTTGGGCCATACTCCACTGCACTCCCTGGCCATAGCAGAGAGCTGGCCTGGAAGAGGGGCAACCGGTACTAGAACCCCATGTGCCAGCGCCACAAGGTGGAGGATTAGGCTATTGAGCCACGGTGCTGGCCTATTTTTTTTATTATTTTTAAAGATTTATTTGAAAGTCAGAGTTATTTATTTGAAAGTCAGAGTTACACACAGAGAGAAGGAGAGAAAGAGAGAGGTCTTCCATCCGCTGGTTCACTCCCCAGTTTGCCATAACGGCCAGAGGTGTGCCAATCTGAAGCCAGGAGCCATAAGCTTCTTCCAGGTCTCCCACATGGGTGCAGGGGCCCAAGCACTTGGACCATCTTTTGCTTTCCCGGGCCACAACAGAGAGCAGTATTGGAAGAGGAGCAGCCGGGACTCAAACTGGTGCCCATATGAGATGCCGGCGCTTCAGGCCAGGGCTTTAACCCGCTGCGCCACAGTGCCGGCCCCCACCGTATTAATTTTAAAAAGAAAATCTGTGTAATCGTCTGAATATGTGCAAGAAAAAGTACTTGATAAAATTAAGCACTCCGTCCTGGTAAACTCCCTGCTAATGAGAACTCTATTCAGCATGATTATTTAACATGATAAAGGATGTCTACAAAGCAACTAATAACTAACACCTGCCTAGTGGTGAATGGCTGGATGTTTTCTGAATGATGGGGATCAAAAGATGAATATCTTTTCACTCTGTAAAACATTCTAAGGAAGCCATTCAAATGCGGTTAAGTCCAGAAAAAGAAAGTAAAGACACACAGATTGAAAGGGAAGAAGAAAAACTATTTGTAGTTAATGTTTATATAAGGAAAAAACATAACATGTTTATTAAAAAGCTGTTAAAACCAATATCACCAAGAAAGGATCAGCATTCAGAAATTACTTCTATTAAAATGGAAAATGAAATTTAAAATCCCATTTATATTAAAATATTAGGAATATTTAGGGGAAGTCATAATAACGTTTTTCAAACTAGTTATCAAGAGAAAAATCTTTAGAAGGATCCAGAAAAAATATACCTAGAATGTAATAAATACAGAATTTCTATCACATTTCTGCCCGGAAACAATGGAAGCAAAAATATAGTGGCGTAACATCTTAAAGTACTAAAAAAAATATATTATCCCATCCTCATTGCAAATATATCCCAAAATGGAGTTGAAAGAGACTTCCTGCACACAAATTCTGAAAGAATTAATCTTCAGCAGACCTGTACTGCAAGAATTATAAACTAAAGTCCTTTTTGCAAGATGGAAATATGGATATACACAAAGGAGTCAAAAGCATGCAGAGGATAACTACTTACATGAATTTTGCATAAAAGATAATTAGGGAAAAACAACAATGTACTATGTGCAAGTGTCTGGCGTATAACAGATCTTCCTAGGCAAACGAATCAAATTCACAAGCTTTTATTGGGATTCCGCTCCCGGGCAAGGTTCCCCAGTCCCAACAGAGCAGAGGCCAGAGAAGTGCATCAGAGGTTGGGAGGGCTCCTTTTATAGATACAGGGCATGGGGGTTAAAGGTTGAGGCAGGTCTGATCCTCACTGGTTGACCTTTAGGCACCCATGGGGACCTTAACAAGGACTTTTCTTCCCCGGAAGTGCGGGTAGGGACTCTCCATTCCCGGAAGTGTAGGCCTTCTCTCCTTGTGGATCCCAAAGCTACCATCCCAACCTTTTGATGGTAGGAAAGGGGGCGATGATGAGTCTCTCTGGCTACTTCCTGCTGACTGGGGGCGATGAGGTACTCTTCACTGGCATGGGGCGATGTCTCTAGCCGCCGTCTCCTGGGTGGGGAGCCAAATATATCCCTGTAGCAGCATTTGGTTGACCGCCTGGTTGCTGAAGGCCTTGGTTCGTGCCATTATCACCTGCTGTAAACACTTAAATGGACACTGTCGTATACGAGTCAGGGTGAGAATAGCAACCATTGATGCTAAGAGTGGCATTAACCAGGTAATGAAAAGATTTCATAGAGGAGAGGAAATGAGGGGAGTCTCTGGACCCTTGTGAGGATTGTTAGATGGACGTGGTTTAAATCTGAGCCTAGCCAAGACCGGGAGAAAGACCACTCAACTTTTGCAGGTGGAGGGGTTTGTAGAGAAATTCTGAATAATCATACAACATTAAGTGGAGGAGAGGACCATCATACACACAGGTTAGGAGTAGAGCCGTTGATGTTCGAGTAGAGGCTGTGGTTACAAAGGAATGAGACCCAAGTGGGCTAGACAGGGTCTAGAACAAAAGACAAAGTCATTATTAAAGGACCAAAGGTGCTGTCAAAGCCACAAATAAGTTCTCTGATTGAGAGACAAATAGAAACTGACAGAAGGGGCTTGATAATAATCTGGTGGGCTTTAGGTCTTGTAAGTTAAGAGGCCCAGACCTACCTATCTTTTCACATAGGGTACATCCTAAGGGAGGTGTGACCCTCCTTGGGTAAGGCACCCTGTTGGCTTCCATTACCTAGCTGGCCTGGGAGATTAACTGGCCAGGTAAAGGCAGGTGGCATCTCTAACAAGAAATTTACAGTTCTGCCTGCAATGTTGCTGACCCTACTTGGCTGTCCCCTCAGCTATGGTGGTCACTTTGGGAGTTGGGATGAGTGAAGGGCTTTTCAGCTTGGAGCCAGCAAAATCTGTGGCTCTGACCTGAAGTCCTTCGACTCCAAGGCAGTTCCATTTCTGGTGATCCAACTCTTTCTTGGCTGGCAGAGCTGCCAGGGCTTATCACAAGCTGACTTCTGCTGAAGCCCAGGCTTACCACATTGAAAGCCACTGCAGTAGACTGGCCTGTTATGTCTCCATGAGGGCAGATCACTGTACAGAACAGCCGTTAATAGGCTGCCACCTATCTTTACATTGCTTCTGATGCCTAGCTTTCTCTTCCTCCTGGGTTTTGTTAAAGTAGACCAGAGGATGCAAGTCAAGGGGGTGCTCAAGTCCCATCTCTAATCTTTGCGGCCTAAACTAGAAGTTTGTAGTCACAGGCATGTTCTGAGAGTGGTTTTTCTGAGGTAGATAATGCCCATGAGGAAAACTATGTCCTCGCTTTAAAACTTTCTTTCGCTTTGGTCTGAAAGGGAGGTCTTGCCTGTTTACTGTGCCCATGGCATAGTGAAATTATAATTTAAGCTCTTATTTTGCCTATACTATTACAGAAAAATGTTAGCCATCCCTTTTATAAGATCTAGAAGTCAAATTTTGCATCTTGGCGAGTCCTTCAAAATAGAATTAGTTTCCTACCTCAAAGAGAATAGAGAAATGAGAGAACAAGTTGGTCTTAGAATAGAGAAATGAGGGAGAAAGTCCTAGATTGCCTGCTGACAATAGCAATATCAAATGAAAACTTAGCAAGCGATTTAACTTAAGAAAACATTTACCAGAAGGTCCAATGCCTTCTATAAACTTTAAGAATACATGTATTTGGAAACATCTCTTAAGTATCTAACATGGTGTAGCTTGTTTAACCAGTAAACTTAAGCATAAACATATAAAATATTTTTAGATTCTTTCCACCAACAAATTTAAAACATCTGATACAGAAATTCAGATCACATGAATCAAATATAACTTTGATTAATTTTAGCTGTTTAAATTTATGGGCAATGTTTTATCTACAAGCCAATTAAAAGAGTTCTTAATAAATTTTCCCATGTAGACATACAGTATGTATACACATATCATAGAATAGCAGATTCAATAATAGCTTTTTAAACTCTGTTTTATTTTTATTTATTTTTTTTTTTTGACAGGCAGAGTGGACAGAGAAAGAGAGAGAAAGGTCTTCCTTTTCCGTTGGTTCACACTCCAATGGACGCCACGGCCCGTGCGCTGTGACTGGCGCATCGCGCTGTTCCGAAGCCAGGAGCCAGGTGTTTCTCCTGGTCTCCCATGAGGTGCAGGGCCCAAGCACTTAGTCCATCCTCCACTGCACTCCCTGGCCACAGCAGAGAGCTGGCCTGGAAGAGGGGCAACCGGGACAGAATCTGGTGCCCTGACCGGGACTAGAACCTGGTGTGCCGGCGCCGCAGGCAGAGAATTAGCCTATTGAGCCGTGGCGCCAGCCTCTTTAACTGTTTTTTATTTACCAATTGATTCGAATTACTTTCTGCTCTTAGAACCTCAGCTAACCATACTTTCTCTCAGTTGGTACCTGTAATACATTGTTGGCTTCATCTTTGCAGAGCCATCCCAAAATACTGAATACAATAGATGTGGCTGGAAAAAGTCCATCAGAACCTATAGGAGGACAGCTAAGCACAGAACCAACAATGCTTTAGTTTTATGAGCAGCGAATCTGATATATAAAACTGGATGACAAAAGACTTTAAGTTGCCACGTGTAAAATTATAAACTTATTATAAACTCAACAAGAGGCACTTGTTTACTTCACATAGCATTTTTGAAAGCATCTGTAGGATTTTACAGAACATTAACTCTTTAGGCCTCTGTAGTTAAAATAGATCACAAAGCTTTGGCTGTTGCCAGGCATTTGGCGAGTAACCAGTGGATGGAAGATTCTCCCTCCCTCCCTCTCATCCCCTCCTCTCTCCTCTATCCTTTCCCTCCCCCTCCCCTCTCTCCCCCTCTCCCTCTCTCCTGTCTCCTCTTTCTCCCTTTCCCTCCCCCTCTCTCTCCCCTCCTCCCTTCTTTTCCCTCTCCTTTAAAAAAATAAATGATACTTTAAAGAAAACAATAGTGTAAGTCTGGGATGGAGAAAACAGAGTGTACTGTGTGAGGTTTTTATTCTATAAGTATATCCTATACATTTTAACATTCACTGAAATAAGAGCTATAACTAATAAGGCAGCAAACAAAATTAAAATGGAAGCGTATGAATCAGTCCGTGCAAAAGAATGAAGAACTGGAAAAGAGAAGCAAACATAAAATGGGACACATTAAGAAAGCAGGAGGCAAGATGGCAGGTTGAGACACAATCAGCAGTCATAGTACTTTTAAATGGACTGGGGAAGGCTTAGTAATGACATCCTCCTTGCCATAGGCTATCCATGTCTTAATCCCTAGAACCTAAATATGTTATCCAGGTGGAGAAAGGAAGTTTTCAAATGTCATTAATTAAATTAATGCTTTTGAGATCTGAAGAATATCCTGATTAGCCAGGTAGGGCCAGTGTTATTGCAAGGAAAACTTAAAAGGAGACAAGAGTCAGTTAAAGGTGGTGGTGACAGAAACAGAGTAATATGAGGCCACAAGACAAGGAATGAGACCAGCATCCAGGAGCTGCAGAAGGCCATGAAGTGATTCTCTTAGAGCCTGCACAAAACTCAGAGCCCTGCCAGTACCCTCATTTAGAACAGAACATGTATATTGCTTTATCCATTGTGTTTGTTATAACTTGTAACAGCAGCAGTGGGAAACTATTGTGGAACTATATGTCACAACTAAAAATCAAGAATTGTCAGGCTGCATATTAGGGCAAGACCATCAAGTGTGTCCCCTCAAGAAATTTATTTAATCAAAGTAAATAAATAGGTTAAAATTAATGGAGAGCAAAAAGATATATCATGCTACTGGTAGTCCATAGAAAGTTGGTGCAGCTGTAATATAACAAAAGTAAATCTGGGCCGGCGCCGTGGCTTGATAGGCTAATCCTCTGCCTGCAGCGCTGGCATACCCGGTTCTAGTCCCGGTTGTCCCTCTTCCAGGCCAGCTCTCTGCTGTGGCCCGGGAGTGCAGTGGAGGATGGCCCAAGTGCTTGGGCCCTGCACCCACATTGGAGACCAGGAGAAGCACCTGGCTCCTGGCTTTGGATCAGCGCGATGCGCCGGCCGTGGCGGCCACTGGAGGGTGAACCAACAGAAAAAGGAAGACCTTTCTCTCTCTCTCTCTCTCACTGTCCACTCTGTCGAAAAAAATTAAATCTGAATACAAATATTATGAAGATTAATGAAGGTCACTTTGTAATGAAGAAGGATCTATTTTTCAGGAGGACATAACAACCCTAAGCATTTATGCACTATAACTGAACTTTCAAATACATGAAACAAAAATTTATAGAACTATAAGGGAAAATAGACAAATCAATGATATGGTCAGAAATTGGAATATTCCTCTGAGTAATTTACAGAACAAGTAAAAAACAAATTCAGCAGGTCAGTAGAAGACTTGAATGACACTGTCAATCACTGTGACCTAATTGACACTTGCAGAACACACCACCTACAGTTAAGTAGGCATTCCTTTCAACACAGACTATTTACCAAGAAAGACCATATTCTGGGCTATGAAACAAGTTTCAATGCATTCATTAAGATCCTACAAAATGTGTTCTGTGCCTATAGTGAAATTAAGTTAGAAATCAATATCACAAATATATATGGAAATCCCCCCCCCAAATACTTAGAAAATAAGTGTAATGCAATCAAATATTCCATTGGCCAGATAGAAATAACAGGAGGTTTCAAAATATTTTAACCTGAGGGAAAACAGAAATACAACTTTCAAATATTTGTGGGATGTAGATAAAGCAGCACTTGAAGAGTTGGGTTTTTGTTGTTATTGCTTGTTTGAATACTGAATTTCTGTAACAACAAAGACCTAACCTTCACCATAAGAAACTAGAAAAAGGGGCCAGTGTTGTGGCACAGCAGGTTAAGCTGTGCTTGGGACACCGGCATCCCATATCTGAGTGGTGGATCAAAACCCAGTTGCTATGTTTCTGATCAAGCTCCCTAATAATGTACCTGATGGGGCAGGGGGTGATGGCCCAGGTTCTTGAGTCCCTGTCACCCACGTGGAAGAGCAGGATGGAGTTTCCAGCCCCTGGCTTCAGCCTGACCCAGCCCCAGATCTTCTGACCGTTTGGGAGTGGACCAGTGGATAGAAAATCAATCAGTAATCTCTCTCTCTCTCTCTCTGCCTTTCAAATACATAATAAATGAACACTTATTTTAAAAAATGAAATAGAAAAAGAAGAAATGAAAGCAAGGAGAAGAAAAGAATAACAGATCAGACTCAGTGTATGAGATACCTAAACCCCTGTGTTCATTGCAACACTATTCACGATAGCCAGGATATGCAGTCAACCAAAGATAAAAGCAAGCATATATGCATGCCAGTAATTGTACACGCCTTTTCAGAACAGCTTATTTTGTAACCTAAAACTGGAAACAACCAAATATCTATCAATAAGTGAATGGGTAGATTATCCAGATATTGTAACACTTCTCAACAACAAAAATGAGTGTTGAATCTCAAAAATATGCTGAGAAACAAAGCCAATCAGAAAGCACGCAATAATTCCAGAAAATACAGATCTGTAATGACAGCAGATACAGGGTTGCCTGGCTGAAACAAGAAATAAAAATGGAAGATTATCAAAAGGCAAGAGTAAACTTTGGAAGAGATGGATATAGTCATTATTTTTTCTTGGGGGCTATGGTTTCCTAAGTGTAGATGTATTAAAATGTATCAAAATGTACACTAAATACATGTAGTTTACTGAGTGATTATTGAGTTATCATGCCTTAGTAAGTCTGCTAAAACTGATGAAGACTGTTACCTAGAACGTATGAAGAACTATCATACCTCAATAGTAAGAAACAATACCAAATAAAGCAAAATATTTGAACATTGTACCAAGAAAGTATTTTAAATGATCCATAACCACATTAGAATGACTAAAATTGGCCGGCGCCGCGGCTCACTAGGCTAATCCTCCGCCTAGCGGCGCCGGCACACCGGGTTCTAGTCCCGGTTGGGGCGCCAGATTCTGTCCCGGTTGCCCCTCTTCCAGGCCAGCTCTCTGCTGTGGCCAGGGAGTGCAGTGGAGGATGGCCCAGGTGCTTGGGCCCTGCATCCCATGGGAGACCAGGAAAAGCACCTGGCTCCTGGCTCCTGCCATCGGATCAGCGCGGTGCGCCGGCCACAGCGCGCTGGCCGCGGCGGCCATTGGAGGGTGAACGAACGGCAAAGGAAGACCTTTCTCTCTGTCTCTCTCTCTCACTGTCCACTCTGCCTGTCAAAAAAAAAAAAGAAAAATTAGAATGACTAAAATTAAAAAGACTGATAATACCAAGTCTCTGAGGATGCAGAGTAAGTTAAGCTCTCATTCTCTGCTGATAGAGATGGCAAATGGGCATGCATTTTGGCAAACAGTCTTGAAGTTGCTTGTAAAGTGAAATACTTAGCATACAACCCAGAAACTCCTAGGTGTTTCCTTAAGAGAAATGGAACATTTGTCCACATAGAGCTTTATTCATTACCATTCATGGCAGCATGGCTCACCAAAGGATGGTATCATCAAAAATTCAGAATATCCCAAATGTCTATTCCCTTACAAATGGAAAAGCAAATTGTGGTATCCCCATACAGTGAAATACTATTTAGCAATAAAAACGAGGAAAACCAGGAAACTACAATAGCAGTTGCAGGAACTGAAACATGTAAGGTATGAATATAAAAAACATATTAAGGTAGAGAGTCAGAAATGCAATGCCTACATAACGTGTTTATGTGAAATTCTTGAAAAGGCAAAACTGTAGTGCAGAAAGATGGGTGCTTGCCCAGGGCTGTTTGAGGAGGGCACTGACTGCTGAAAGGCACAAGGGGGCAGGCATATTGGCTGATGGAAATTCTCTGTATTATGATTGGGGTGGCGCTTGCGCATCTATACACAGTTGCCCTACTTCTAAAACTTGACACATATAATGGGGATTTTATTGCATATTAATTATACCTTAATACAGGCATTAAAAATTAGAAACGAGTTTTGCTTGACTTCTTCTCCTTAAAGACTTTCATGCAGATTTACTCTGCAGTGAGACAGTGTCTCAGCCCACTCAGAGCTGCCCACTTAGGCTGCCTTGGACTCTGTTTTCATGCTAACCCAAGGCAATTTAATGCTCAGAATTGAGAAATGCATCAGTTTGTCTCATTCCACGGCAGATAGGCTCTATGTACGGATAGTGATGGCACTTGGAAAGTATATTTTTATTTCATTTTGAAAGGTTTTAGATATATATTTCTGAATGCATAGCAAATCTTTGTTATTAGGACATAACACATTGCTTGGGTAAGTGAGGCATAGAAGCATGACATACTTCATATTCATTATTTCTAAATGTTGAATTTACATTTTTGAAATGTTGCTTTAACATCTTTAACTTCACTGCTCTCTGAGAACCTAGGAAATACTTCGTAATGTGTGCACTTCCTCTGGAGATGAATGCTCTGAGTGTGGATACACGGATCTGTGTTTTTTAGGCCCGGTTGCAGCATGCTTGAAATCTGGGATGTGGAAGACCCTTCCAACGCGGCGAACCCACCCTTGTGTAGCATCTTGCTCAAGGACCCGCGGCCCTACTTCACCACGGTGTTTCAGAACAGCATGTACAGAGTCCTGAAGGTTAACTGAGGTCTGCTACACCGCAGTGCGGAGCAGCTCGTGGGAAAAGCAGCACTTTATGGCGGATTTACACGAATAAAAATCACAAGCTTTAATAAGGGATGCTTAGAAAGAAGATAAAAATGATAGAAGGGTTTTCAGATTACCAGAGGGAAATTACTTGTTTTTCATTGAATGTCAGCCCTTATTAAGCCTCTCCTATAAATCATTAAATCATCTCATATTACATTAACGCATTTCACCTTAGCATTTTTAAAGAAAACTATATGTAAAAGAACAATCAAGGATTTGGAAGTCCATTGTTATCCAGCTAAGTAAACTGCTTCAGATTCTGTGGAACGCAGCAGGGCGTATCTGTTCCAAGTTCTTACCCTGCATGGAACGAAGTGACAGACACTGCCTGGGTCACAGCCCCTCTGCCTGCTGAGGACACTTGACCTTGTGCCTCCTCAGGACTTTTGTGCTTTTCTCTCCCCAGCTCTCAGGGAAGATCTACAATAGTTTTAAATAACTTTTTTGTCATTTCATGTCCAAGTGTTTTTGAAGCAGCTTGCTCTGTAATGTTTCGAATCTCTTGAGATGCATTTCCCAGCCAGATGAGTATCTTCACAGGGATCAGTGTCACCTGGTCTCATAGGTTATCAGTCTGTCTTCAGCATCCAGGGGTTTTCCTCCTGATGTCCTGGTGACTAAAACTTGCCGTGATACACTGCCAAGGTTGGGGATTCAACAGACTCAGAAAAGAAAACCCAGTAAAGTGCATTCAGTGAGATTTTCAGAGCCTAAACCTTGAAGGAAGCAAAGGCCTCCACCTCGACGGCCCTGCAGCGCATCGCACGTCGTCCTCCCCAACACCAGCTTTTAATAGCAGCTCTTACATCCTCGTTTCCTTGTGGTTTTGGATGAGGAAGGCCATGGTGTATAAACCATCTGCCCCAAGGCAACCTCTCCAACAATAATGCTTTGAAAAGTGGCAGTGATTTTGCAGATGCTACCAAGTGCAAGGATACAAGTTATTACTCTTCTGTTTGGTAAATATTAAATATGCCAGGTCTGTAGCATTTTAATGTGTACCTACTTTAATCATCTTGGAATTCTTATAATTCCCTTATATTCTTGGCCCACTACACTTAAGAAGATTACTTAATTCCATAGAATAATTCACTTACAGTACGTAGGTGATTATATACAGGAAAGCAATAAAATTAAAGTTTTAGAATTATAAAATATTTTAGTACAGGATGCAAAGCAACTAAGAAAGCATGCCAGCATGCCACATTTTATTTACTTAGCACTTGAAGATAATTTATTTTGGTGTAAATGTGGAACAAAAAAGGAAAAGACATAAAACCTAACATCAGAATTAAAATAGCATTTTGAATGATGTTTTCATGGCAAACACTTTAAAGATACTGATATAATGCAACAAAATGGGGATGAGCTGTATTAACTAATGAGATGTTACATATACATAAAATGTTTTCACATCGATTCATGTTATACCCATGTACTGTATATGTTAAGTGATAAAACTTGAAGATCCTCTATGTGTTTTTTCTTTTCTTATCCTTTACCAAGCATGATTTTTGACACAAGTAGTTCTAATGTGACAGTAGAATTCTTGGGTCTCTGGATTTGTTAGCTATGTTTATATTGACAGTGGTCTTTCTTAACCATTTTGAAACAATTCTGCATGTAGTCTCACTCAGAAAGCAATGCACTGTGGTGGAGATAGTGTGGGCTTTGTAGCCTGCTATATCTAAGTTTGAATTCTGGCTCTTCTGTTTACCAGGTATTTTTCCTGCTATTCCAAAGACATTTGTTGAGCCTTTACTGCGTGTCAACCACTGTGCTGAGCCTGCTCGTGTCACTATGAGCCTCAATTTCTTCACTTGTGCACTCATACTAATGTGGCAGGGTCATAATGAGGATTAATGAAAAAAGTTGTTCAAGTGCTTGGCACAAATAGACACTCAACAAATACCAGCTATAGCTGCTCTCCCTCCCCTGACCCAGTAATATCAAATTACAAGATGAAATTAGCTCATCTCAGAAATTTCCAGATCAAATAATCCCAGTCAGCAAATGGGAATACTGGACAACAACTTGCTTTTATACAAGTTATGCTTTTGCTTTCTTACCTGTGTATGTTTCATTTTTTGTTCTTTTGAAATGTGAAGACTCTCCGTGGGTGCTGTGGGTTGAGTGATGGGCACTTTATTGCCAATACAGTGAAGCGTTTCCCCTGGTGTCCCAGGATCGTATTTTCTGCACACGGCTCTGAAGCCGTGACTGGCAGTGAGCAGCACACAGGCTGCAGCAGTCCGTTGCGCTTGCACCTGTGAGGAGCTGAAGCGTGCGTCAGCGTGCAGTGTGTGTGTGCCCTGTTCCTGCTGAGGGAGACCTCCCGCATCCGACGAGCCAGAGTGCTTCCACTGTTAATAAATGATAAATCTGCATTTTAGTCATTTGTAGTGCACAAGCAATACAAACTCCAAGTTTTGGGAAAAACATTAAATCTGAAAGGAGAAAATACTCAATAGGCATTATAAAGATCTCATGGTTTTCTTCCAGCCTTTATTTTAGGCATACTTTCATACACTTGTCCTTTAACATAGTTGTCAACAGTTACACATTTTGCTGTTCATGTGATAAATGCAGGAATGTTACCTTGTGATAGAAAACTTTAGTTGTCATATCCAATTTTATGTGTATACATGTGTGCATACATGTATAAAGATATTTATAAAAATTATTCATCTATTTAATTAAAAAGCAGAATTAGGAGGAGAGAGAGCTCTTCCATATGCTGGTCCAGTTCCCCAAAGGCTGCAATGCCCAGGGCTGGGCCAGGAGCTTCCTCCAGGTCTCCCACATGGGTGCAGGGGCCCAAGCACCTGGGCCATCCCCTACTGTTTTTCCCAAGCACATCAGCAGGGAGCTGGATCAGAAGTAGGGCAGCTGGGACTGGAGC
Source organism: Oryctolagus cuniculus (assembly GCF_051225735.1). Lineage (NCBI taxonomy): Eukaryota > Metazoa > Chordata > Mammalia > Lagomorpha > Leporidae > Oryctolagus > Oryctolagus cuniculus. Next base: position 62,241,254 of record NC_142882.1, on the reverse strand, counting down.
CGGCATTGCAGACATTAGTTTAACCCGCTATGCCACAACACCGGCCCCCTGTATATAGATCTTAATGGGTTGTCTGTTTCCATTTTTGTTACATGTATGTATATCTAGAATACTACAGTGTGCTTCCAGTGCATTAAGGTTTTTTTAAAATTTCAAATTTCTTCTCTAAAACAGATTCCATACAGTTAAATGCCAACAAAAGAATATGTGGAGGCAGGCATTGTGGCCCAACAGGTGAAATCTGCCTGCCATGGCGGCATCCCATATCCGAGTGCCTGTTCAAGTCCTGCCTGCTCTGCTTACAATCCAGCATCCTGCTAATGCACCTAGGAAAGCAGAGGAAGAGGGACCAAGTTCTTGGGCCCCTGCCTTCTATGTGGATACCCAGATGGAGTTCCTAGCCCCCACTTTGGTCTGGCTCATTCTTGGCCATTACAGCAATTTTGTGGGGTGAATCAGCAGATCAAAGATCTCTCCCTCTCTCCCTCTCTCCCTCTCCCTCTCCCTCTCCCTCTCCCTCTCCCTCTCCCTCTCCCTCTCCCTCTCCCTCTCCCTCTCCCTCTCCCTCTCCCTCTCCCTCTCCCTCTCCTTCTCCCTCTCCCTCTCCCATACACACACATAAAATAAATTTTTTTTAGTACTTTCCCCCCTTTTTGTTTTTAAAGATTTTATGTATTTGAAAGTCAGAGTTACACATAGAGACGAGAGGCAGAGAGAGAGAGAGAGGTCTTCCATGCGCTGGTTCATCCTCCAATTGGCCGCAATGGCTGGAGCTGTACCGATCCGAAGCCAGAAGCCACGAGCTTCTTCCGGGTCTCCCATGCAGGTGCAGGGGCCCAAGGACTTGGGCCATCTTCTGCTATCCTAGGCCATAGCAGAGAGCTAGATTGGAAGAGGAGCAGCCGGGACTAGAACCAATGCCCATATGGGATGCTGCGCTTCAGGCCAAGGCTTTAACCCACTGCACTACAGCGCTGGCTCCCATAAAATAAATCTTAAAAATAACATGGGCACTCTAAAGCCTTCAGTGCAGTTTGTCTCATATAACCTTTGCAAAAGGATTGTGTGCACCACCCAAAGCCAGTGTATTGCAATACTCATGCAGCAGCCCTCATGAACACTGCTTAATCTTTTACAAAATATTTTCTACTATATTGAAGCCCAGCCCATACCCCTTAGTGCCTTAATGTAGAGTTACTGTGCCCCAGTCTCTCTCCCTGAGCCTACAGTTCCTCTGCAAAGATCAGCTCATTAAGGGAGTGACACAATTGTACCTGTAGATTATGTAGTTGACATCTCAGTGCCAGCCTCCATTCTGAGAATTCTGCAGCACTCACGGACCCCAGTGTCTGCTCTGGACTTGCAGTCCCTATGTCCTCACTGTGTTTACAAGTCAACTCCTTTCTAAAGATAAACTCACTAAATAAGGGGACTGGTACACAGGTCCTGCACACCTTGAAATTTGCTTATCGTCCCTCTAGCTAACTTCCCGGTGCTAGACTTTGAAATTTTTTTCATAAACTTCAAGCCCTGTTTAATAACCAATCTGCCCATGTGGGCCCCAGACAGCTGGAGCCCAAAATAGCATCACAAAATGTCCAAAAGAACATGCTATCTCCCATTGTGGATCAATTGGAGGAAGGCTGTGAGTGCTGGGACGCAATGGAAGACACACAGGAGCTGATCGTAACTCCGTTCAAACTCCCCGCCCCACTGGGGAGCCTGAAGATGGAGCCAGTAGTTGCCAGGCTCCTTGCTCTGTGTTTTCATGAAGTGCTTTTTCTCCCGCACCCCAGCATCAGTAATTGGCTTACTGTGTGCCAGGTGAGTGGACCCTGTTTGGGCAGGTTCTATGCCAATTCCTTCAAACAGTTTTGGAGGAGTTTGATAGCCGTGAGAGGCCCCAGATGGTGGTGGTGTTATGATTTGCATTCATTCCATCATTTGTGAAATTGGTCCTCATTCACATTTGTTGAATGGTTGTATTTCCTCTTGTGTATTACCTCTTTACATATGTATACCTCCACATTTATGGCTGTTCATTTCAGCACTGAGATTGCTAGTCTATCCTGTAAAATTAATAAGCATGCCACATGAGTTTGTATATCTTACTACATAGGCTTGAGTTATACTTCGGGCTGTCTAAAATAGTTAAAGAGATGGGCGTTTAGCCAAACACTTGAATTCACCTCAGTACCCTGGTTCAATCCCCAGCTCTGGCCCCTGACTCCAACTTACTACTAATGCAGACCCTAGGAGACAGGAGTGATGGCTCAAGTAATTGAGCTCCTGCACCCATGTGGGAGACCTGGTTGAGTTCCCAGCTCCCAAGTACGGCCCTGGCCCAGCCCCAGCTATTGTGGACATTTTGCAGAGTGAGTCAATTCATGGGAACTCTGTCTCTTCATCTCTCAATAAGTAAACAAAAGTAATTCATAATTTACCTTGTACCATATTTAGTGTGTCATATTTAATATTAAGTATCACATTTAATAATCTTGATGTCTCAACTATTTAAGAAGAATCTAGTGATGATAATTTCATGGTTCAGACATGATCAAGTTTGTAAATTATGTGTGAAATTTCTTAAACCATTATTACTGACCTAATTTAGACTGATTTTAGGATGTAGAAAGCCAAATTTAAAAGTCTTCAACAGTTTCTTGCCACATGTGAACTAGTGGAGCTTTGCACACATCGCCCATTGTCCAGGAAAACCTCAGCACGCTCTCACCCTGTACAAGGCGTGTTTCTCTGAACAATGGGCGATGTGTTCACATTCTTTGATAAGCCCAATGAGTCTCCTCAAAAGGGGTGGGGGTGGAGAAAAAGGTGAGGAAAAATCTCTTTGAAAATTCTTTCTAACCATGAGAAACATAAGAAATTTTTCAAAATAACAGGCTGGTATAAAAACTTGCTGAACAAAAATCAAACTAAGAAGAATCCAGAAGTGAAGTGAGAAAGGCAGACCTTTGGCTTGTGGGGTGGCACACTGGGCTGAGCTACCACCTGTAATGCCAGCATCCCATATGAGTGCTGGTTCGAGTCCCTGCTGTTCCACTCCCCATGGGGCTCCTTGCTAATATACCTGGGAAAGCAGCAGAAAATGGCCCAAGGATTTGGGCCTCTGCAACCCATATGGAGCCCAGGATGGAATTCCAGGCTCCTGGCTTCCCAGCCCTGGCTATTGTGAACATTTTGGGAGTGAACCAGTGGATGGAAGATCTCTTTCTCCTTATCTCTCTCTAACTCTGCCTATCTAAAAAATAAAGCTTATATTTTATTTATTTGAAAGGCAGAGTTACAGAGAGAGGTAGACAGAGAGAGAGGTCTTCCATCCACTGCTTCACTCTCCAGATGGCCACAGTGGCCAAAGCTGTGCAGATCCGAAGCCAGGAGCCAGGAGCTTCTTCCCAGTCTCCCATGTGGGTGCAGGGGCCCAAATATTTGGGCCACCTTCTACTGCTTCCCCAGGCCATAGCAGAGAGCTGGATCAGAAGAGGAATAGCCGGCGCTGCCATAACTCAATAGGCTGATCCTCCACCTGCAGTGCCGGCACCCCAGGTTCTAGTCCCGGTCGGGGTGCCGGATTCTGTCCCGGTTGCTCCCCTTCCAGTCCAGCTCTCTGCTATGGCCCGGGCAGGCAGTGGAGGATAGCCCAAGTGCTTGGGCCCTGCACCCCATGGGAGACCAGGATAAGTACCTGGCTCCTGCCTTCAGATCAGCACAATGCGCCAGCCGTGGCGACCATTGGAGGGTGAACCAACAGAAAAAGGAAGACCTTTCTCTCTATCTCTCTCTCTCACTGTCCACTCTGCCTGTCAAAAATAAATAAATAGATAAATAAATAAAAAGAAGAGGAATAGTCAGGACTCGAACCGATGCCCATGTGGGATGCCAGCACTTCAGGCCAGGGCTTTAACCTGCTGCACCACAGCACCAGCCCCTAAAATAAATCTTAATAAAGAAAACTTTTAGAGAAAAGCAGGGAGAGTCACATTAAAATCAAATGGAAAAATGTACAAGTCTGATAAGAACTGGCACTTCTGTCTTGGAAGCCACTTTATTATTCAACAAATAGTAAGGTACATATGTAGCCCCTGCAACCAACAGTTCCACCCTAAAGAAATACACCATGGAAGACAGTGACCAGAATGTTCATGGAAGCTGTATTTGAACATTAAAAAAATAAAAATAAAAAAAGGCTGACAACATCCCAAAGGACTTCCAATAGATTAAAGAAAGTGTTTCCATACTGGGGGTATTGTACAAGGATGAAAATCACGTATACTCAAATGTGTCAGCAGGAATTAATCTCTAATGTAATGCTGGGGTCAAAAATAAAAGGATGTGGTGTGTGTGTGTGTCTGGGTTGTGTAAATGTCTATGCCATTTGTACACAGCCAAAAAGCAAACAAAAGATTATTATCAGGAGATAATAGAGTGGAAAAACAAGAGCATAGGCAAAATTAATTCAGAATTTAAGCTGTTAATCACTTCCTGTCGAGAATACAACTGAAGAGAGGCAATGAGTGCTTCCAGGTTCCAGTCATGTCACTCGCCTGCATGTTAAGTACGTATGTGTTCCTGTTACAATTTCCCAAAATGCACATATACTTTGTGTAACAATCTATTTTTCTTTCTTTTTTTTTGTGGGCATTTGAGGAACAAACCAGCAGAAGGAAGAGATCTTTTTCTTTCTTTCTTTTTTTTTATTTAATGAATGCATTTTTACAAAGATACAACTTTAAGAATACAGTGGTTCTTACCCCATTCCCCCTCACCCCGCTCCCATCCCACCTCCCATTCCCTCTCCCATATCCTTCTTCATTATGGATCATTTTTAGTATGACTTTTATATACAGAGGACCAACTCTGTGCTAATCACAGATTTCGACAATTTGCCACCACGCCCACACACAACACATGGAGTACAGTTTGGGGAGAGAATTTGCAATCGATTCTCATATTACAATTCAATAGGGACAGAGGTCCGACCTGGGGAGCAAGTGCACAGTGACTCCTGTTGTTCCTTTAATAATTAACACTCATTTTTATGATGCCAGTGATCATCTGAGGCTCTTGCAATCGGCTGCCAGGGCTATCGGGGCCTTTTGTGACCACAGACTCTGTCGGTATTTGGACACGTCCATAAACCAAGAGGATGTTCCCTTCTCCCTTCAGAGAAGAGTGTCTCCTTTGATGACCCTTCCCTTCCTCTGAGGTCTCACAGAGATCTTCCCTGTAGGATTTTTTTTTCCACAGAGTCTTGTCTTTCCATGTCTGAGATGCTCTTGCAGGCCTTTCAGCCTGACAAGGAAGCCTTATGGGTTGATTCTGAGGTCAGAGTGTTATTTACTGTGAAAGTCATTCTAGGAGTCTGCTCTGTTGACTGCTTCCATGTTGGTCCTTCCTTCCTTTTTTAGTTCTATTATTTTTACTGGTTACTTGATGTTATTTATGTCATCCCTTTTAAACTTAGACCAGTCTAACTGTTGCCTTTAACATTTAATATCATTGTAACAGTGAAGATGGTATTTATACCACCAATTCTTATGGGTTTGGAGCCCCATTAGTTCTTAGGCTGCACCCTGAGAGGTGAGTCTATATGCCTGTATGAAGAACTATACTGTTTTACAGTTTTAGACTACCTCCTCCATCTCTTATTCCCTCCCTTGTTTTTAACTGGGATCTCTTTCCAATTGCTTTAAAATACATATATAATTAACTCTGTTACATAGAGAGATCAGCAACAATCTGTATTTCAAACTTTTATTTATTTGAAAGGCAGAGAGGCAGAGAGAGAGAGAGCGAGGGAGGGAGAGAATCTTCCAAACACTGGTTCATTCCTCAAATGCCTGTATCAACTGGGGCTGGACTAGGCTGAAACCAGGAGCCCAGAGCCCAATCCCAGTCTCCCACATGGGTGGCAGAGATCCAAGTAACTGAGGCATCTCAGGGAGCGCACTAGCAGGCAGCTGGATCAGAAGCAGAGATGGGACTTGAACCAGGGAGCTCCGGTATGAAATGTATGCATCCCAAACAGTGGCTTAATTGCTGTGCTATGGTACTCCATGGAGTTAATGTATTTTGCTTCCTTCCAGGTAAGACTTTGGTAGCACAACAGTGGTTTTTAACTCTCAGATTCTTTTGCAGAGGCTCTCTGCACTTAACCAAGCATCAGAGTTGTTCTGGCAACCAAGGTCCACCTGCTTAGACCAGTTTTCAGATGGTGGATTTGATTGTGCAACTAGCACTTAGTTTCTTCAAATGACAGATGATGTGAGCATGCCTTTATTGAACAGTACAAAGCAGACGGAGTGTTATTTAAAAAAAAAAAAATTTTAAAGATTTGATTTGAAAGAGTTACACACTGAGAGGAGAGGCAGAGAGAGAGAGATTCTTCCATCCACTGGTTCACTCCCTGATTGGCTACAATAGCCAGAGCTGCGCTGATCTGAAGCCAGGAGCCAGGAGCTTCTTCCTGGTCTCCCACATGGGTGCAGGGGCCCAAGGACTTGGGCCATCTTCTATTGCTTTCCCAGGCCATAGCAGAGAGCTAGATCAGAATTGGAGCAGCCAGGACTCAAACAGGCGCCCATATGAGATGCTGGCACTGCAGGCGGTGGCTTTACCTGCTATGCCACAGTGCTGGTCCCAGAGTGTTATTTTTAATTTTATTTCATGTTTAAAAATTTTTTATAAAAGTAATTCAAAAAATTATAATTAGAAAAATGATAATTGGAAAATCCAGTATTGTAGATAAAAGAATATTATGACCTTACAGGAATAATACAGCTTTTCAAAAATTACTGACCAGATCATGCCCAGGACTTTAAAGAAAGATTTCATTCATAGATATTGTATGCTAATTCACAATACTTTTTTTTTTAATAATTCAAGATATACAATATCATATGGCTTCATCATTGCCTTAAAATAGCCTCTTGGTGGTGAGAATTCTGTTTTTGCAACCCAAGCCATCAGTGCAATTGATAGCCTTTGTGTATTTCAGATGGACGTGTTCCACCATGGGAATTCCCTTGAGGCCACAGCACAGTTGAGAGAGGGGACTTCCTTATCCATGCCACACCCACCCCACCTCCATTTGCAACCTCATCAAGCATATGGTGTAGAATGGAGACAAGTCCTTTGAGAACGGACTTAAGAAATAGCAACAATGCATCTCACACTTCTATGAAAATTCAAACACTGAAATTTGTTCAAATATTACTCCAGGCAAAGTTGTTACTTAAACATTGAAGGTATTAGACTTTCATTGCAGACTTGAGGAAAACAAAACTGTCATAATCTGAACTATACCTCTGAAGCAAATGACTTACTGTGTTTTAAAACCTGGAATGATTCCTTTTAAGATACATGGGAGGAAGCCCCACTAAAAACTATTACTGGGTGCAAAATATTTATTTTATGTCTACTTACTGCCATCTGCTGGCTAGGAAATGTTATAACACTTGTCATGAAATGACCTACAAAAAGTGCTAAAGCCCTGGGTGGCACCCGTTTTCACACAAAAATGCAAAACACCAAGAGAACTCTAGGGTGTGAATTGCACTTCCGGGTAGTTGTGACGGCTGTCCGTGGAGAGGACCTCTCCTGGCTCCGCCCTCCCTCCCCCACCCCAGCTGCGGGCCCTGCAGCCCATCTCCCTCTTGTGCCCCCGCTGCACTCTTGCTTTGGTGCCCGCCTCCCTCAGGATCATTGACTCCAAGCAGCAGACCCTCAACTGTTGCAACAAGGGATGGCTCCAAATTGCCAGCCACTCTTTCCCCAGACTGTGCTCACACTGTCCCCACCTGGGCCTGTTGCAATCTCAATGTTCCTCCCACTTTCTCCCCTTTCCTCCTTGGCATCTCTCCTCTTCCTGGAGGCAGGTTCTGGCCATGCCCTCTGTGCTAATGCCACCCCATGTGTCGTATTTTTGATCATCTAAAAATGATCTGTTAACCTTTGAAAGTCTCTTACCGAGCTGTGAACTACTGAAACCTAGGATTTGTGTTTTGTTTTCTACCCAGTATAGTATCTGGCACATTGTACGTGCTCAGTAAATGTCTCACAAAGGAATAACATGGAAAATAACTGGCTGGTGATTCCATTGGGACACTTCTACTGTTTGCCGTCCCTAAAATACAACTGAGTTATCCCCAAAATGGATCAACATTTTCTTAATTCTTTTTTAAGTATCCAACAGTGTACTGACCGCTCTGGGGACCAAGTTCATATATTAGCATGTAAATGAAGATGACTTTAATCCTTGCTTTACCATTTACTGACTGAGCAATGTATTTGATATTTTAAAATTTCAGCATCTGCAAAACGGAGATATTAAAAATGCCTCCCTCAAAATGTTGTTTTTAAAGAAAATAGGTTATAGGGCCTTCAAAAGCTCATGGAGAGGGGCACGGGACTAGGCTGCACGTCCCCAAAGCTAAGCGCCTGGATCTGTCTGAAATGGCGGAGGTGGAGGAGACACTGAAGCAACTTCAGAGCCAGAAGGGGGTGCAAGGGATCATGGTGGTGGACACGGAAGGCATTCCCATCAACAGCACCGTGGACAACCCTACCACCGAACAGCACGCCACCCTCACGCACAACTTCATCTTGAAGGCCCAGAGCACCGTGCGTGAAGTGACCTTCCTTCGAATTCACTCCAAGAAAAATGAAGTTATGGTTGCACCAGATGAAGACTACTTCCTGATTGCAATTCAGAATCCAGCTGAACAAGCCATTCTCTTGGATCCACGTCATTCCTTAATTTAATGCCACCCCCCCCCCCAAGTAATAGTGTTAATCATGTCAACCAGCTGGAATGTGGAAATGGCCTTGCAGCCCACTCAAACCAATCCATGGCCGGGGGGGGGGGCTGCCAGCCCTGCGCACCCCACCCCACCCCAGGGGCCCCTCTACTGTGCCAGCCACTTCTGGAGTTCCTGGAGTGGACCCGCTTTGCTCACTTCCGGTTTTGGAGCAAGAACTTGTGAGAAGCCCACACCCAGTTTCCTTCTGACCTTCACATCATCTTGTTCTTGAAAAAAGCCTGTTTTTCTTTAACAAAAAATAACCAAATGCTAAGAAAAAAAAAGCTCATTGGAGAATGTGTATTACGAAAATAATATGTATAGATTTCAAAACTTCAGAAGTTTATATAAAATTTGTGCAGATTTCATATTATTTGGTATAATATATAAATATATAAAGTCTTCACTGAATTATACTATGTACATGACCATATAACCTTCTTTCTTGTTATGATCACTGTAATGAATTCCACATTTTGTAGCTTTTTTTTAAAGATTTATTTTATTTATTTGAAAGTCACAGTTACATAAAGAGAGGAGAGGCAAAGAGAAAGAGAGAGGTCTTCCATCCACTGGTTCACTCCCCAATTGGCCACAATGGCCGGAGCTGCACTGATCCGAAGCCAGGAGCCAGGAGCTTCTTCTGGGTCTCCCACGCAGGTGCAGGGGCCCAAGGACTTGGGCCATCTTCCACTGTTTTCCCAGGCCATAGCAGAGAGCTGGATTGGAAGAGGAGCAGCCGGGACTAGAACTGGTGCCTGCCTATATGGGATGCCGGTGCTTCAGGCCAGGGCATTAACCCGCTGCACCATAGCGCTGGCCCCCATTTTGTGACTTTAATATCTCTCTTCTCAAGAAAAAAACAATGTAAAAGTACCACATATGAAGTGAAGATAGAAAATGTTAAAAATTATTACTTGTATATACTGTTTATATATATACATTTTCTGAATAATTTAAGGTATCTCTTTCGAATTTATCTTTAAAAATTTTAAGTGTATAGGTACCTGTATGTGGATGTATGTATGTGTAAAGAGTGTGTATGACATTCCATAAATTTAGCGAGAGAAAGAAAGAAAGGTAGGTATGCAGTATGTAGTCAATAAAACAAACAGGATTAAAATGTTCCAATATTTGAAAAAAAAACCTCTTTTATTTTTATTTTTCCATAAAGTTTTTGAGGTCCTCTTCTACGCGGAAAGCATGGGAGGTCGGTGGGAGCTCACTGAGTCCCTGCTTCTTGTTGCGGTTGCTAATGTGCAGGAACCAGCGATTTAAAGATCCACCCCGAGCAATTACTCTGGGTGGGATTTCTTCTTCCACTCAGTCATTTGCTTACTCTTCCAGGGCTGTGTGTCCCCTCTGGATTCTAGGATCAGTATTTCACTGCGCCAACGTGGGGCGAGGAAGGGTGCTTCATTATGACGCTCTCTCTCTAACAAGGGCTAATTCATACTGTAATTTTAAGCAGCCATTACGCTGGGAAAAATGCACATGGCCTAAATGCATGAATGCATAGCTTCTACTGCAAGAGAACTGGTTGCTACAGCGTCCTGGTATCTTGTGTAGCTCTAAGATTTAAAGTCACTTTGTGTTTACTGGGGTGGGCTTATTCTCCAGGTATAACACAGGAAACAGAGCAGTCCCGGGAGCCTGGCTGCTAACCAACTTCTCACCAGCGCAGACACAGCCAATCAGAAAAGGCAAGTAACTGCTTCTCAACTGGAAAGCAGTCCAACTACCATCAAGCACGTCTATGTTGGTGTATAAATGTCACAGAGGTGCAGAGGATGGGTCAGGGTTTATTTTAGAGGTAGTCTGTTAATGTTTTCCCAGACTCTTTCTTTTGTAGCACACGATTTGCCTTGTCAGAAGACAAAAAGGCAAACAAGGGCAAAGTTCGTAGCTCGGCCCTGATACATGGTCGGATGGCTCTTTTTCCCACCTCCCACTGCCAGCACTGAAACACGGTGAGTAGAAGGGGAGGAGTGGTGACAGACGGAGATGTGCAAGTTTGGATTAGGAGGATGACTGTGTGGCCAGCCCTATGTTGGAATGGCTCTCAGAACTTCTCACCCAAGTGACTGGCTGGAACTCTGATGGGGACGGTCACAGCAGGGCATATGGGTTACAAGACCAAGCTCTCAGAGCGTCCAGGTTGGGGGTTCAATTCCACCCAATCTAGCTTTTCCACTCTGCTCCCTGTATAGACCAGAGCTTTACCATAGCACAACAGATTTTCCCTGGGCATTCTTTTCCCAACTTCAGCCTCAACTTCAGAATACTTTAGCCAATGCCATTTCTCACATTAGATGATCTGTAATTGTGGGTTACTAGCTTATATGAAATAATATCTCATCACAGACTGCTGTACTTTTAAATCTTTGGACACACACAGTGTCACAGAGGCATGAAGAGACTCTCAATGGGAGACATTTTTTCTTCAGAACCACTTCCCCCTACAGGAAAGCGAGTAAAATTCACCATAGCAATGACAAGAAATCAGGTGTTGTGACAACTGTCTTTACTGTTTGAGACTATAGTGATATCATATTGAAGATCAATATGAAAGTATAGCAAAAGTATGCAAAGTTTTTTTTTTTTTTTAACAAAGGTTGACTCTTTTGTTCTCCAAATCAGAAACATAAGCAGGCATGCAATTTCGGCTTCCTGGATTAAGTCTCCACCACACTAACACGGACTCCCATTCCAGCATCTACGACATTTTAGTGCCTTTCACTCTCTGCTCTCTTCACTTTCCTTAGGGCTACAAAACAGGCTTAATGGGGGAAGCAATACCTTTGCATGCACAAGATATAGCTCAAGGCCTGGCTCTTTATACACAACTCGGCAAATGCTTTCAGAGTAAACGGATACAAACAGAGCCCACCTGCCTGAGGACTCCAGACTAGGCAAACAGAAATCAAGAAGGCCTTGAAATAGAAAGGTGAAAAGGAACTGAACATCTCACACCATTGCTTTGATGGAGTCAGCTCCTTCATGCCCCAGGTTCGCCTTTCCTGTCCGCAGCTACTTCTGCCTTGCCTGACCAACAGGAGGCTGCTCTCACCGACAACTACTCTTGCTGGAGGAGCTGTCAGGGTCTTTGGACTCTGAAAAGCCTGTGATCCGGGTATGACTCATGGGCACCAACACATTATTTCAGAAGGGGAGAGGAGGAGCGGTTTAAAATAGACGGGAGGAAACCGGTCAAATCAGCTGAAGCTTTTCAATGCAGGTGCAAAATACGTGTGCTGTGGAGCTCAGGGGCTGCCCGTCTCCATGGGACGCCTTAGAAAACAGATGAAATCACAAAAATACTTATTGTTGGGAAACACGAGTAGTTTAAAATGGATGGAGAACAACTGTACAGCAACACAGCATCTTTCAAAAAATAAGATGTCCATTCAAGCTTTTTCAAGCAAGGCCCTCCAAAAGCTTATTACTGATTCAGTTTTCCTCTTTTTAATGATACACTTAGGTCCTGCATCCAATCCAGCTGGACTCAGGTAGGTACCTTGTAAGCCCCTCTTCGGTGGCTGAGGACAGAGAGGAACATTGTTAGAGGAAAATGATGGACACAGAGAACTAAGCCTCAAAACCATGGCACCACTGTGCTCCCAGAAACTGTGGCACCAGCTGTGGGAAAAACATGGGTTTGGGATGAGCTACCTGGGCTGTAGGAAACAGGTAGGCAGACACTGCTAGAATGCAAAGCTCTTTATACATCATATGCTTTAATCTTCAGAACATCTGTGTGAAGTCATTCTAGAGATGAGAAAATTGGGTCTTAAGAGATGTCAGATGCCTTTTTTTTTTTTTTTTTTGGACAGGCAGAGTGGACAGTGAGAGAGACAGAAAGGTCTTCTTTTTTCTGTTCGTTCACCCTCTAATGGCCGCCACGGCTGGCGCACTGCGCTGATCCGAAGCCAGGAGCCAGGTGCTTCTCCTGGTCTCCCCTGGGGTGCAGGGCCCAAACACTTGGGCCATCCTCCACTGCCCTCCCAGGCCACAGCAGAGAGCTGGCCTGGAAGAGGGGCAACCAGGACAGCATCCGGCACCCCGACCAGGACTAGAACCCGGTGTGCCGGCGCCGCAGGCGGAGGATTAGCCTAGTGAGCTGCGGTGCTGGCCTAGATGCCTTTTTAAAAGACTCCCCTGGAAAAGGGCAAGACTTGGCAATCAAGTCAGCTTTGGGTCTATCCTATCCTATCCTATCCTATCCTAACCAAACGCAAATCAGGGGAGGGGACTGGACCTAGCTTTAAGAGGCCTACATCTTAAATGTGTTTCATTCACAGCTCTGGCTCCCAAGTCCAGCGTCCAGTTATTGCAGACCTTGGGAGGCAGCAGACAACGGATGGCTCCAGCACTTGATCCCCTTCCCCCATGGGGGAGATCTTGGCTGAGTTCTGAGCTCCTGGTGTCAGCCTGGCCACGCCCTCGCCATTTTAAACATTTGGAGAGTGAATCAATGGACGGGGGCACTCTCTCTCTCTAATAAATAAATACACTGAAGTGTCCTAGATGGAAATCATTTACCTAAGAGGACACAGAATTGGATGACTGACTCCTCACCCCAAACCTGAAAGGAGGAGAGCTGACACGGGAGGAAACTGCCGCTCAGCATCCATGGAACAGGGGGGTGGTGTGGAGGAGCAGGGAAATGGGACCAACTCGCTCACAACAGGTTCTCTCCCTGCCAGGGGCTCCCCTCTGTCCTGGACAGGCAAGTCTGGGCTCAACACGAGCCTCTTGTCCCCAGGAAGAAGCTGGGGCATTTCCGGAACTCTCCTTTCTGACTTGGGTATCTTTTTAAAGGAATCAGGAATTAGCCAGGGGAGGCAAGCAAGGGCCTGTGAAGATGGAATGGGAGTTTGAGGAAGATCAAGGATAGGTTAGGCAGCCAGCCTGAGGCAATACAGGCACGGGACCTCTGGTATGCGATGCGTCAGGGTTCCCAGGACTTGGGTGCAGGGGGAAAGTGATGTTCAACTCAGACTCTATCTCGAAGGTTTTCTTCCTGTCAAAAAGCAGCGCTTTGTAGAAGACCTCTGTCCACCACGGTGAGAACCCTGCTGCCCCTGACCTAGCAGGGAACCTGCGGGGTGCACCCCATAGCCCACAGCTCTTGCTGGACCTGAGGGTTTCTCCACCCTGGGTCATGGGCTCTGCTCGTGCCTTTGGTTTGGCTTCCTTTGGCTTCTACCGGAGGACTTTTCAGGGCCTCAAACGTGTGAACACCAATTGTGAATCACGGAGGGTAGTGGGGAAAGGGGGAGATGCAGCTTTCCTAAAAATAAGAAAAATCAGTCTTTGTTTAGAAAGCGCGTGTTACCGTCTTAGGGAACTGGTGTTCTGTGAAAGACGCTTTAGGAAATCTGCTCTATGCGTATCTCTGCCTGCCTCAGGACTACATAGTGGCTAATTCGCTGAGACTGTAATTTCTTTCAACCGTAAGCCAAATAATAAACCAGATGCAGCATCTGGGCAGCCTTCCCTACTCCCAACACCCGGACTTTCCTCTCCTACTCCTCCCCACCCCATTGCTCTCCTCTTCTCTCCGTCCTCTTTCTCTCTCCTCCTCCTCCCATTTACTATATAGGTATCCTGGGAACAAAGGAAACCTAGAGGACAGAAATACACATTTGGCAATGATTGTTTTCACTGGACTGTGACTTTATAACAGGCAAAAATAAGAAAAAAAGGAAACTTAATACAATCAATATTTGGGATAAATGTGTTGATTTAATTCATGAAGCATGTAGCTGTTAAATGGAAGTACACTACATGTACCCCAGGAATGAAAAAGATGACTTTTTAAAAAGATTTATTTATTGCCGGCGCCGCGGCTCACTAGGCTAATCCTCCGCCTAGCGGCGCCGGCACACCGGGTTCTAGTCCCGGTCGGGGCGCCGGATTCTGTCCCGGTTGCCCCTCTTCCAGGCCAGCCCTCTGCTGTGGCCAGGGAGTGCAGTGGAGGATGGCCCAGGTGCTTGGGCCCTGCACCCCATGGGAGACCAGGAAAAGCACCTGGCTCCTGGCTCCTGCCATCGGATCAGCGCGGTGCGCCGGCCGCAGCGCGCTGGCCGCGGCGGCCATTGGAGGGTGAACCAATGGCAAAGGAAGACCTTTCTCTCTGTCTCTCTCTCTCACTGTCCACTCTGCCTGTCAAAAAAAAAAAAAAAAAAGATTTATTTATTTAAAAAAGTTACAGAGAGAGATAGAGGGAGGGGGAGAGACAGACAGAGACAGAGACAGAAACAGAGACGGAGAGAGGACATAGGATGCTGAGGTTCCATCCCCTGGTTCACTTTCCAAATGGCCACAACAGCGAGGGCTGGGCGAGGCTAAAGCCAGGAGCCAAGAGCTACACCAGGGTCTCCCACATGGGTATAAGGGCCCAAGTACTTGAGTCATCTTCTGCTGCTTTCCCAGGCATTTTAGCAGGGAGCTGGATGGGAAGTGGAACAGCCGGAACACAAAGCTGCACTCATATGAATGCTGGTGCTACTGACAGCAGCTTAACCCATTATGGCTCCAATAACTTGTTTCTGCCCAGGGCACAGAACCTCAGTGCTCCTGTACCCCAGGAGGTGCCACTTGTGTGTTGTCCTATGTAAGTGGCCCAGGATAGGGCAGCCCTGAGTTCATCCTTCATAAAAATGACTCCTTTTCTCATTCTTTATACCTCTATACCAATCTCTGTGGAAGAAGTAGATGAAACGTAGAATTCTTACAGGGAATGTTTACCTTAGCATAGAAGCGGGAAGGGAAGATCAGCTGGCACTCAGAGCACATGTGTTTTTCCTATGGAGCCAGGCAGTGTGAGTCCAGGGCCTGGGCATAATCCATCAGGCCCAAGCAGCACTCAGCAGGCAGGCTGCATGGCACCAGCTACTTCTGCAATGCTGCTTGTGTGCAGTTCCAACATCGCCTACCAACTCCTCGAGGACTGGCAAGAAAGCCAAAGCTGGCAGCCGGTGTGGTGCCACCTTTCCATGCCAGAGCCACCTGCACACAGCACGGTGCAGAAGACAAGACAGAAAACCTGGCTCCTGTAGCCTGGAAACTGGCAGCAGTGGTGCCCATCCATCGCACTCAGCCCTGGCAACGGGGAGTTACAATGGGAGGAAGGGAGAAAGAGGGGGCCCAGATCAGCAGATGGGCTTGTCGGGGGGTACTCCATTTTTCTCTGCTCCCCAGGGCCAACCACAATTGTCTACATGGTACTGCCTTCAATGGTCGAGTTTATCCTTGCCCTAGCATCACTGAAAAATCCCTGAGTGGCCTTGGAAAGTGACTGCCTTTGGATTTTGCAGCACAATGATCTACTCCAAAACACAAGTACTAGTATCGATTGTTACTGTCTTTCGCTGATTTGGGGGTTGACTGTATTCCACAAGGTACTTTTTGGTCTTCACGCCATGACAGGTGAGATAGTATCTGGGACTTGAGTTCACCTGAAGGCCACCTTCCTGTTCATAGGATCTGGTGCCCAGCTTGGGAACACCTGCACAGCTGGCAGCTGGGACATGCAGGGCTTGGGCTCTTCCCCCATCACAGTGTGGCCCCTCCCTGGGGATTCCTCAGGCTGGCTGATTCTAACAGAGGCTCAGGCTCCGAAGGCACCTGTCCTGGAGAGAGGCAGGTGAAAGTCAATCACCCTCTGTGATCCAGTCTCAGGCACTCAGACAGTATCACTTTTCCCACACCAGATTCACAGAGGTGGTTAAAAGTGTGCCCATTCTCCAGTAGATGGAACATGGATCCCATTCTTGATGGGAAGAGTACCAAAGACTTTATGGACATTCTTTGAAACAGCCACAGAGTCTCAGTTTCTCCATATGTTAAATGGGAGTAACAACACTTCCTGGACTGGATTTTTCAAGGGTAAAAGGGAAAAGTTGGGGCTAACAGAGTAATTTATGTTTTTTGAAAAGTCAGGTGCGGTCAAAACACAAGAGACAGAAAAAGTTGTGGGTGCCGGTTCAAGTCTCAGCTGCTCCACTTCTGATCCAGCTCTCTGCTAATGGCCTGGGAAAGCGGCAGATGGCCCAAGTCCTTGGGCCCCTGCACTGTGTGGGAGACCTGGAAGAAGCTCCTGGCTCCTGACTTTCGATCGGCCCAGATGGCTGCTGCAGCCACCTTGGGAGTGAGCCAGTGGATGGAAGACCTGTCTCTCTCTCTCTCTTTTAACTGTGCTTCTCAAATCAATCAATCGATCTTTTTTAAAAAAGTTGTATTACAATTCTCAAATGGCACCATTTTATAATATTTCATTGTCTCAGACACAGTTTCTTCACTGGCATCCTTCTCTTCAATATACAAATCACCTGAATTGTAAAAGTATACTTTCCCCAAAGGAGCAACAATAAAGCTACCTTGAATGAAAGAGAATTGTAGCCTGAAGCATTTTTTTTTTTTGTTTTTCCCCGAAACTTCCCTTGATCTAAATAAGGCTGTCCACCACTATTTGTTACACCCATTCCCAAAGCTCAGTGACTTGCAAATATTGCTGCATGTTGCTGTGTGTTTATAGTGGAAAGAACTTAAGAACAAAAATGAGTTGTCACTGGCTTATTCATCATTGCATATAAAGGTTACCTTTACTTAATTGGTATATATAAGATAGGTTAACAATTTTTATCCTGTACTCATTTAAACTGTTTCACCAAAAATAATTAATTGTACTCATCTATTAGTTAAGGGTTTTTGTTGCAAACATTAAGCACACACACAACCTAGTCTGAGGAGGCTTAAACAGAAAAGGGAAATGCAGGGTGCCCCCAGCACTTGAGTGCTGAAACATGGCTCACCCTAGGGAGGGTTGGAACCAGTAGTGGGGGGAATCTGCATTCTCCAAGATTCTTGCATCCTCTCCCCCTCCTGTTTCACTGTGTCTGCTCCACCATTCTTTGTGCAGACTGATTTTCTTTTTCCTACCTTTCCACTGCCCTGACAAGCTGGCAAGCAGAAGTGGCTGCCTCATAATTTTCTAGTTTGAGTCTTCCGTTCGTTCACAGGCTTGCTCACACCTCGTTAGCTGCAGGTACAGACTCTTGAGAGACACAGTATGTGTGGCCCTGCAGGGGTCAACATTCATTCAGGGGCAAGTCACAGAACACAATTCTGCTTCAGGCTGCGGGGCTTAGGTGGAGACATGGGGGCTAGTGGGGAGAGCCTCAGGAATTCTTTGGGAAATGAGTGACATTCCAGAAGGTGCCTGGTACAACTAATCTACTCACATTTTCCTATTCTAGTAGGCTGAAGGGTGGCACTTATGTTTTATTTGTCTTTAACCTCAACATCAAGTCCACTGGGTTGTTCTTAGGTCCTTGAGTTCCTAGAAAGTCCCGCACGGTGTTTACAGCCGCACTGCCTAAGTAACCACTAGAGTCTGGGTGCAGACTTTGAGATGCTTGTGCTAATTAGCACAGTAAATGGGATTTAAGTCCATCTTGATGATCTGAAATGTAACCAAAAGGCATATGTTGATGTTTGAAAACAAAGTTCCATAACATAACTTCTCCTCTTTGATGAAATAACACAAAATGCATTTTAGGTGGGAACGGACTGGGAAAACAAAGAGGGCCTACTAACCAAGGGAAATTTGTGGACCTAGCATTTAGCTATATAGTTGTGTCTTAGGTTTTAATCTAAATAATGCTTTTATGGGTTGAAACCAAACAATGTATGTCCTGGTATCTGTAGGCCAGAGACACAGTAGGGCTTTATGAAAAACAAATTCATTTGAAACGAAAAAGAAAACAATGTGGAGGTGGACTGCTGGAGGAAGATTGAAGGCAGGAGGAAAACGGGCGATGGACGTCTAGTAATCAGAGCTAGCCTTCCTCCACGGGAATCAAAATCACAAACCAGCCACTTCTAATCAAAGCATCACAGGCTTTCTGCACTGGGTGGCACTTCAGGAGTCACATACTTCATCCCTCCTGGTGTCATTAAGTGATCTGACCAGGGCCACACAGCTGACCTGGAAGGGCCGGCAGGAAACACGCAGAAGTCCTGGGAAAAGTGGGCCCCCGTTTGCTCCTTCAAAGAGGGACAATCTCGGCCAGGGCTGAATCCATCTTCTGTAACGCTATGGGTTCAGGGACTTACGTCCTGTGATCTTGCCAGGCAGCATGCGTCCCATAGCTTCACTCTGCGGGCCCATCTGCACCTCTGTGATGTGTCTGCTTTCCCGCCGGCTCCTCTTCCTGCCTGCTTTTCCAGGAAAGCTCTAAGCTGGGAGGCCTGACACGCACTGCTGATGCCTAGTTTCATGCACTTTCCAGCTGCCTTTTCCAACACAATTATATAAATATCTTCCTGCTCAGGTTTATTTTCCAAGCCAATGGTTCCCCACCCTGGTGGTGTCACAACACACTGAGGTACTGCAGTGGGCTGTCAGCAGCGGTGCAAGTCATTTGTTACTAACAATAGAGTTCCAAAGTCTGCGAAAGAATTACTTTTAAATGTATAAATTAAAGAGAACTCACAGTAATCCTATGATACGCCACACTCCATTGCACTGAATGTACTTTCTTCGGAAAGCTTGTGATTGTAGGATGAGCTCTTGTGACCTTCATTTTTAATAAGCAGTTTTTAGGGGATAGGCACTGTGGCATGAGCGCTAAGCGTCCTATTTCAGAGTTGTTGTGATAATTAAACAATTAACATATGTAAAAGATTTCAAATGATACCCAGAACTTGGGAAAGGCAAGTTTTGTAGAAGCTGTCATATTTGCTATGATAAAGCTTTTCCCTTTCCTTGACGTTCTATCAGTTGTCTTGTCTTTGGGCACAAAGAATGAAATGTCTCATTACTGTATTGAATCACACCCATACATAAATATGTAGGTGGCCTACGCCTGGATTTCTTTTGTTTTCATGATGCTTAAAATTCCATGAGGCCTCTTCCTTGGCTGGTTCCCCAGATGTGTCTTGTGCTCCGGTAACCCCAGGAAAAATGGGATTTGGCACAAGGAGCTATCTCCAGAATATTTTGATTCTTCACTGGCTCTCAGACTTGCACCTTGATTCATTTCTCCCTCCCTGCATCCATCATTTTCAGGCTCTTTATGTTTCTGGCTAGTTCAGAGACAAGAGGAGGGGAGATTCCTGTTCAGATTGCCAGAGCTACAGCTGAGCTGGGGCCTTGGAAATGACTCCTTGGCACCCCGGCTGGAAGTTCCAAACTACTGCTCAGGGTACCTTCTGTGCCCTGCATAAATTACACTAGCATTCACGACCTGATCTATGTGGCTACAAAAGAGGAGCCAGAGGGGCCAATGCCAGGGACAAGGTCCCACCTTTGTTATGTAAAACCCACTTCCACATTTTGCTTTGTAATCTGCGACACACCCTGCATTCCTTGTCATCGCATGACTTTGGGTTTTTACCTCATAGTCTGTGTAAAGATAAATTAGCATAAGTCAAACCTGTAGTATTATAAGGAGTAAGAACAGGGGTCATTTCTTCTTTCTCCGAAGCTGAAGCTGAGGGTCTCAGCCTCCACACTTAGCTGGCGGAACTTCTGAAAACACAGATGTCTTTCTTTCCTGAGTGAGGGCTGAGCATCAGCATTCTCCAAGGCCTCCCAGGCAGGGTGAAGGTTGTCAGCACTGAAGGATGAGAGGGGCAGGCCTGCGGGAATCCACTGATCAGTCATGGGTAACCCCCTTACCCCTCTTCAGGTTCCAAGAAATGGCCGAGTGATGCCAAGACTCTAACAGCTCTGAAATATTGCAGTTCCACAAATCCCAAAATAACATGCTTGCGTAACCTATCAACAAAACCTTAGAAATAGCACATGGCGTATTGTTACCTGTTTCATTTTCTTGGCAGTATTTTATGATCTATTTCCAAGATACATCCTTGTTTTAAGATTTATTTATTTGAAAGGCAGAGTGATGGCGGTGTGGGGGGGGTGAAACGGGGAATAGCTTTCATCTGCAAATAGCCACAACAGCTAAGTCTGGACCAGGCTAAAGCTAGCAGCCAGGGGCTCCATCCTGGTCTCCCACATGGCTGGCAAGGGACCCAAGTACCTGGGCCATCTTCTGCTGCCTTCTCAGATGTACCAGCAGGAAGCTGGGTCAGAAGTAGAGCAGCTGGCACTTGAACCGGCACTCTGATATGAGATGCCAGCCCCTCACAGATACATCTTAAGGCACTAAATAAGAGTTATTATGGATGTTCAGCAGGTATTCCTTCAAAAAATAAGTTAGCAAATGGAGGAAGGTAAGCACTGTGAAGGTAAATATTGTTTTCTTCATAACTGCTACAATCAAGATTTGTTTGCTTTTCTTGAATGTGTCTGTAAGTGTATAATTATTAAATATTAGTAATGGAAGAATTTGAGAAACCATTTATTTGCCCAAAGAATACAAAACAGGAGCAAAACTTAAAAATTAACTTACTGAAGAGGGGTATGATTTCCAAATGCTCTAAGTAGATTCTTTAGAGTAAGTCTCAAACCGCTGTCAAGGCGAGCATTTTGCAAGGTGTGATCAGGAGCCACATGCAGCACAAGCCCTTGGCTAGGCCCATCTCCCCAAACTCCTCCCTCTCCAGGCACAGGAGCCAGTAATCTACATTTTAAGTTTCCAAGGTATTTTGCTTTTTTTTTTTTACAGCAGCAGTGTTGTCTTTAAATTACAATTGTACAGGGTCAGTGTTGTGGCATAGCAGGAAAAGCCACTGCCTGTGAAACCAGCATCCCATATTGGCACCAGATTGAGTCCCAGTTGCTTTACTCCTGATCTAGCTCCCTGCTAACGACCCAGGAAAAGAAGCTCTTGGCTCCTGGCTTTGGCCATTATGGCCATCTGGGGAGTGAGCCAGCAAATGGAAGATCTCTGTGTCTGTCCCTTTTACTCTGTAACTCTGACATTCAAATAAAAAAATAAATCCTTTAAAAAAAAATAAAAGGAAGAAAAGAAATTCACAACATGTAATCTTGCAGAAAGGCAAACAAGTTTTTTTAAAAAGATTTATTTACTTATTTGAAAGGCAGAGTTAGAGAGGAGAGTTGGGGGGTAGGGGAGAGAGAGAGATCTTTCATCTGCTGGCTCACTCCCTAAATGGTCACAACAGCCATGGCTGGGCAATGAGCCTTGAACTCCATCTGGGTCTCCTACATGAGTGGCAGGGGCCCAAGCACTTGGGCCATTTTCCACTGCCTTCTCAAGTACATTAGCAGGGACTGGATCAGAAGTGGGGCAGCAATACTCCAACCAGTGCCCATATGGGATACCTGTGTCCAAGCAGCAGCTTAACCCGCTGCACCATCCAGTCCCTAATATGTTAAACGTTTGCACAGAACTTGCTGAAGAGTAGAAGGAAAGCAACTTGCCAATCAGTGTCTTTCATTTTCTTGGCTGGAATGAGCTTCAAAGATGGCCAAGTGCCCTGGTTGTCCAGGATGACCACAGAGGGCTGCATTCAGGCATTCTCTGTTACATCAGGAGACTCGCAGCAGATTCTCCATGCAAGTCTAACTCCTTTGAACAAAATAATATCACAGGTTAAAATTCTGAAACTGACAATGAAGAAATTGTGTGTGCTCCATAAATGACTTCTAATGACTTTTTTAAAAAGGTTTATTTATTTATTTGAAAGTCAGAGTTACACACAGAGAGGAGAGGCAGAGAGAGAAAGGTCTTCCATCTGATGGTTCACTCCCCAGATGGCTGCAATGGCCGGAGCTCTGCCGATCTGAAGCCAGGAGCCAGGAGCTTCTTCCAGGTCTTCCACATGGGTGCAGGGGCCCAAGGACTTGGGCCACCTTACACTGCTTTCCCAGGCCATAGCAGAGAGCTAGACTGGAAGAGGAGCAGCCGGGACTAGAACCGGCACCCATATGGGATGCCGGTGTTTCAGGCCAGGGCGTTAACCCACTGTGCCACAGCGGCGGCCCCCATAAATGACTTCTTAAAGTCCCAGTCCTATTTATTTCATCATGGTTGATGAAAAAAAGAACAAATCAAGCCTGAGTGTGAAGGGCAGTGCTATGACAAGCTGCCAGAGAACCCTCTCGTGGGTCAGTGCCAACTTGGCCACGAGACTGTTTTAGGTCCAAGTGTGACTCAACTCTGCACAAGGCAAGACACAGCATTTGGACCAATCTCTGGGTGGGACTGCTGTGGCTTCTCTCGTGAGAATGTGGAAATTCTGACTTCATTCTCTGAACAAGTGAGTACTGAGAGAGGCTTGGCGTCCCAAACACCACTGGGCCTAAAGCCTCATTAACATCACTGCATCCATCCCCAGTCACCCCACACAGAGGCAGAGATACCAAAGGCATGGGTGGGAGCCCATGATATGTGCAGTAACAGGACCAAGAATGGGCCGTGTGCTCAGATAATACCTCTTCTCCCTCCTTTGTCCATGGCACCCAACAATCCGTTTTGAGCCATTCACAAAAGAGGGAGATAACTTTTATCTTTCTGACTCCCAATACTCTCATGAGCTCAGGAGCAATGGCAGTTGGGTCATGGCTCCTTCAGAGGCTGCCCAGAACCCACCAGCACATCCCTCCCACAGCTCCTAGGAACTTGTGTGGTGCACACTGCTCTGCAACAAGATGCCACAGCGAGTGCACGAAGGATTTCACTGCACTTTGCACGGGGCTCTTGCTGGAGCAGCCTGGGCTCCTCCAGACACAAGGGCCACTAAGTTTAGCTGCAGAATCAGCTGCTGGAACCCATGCCAGTCAGTTTTCTCAGGAGAGCCAAAGACTCCTTACCTGTTGCTCCGCCCTAATCTGTCACCTGCTGCAAATGAGCACCTTAGCAACATAACACTTCTTGGCAGGTAAAAGTGAGAAACCCACTCACTCCAGCAATGCTGAGCAGTGTGTGTAATTTGGGTCATCTGGAGATGGCAATGAATCATCTCCAGCTTTTCCCTTAAGCTTAGTTTCCTGAGACCAAAGTAGGATTTGTGGCATTAACCAAAGGGAACTGAATTAATACCTGTGTGGTAAGCAAAACAACTACACCTCATAGTTTTTAAATGTCTGCAAGATGAATGTAAAATAACTATATTTTAGCAATATATAGTGGAGGGGCCAGCACTGTGGTGCAGTGGGTTAAGCCATTGTCTGCCATGCCTGCATCCCATATAAGCGCTGGTTCATGTCCCAGCTGCTCCACTTCTGATTCAGCTCACTGCTAATGTGCCTGGGGAAACAGCAGAAGATGGGCTAGGTACTTGGGCCTCTGCCATCCATGTAGGAGACCCAGATGGAGTTATAGGCTCCTGACTTTGGTCTGGCCCAGTCCCAACTGTTTTGGCCATTTGAGGAGTTAATCAGTAGATGGAACACCTCTCTCTCTCTCTCTCTCTCACTCACTCACTCACTCACTCTTCCTGTAACTCTGCCTTTCAAATATATCAATTTTTAAGAAAATATATATATAGCGGACACTCTGAAAGGTTATACTTAAACTAATCATTAAGAATTTGTTGCATCAAACAAGGTTTGATTCACTTACTTATTCAAATTGTTATGGACTATGCATGGGGATACAGCATTGCCTTCATGGAACTTAGGGCTAATTCACAGTCCATGCATTTCAAATGGAAAATGTTTGCTCAAAATTGACAAACGAGGTGCAGTCCACTAATCACACCTTCCTTCCAAGGAGCTCACTTAACCTTTCAGCTGCCATGCTCTCAAGGTTCTACTCAAAGCCCATCGCACCTTCCCTCTCCTGGTTAGAGGAGAAGCCACCAGGTCCCTGGGCTTTCCCCCCATGTTGTCCCGTGGCTGCCCGCACCATTTGCTGGCAGTTCCTGTCCTCAGAGCACACCCTCTGGCACAGTGTTGAAAATCCATCAGCCTCTTGCTCAGGAAATGTCGCTAGTCTCCTACTTCCAAGTTGAAAGTATATCACTCATTAAGGCTCCGAATCTCAATCAGCCTTTGCTTCCTACTATGTACTGCAGAGGGTGCTGTGGTGTGTCACCCGGACGCCCCCTCAGGTCCGAAGTCTGTCTTTCAGATGCGGGGGGTGTGGTGGCTGAAGGCTCCCTAGAGTCCCCCTTGGTAAACTGCTCCTGGCGGAAGGGACGTGCCTCGCAAGGTCTTCCCCGTTCACCAGAGGCAGCAGCGTCAGCTTGGCTGTGTGGCTGTCCTCATCCAGGACCCCTGCTGCAGGCTGCACGCTTCTGAAGAGCAGTCCACTTACAGCGCTCCCTGTGGGCTGGGCTGCAGTTCTGCTTCTCTCACCCCAATTCCAGCTTCCTCATTCCCTCACGGGCTCAGAGATCCACAGTCCAACAGAGAAGTCAACTACACAGGCACTGAAACAGCATAGTTAGCAATGTGACAGGAGGGGTCTCCGTTACTAGATGTGGGCCCAGGGAGGCCAGGGAGGAGGGAAGTTCCTGCCAGACTTGAGTTCTCAGCTAGAGCTTCCAGGAGGAGTGGCAGGGGGTGGACAGGACGGCAGTGTGGCGGAGCTTAAGGACAGTGTGTGACTGACGTGCAGGGCACCAGACCCTGGGGATGGTGGGGATGGGGCTGGAGGAGCAGGAGCAGGGGCGTGGCAGAGTGCACGATGGCCCAGGAAGCCACGTCCAAGAAGCTGGCAGTGCTGAATGGTTTGTAACACACACGGTCACAGCATCAGATCTGCAAGTTAGAAATGGTTCTCAGCAAGACTGACTGGCAGCCAGAAAGATCCGAGGGCACAGTGAGTAGATGCTGAAGGCCGTGGGGAAAACCGCATGGGTAACAGCAGAGGGTGGGAAGGAACGCAGTGATCTGAGGGCAATCTGTGAGAATCACCAAGATTTTGAGAGTGAACCGGTGCTGGGCATAAGGTAAGGAACAAGGATGACTTCTTGGATGAGGGACCAGGGGAACAGTGATGGCATTTGCTGGGATAGGAGACTGGAGAAGTGGGTATGGATTTCTGGGTTAGAGGTGCCAAAACGCCATCCCAGTGTAAGTGCAGAATGGACAGTTGGGTATGGGAGTCTGAGGCTCAGGGAGGACAGCTGGGCTGGGGACACAGGTTTGGAAGGCTCCAACAAAAAGACAGTAATGAGACTGCCCAGGGAATGTACAGTAGAAAGAAAAGAGGCCAGCTTTTGAACTCCAAGGGACATCAACATTTGTGAACAAAAGGAGTCTTTGAGGGAGACTGGAATAAAGCAGCCGAAGAGATCACGAAACCTAAGTGTTCAGGTCAAAGAGACCGAAGGACACGAGTGGTCAGAAGACAAGATAGGTAGGGACTAGTGTGTCCTGTGAACCTAGCAACAGGGGGGGGGGGATTAATGATCTGGTCAAGAGCAGTGTTGTGTTGTGTGTGTCAAGATGCAGACATCAAACTTCTGTGAGCCCAAGAATGACTGAGAAATCAGTCCGGAGACAGCAAAGTGACTCCAGGAAATCTCTGGGCCAACAGACACAGCAGGTATAAGGAGCTTGATCAAGAATGTCTAGGAGGGGCCAGTGCTGTGGCATAGCACGTAAAGCCACTGCCAGCAGTGCCAGCATCCCATATGGGCGCTGGTTCCAGTCCCGGCTGCTCCACTTCAGATCCAGCTCTCTGCTATGGCCTGGTAAAGCAGTGGAAGATGGTCCAAGTCCTTGGGCCCCTACACACACGTGGGAGACTGTGAAGAAGCTCCTGGCTTCGGATGGACATAACTCTGGCCATTGCAACTAACTGGGGAGTGACCCAGTGGATGGAAGACCTTTCTCTCTGCCTCTCCTTCTCTGTGTAACTTTCAAATAAATAAATAAATCTCTATATAAACAATGTCTAGGAAGGAAGGGAGTGATAGGTGGCTGCCTTGGGAAGATGTTTGGGGGAGGGGTCTTACTTAGATTGATTTGGTCATGCTTAAAACTGTTGGAAGACAGCCAAAGAGTGGAGAGGGGAGAAACAGTTTGCAGGAAAAGGTACCAAGATGGCAGGATGGGGTGGGCCAGTCCCTGGGACAGAGGTTGGCTGGGGATGGAAGAAGGGCTCCTGCTATCATGGGAGGACAGGAAATCGTTGGATGAGTTTGTAGTATGGAGCAGCTCCTGATGATGAAATCGTTGGATGAGTTTGTGTATGGAGCAGCTCCTGATGATGATGTCCAGTTCCTCCTTGGAGTAGGAGGAAAGCCTGTTCCTGGAAGTGTGCAGGTAGTGACAGGATGGTAGGTTTAAAAGACTAGTGGCCCAGTTGGGGCGCCGGATTCTGTCTCGGTTGCTCCTCTTCCAGTCCAGCTCTCTGCTGTAGCCCGGGAGTGCAGTGGAGGATGGCCCAGGTCCTTGGGCCCTGCACCTGCATGGGAGATGAAGGAAGAGCCTGGCTCTTGGCTTCGGACTGGCGCAACGCGCCGGCCGTAGCGGCCACTTGGGGGGTGAACCAATGGAAAAAGGAAGACCTTTCTATCTCTAACTCTGCCTGTCAAAAAAAAAAAAAAAAAAAAAGACTAGTGGGCAGATGCCATAACTGCTGTAGAAAATGGGACCAGAACATGGAAGGTGGCATTCAGGGTCCAGCCGCTGACAGAAGCTAATGTCCCACAGGGTTTCCTGCCTTCAAGTGGTAGGGCTTCCTTAGCTGTCTGGGTGTAGACCCAAAGTTGGATGATGAGATTTTTCCATGCGGGAAGGATTTTGCAGGAATGGGAGGTGGGTTCCTGGCACAGAGGCTGTGGTGATGAGTAACACAGAGACTTGCAGGCACTGGCAGTTAGGATGTTTGAAGTGTAAAATGCAGAGGCAAAGCCAGATTGGGGTGATGGCAAACTGCAGGATGAGGCAGCAAGAGTGGGTGGATGGCACGGAGGAGTTCAGGTCCCTAGAGATGAGCATGCCAAGGAGGTGAGAGGCCCGGTACTGACTCCATTCCTAGCACTGGCCAGAACTGGGGGGTTTGGGGGGTAGTGAGAATAAATGATGGGGGAGGGAAGGCTGATGGGCAAGGTTTGAGGACACCAATGAGGAAGAGTACGAGACTCGGAGTTCAGAGGACCTTTCTTTTTTTTTTTCCCCTGGGCCCAGGTTTATCAAAACCCTGAAGCCTACCCCAGACCCGTCTACACCCCAGACCCATCTACCGGAGGTGTGGCTGCCAGTAACTGGCCTCTCTCCACAGCAAACAGCCCAGGGCACCTGCCGGCCAAAGCAAACAAAACAGAAACGTCTTTGCAGCAGGTGCAGGTGCTGAGTGAGCATCCATCCCTAACCCGAGGATGTCCACTCCAGGCCCATGCAAATCCCCCCAGGCTTCCACCAGAGGACCTTTCTAAGGAGGCAGAAAGTAGCTCTAAGGTGGCAGGGGGTGGAGCTGGGGGAGAAGGAGCCTCTGGGAAGAGTCAAGAGGTGGAAATGACAGGGAAGAGCTGAGCACATCAGGTGAAAGCCACTGACCTCGGGGAGGGAAAGTCGGTTGGAGGGAGCAGCTGAGGGGGAGTGGGTAAACTGTGTGACCCGTGCAGGTGCTACCCTGGCTCCTGGGGAGAGCCGACGGACCAGGCGATGTCTGAGGGAAGGAGTCCAGAGTCCTGCTCTGCACCTAGGGGTGAGGGAGAGGAGGTCTGGGGCTTCTGGCAAGGAGGTGGCAGAGGCATGAGGGATGCACACACAGTCTGGCCCCAGTGAGAAGCTGGAGGCGGGCTCTTGCCTCCCAGTATTCCCAAGGCCACCTCCTACTTGGTGGACTCAGCACTCTCGGGGTAGAGGTCCGCTCCAGGCCGGGGCACCAGGCACTCGGCGTTCCACTCGTTAGTTACGTCATGCAGTCACTCCTTAACCCATGCCTTCATTCTTCAGATGTACATCAGGTGTGTAGTCCCTCCTTCACCTGCTCTCCCACGACGACATTCACACTTGCACATTCTATGCATCAGACCCTGCCATATGCTGTTCCCTGTCTATAGTGCCCTTTCCACTTCCCCTTTAACAAAAACTATCCTCACAAAAATGCCCGGGTCAAATCTCACCCCCTCCCAGTGAGCTGTTCAACGTTGTCAACCATCATCTGGTCTAGAACATTCTTTTACTACTGCTCTGAGTCACATATTTTGTGCTGGCATGGCCTGCCTCTCCAACTAAACTGTAAGCCCTTGGGGGAAGGGGACCTGGTACATCGATTTTGTTTTCCAAATGTTTCTCCTACCTCTTAAGGCACTTAAGGACGTAGTATGTCCCCAGTAACAGAAATTGCATTTTTAAAGAGCCATGCTGCTGCACAGCAGGGTGGTTCCTGATGGTGCACGCTAACTAGGACTAATAACAAAGTCCTGAGTTTCTCAGGAACACCCATTGGAGCATGAACAGTTTAAATTACCAGGTCAGCTACGAGTAGACAGAAGATAAAATGTGAAGTGCAATAAAGCAGCAATCTGCATTTGTTCTCACCAGACTACAGAAATATACTGGAACACAGTGACAAGTTAATGTTGCAGCTGCTGAAAGTTGAATGTTCCTCAGATAAACTTTGCTGTACCCATTTTAGGTTTCTATGAAATGAGCTGGGTTCAGTAGGTTCCTCCTTTGGAGTTGAGCAATTGCTTAGTGAGACAATTGTTAGAATCTTGAATCTGACCCTAAGACACTTCTCCAATACAATAATCAAGTGCCCTAGTTCAACAAAATGAGAAATGCCAGATTTCTCATTTAGCTGTCACTCTATAGGTAGAGAGGAAAAGGAGAGCATTTAGACATTCCAAATGGGCCCTTTAAAATGCCAGTGTAGAGAAATAAGGAAACTGGCTCCCAGCATAGTCTTTCCTTGACCAAATTTACATTTTTTCACTGCCAATCTGACAATGTCTCCCTGGTTTCTATACCTCAACATCACTAAGTTTTATTTTTCGACATTTACTTGTTTTTTTTTTTAATCATTTTACCCACTTATTTATTTTGTGCAATCTCCTCCTTATAAATCTTGTTTCCATCCCCAAAGCTTTTGTAAAATTGTTTTTTAACTTTTGTTTTTAATTTGAAAAGGGGAGAAGGGAGGGGGAGAGGGAGAGAGGATGAATCTTTCATCCACTGGTTCACTTCCCAAATGCTCTCAACAGCCAAGGCTCAGCCAGGCTGAAGCCAGGAGCCAGGTACTCAGTTCAGGTCTCCCACATGTGTAGCAGCGAGACAAGTACTGGAGCCATCACCTGCTGAGTGCACATTAGTGGAAGCTGGGTAAGAACTGGAGCTGGGACTTGAACTCAGGAATTAGTACAAGGGATGTGGGGTCCCCAGTGGAGATGTAACTGCCGTGCCAAACATCCACCCCTAAAGTGTCGCTCCCCCTCTTCGTGGAGGAACGACACAGGACCCTGCGCTGTTCTTTTGTCTGCTCGGCCCTCCCCGGGTTTGCTGCTGGTTCTTCCCGGGTTGGCTACCGTCCCTCCACCTCCGTGGAGGGGCGGGCCCCCTGCCACTTTCCCCACTTCCACAGGGGAGCGGCACACCGCCAGCCGGCTCTCTCGGGGGCTGCACAGGTGTTCCTTCAGATAGATGTTCCTGGTGCATGTTGTCTCTCTCCTCCTTTATAGTCCTCTTCCACCAATCCCAACTCCGCTACCCACATGCCGCGCACGCTGCTCTCCTCCAATCAGGAGCAGGTCCTGCTGTTTATTGGTTGAACTGGAGGCAGCTGTGTAGAAGCTGTTTCCTCCTCTCCCAGCACCATATTGTGGGAGAGCAGATGCATAGAATAAGTCTTTATTCCAGTAACTTAGCTTAGTCCAAGTTGCTCCCCACATAAAGTAAATCAAAACCACTTTTTTTTTTTTAAGCTAACAGCTTTTTATTTCAGTGCCCAAAGTACAGCGTATACTGAGAGAACGGTGGGCTTCCGCCGCAGGGTGAGACCAGTGATTCCTCCCGAGTGCCTGTTCTTTCAGGTTCCTTGGCTCAGAACCTGCCTGCCTTGTCCCAGAGAAGCTGTGATGTCACACAACCAAGTGCACTCCTGGTACGTTTGCAACTCTCAGGAAGCAACACACACTAGAGACAAGTAAATTCATTGTAACCTTGGGTTGATTCACGGGATCATCCATGCACAATAATCTTTCAAAACACAGCTTTGAATTCCGCCAACTTGTTTTTGTTTTTTAGCATCCACCACTATGTGGCGTTTTTAGCATCCACCACTACTGGCCTAGGGATAGAGAGAGGATTCTGCTGCATTCCTTGTTCTTGTGATCTCACAAAGATGAAACTTGCCAGACAACCTTCCACGACTCTTCCAGACTCTACTGCACCACTCCCCCCATGTGAAACACCTGCTTTTGGGGGCCTGCTCTTTTACCTAGGTTTAGTGAGTTACCTCTTGGTAGCATTTATAAATCACCTGTGGGAGGCGGGGAACACTCAGGGGCATGGACAGCTCAGACAGCTGAGAACAGGGAGTGCGGCTGCTCCAAGGATCACGGGCTGTCGGTCCTCTGCTCACCTGTGTCCTTCCTTCTAAGGGGCAGCTGAGTGGGAAAGACATCTGGTCTGGAAACTCGAGACGGTGGGATAAGACACAGGGCTGGAATTCAGTGACTTTCAAGGATGCGACAGCACAGTGCTATGAACGACCATTCGATCACGTTACTTCTTGCAACCCTTCACTTCTTTATTAACCAACAAGCATTTTCTCTGGCAAAACGGTGTAGCTTTAGGGAGGCAGTTCCTGAATGCAGGTCCTATCACACAGAGGAGGAAACAGACAAGCAACCAACATTTCAAATGCTGAACCAACCGTTTTCTCCATATCTTCCTCATTATTTAAAGAAACAAAAACTAACGAACAAATTATTTGTATAAATAATGAATTAATTAAAAACACTTTTTACTATGAAGGGGGGACAGAGAGAGAGAGAGACAAAGAATCTCCCATTTGCTGGTTCACTCCCCAGATGTTTGCAATGGTCCAGGGCCAGGAGCTGGGTCTCCCTTGTGGGCTGCACACACGCAACTCCTTGAGATGCAGTTTTTTGTTTTTAACCTCATGGCTAACTTATACTCCACATTAATCCACTGGACGCAGTGTTTCAGAATCTAAACCTGCTGGCATCAGCCATCCAAACAAAAAGATATACTAAGAAGGCTTTGAATTAGCAACGCAAACACCTTTCCTTTTATAAAAGAACCCACAGTCCCTTAAAAAAGTCTAGCGAGTGAACGAACGCCGGTGTTAATAAGCTCACCTGGCTGAGAAACACGGTGGGAGCCCCACAGTCACGTGGACGCCCTGGAATCACAACGGAGGTGAACAGAACAGCGCGCCTCGGCTCACACAACCAGGACTTTCGGCGGGCACCGCCCCGGGCTGCGTTCGCCCACGCACGACCGCGGGGCCGTGGTCCCGCCACGCCGAGCTTCTCCTGCTTGCTGTTAGGTAACAAGGCTACGACAGGTGAAACTCGCAGCGCGCACTTGTTGCTGCCTTCCCCGCTCGGGCCCACGTGCCGCGGGACCCCGGGTCAGGGCTTCCATCCTTGCGGCCCTGGGGGCGCGACACTCGACCGCGCGCGGTGGGGGACACGCAGCCGGTGGCCCACGCACAGTGCCCCTCCGCGGCCGCACGGCGGCGTCTCCTCCCGGCCTCCGCCTTCCGCGCGCTCCACGCGCAGCCTTACCTGGCTCTCAAACTTCCACCCGCGCCGCCCGCCCCGAGAGGGCGCTGGCTTTCCCCCCGCCGCCACCAGGCTGCTTCCGGAGAGCCGTCCGCACCCCAGCCGCGACGGAACCCACCTCGCGCCCCGAAGCAGGCGAGGGTCGCCGGGCGGCCGCGAGGTCGGGCCCCGCCCGCGCTGGGAGTCTGCGCGTGCGCGCTGGCCGTCTCCGCGCGCGCGCGTCCGGCGCGGAGGGCCGGGGGGCGGGGCCGCGGCCGCTCGCAGGGAGTCCCCGCCCCCGCCCCCCGGCGTTCCGCGGTCGCCGTGACAACCCGAGCGGCGGCAACGGCGGCGGGCGCGCGAGTCCGGCGCCGCCTCCCGGCCGCCCCGCCAGCCAGGCAGGCAGCCGCCGCCCGGCCTTCGTGCTCTCCCCGCCTCCCCGCCCGCGCGGAGGGCCGGCCCGCCTTCCGCCCGCCCGCCAGAGAGTGAGCGGCGCCCGGCCGCCCCGCCAGCCCCGCTGTCCCCAGGCCGCCGTCCGGGCGCGCGCAGGAGCGGGCGCGACTATGCCAAGATGGTCCTACAGGCGCGGAACAAGCACCGGGAGGCGGCTCCCAAGCCGCCCCAGCCGCCCCGAGCCTCGCAGTCGCCGCTGAGGGGAGCTCCGGACCTCGGCGCCGGGGAGCCCGGGCCCGAGCGCGCGCCGCCGTCCCCGGGGCGCAAGGGCGCCGCGGGCAGGAAGGGGCCCCGCGCCGAGCCCGCCGCGCCGCCCGCCGGGGGCGGCCTCGGGGGGCGCCTGGTGGCCGGACTGCGCGGGGCGCTGGGCCTGCGGCGCGCGGGGCGCGGCCGGACCTGGACCACGCTCCTGCTAGGTGAGCAGCCCGGAGCGCGCGGCGCCGCCGGGACGCGCAACTTTGAGGCTCGGGCCCCGCGCTCTGCGCCCCGCCCGGAGCCCCGCAGGTCGGTGCCCGCCAGTTTGCCGGCGTCTCCGACTTTTTCCCTGGGACCGGCTCACCTCCTCTCCCCCTCCCCCGCGTCGGCTGTCCGTCGCGGCTTTCCGAAGCTGGCCCCGGGATCCGCAGCCGCCCGGCCCTGGCGGCGACCCCCGGCGGCTCTGGGCCGGGACCCGCGGCGCGGCGGATGGGCGCGGGCCTCGGCCCCCCGGTCGCGGGATGCTTTCCTTGCCTTGGTGGGGGGGTGGGGGGCGGGAGCGATTCGGCGGAGCTCGGGGCCGGCGCTCGTTCCCCGTCCTGCAAAGTTGCTCAACTCGCGGTGCAACTGTAGCGGGCCTTTTGCGTGCCGGCCGCAGCCCCAGCCGCTGGCACTTTGCGTGCGGTTCCCGATGGCACGGCACTTGGCAGGCTGTGCGGCTCCCCGCCGGGCTGCGGGCGTCTGACCGGGTCCCTGCCCTCCCGGAGCCTAACGCCGACGGGGCGGTGGGGCCGAAGCACCGAAGGGAAAGAAAGTTGGAGCGTCCGCAGGCCGGGGGCCGGTCTGGTTTCCATTGTTCCCGGACTGACCTTCGAGGAGGCAAGGTGTACCAGTTTGGATAACAGGCCCCATTTTTCTAAGTCAGCCGCTGAGCTGCTGCGCTCTCTCTATGTTGCCACAATGGGTTTGGCCGCTGAATTAGTTTAATTCCTTGTGATTTATCACTTCCTAGTTTTTCACATTCCCTTCCTGACCCGGAGTGCCCTTAGCCAAGAGTTTGGGGGTTCGGTAGGGGTGGAGGAACGGAAGGAAGGAACACAGCGCATTGGCTTTGTCTGCGATCCAGCCATTGCTTGAAGCCGCTCAGCCTTCGCGGTGTGTGTGTGTGTGTGTGTGTGTGTGTGCACGTGCACGGGGCAGAAAGTTTGCTGCTGTTATTAGGCGGTGTTTTTTTCCCAGTGTGGCTAGACCTGCACGGTGTTGTCGGCGGCGAGCCTGAGACGCCGGCCGGCGTGCCGGAGCAGTCACCTTGGGGAGGCAGCATGAGACAGTGGATGAGCAGAGCCTCCGGAGCCCGTGCGCAGTAGTTCAGTGCGGTTCAAGTTTCAACTTCGCTCCTTTGTGAGCCTCCCTTTCTCTGCTGTAGGGAGTAGAGTGTGTGCCTACTTCCTCCTCGGGATGCCCTGAGGAGCAGAACCCAGCGGGCTGGGTGATACACTGACTACACTGACGCATTGTGTCTAGAGCACTTGACATGTCTTAGTGGTTATTAGAAAAATAAATGCATAATGCCGACTTGCGAGCTCATGACCACGAAGTTGGCATTTTTCTTGAAAGGCTAGTATAAGCACAATGACCAATTTGCCAGAAATTATGGAATGGCATTGCTTCTTCAGGGAGGTTACACTAGAATGATATAATATCTATTGCCATGTTTTGGGGGGGGGGCATATTTTCTTTTCCTGTGATTGCATTTCCTGTGGATGGCCTTGTATTGCTAGCTCATACTTGGATTAATGTGTGTGTGCCTTCATACAACTTCGTAGTACTGTAATACTGTGACACTGCGTGACTTGCCTCTTGGAGGGTTGCAGGAGGAAGAGTGAATGTAGGCCACCATTCTGCCTGCATCCTGCTCAGTGACCAGGTTGGGTGACAGACCAAGGCCTGGGGACTTCCTCACCATCGACATGAGTCCCCAGGCTACCTGGAGAGATGTCAGTGCCAAATGATCAGACCTGGAATTGGTTTTTCCTCTGGTCCTGTATGTCATCTCGAGACTGATGTCATGCATATTTGTTCCCTGTCATCATGCTTTGCCAAAGCATCAAACACCAAAGCAAACCAAGAAAAACCAACTCAGGTCGTGAAGAGAGGAGCAGAATTTAGCGTTTGTGAACGCTGCCTCATTTCTTCTTTTCTAACCTTCCCAGAATGAGTGAGGGTTGAGCTGACACTGTCCAGTGCTCTAGTGTGGGATTTAAAAATAGCTCTTTGCTTTTCCACACTGAGAGGCATTGGATCTTTTTTTTGTTCATGAAGAGTTAACTGATACCTGATCCAAAGAGGTGAAGTATAACAACTAGATGTTATGCTAGCACAAAAGATGGTTTCATTTCTCTTTAAGAAGAAATTTTGTAGCATGAAGTTATGTGTTAGAAGTACAGATTGTTAAAGGTTGAGACTGATGAGAGATCTAGTCTGTGGGTGCTAAGCCCCTAGAAGGAAGACATTGCCCACCAAGCTGGCGCTTTCCATTGTTGGGCATTGTTAAGAGTTGTTTGATAAATGTGTGTTTTTCTTTATTTGATATCAACCTGATGGTAGCAAACATAAAGAAGGGTTCTTAAATGGTATATTTTTAATATTTTTTATTTTACTTCAAAAGGGATATCTCCCATCTTCTGGTTTATTCCCCAAATACACACTATAGTGTGCACTGAGCCAAGCCTAAGCCCAGAACCAGGAACTCAATCCAGGTCTCCTGTGTGAGGGGCTGGGACCCAGCTATTTCAGCTATTGTCTGCTGCTTCCCAGGATGCAGTTAGCAGGAAGCTGGAATCAGGAGTGCAGCTGGGACTTGGACACTAGGCACTCCGCAATGGGTCGTGGTTGTCCTAAGCAGAGTCTTAACTGCTGAGCCAAAATGCCTGCCCAGGAATATCAGCCAGAGGAAGTGGAAGTGTAGGAAGAACCTGACAGTGTTTCTCAAACTTATTTTGACTGCAGCCCACAGTAAACAATACTGTGTACATTAAACCTGGTCACAGTTCTGAAAATGCAGCCCAGACATTCTGTATGTGCTAGTATGGCTGTTGACCTATTTATGTATGTTCGCATTCAAGCAGGAAATAGGTGCAATAAATGGGCTATTTCCAGACGAGTGAGCAGGTTTAGCGCACCCACAGAGGATCGTGAGGCACGCAGGGACCGTCCCCAATGGGAAGGTGCCGCCGCCTCTGAGTGGAGAAGGAGAGCTTCGTCAGGAGCTGTGCTGTGCGAGTGAGGTCAGTCAGAGTGACCCCAAACCCTCCGTCCACCCTCTGCTCTCCCACTAGTGCCTTGCACTGGTCAAACCTGCTGGAAACCCTTGGGCGAAGGGCACAGTGGGGTACTGTATAGGGTCAGCCTCCTGGGACAGAGAAGGGAGGAGAGTGGGTGGAAACCAGCCAGTGCATATGTGCATGTGTTAGAAAAAAGTGTCCTGTAAAGTGTGTACCCCTGTCATGTGCAGTATGCTCTGATTTCCTCCTCTTGTTTTTGCTTCATGGTCCAGCGTTGTGATACCAAACTTGAAAACATTTCCTCAGAAGCACTGTTTTTTGTTTCTATGTCTGTTTCAAACTAGGTGGGTATCTGAGCGAAGCGTATGTCTTTTCTGAGCCTCAGTGTGTGTGTATGTAAAATGCGAGCCCTGGGCTAGACCAGTGGGTCTCCATCTCAGTTGTCTGTAGAGTTGCCTGGAAACTTCTAAACACCCGGATCCAAGCCGCGTATCAGGGCAACCCAGCGTGGCTGTGGGGTGGAGGCGATGACGGCGATCATGGAGGCCGCGTGTGTGCTTTTCCACTGAGCTGACATTCCCACGGTGGCACTGTGGAAGCCTCTCCCCTCCTTAAATGGGGACCCAGAACAGTTGGCTGCAGTTTCCCCAATCTCTATTGTTTCCCCAGAGCTGGGACTGTCAGTTGCCATTTATCATCTGATAAGGCCGTTATTTTAGTTGGACTTAAGAATGACATGTTTCTTGTACCATGTCCCTTATCAGCAAAGGGAAGACAGAGGGGTAGCTGGAGAGGGTTCTGTGTTTCAAGGGAAAACGGAAGGGCTGCTTTTCTCTGTGGAAGTGGAAAATACACATGTTAAACATGCAAACAAAGTGCGGCTGGTGAAAGACTAAATTAGTGTGTTTACAAAGCAAACACAAAACATATAACCGGAGCATGGAACAGATACCTTTTTGTTTTCCCCTCCTCCTCCTGCTCTGTTGGACTCGTTCTCATTCCCTGCCTGGTGCAGGAGCACCTGCACTCCTCTAGCCTGGTCCTTTATTGGCAGGGCTTCACAACCTCGCAGTGTGAGTGGAGTGGTTTTTTTGGGGGGGGAGGGCTGTCCTGTGCATTGCACTCCTGGTTTAGTGGCATCCCTGATTCTACCTGATAGATGCCAGCCCTACCTTCCCAGTGGGACACCCAAAATGCTTCCATATATTGGCATGTGTGCCCTGGGAGGCTTGAACCCCCATGAGAGAATTTTTTCAAGAAATTTATGGAAAGGTGGAATTAAGAGTTTATTTTGCTGTTAAGATGTTTTGTAATCCAGGAAGTTTTTTCATAATGCACATCTCTCTCTCTTTTTTTTTTTTTTTAACATAAAGGTTTATTTATTTAGTTGAAAGGCTGAGTTAAAGAGAGACAGAGACAGATAGCTTCCACCCACTGGTTCACTCCCTGAAATGGGTGCAACAGCCAGGGCTGGGGCAGGCCGAAGCCAGGAGCTTCACCTGGGTCTCCCATGTGGCTGGCCGGGGCCTTGGTACTTGGGCCATCTTCCACTGCTTTCCCAGGCACATTAACAGGGGCCTGATCGGAAGTGGAGCAGTGGGGCACTCATGGTATGCCATCATTGCAGGTAACAGCTTAACTCACTGTGCCCCGGGATACATTTCATGATGCACATGAACCTTCTGAAGACCCCTCATACACTCGTATAGTTGCTTGATGATGGACATGCCTTCTGAGAAGTACATCATGAGGGGATTTCATCATCCTGCAAACTTGATGGAGAGTACTGGCACAAAAACTAAGATGGCTGTGCCGCGATGTCACGAGGTCATGTGATCTTATGGGGTCACTATGGTGTGTGTGGTCTGTCCTCGACTAGAATTTCATTCTCTGGCACATGACTGTCATGGGAACATTGTGATTTCTTAGGGGCAGCAGGAGTAAGAAACTAGGTGGAGGCAGAGTCTAGGTATTGGGAAGTAGATGGGGGCAGTGTGGTGTGGTCGGAGCAGCACAGCCATTTCAGTACTGATCTGCATTTTCATCTGGTTTCTGCAATCACTTTCTCACCCTTAGCTGTGTCAACTTTAAATGCTTTGCCTGCTTATGCCAAAGAATAAATGAGATACATATAGAATAGCACAGCAGGTCGGGGCTGGCACTGTGGCTCGCACTGTGGCTCACTTGGTTAATCCTCCGCCTGTGGTGCCAGCCCCCCCCCCCCCCCCCCCCCGTTCTAGTCCCTGTTGGGGCGCCTGATTCTGTCCAAGTTGCTCCTCTTCCAGTCTGGCTCTCTGCTGTGACCTGGGAGTGCAGTGGAGGATGGCCCAGGTGCTTGGGCCCTGCACCCCATGGGAGACCAGGAGAAGCACCTGGCTCCTGGCTTCGGATCCGCATAGCTCCAGCCGTAGCGGCCATTTGGGGGTGAACCAATGGAAGGAAGACCTTTCTCTCTGTCTCTCTCTCACTGTCTAACTCTATCTGTCAAATAAATTAATAAAAAAATTAGCACAGCAGGTTAATTGCCATCTATTGACTACATACTGTGACAGGTGCTAGTTTTGGGGGATAAAATGGAGTACATGATTCACCTTCATGAAACCATGTGACAATATATGAGGTCTTCAGAAATTTAATGGAAACTGCATTCCAGAAAGAAGGGGGGGCAAATAAATGAGACAATTGCACATTCTAGTTAAGTGCTTTGGAGGAAAGAAGCAAGCAGTTGAGATAGGAAAAACAAAAAAAAAAACAGGACATGTTCACTTTAAATAGGGTCAGGAAATGCCCTAGAGTCCAGTTCTGAAAAACCCTGATGTTTCATGCTCAGTAAGTGTTAGCTTTCATGATTCTT
Source organism: Oryctolagus cuniculus (assembly GCF_051225735.1). NCBI lineage: Eukaryota > Metazoa > Chordata > Mammalia > Lagomorpha > Leporidae > Oryctolagus > Oryctolagus cuniculus. Next base: position 62,202,075 of record NC_142882.1, on the reverse strand, counting down.
CTTTCTTCAAGGGAAATAAGGAAAGGAGGCATCGTCTGCAGAGATCCGGGGAGAAGTAGAAAGAGCATGTTAGGGCTGGCATAAGGGGCAAGAAAAGCTGAGGACGTGTGGGCTTGCTTTCACACGAACCTCAGACACAGCTGAGCACCAGCTGAGAGTGTGTGTCTGTGTGAACACACAGGCACTTCCCAGGAAAGCCAATGAGCAGTACGGGAATTGAGGATTTTAGAGAATTTCTTCAATGTTTGAAACCGTTGTTTCCCTCTCTAAAATAGACATCTGGTTGACAGTAAAGAATGTTTCAAATGACCTAAACATATTGTATTATTAAAAGATACACTTAGAAGATATCTGGACATGAAATGCTCATGAGCACTAAAATAACAAATGTAATGAGTTTAGTTTGTGTAAATATATTCTTGTGTAAATAATGTACTCTTAGTTTGTAGTTGTCTGTTGGTCAGTAATATGGCATCAATACAGGAAGATAAAATTTTTACAACATATATACGTATATTTGGACATTGCTAAGATTTGATAGTTGTTACTAGTTTTAAACACCCTTTTAGATTGCATTAATGCCTCTTAGGTGTAACAGTGTCTCAAAATATTTGTTAATGAGCTATTTACATTATGCAGAGCGTAAGCCTGTGTACATGGGGTAGCTTCAGGCTTTATTATTTGTTGGTTTACTTGTTTTTATAATGATATTTTTAGGTTTTATTATTATTTAAAATTATTTATTTGAGAGGCAAAGAGAGAGAGGGAGAGAGGGAGGTAGGTAAAGTAGGGGTGTGTGGGTATCTCCCATCAGATGTTCACTTACCAGATGCCTGCAATAATTGTGGCTGGCCAAAACTAGGAACTAGGAACTCATTCCTGGTCTCTCACATGGGTGGAGGAACCTAGGTACTTGAGCTATCACCTGCTGCCACCCAGTGTGCACATTAGCAGGAAGTTGGAATCCTGAGCAGAACCAGAACTTGATCCAAGCACTCTGATGTGTGACTTGGGCATCCCAAGTGACGCTTTAATTGCTGTGCCAAAGGCCTGTCTCTATGTGATTATTTTTAATTTCTTGTTATACGAGTTCATCTTTTGCCAAAAGCTTATACTTTATCCCTTATCCTTTAAAGCTTACACTTTAACCTTTGGAACTTCACTCTTCTAGTGGACAGTCTGTAGTGTTCTCCCATCTGTTTCTAGGTCCTGACCTTTATGCTGTTGTCTAATCCCATAAAGAGCAGTCTTGTTTCATAGGGAAGATCACTCTCCATGGGTGACCTTTTATAATGAAATAAAAATCAGTGGATGGAAATAAATGGTAAAAATTAATTTTCAGGATGTGTAAATTATGACTTACAGCATATTTTTGTGCTTTGATACTGTTTCTTTGTTCTCTCTGCATTATTACCATGACTTTTTTTTTCCTGGGGGCATTTAAATGAATAGTTTGTCTGGCATCACTCCCTGTTTTTGACTTCCTTCCAGGGTAGCCCATTGTCAGGTGTGTTTTTCTGCACTATCACTGTCATAATGAGTGTTGGGATGGCATTTGGTAATTTTAACTTCTTGTAGTGGTAAATGTTAACATAATAGCATAGCTGTCACCCGAATCACTCACAGAAGTTCCCGTGTGAATCACTGTACTGACCAAGGATGGAGGTGAGCTTTGTCTGTAGAGTACAGCAGCACCAGCTGTGTCTTGAAGACAGTTTATAAATCACTTGATAAATTGCTTTTGAAAGCCTGCTATCATAACAAATCTTTAATTTGGGAATATTGTTGTAATTCAGGAGAGTGAAGCTTTATTTATAACTTTATGCTTAATTTGCCTAAACCTCTACTTGTTCTGCACTGTGTTTTCCTGTTTGCTAACGGTAATCATTGTTTTTTGTGCTCTAGTTGTCAAACAGCAGAATCTTATTTTCCTGGGCTTTAATACTAATCATAAAGTACTTACGTAACAAGCAGAGTCCTGCTGTTTCCCACTATGTTTACAAGATTTTTGCTTCTCTTTTTTCCCCACTGTATCTGAGACTTTATTTCTCAGATATTATATATTTTATATATATATGTATATGTTGTTTTCGTCTCTGATTTCCTTAGAAATTTCGATTACGAGGTTACCTCTCAGAATTTTGTTGGTTAGTAAACTAAAGTAGGACCAGGTCAATGGCCCAACATCATTATTAATCAGTGGGTGAAGCTTGGGCTTGAAGTTAAGGTCTCTTGGCTTTGTTAATCACATCTGTCAAATTGTAGGTTTCAGAGTTAAAGTCTAAGGAAATTATGAAAGATATAATGGGAAGATAACCTAATAGACCTGATAACTACTTAGCTAGAGCACTACTTTGTTGGCTTCTGCTTATTTGGGAATCACTGTGGTTTGTATAACTTTATGGTCCATCTGTCAGTTTTCATTTTATTATTATTTTTTGAAATCTATTCAATTCTGAAATTTTAAAGTTGATCTAGTTGTTCAGCTGTGTTCTAAAAACAGAGCACAATAGGCAAAACAGTATCACAACTTTCTTAATCATTTAAATTAAAAGATAAGCAAGATACTGTGGTATCCAGGGACAGTTTGCATATTGGGGCAAATCCGGACTCTTAAGATTATTACTTAATGAACTTGTTAAAATCTCTTGCAGAGCATGATGGGCCTTAATAATGTATACTCTGTGTGTGTGTGTGTGTCTGTCTGTCTGTCTTTGTCACCTAGTGAAAAGATGTAGTTTCTGCGTGTTTCCCATCAAGATTGCTAAAGGTCTGCAGATTGCCTGTGCATGGTGCTTCCTCCTGGTCTCCCATGCAGGTACAGGGCCCAAGCACTTGGGCCATCCTTCACTGCCTTCCCGGGCCTCAGCAGAGAGCCGGACTGGAAGAGGAGCAACCGGAACAGAATCCGGCACCCCGACTGGGACTAGAACCTGGGGTGCCAGCACCGCAGGCAGAGGACTAGCCAAGTGAGCTGTGGTGCTGGCCAAGCCCCTTGTTCTTAAAACTAAAACTTAGAAATACTTCTTTTCAGTAAGAACTTTACTTTATGAAAATTAACATACTTTGCTGTTTGATTTAGAAATATATGTGTTCCACAACTGAGGGTAAGACTTTTATGGGAAGTTGGAATTTATTGCATTTACGTATGTTGGTTAATTGTATTAAATATTTCCTACTTTAATATATGTACATACACGAATATTTAAAATATGTGAAAATTTACTTAGAGTATTTCTCTGTTTAGAAGCTTAATATATTCTGTTTGGGCTGATGATATATGTTTTCCAAATTCTGTTATTTTCATATATTCACTTTAAAATAAACCATTTGTCCTTGAAGTTTTGTGTTTTCTAAGGCATTTCATTCTGTGTGCTGATGAATCCTTTTGGTTGAATGAACTTAAGATTTTCGTGCATGAGTTTGGAGTCAGAGAAACCTGGGCTCTCCTCCAGGCCTTGCTGCATTCCAGTCATGTGGCCTTGGGCCTCCTGGGAAATAACCATATCTGTCTTAAAAGGACTCCTGGATTCTTTTTGCTTAATGTGTGAAAGCGCTCTGTAATCTGCAGCTGATAAGCAGATGTTAGACATTATCATTCTAATTAAGAACTTCCTAATTTTACTAGACTTGTAAAGCATGATTTTGCTCTGCCAAGTATATGAAGGAGGTCGAGATTAACTAAAGCCGACTTTAAAATCGTCCTGTAGACACTGGGAGCTTTAGACCTTCCTAGGGGCAGTGGTTTCTTCAGTCAGTATCTCTGAGAAGCAGCCTTGCTTCTCACTTTGAGACTGATTATCTCTATTAATACATTGGAGGCATTTGTTCTTTTCCTATTTGAAATACATTCTGTCCTCCCCCACCCCCCATTCAAAATAGAAAACCGAAGGGCCAGACCTACTAAGAGTTTGTAATTTGGGGAGCAGAAAGATCAAGATGCAAACAGAAAGTTAAAAAAAAATAGCTGTGTAGTTACCTTTACAAGTAGGAAGTGAGAAACGTTAGTGCCCTGGGTGCTATTCAAGGTCATGAAGTACTAGGAATAGAAATCTAAGTAAAACCCTTCATTTAAACTTGGTGAAAATCAGACCCCAATAGAGTAAATAACTTATAAATCATACAAAAAGTTAAGGAATTGTTCTTCTTAAGATCGTCTTTCTTACCAGGTAAGAAAGAATTTGACTTTTAATTCTTTCTCTTTTTAAACCCTTATTTTCAGCCATCAAGTTTTGCCCATGCTTCCTTCTAAGAATCTTTTGAGTTTGTATTTGCCCTTCCCTAATTAGGCCCGTTTCGTCACTACTGTACATGTCTCTTCATCTCACACCTGTACTGTCGTCTTATTCTGCTCGCTGGACCTCTTGACATCGTGGTGCTTCTGAGAGTCTGGGCTGTATAAAGTCATGAGAGGGTTTGTTAAGAATGCAGGTTTGTGTCCCAGGACAGAACTATTGAATCAGGATCTCTGAGTGTGGAGACCCAGGCAGGCAGTGGTCACGTGTTCCTCTTCAGTCTGTGCCCTCAACCCTGGTAGTGCTCTGGACTCAGCCCCATGCCAGACCTGGTAATGAGGAGAGAGCCCAGGATTCCAGTGTGCTGCCAGTGTTGCAACAGTGTCTCTACAAATGTGTGTGAATCACTTCATGGGGCTTGTTAAAATGTAGATGAGGAGTCGGGTCTGGGGTAGGATCTGAGACTCTACATTTCCAACAGCTCCCAGATGATAAAATTACTGCTTCATGGAAGGGCACTTGGTTTTGCAAGGAGCCATTTTCTTGTTAAACTTTGTAAACAGCTCCTAGGCTTTGCCATAGTCATTCTCTTACCAATGATAATTCAACTGGATTGTATATCAGAATCACTTGTAAAAAAAAAAAAGTTTCAGATTTAGAGGCCCTGGATTAATATTCAGGTATTTCTAGTTTTATTTAGTGTCAATTGTGATTCTAATACTAGGGTTTGGATCACTGCACTTTTAAATTGCTGTATTATGATGTTCTCTGTGAGACTGGCTTGATTTCTTTGTTTACTAGCTCAGTGCTTTCCAACCTTTTCCTATCACAGTGCACAGGCAAAAATGACCCTATTTGTGTGGCGTGGTGTGGGGTAGATGACAGCCTCCTGAATGCCCAGACGTTACTGCCACAGGGATTCTGGCTGTCTTGTTGGCGTTCCAGGGCTCTAGCTAAATGCCCATGCTGACAGTCTTGGAGCACTGAGAACTTGACACGCTGTCTGTATACTGAGTGACCCTCAAAAATATTAATGCTTGTTTCTCACTATTATGTATGTTTTTTATCGTGAATATTATAAAGGGAATGCTTTGGCATGTTGGATCAAGTCCACGCCCAGCTGTATTGTATTTTTGGCTTCCCACTGTAAATCCCTACATCAATTGCATCTGTGTCTTGTGGCTTCCCCCCACCCCCAAGCTCCCACTTTAAAGAAATGCACTCTAAGAAGGTTCCATGTGTCTGCATCTCAGATTCCTTACAGTCCTCAGGCTTTGTGCCATTTGCTTGAGTGCGTCGCGTGTTTGTTCCCTTCATGTGTATCTTCTGTGCCCAAATTGTGTGTCTCACAGATTTTTATTATTAAGGGCAGTGATGTTGGCTAATATTTCTAAGATGTTCTTGGTTTTTAGGAAGGTGTGTTGTGCCTCTAATAGGTGTAGGTACTTGTTGACTTCGAATTGTTCATAATGGTCACAAAAATCTAAGCACCAGAAGAGAGGAAGGCTCTGAGCTTGTGGGATGCTGTGGTGTGTGTGACTCCTTGAATAGAAGAGTATCCTCCGGTGTGTCTGTGGGAGGTGGGGGAACCTTTCAGGGGGAGCCCGATGGAAGCATTGAGGGTGTTGTCCTCAGAAGAGACTAAGGTCATTCTCCTAGTACCCTGCTTCCTTCCCTGAGGGTGTTTTGGAGCAGGATTGACCCCTCCCTGTCTCAACATGTGACTCCCCTCACCCCCCCACCCTCCGCAATCACTCCTGCCATGATGGCATCCACTGTGATGTGATGTGAGGGAGGCCCGTGCTAGAGCTATTATTGGGCTATGTGGACTTTCAAAACTGTGAGCTCAAGAATCTTTTAAATAAAGTACAAGCCCGAGGTGTTTTGTTATAGCAACAGAAAATAGACTGCAACTTGGGATAAGTGACTTCACTTTCTCAAGTTGTATCCTAAAGAATATCTTTCCCTTTTTTAAAGACTTACTTATTAATTTGAAAGTCATAGTTACACAGAGAGAGAAGGAGAGGCAGGGAGAGAGAGGTCTTCCATCTGCTGGTTCACTCCCCAGTTGGCCACAATGGCTGGAGCTGTGCGATCTGAAGCCAGGAGCCAGGAGCTTCCTCTGGGTTTTCCCATGCTGGGGCAAGGGCCCAAGGACTTCTACTGCTTTCCCAGGCCATAGCAGAGAGCTGGATTGGAAGTGAAGCAGCCAGGACAAGAACCAGCACCCATATGGGATGTCAGCATTGCAGTTGGCGGCTTTACCTGCAATGCCACAGCGCTGGCCCCTAAAGAATATCTTTCCACTGGTTAGTTTACAACACAGAAACTGGGCCTTTCATTGCAAGTGCCATGAACTAGAAGTGCGATTTCTTTTTAATATATTAGACATATATATAAACACATACGTTTATATGTATATTTGTATTTACATACATACACACCTTCATGTAATGGGAACCCACTGAATAATTTGGTTTATTGTGTTTTGGTTTTTATTTCATTGAGTAGATTCTGTAATTTTTCTTTTTTTTACAGATTTATTTATTTGAAAGAGTTACTGAGAGAGAGAGAGGGAGAGGCAGAGAAATCTTCCATCTACTGATTAATGCCCCAAGGCCACAATATCTGGGGCTGGACTGGTTGGCAGAGTGTAAAGCATTTGGGTCATCTTCCATTGCTTTCCAAGGCACATTAGCAGGGAGCTGGATTAGAAGTGGAGCAGCTTGAACATGAACTAGTGCACATATAGGATACAGGTGTCTCAGGGGGTAGTTTAACCAGCTATGCCTTAACGCTGGCCCCTTTAATTTTTCCTACATGTTCTCAGGCTCTAGTAATTTAACAGTTCAACTGTGGTGCTGGTCAGAGAGGAAGTGAGGTGCCATGCATATTGTTAAAGGATGTCGTATGAAGGTGAAGTAAACACAGGCCCTGCCTTGAGGCCCTTGCACTCTGGCAGAGGAGACTGGTGTGTGCCTGACTAGTTGCTGAGCTGCTGTCGTAGAGGTATTGCAGCTGAGGTAGCCAGATAAGCATCCCAGATGCACTTTAAAAGACAAATTGATTTTTTCAGGCAGGAAAAAAGGCACAGAGTCACTAAGACTCTTGGGGTTTCTGGAAATTGTTGCCCAGTGTTACATGGGTCTGAGAGAGGGATCAACTGGATATTAGGGCAGGGGGTGGGCTCTGGGAAGATTCCCAGACGTGTGCATTTAGAAACTGACTTCAGCCTCCAGGATGGATTGGCAGGATTTACACATGAATGTGTGGGTGTGTGTCTATCAAAGTATATTCAACTCAGGTTATTATGTGGGCATGATTAAGGTGTTGTGTCCCCTGGTCCCTAATTGTATCAAACTGTAGGCATGAATTCAGCTGTTTTCTCTGTTTCCTACTCATTTAAGTACTGTCACAAGGCTTGGTGACACATTGTTTCTTCCTTCAGGGAGTTACAATCTATATTGTTTAAGTAAGATTCTAATAACAAGAGAATAATTTTCGGTAAAGAGTCCTTTCAAATCCCTTCAGACTGTAAATTGATATAATGTGACATATAATCTGGTACAAAGTTTGTTTAATCAGAAATGGTTAATGCAATATCCGAGAATGTCTAATTCAGTTTTGGAGTGTAGGCAATTTATGTGCTTCCAGCACAGTCATGAGAGCCTTTCAGAATTCGCAGTCTTAAGGATTGCATCCTTTGAATTAGATTAACAAAGCAAAATTCTGTCCTTGAATGCCGTTTTCTTACTTACAATTTGTGTTCTGAATTGAAAACAAAAACATACTGTATCTCATTTCCTGAGAATGTAAAAAAATGGCATATATGTTAAAGTGGAAAAATGTATTATCAATTTTGTTACACCCCTAAAAGATATAGACAGGGTTGATAATCACTGGAAGAAGCCTAGAGAACATCTTTGAGAATTTGTTTTCCTGTGGGCAAGAAGACAAGCAGAGCTCCCTAGGTATATCGTTAGAAGTTCCTGTCATTTTTGCATCTTCATTCTTAAATTATATGCTTTTACAAAGGTCCAGGCTTTGCAGTCACTTCTATTTTTCAAATGGCATAATAAAATGTATTTTAATTTTGAAACAAAGTATATCTAAATTTTTGTATATAAACAAATAGCCCTGGGGCTGACGCTGTGGCATAGCAGGTAAAGCCACTGCCTGCAGTGCTACCATCCCATATGGGCGCTGGTTCTAGTCCCGGCTGCTCCACTTGCAATCCAGCTCTCTGCTGTGGCCTGGGAAAGCAGTGGAAGATGGCCCAAGTCCTTGGGCCCCTGCACCCTCACGGGAGACCCCCAGGAGACTGGCTCCTGGCTCCTGGCTCCTGGCTTTGGATCGGTGCAGCTCCGACCGTTGCGGCTAGTTGGGGAGTGAACCAGCAGATGGAAGACCTCTCTTTCTTTCTGCCTCTCCTCTCTCTATGCAACTCTCACCTTCAAATAATAAATAAATCTTTAAAAAAATGAGTAGCCCTATAAAATATCCTTTATATCAATAGACGAATTTCATTTCTTTTATCTTTAAAAGGAAAAAAAGAGGAAGGAAGAATAGGAGTACTTTAGGGTGAGGAGGCCTAGGCCTTTGTCTCATCTCTTTCACACCCTGCATGGTTGTGAGGATTCACTGAACTAATAATTTATCATGAAATACCAATGATTACCAAATTATAATTACCAAAGTATGTGTGACAAGTCTTCGGTAGGAGAATGGTGGCATTTACATTCAATGGAAGAATGATCTGTTCAGAAAATGATAATTGAATCATTGAGAAAATAAAGCTCAGTGGTTTTTTTTTTTTTTTTTTTTTTTATGATGGGGTGAAATTGTTCTAGACAAACCAAACAGTGGTAGATGAACAAGAAACATTTTTGAAAGGTTAAATAAAAAATGTCAGGTGACTAACCAGCTTAAATATTTGTAACTTCATCTAACTCTCTTTGTACTTGGTCAGAAAGCAACTGTTCACTCTTATGTAAAACTGATGTTGTCTTTAGCTTGTTTTCTGTCTTCTTTTTTCCTCCATGTCTTCCTTCCTCGTTTTATTTTGAATTTGTTTAAGAAGATCAGGATTTATTGTACAAATTCAGATATTGCAGCAGTAAATAAAAATGCAACAGTCTGGTCTTTTTCCCTACTCCTAGTCCTGACCTCCAGGGTCACCATATTTCTTTTAACTGGTTCCATTCCTCTTTCAGTTCTGTTGTGTGGTTTTGCTGAGTTTTCCTGTATAGAGTCTGGCAGACAGTAGGACCTCAGATGTTTTGTTCCGTGAGTGAATGAATGAATGAGAATTGTGGAGATGCGTCTCGTCTCGTTTCCTGATGACCCAGTCTGCTGCTGTTTAGGCATAGCCCTCCTGGTGATTTCTTCCGAGTCGGTATTCTTCCCCTAATCTCTAAGATTGGACCAACAGTTATACACCCAAAGCACTGACAGGCCTATCTTGGCAATGTTTTTCTGTAAGATAAAACATTTCTTTAAGCTAAAATAGTAATTTAAATTTCTTTTTTTCTTCCAGCTGCCTTTGCAGCAGTGTTGCATTGGTAAGATTGTTCTTTTATGATATATTTTAATTGTTTATTTGAAAGTCAGAGTGGGTGACACTCCCATCTTCTGGTTTACAAATGGTCCCAATAGCTCAGACTGAGCTAGGCTGAAGCCAGGAGCCAGGAAACTCAGTCTGGTCTTTGATGTGGGTGACAGGGACCCAGCTACTTGAGCCATCACCACATGCTTCCCAGAGTATGTTGTGCATTAGCAAGAAGCTAGAATTGGGAGCAGAGCCAAGACTCAAACCCAGGCACTCAGATATAGAGTGAGAACATTCCAAGTGGTATCATAACTGCTATACCAAACACCCACCCCTCATAGCATATTACATATGTATGTTTATAATTAACCATAACCATCCTCAGATCTGCAAAGGAATAATAATAGGATGAATATATATTACATGCGATACAATAACCTGAAAAAAGCTTAATTGATAAAATCAGAGTCAAAATATAATTTTAATAAAAAAGATATATTATTAAAGAGTCTATATTTGAGTCTTGACTTCTCTTAACGTTAATATAGTGGTCACGTTGAGAGGAAGATTAATTTTTTTAATATTCTGGAAGAGAGACATATGAATTTCATTAATCAGACATTTCTGAAATGACATACACTATGACATTTATAATTTAATCTGTACTTTTATTGTATTTCACTTAAAATAGCATTAATCTGATTTATTTTAATTTTAAAATCTAGTTTTAATATATTTTCTTATGGAGAAAATTTAATAGACATGTGAGACATACTGAATGGAAAGAAAATATGAATATCATTGCATTTTAGATTCATTACTAAATCATCTGCAAATTTGTGGTACTTCTTTTGCTTTTATAGTTGCTTTAGAAAATATAATACTTTGTGTAAGTTTCAACACAGTTGTTTTGTTGCTGCTTTGTTTTCCCAGGAGCCATATAACACACCTGTTTGAAAATGATCGTCATTTTTCTCACCTCTCAACATTGGAAAGGGAGATGGCTTTTCGCACTGAAATGGTTAGTTTTGTGTGGTATTTTATTGAAGTATTTTAAGATTCTAAAAAAAATTAAGCTTTTTATCAGGAAATTTTAAAAGATGATGTACCAAAGTAGAAAAAGTAGACAACCCTTGCTTCTGACTCCCAGGTTTAGCAGCTGCCAGCACATCGCTCCTCACCTTCTCTTTTTAAAGGAAGTCCCAGACATGTATCATTTTATCTGCTAATACTTTGTTAAGTAACTCCAAAGACAAGATTTTTTTAGTTTTGGTTAATCACAATAGCAATGTCACACTTAAAAACTGTTAACAGCAGTTCTTTCATATCATCAAATATGAATCAGTGTTTAATAATCTGATTGGCACTTAGAAAAGACACTATTGATGTGTTTGAGTCAGTGTCCAAGCAGTGTCTACACATTGCATTTAGTTGATGTGTGTCTTGAAGGTGTTTTTATCCTTAAATTCCTCTTCCTACTTTTGTTCTTTTTTTTTTTTTTTTGTCATTTATTCATTGAGGAATTGAGGCCATTTGTCCTATACAATTACCCAGAGTAATTCATCTTGTTTATTGTATTTGTCTAAGCTTCCTATAGATTAATAGATCAGAGTTTTATAGCTGAAGATTTGAATTTATTCTTTCACAGTTCTGGGGGCTAAAAGTGGGAAATGAAGATATTTGCAGGATCCTTCCTTGCCTCTCTGAGTTTCTGGTGGTTTTTGGCCGTCTCTGGTGTTCCTTGGCTTGTCAGTGCATGGCTCCAAAGTCTGCCGCCATCCTCACATGGCTGTGGCTCTGGCTCTGTGCACGATTTACCTTTCCTTATGAGGATGCCAGTTGTATTGGATTTAGAGCCCTTCTTAATCCAGAGTGATCTCATCTTAATTTTATGTCCAGATAAGGGCACCTTCACAGGTTCTGGTTGACATGAAAATTTGGGGGAATTATTTAATACAGGACAGTAGAAAATATAATTTTAAAAATAGTGATGTGAGAACTAAAACAACATAGCATCAAGGTAGATTTTTCTTTTTAAATAAATGTCTGGGTAGGCAAATTATTTTTGAATGTATGAGGCTTAAACCAAGTTTAGAGTCTGCCAGGTAATGGTCCCAGCAATGAGAATAGCTGTAGGTAAAATTGGATGAAGGGTGGAGTTTGTATTCTGTTTATCTGCCTTTCCTTGTACTGCCATTTAGTCTCTCACTAGACTTCTGATATGTTCCTGGTTTTTGGTGAATGTCTTATTCTACCCTTGCTATCTTTTCAAGGAGGCATGTCAAGCTAAACAGTTATTTCTGTCCCATCCTTACCTCCATATCTCCAGTTCTTTAGGGTTGTTAATGCTGAGCTGGTAAGGGTGAAAATGATGTGTAAAATTGTTTGGCATCTGATTGAAATTTATATGTAATGCATATAAATCAATGTATATGATCAACATGCAGCCTTTTCAACATATTTGCATTTTTGCCTATAAATCTGCAGGAAGGATGACTAATGCTATTTTGGAAATTCTATGAACAGTTAGGGTGGAAGCATTTTTGGCTTGAAAAGATTTCTTGATTCATGATAAACTTTAATTCCATAATAAACCATTTACTCTGTATATAAGGTAGTCTTTTCTAACACATTGGTTTGGGCTATAGGATTTTTTACATGAAGTACATGGAATTTGTCCATTTTTTTCATGAAAGTGTTTTTGAAGGTGTTGTATTCAGTTATTCCAGTTAAGACTAGATTATGCAAAACTATGTGGTTTTTTGCAGCCTAAGAATTTATCAGTGATCAGAAATGTGTGAAATTAATTGTAGCTATTACCTGCTCGATTGCTTTGCTTTCACAAACAGTATATTTTTAATAGTTTTTTTAAGCTAAGAGGAGCATAGTAATCATGTACCTTTCATTCTAAGTAGAGCTTGTCCTTATTTCAGGGACTATATTATTCTTACTTCAAGACTATTGTAGAAGCGCCCTCATTCTTGAATGGAGTCTGGATGATTATGAATGATAAACTGACGGAATACCCCCTTGTTATTAATACGTTGAAAAGGTTCAATCTTTACCCTGAGGTAAGTTCCTTTTTTCAATTGTGACTTTTCACTTACAAAAACTGCTTTTTTTTTTGTTAAATGCTGATTCTAAAATATAACTTATTATTACATTTTATGTTGTTTTTTTAAAAGAAAATATGTTGGGAAGGAATGTGGAGAATAGATCACTATTGATTTGAGGAATCAAATGAGATCACTATTGATTCTGTGGAACTATTGTGACATCATTGTTCAGAAAATGTGAAAACGGGACCAGCGTTGTGGCACTGTGGGTAAACATTGCCGCCCGTGGTGCTGGCATTCCATGGGTGCCCGTTTGTGTTCTGGCTGCTCTGCATCTGATCTGGCTCCCTGCTAATGGCCTGGGAAAGACAGAGGAAGATGGCCAAAGTGTTTGGGCTCCTGCCACTCACGTGGAATGAAGAAGATGAAGCTCCTGGCTCCTGGTTTTGGCCTGGCCAAGCTCTGGCCATTGCAGTCATCTGGGGAGTAAACCAGAGGCTAGAAGCTCGCTCCCTCCATTCTCTCTCTCTCTCTCTCTGTAACTCTGACTTTCAAAATAAATAAATACATCTTGAAAAACAAGAAAATGTGAAAATGATGATTTGGTGTGCTTGGCGGAATTATAGCAAGGGAGAATCTTGGGTTTTATTTGCCAAATTAACCTTTCTTCTCTCTCTGAGGTTTCTCATTTAATTGACTGCACTTGACAGGACTGTGGGTCTGCCCAGGAGGTGAAGGAGAAAGGTGGTGGTATCCTTAACTTGAAGGGCCTCTCCTTCCTCCCCCTCCCTCTCTGACTCATCGCCCGTGTTCTCCGGTGCCTGCGTGAGTGGCGACTTCTTCCTAGACTTGACTGGAGGCCCTGCTGCGAGACGCTTTCCTCCATGTGCTCCCTGCCTAGTGTACTTTTTTTTTTTCTTTTTAAAATCCATTTCACCACCTACATTTTAATTTTATTAGAGAGGCAGAGAGAGAGAGGGGGCAGGTAGGCAGAGATCTCCCATGCTTTGGCTTATTACTCAAATACCCTTGACAGCTGAAGCCAGGCCAGCCTAAAGCCAGGAGTCCAGAACTCATTCTGCATCCACATGAATGGCAGGGACCCAAGCACTTGAGCCATCGCCTGCTGCCTCCCAGGGTGTGCATTAGCAGGAAGCTGGAATTGGAAGCAGAGCTGGAATAGGAGCCAAGCACTGCGATACAGGAAGCTGGGATGGTACTCACTGCCAGAGGCCTACTGCTTGATGGTAGGGCCTGCTTCTCAGTTGCTGCTCTAGCACAGCCCTTAGTGGGAGCGATGGAGCGTCCAGATCAGTGAGTTAGCCTGAGGAATTCAGGAGGAGATAAGGTTACAGACAAGTAGATGAGCAGTAAGTTTCTGTGTTTCTTAATAATGCGCCGCTTAAGAAGTACTTTTTATGACCACATACATACTGATTTGACATCTGGGATCATAGAGCATGGAAATTTTTTTATAAGTGTCTTTTGTCTTTTAAGAATTTTTATAACCATCTTTCTGTGTTATATTTCTTTTACAATTTCATTTTTAGTGGCTTTATGTATATCGTTGTCTATTTAGCCTATCCTTTAGGGAAATTTTGATTACTTTCAAATTTTTAAATCTTCCAAATGAAGCTGCAGTAAGCATCTTTGAAGCTAAATCTTTCTAGATTTCCTTATTTTTTTAAATTATAAATTTATTAATACAGAACTGTTGGATTCAGTGAAATATGTAATTTAATAATTTTGGTACATATTGCCACATGCCTTCCAGATAGGTTATACTAACCAGAATTCCCACCACCGAGTTTTTTAAAATATTTGTTTACCTATATCCTTGCTAATTGGATAGAGAAATTAAAACCACATGATATGTTTAATTCATTAATATATCTTAAAGCTATATATATGTGTGTGTGTGTGTGTGTGTGTATGTAAAGTGCATTTTCATTTTTAAAAATAATTACTTGTTCAGGCCCTTTGTATTTCTACTGAAATGTTATGAGAGGTCATTTATTAAATATAGGATGTTAATATTAAGTTGTGTAAAACATTTTTCTCTGGCTTTTTGTTTGCCTTTTAGTTATATAATGTATGTATATTTTAGTTTATGGTTTTCATTTATGTACATATAAAAAGCTTCATTCTTTATATTAATATTTTTATATTACATTTTAAATTTATCCAGAATTTGTTTTGATCTTTAGTGTAGGATAGAAATCTAACCTTTTTTTATTTTCAAAATGGTTGGTTGTGTAACCTAACACTGATGGATGAGCTGTCCTTTGCCCACTGATTGGAAGTATCTTTATTCTTTATTTTATTTTTTAAAGATTTATTTACTTATTTGAAAGACTGAGTGATACACACATACACACATCCTCCATCCACAAGGGGCTGCAGCAACCAGATCCAGGTCAGGCTGAAGTCCGGAGCCAGGAACTCCATCCCGGTCTCCATTTGCTCATCTTCCACTGCCTCCTAGGTGCATTAGCAGGGAGCTGAGTTGGAAGTAGAGTAGCCAGGACTCAGATCAACACTCTGATATGGGATACTTCCTTTGCAAGCAGCAACTTAACCTGCTGTGCTGTAACACTGATGCCAGCTTTCTTTTTATATGCAAAATTACCTGTATTATGCTTGTCTTTGCGTTTAGACTTTGTGCTCAACGTTGCCTTAGATTGAGGTACTGCTAAGTGGACTTAGGGATGGAGGTTTGCATGCAGGAAGAGTATCAAGGAATGCCCTTGGGGTGGGCTCATGAGCAGGAATCAAGGGAAAGATATTAGGATGCTGTGATGCCGTCACAACAAAGACCTCGACAGAGCCTGTGGGGAGCTCTGGAGCTGGGCTGACTGCGGAGGTCCCTGGGCTTTACATCCTTCTTTATCGAATAGTAATCATTGGATGCAGGTTGCCCTTGGGTGGGGAGTGTCCCCTTGACCCAGGGCATTTTCTAGAGATGGAGTCAGCTAAGTGATGTCAGCTACCAGCCCTCCTGGCAGCTGAGGAATGAGTGCCTCAGCTCTGAGTGGGGGTCCAGGTGGCTCCGTGCTGCCACCACCACGGTTGCATCGATCTGTGTGGTTATTCTGTTATCACCACACTGTTTAATTATCATAAGTAATGAGTTTTAAAGTGTGTTAGGAGGATATTCCCTTTAGTCATCTCCTTGTAATTTTTCTAGATACATTTTAGACACTTGGAATTTCGATTTGGATTGTATTATGTTTATGAATTAATTTGAGGCAAATTCACATCTTGAAAAATTAAGTCTATTCAAGTCAACATAATGTATCTATTTGTTAGCATCTTCTTATGTCCCTTAGTAGAGTTTTATAGCTTTTGAAAATCTTGGTTATTTCTTGTTACGTTTTATTCCTACCAGTGGGTGAACAGATGACTGACCTGTGAGGAATATGTGTGGGAGATTCTGAGCCTCATTTAACAAAATTTAAAGGAAGCTCAGTGAATGGTACAGGAAAGGAAAAGTTGATCATTGTCAAAAGAGCTAAAAAAAATTTGAGTAATGAAAACTGTTTAGGATAATATATTTTCCTTTAATTTCTTATATTTTTCAAAAATAGGTAATCTTGGCCAGCTGGTACAGGATTTATACCAAAATAATGGACTTGATTGGCATTCAAACCAAAATATGTTGGACAGTTACCAGAGGAGAAGGACTCAGCCCTATCGAAAGCTGTGAAGGTGAGTTTCTTTCTGTGATGTCACCCATTTACCTGCTGCAACACAGTAAACTTGCTCCACGCTTGCCTGGGGTACTACTAGACTTATCCAAAGGCAGCAGGATAAACAACGGCCCTTTAATTATGCACGGGGACCCTCCAGGTGGGAAATGTGGGTAGGCCACACAGGATGGGGTTTGCATGAGCTCAGGAACTTGTGCTATAAGATTCAGATCGCTTGGAAGCCTGGGCTTACCTCGGGCTAGCGTGACTGCAAGGCTGAGCTCCACCTGGACTGTCACTGGGCTGCTCCTACAGGGCCTTTCCGTGTGGCTTGGACTTGTGGTAGTGGGGCGCCTCAGAGTAGTCAGACTGTCTGTGGCAGCTCGAAGCACCAAGCTGATCCAGCACACGGCCTCGTGCGATAGCCTCAGGAGTACATAGTGTCGCCTCTGTCATGCTCTGTCGGGGCAGTCACATATTCCACCAGCCTCACAGAAGCCACAGCCCCCTGGCTTGATAGGAGGTGTGTCATCAAATTTGCAGCCTGTTTTAAAACCGCCGCAGTTGCTGCCCTGTTCTCACGGCTCTTGCACTAGTGTCATGTGTTGGTATGGGAACCAAGGCAATCACTTCATGTATCTGGCAGCCATTTTCAAAATACGCACAGTTTAATGTAAATTGCTAGATGTGTAAAGTAATGTATGGTTAGAACATATGTTTTGTTTATTTTTAAAGGATTGGGAGATCCTGCTTGCTTTTATGTTGCTGTAATTTTTATTTTAAATGGATTAATGATGGCATTATTCTTCATATATGGCACGTATTTAAGGTAAGAATATTTTAGTAGGTGTTTGTAAGATTAATTAGAATAATAAGAGTTGATTAGTTATTAGGTAAGAGTTAATGACCTTGAAGCTTATACTTCAGTTTTATAATATCATTTCTAAAACATCTGATTTATAAAATTATTTCATATTTGCATGAGTTTACTGTTGGCATGACCAACCATATTTAAGATTGTTGTTGAGGCCTAACCAGGACCTTGTGAAGATATCTGATACATTTTAAACATTCACAGGCCTTTGAGTGTCTGCCATATATGTATATTTTTATGTAAAATGTAAGGGAAAATCCTACATATCACCAATTAATGTTAATGGCTTTTACTTTGCTAATGTTGAAATATAAGACTATTCTATACAAACATTTAATATCGGATCTGATTTACTTCATAGTTGAGTAGCATTCCTAAAATCAGAAGATGAACAATTTTAAAAGGATTGTTATTTTTATGTTCCTTCTTTTGACAGCTTATCACATGGTATGTGTGTTTGAACTCTTTTACCTTCTGAGTAACTTTAGAATTTTTTTCTTTTCTGCTGACTGATTCTTTGTATTACAGAAGTATGAGCATATGTAAATGGTTTTGACTTGGGATAATGAGTTTGAATCTGCTCTTTTCCCATTATCTCCTTTGCTTTGGAAGTGTGGCATTTTCAGTTTAGTAGCTCAAAGATCTATTGAACTGCTGGCTCAGTGTTTGAGTGAATAGCATTTACTTGATAAATATTTGTCAAATGAGTAAGCTATTAGAAGATAAATTTCAAGAAAGTTCTTTGAATTATTTAATTGGGGAGACTGAAAATGCATAATTATGAGAAGATGTGAGCAATTTTGTTTTAGAATCCAGACAGAGAAGGAACTGAAGGAGCTGTGGTAATCAGGAAGGGAGGCTGGTGTGCCCGTATCGTAACAAGCACAGGGCGGGAAACCTGGTGGGCTAGGTTCACTGCACTCAGTGCTCACCATCTGTCTTAGGGCTACCTTTCTCAAATTTGGGTGATTAGATTATAAGTAAGAGAAGTTAAGTATGAAACAAGGAATTAATTGCTGCATTGCATATCTATAGTTATGCTACTTTTTTAATTGAAAAAAAAATTCAAGTAAACATTCATTTTGTTTTCTTATAATGCTGGTTATAACCGTTGTTTCAAAGACCAAAGGGACAATATCTGCTGAAGAGAATGCAAAGTTCTGCTTTTGGTTGTGGGGTTCTTAGTGGTCTGGGCTCTGACCTGAACTTTCCTAGTCTTTAGCCCCAGTGGTCCCTAGAAGGCAGTTTTTTCCCCCTGGGTGGGAGATACATATTTAAGTCATTCAATCAACACATAAAAGTACACGTTGAAGTAGCTTGTTTTTAAGGAGTATATGTTTGGGCTCTGAGAGCACAAGAGTGGGTCAGGGCAGAAGGTGGGGATGGTGGCTGGGTGTGTGCAAATGCAAGACAGAGAGACAGTAAGGGTCTGTCTTCATTTTGTGTTGCTTTGTGAAAATGCATTATAAAGACAAGAGGTTTATTTAGCTCACGGTTCTGGAGGATGGGGAGTGTCATGATCTGGTGGCTGTATCTAGCAAGAACCTCTTGCCGTGTTGTGTTTGAAGATGATGGATGGTATCACACAGTAGGAATGTGCAAGAGTGTGATGGGTACATGTTGGAGACACCAGGACAGCAGGAGGAACCTTGTTCCATAGCAGCCCACTCCAGAGGTAACTAGTCCAGTCCTGAGAGACCCAGCTCACTGCCAAGACCCAGTTTAGTCTCCAGAGCTCTGCTCCAGTCTCTCAAGAAAGAGATTAGTCCATTCATGAAAGCACTAGTGACACCACCCCCTCCGCTGCCTCACTGAGGGCTTAAGCCTCAACAGGACTTATGGCGGGGACAGCCATATCCAAACCAGAGTAGTAAGGAAGATAAAGTGCTCAGATTTCCACAGGCAGGAGAAATTTGCTCTGCATGGAGGAGCCACATTAGCTGGGCATTGGGTATTCAGAGGGATCTGGATAAGTGGAAATAAAGGATGAGAAGACACCTTGGGGCTAGGCAAGGTGGGCATTCTGGAAAGCAGTGGTTAATTATAATAAGCCTGGGCGGTGATTGTGGGGGATTAAGATTGGGAAATGGTTGGGCTGGATGATGAGAGGGCTTCCGCTAGGCTGGTTTGAGACATGTTCCAGAGCTCGTAAAGGAGATCAGAAATTGGACCAGTAGAGGGACAGGACTCAAGTTGGGCTATGATGCCGTGGGACCTTTGACTTTCACTTTCAGCAAAGTCAAGTGAACGCTGCTCCATCACAGAGTTTGTCAAACTGCAGGATGCAACACCTGTTAGAAGATTTTAAAATCAGTTTAGTGGATTGAACTCAAGCATTATTTTTACATGGAAAAAGAAATAATACAAATGTGAATAACAACATATACTAGTCTTAATAAGGATAGATGTTAGACTTGGTTGTGCATATGTGCATATGTGTGTGTACCGAGTTGTATAAAGTCTTATTTCTTACTGTCGTTGTAGGAAAAAAATGCTTATAGATACTGTGGAAGGTGGCATGAAGAAGCAACTGATAGCCAAGAGTGTTTGGGTCTTTCCAGATCGCTGTCTCTGGTTCTTCCAGAATCAGGGGCTGTAGCTTGATTTGTGTCTGTCCTCTTCCCTGATTTGTGGACCACCTGGCCCTTATGGTGTTGTCCAACCCTTGCACCCAGCAGTGGTCTGCGATAGCAGCACATATTCCCATTTTTCCAGCTCCCCTTTTGCTGTTTATGGGCTTTTTCTTCACCCTGATCCATCTCTCTAACCTGATCCAAAGGATAGTAAGGAAAAACAAACTTGATTTTTTTGCTACTTAGGCCCATTTTTTTTTCCATTACATTTTTTTAAAGATTTATTTATTTATTTGGAAGTCAGAGTTACACAGAGAGAGGAGAGGCAGAGAGAGAGAGAGAAGTCTTCCATCTGATGGTTCACTCCCCAGATGGCCGCAACGGCCGGAGCTACACCGGTCCGAAGCCAGGAGCCAGGAGCTTCCTCCAGGTTTCCCATGTGGGTGCAGGGGCCCAAGGACTTGGGCCATCTTCTACTGCTATCCCATGCCATAGCAGAGAGCTGGATTGGAAGTGGAGCAGCTGGGTCTCGAACTGTCACCCATATGGGATGCCAGCGCTTAATGCCAGGGCGTTAACCTGCTGCGCCACAGCACCGGCCCCTCCATTACATTTTTTTAAGATTTATTTTATTTATTTGAAAGAGTTACAGAGAGAGAGCGAGTGAGAGAGAGGTCTTCTATCCACTGGTTCACTCCCCAAATGGCTGCAACGGCTGGAGCTGAGCCGATCCACAGCTAGAGACGGGAGCTTCTTCCGGGTCTCCCACGTGGGTGCAGGGGCCCAAGGACTTGAGCCATCTTCTACTGCTTTCCCAGGTGCATTAGCTGGGAATTGGATCCAAAGTGGAGCAGTCGGGATTCGAACTGGCACGCATATGAGATGCCAGCACTGCAGGTTGAGACTTTAACCTGCTGTGCCATAGTGCCAGCCCCTTTCCATTACATTTTGGACTGTTTTTTTTTTTTTTTTTTTTTTTTTTTTTTGACAGGCAGTTAGACAGAGAGAGAGAGAGAGAGAGAGACAGAAAGGTCTTCCTTCCATTGGTTCACTCCCAAAATGGCCGCTACAGCCAAAGCTGTGCCGATCCAAAACCAGGAGCCAGGTACCTCCTCCTGGTCTCCCATGCAGGAGCAGGGCCCAAGCTCTTGGGCCATCCTCCACTGCCCTCCCGGGCCACAGCAGAGAGCTAGACTGGAAGAGGAGCAACCAGGACAGAATCCGGTGCCCCGACCGGGACTAGAACCTGGGGTGCCAGTGCCACAGGCAGAGGATTAGCCAAATGAGCCGTGGCCCTGGCCTGAACTGTTTTTTACATCAAGGTTTTTTTTTTAGCGGTATCAAATTACTGGTTTGTTCTTTTTTTTTTTTTTTTTTTTTTTTGACAGGCAGAGTGGACAGTGAGAGAGAGACAGAGAGAAAGGTCTTCCTTTGCCGTTGGTTCACCCTCCAATGGCCGCCGCTGCAGCCGGCGCACCGCGCTGATCCGATGGCAGGAGCCAGGATCCAGGTGCTTTTCCTGGTCTCCCATGGGGTGCAGGGCCCAAGCACCTGGGCCATCCTCCACTGCACTCCCTGGCCATAGCAGAGAGCTGGCCTGGAAGAGGGGCAACCGGGACAGAATCCGGCGCCCCGACCGGGACTAGAACCCGGTGTGCCGGCGCCGCAAGGTGGAGGATTAGCCTAGTGAGCCGCGGCGCCGGCTCTGGTTTGTTCTTAATGATATCTTCCTTGATGGTTAGTTTAGTCACCCTTCTAATTTTGTGAGTGGGATAAAGCTGTAGACTTCTTTAAGGGTGGGTTAAAGAGAAGGCTGCCTAGATTTTTGCTTGGATTTTTTAAAATAAATTATGTTATAGATTGTAAAATAGAAGCTGCGATTTATCTAGCAGGTTAGAAATTTGCAGGCAGATTATGACATTTTAAAACCCCAAAGTATGCTTGTCTTTAAATACAATACATTTTCAGAAGTCAGGCATGCCAGTCCCTTCCAGAAATGGAAAGTTGGATAAAAAATAGAAAACAGCCCCATGGGAAGGGGCGGGCTGCCACACTGTGCTGGGATGAAGTGCGATGTGCTGCTGTAGACATCGCCTACTCATGGTGGACTTCTTTTTCTAGACTCCTAAGTATTTTAGTCTTTCTTTAAAATATCTATCGTTATTTTTAAAGCTGTAATTTTAATTCATAGAATACAGTTATTTATTTTGTTAAGATACCCTAATGTTTCTGAGTCACAGACTGTTTCTGGAGGCTGGTGCTTAAGATCCAGCATGTGGAAGCCCGTTCTGCCGGGAAGTTGAAACACAAGACAGAGGTGGTCAGGTGATTAGGGACTTTCCCTAAAATTTCTTTTGGGGAAAATTCATGTATTCCATGGAAATGAAATTCTCTCATCGATAAATACCAGCCATTCTTGTGGTTAGACCCCAAGGGCAGATATCAAGAAGGTAATACTAAACCTTTTATTCTTTGCAGTCTAGTTTGATTTTAATATTTTTCTGGAGTTTGGGGTTACCTCTAGCTAGGCTGTTGTGCATTGCTGAAGAAGAATATATTGGATGGTATATTTAGATATTAATTATTTACCCTTAGTCAGTGGTGCTCCAGTATTTATTTTATAGCCAGCTCTGGAAAAAAATACATGCATACATACAGTTTATTATGAATTCCACTAATATAAAGAAGGTGTACAAATATAATGAGTTTTCTAAATAGGGTGTGTTTCTTTCTCTTTTGGAAGTAGCACTCTAAAAATACTCTGACTAGCTTGAATGAAAGAGTGAGTGCAATACTAGGTTCCAGGGGTCTGTGGAAGCAGAGTCGTGAAACCAAAGTATGTGGGCCTGCTGAAAACCCTACGTGAGAATTTGAAATCTCCCGTAATCCAGGAGGCCTGCTCTCTCTCTGTCATGCTGTCCTTCACCTTTGGCTTCCTTTCAATTTCAAGGTCAGATTTGGTTACTAGAACCTAGTAACTGGGGAGTTACCCTGTGTTGGCAACTAAGCGAGACAGACACACAGAAACCTGGGATCTGAGGCAGAATGGGAAAATGACACCAAGAAGTCTCAGCTGAGGTCCATAAGAGGAGCCTGCCCAAGGCCTCGCTAGATACCGAGGAGTCACAGTGCCAGGGTGAGAGTGCAGATCTGTGAAGCATGGCCAGCATTGGCTGTGCACCAGCGTTGGCTTTGGAAAGTGCAGCTTCCTCTGTGGCCTACCAGCAAAGCCTTGTCTGTGGCTTGGCCTGAAAATCACACGCAGGGTTTAAACAGCAACTCCACTTGTTAGGACATCAGTGAACAGGATCGTGAATCTGTCCTGGGCTGAATGTAATGCAGTCCGTGAGGACATCCGGCAGAAATGTAGTGTGGGCCAGGGCTGCGTGTCCTGCAGGAATGCTGTCGGGGAAGGCACCACCGTGTCTGAAGTCACACTGTACCCTCACTCTCAGGAGTACCTCAGTGTAGAACATCTTCTGTGCACAGAATGAGTGTTTAGCTGATAGTTGTAGTAAGGCATGGAGGAGCTAAAATAAGACAAACACAAGAATCTGTGTTTCATCCAGGCTCCTCTGCATGTTGGCCTCAGGTTTAATAAAACCCCAGGGTCTTGGGCGTAGGTTGGTACCTGGTTGGACGGTCTGCCTTCTGTATTTTTGTCTACATCTGTCCTCTTGGTGGTTTCCTTCACTGTTCGGTTTGGATTTGCTTCTTGGCCTCCTGTTGGACCTTCTGTGCTATGTCTTGTTTATTCCTCTAAATTGGCTATTTTCTCACTTTGACAGAGCATCTTCTAGCAGTTGTTGAGAGTGGATATATGGGAGGCAGATGTTTATGAAAACTTTGCATATTTGAAAATGTTTTTATTTTGTCTTTATATCTCATTTTTTTAAAAAGATGCTATTTATTTACTTGAGAGGTAGAGTTACATACAGTGAGAGAGAGAGACAGCTTCCATCTGCTGGTTCATTCCCCAAATGACCTCAATGGCTGGAGCTGGGCTAATCCGAAGCCAGGAACCAGGAGCTTCCTCTGGGTCTCCCATGCAGGTGTAGGGGCCCAAATGCTTGGGCCATCTTCCACTGCCTTCCCAGGCCATAGCAGAGAGCTGGATGGAAAGAAGAGCAGTGCCCACATGGGATGCTGGCCCAGAATGTGGAGAACCCTCATTCCTTGTTTTGCTCTAGATTTGTAACATTGTCCTTGAGAAGTTTGCAAGCATTGTACTATTGTTGACTTGCTTCTAAGTCACTCGGATTCCTAAACTTTTATGTCACCTTTCCTCTCCTTCCTCTCTGTGGATGATTATAGAATCTTCTCTTTGTTTCTGTGATCCTGAAACTTTTTTCTTTTTTTTTTTTTTTAAAGATTTATTTTATTTATTTAAAAGACAGAGAGAGAGGTAGAAGCAGAGAGAGAGGTCTTCCATCCGCTGGTTCACTCCCCAGATGGTTGCAATGGCCGGGGCTGCGCTGATCTGAAGCCAGGAGCCAGGAGCTTCTTCAGGTTTCCCACGTGGGTGCAGGGCCCAAGGACTTGAGCCATCTTCTGCTTTCCCAGGCCATAGCAGAG
Source organism: Oryctolagus cuniculus (assembly GCF_051225735.1). Lineage (NCBI taxonomy): Eukaryota > Metazoa > Chordata > Mammalia > Lagomorpha > Leporidae > Oryctolagus > Oryctolagus cuniculus. The sequence continues at coordinate 62,177,525 of NC_142882.1, read as the reverse complement.
AGCTGGATTGGAAGAGGAGCAGCCGGGACTAGAACCGGCACCCATATGGGATGCTGACACATAGGCCAGGGCTTTAACCCACTGTGCCACAGTGCCAGCCCCAGTCCTGAAATTTCACAACAATATGTCATGGTGTACATCTGCTTTCATCTGTCACCTTGGGTATTTGATTTATTGTTTCATTTTTACAATTCATACCTTTAATTTCTGAGAAATTTTCTTCAGTGATTTCTTTGTCTTTCTCTGTTTTCTCTTTCAAAATTTTTATTATTTGGATGTTCCATTTCCCACTACTTTCGTTTTTACATGTTTTTTGTTGTTTCTTTTTAACCTCTTTGGCTATTTTTTTTTTCACATTTTAAATTTTATCAGCCTTATTTTTCCAAACCCTCTACTACTCTTTTCACTTTTGTTTTCATACTTTGAATTTCTGAGATTTGTTGCCTAATCATTCATTTTTTTAAAAGTTTTGTCTTACTTCATGCATTTCAGTATATTTTCTTTCTGAGGATTTTAATGGTTTCTTTTTTTTTCTCCTTGAATAAGCTCAGCGTCTTAGCTTGCTCCTTTAATATCTTTCATCTCCACCTTCCCTGTTAGAAGCTTTCCTTAGATATCTGGCAATCCTAGGTTGTCAAGATTATGACTCGAGGACAAAAAAGCTGTATGGAAGCTCTGAGGTGTGGATGGAACCTGTTAACATTGAGTTTTTGTGTAATTTGAATAATTGATGTGAGAAGAGCTTATTAGGGGTGCCTGTCAGCTCTTTGGTTTTGCCTTTAGATATAAAAGAAAATATAATGCAGCTCTTTCAGAGTTGTAACAAAAAACGTATTTTATCAAGTTAACTGACATGGTTATAGCATAATATTTTTAGTTTAGTTTAGATTTATTTTATTTATTTGAAAGACAGAGTTACAGAGAGAGGTAGAGGCAGAGAGAGAGGTCTTCCATCCGCTGGTTCACTCCTCAGATGGCCACAACAGCCAGAGCTGTGCCGATCCAAAGCTAGGAGCCAGGAGCTTCTTCTGGGTCTCCCTTGGGGGTGCTGGGGCCCAAGGACTTGAGCCATCCTCTACTGCTATCCTAGGCCATAGCAGAGAGCTGGATTGGAAGAGGAGCAGCCGGGACTAGAACTGGCGCGCATATGGCCAGGGCTTTAACCCACTGCACCACAGTGCTGCCTATTGAATAATTTTTTTTTTTTTTTTTTTTGACAGGCAGAGTGGACAGTGAGAGAGAGAGAGATAGAGAGAAAGGTCTTCCTTTGCCGTTGGTTCACCCTCCAATGGCCGCCGCGGCCGGCACACCGCGCTGATCCGAAGGCAGGAGCCAGGTGCTTCTCCTGGTCTCCCATGGGGTGCAGGGCCCAAGCACTTGGGCCATCCTCCACTGTACTCCCGGGCCACAGCAGAGAGCTGGCCTGGAAGAGGGGCAACCGGGACAGAATCCGGCGCCCCGACCGGGACTAGAACCCGGTGTGCCGGCGCTGCAAGGCAGAGGATTAGCCTAGTGAGCCGCGGCGCCAGCCTACTGAATAATTTTTAACAAGTTACTTGATGAGGCTGGCATTGTAGCAAAGCAGGTTAAGCCTCTGCCTGCAACTGCTGCATCCCATATGGATGCTGGTTTGAATGAGACATGGCTGTTCTGCCTCTGACCCAGCTGCCTGCTAATGTGCCTGGGAAAGCAGTGAAGATGGCCCAAGTCCTTGAGCCCCAGCACCCCCAAGGAGACCCAGATGAAGCTCCTGGCTCCTGGCTTAGGCCTGGCCCAGCCCCTGCTGCTGCGGCTATTTGAGAAGTGAACCAGTGGATGGAAGATTTTTCTCTCCATCTCCTCCTCTCTCTGTCTTTCCCCTTCTCTCTGTAACTCTTTTCAAATAAATAAAAAACTAAGAAAAAAAGTTATTTGGTAAGAGGGAGAAGATGTAAGTTTAGGAGACACTGTCTTCTCTGTAGACTAGAAAGCACCCAGAAGAATGGTTGCCTTCAATTGTTTTTGATTCAATGAATTCAATTCATTGAAACAAACTTCACTCATGATTGCCAAATAAGAAAGGCACATCAGGGGCTGGTGTTCTGGTGTAGTTGGTAAAGGCCCTACCTGAGACGCCTCCATCCCATATCTGGTTCAAGCCCTGGCTGCCCTATTTCCAATCTAGCTCCCTGCTAAAGCGCCTGGGAAAGCATCCCATATGGACACCGGTTCAAATCCAAGTTGCCCTACTTCCAATCCAGCTCTCTGCTGTGGCCTGGTAAAGTAGAAGATGGCCCAAGTGCATGGGCCCCTGCACCCACATAGGAAACCCAGAAGAAGCTCCTAGCTTAGGCCTTGCCCAGCCCTGGCCATTGGAGCCATTTGGGGAGTGAACCAGCAAAGAGAAGATACGTCTCCCCGCACCCCTTTCCTCCTCTCCCCCTCTCCTCCCCTCCTCCCCACCTCTGTAATTCTGCCTTTCAAATTAATTAATTAATTAATTACAAAGCACAACAAAAAACGTTGTTATGTATCATATAAACCTTAGTAGAATTTACCAATTTAGGATATCTTTCCAAGGGGGCTCATTCTGAAGCTTTTGCTCAGTAGATTCCAATATATACTTAAGTCTATTTTATATTGAAAAATACATATTTAACATTTGTGTATGAAGCTCTAGTGTAAGCTCTTTACAGTCTTAAACTCATTTAATCCTGTGGTAATCCTGTGCAATGCCATCTTATAGATGAGGAAACTGAAGCCCAGGAACCGGAAATAACTGTCTCACGATCACAGAGCTCGTTAGCTGCCAAGTTGGGATTTGTGGCCGTGGGGTTGGTGGGACTACATTTTAAATGTTCTTTCCATAGTAGTAAAATCAGCTGCAGCTTTATTAATTTCTATTTAGAGACTCTGAGTGAAAAAGACCCTGTTTATTCCATTTCCAAAGAGAATAGCTATTTATTTTTTAGTAAAAAATGTTTCACGTGAAATAGTTTGAAAATAGTTTCACTTAGAGGGATCCACACTTCCGTCTCTTTTCTGCACTAATTCAGCACCCCAAGGTTTCTGAGTTCTGAGAACTGTTCTGAGGCTAATGTGTGTTGTCTCTTTCAGGTTGATATGTAGATGTATATTACTGCCCTTTTCTCACAAATTCATTTGCTCCAGTTTTAGGTGTCCTACTTGTGTTTTCTCATCAGTGAATTTTTCTTAGAGTCATTTTATTGACATTCTAACTACCTTACAGATTTGGAAGGAAATGTGACACACTGTGTGTGACCCTTTTGTTTCCTTTATGTCTGCATATGCGACTGTACATTTCCCTTGATGATTCATCCCCCATGTATACTTTAGCTCATAATTCCATAGTTTTGGATGGTTCAGCAGTTTTTGGTTGCTTCCATTTTTTTTTTTTTTTTGAAAATTTCTCTCTTAATGAGTTTCAAGACAAAGTTCATTGTTTTATTTCTTCTGGTGGTGAAGAACACTTTTTTTAGAAAATTAGTTGGAATATTTTTATGATTTTCTTTCTCAGAGTCATATGTCTAACAAATATCAGCAAGTCCCCAGATAAGTTTATCGAATATCTTTCTGGTTATGTACTGTACCCCTGGATATGCTATTTATTGCTGGCTGAATATCCTTTATCTATAGTGCTTGAGAATGGAGGTGTTTTGAATTTCATTTTTTTGGATTTGGAATACTCACGCTCATGGATTTCAGGACTTTTTGCACTGAGGCAAACTTTTTTTTTTAAGATTCATTTATTTATTTGAAAGTCAGAGTTACACAGAGAGAGGAGAGACAGAGAGAGAGAGAGAGAGGTCTTCCATCCGATGGCTCACTCCCCAATTGGCCGCCACAGCTGGAGCTGCGCCGATCTGAAGCCAGGAGCTTCCTCCGGGTCTCCCACATGGGCGCAGGGGCCCAAGGACTTGGGCCATCTTCTGCTGCTATCCCAGCCCATAGCAGAGAGCTGGATCAGAAGTGGAGTAGCTGGCTCTCTAACTGGCGTCCGTATGGGATGCCAGCACTTCAGGCCAGGGCGTTAACCCACTGCGCCACAGCGCTGGCCCCAAACTTAATTTTTAATTTCATTTTTCATGAACTTGTTGAAGTACCCTCACATTTACATATCATCATGAGATATCTTGGGGATGATACCAAGTCAAAACACAATTTGTTTGTGTTTCATATCCCTTATACACATTGACTGAAGATAATTTTCTGCAGTATTTTAAATTTGTGCACAAAAACAGTGTGTTACATTGAGCCATCAAACTTGTGACATTTGGTGCTAAAAACATTTCGTATTTTAGAACATTTCAGATTTCAGATTTTCAGATAAGAACATTGAACCCACAGTATTTTTTTTAAGTTAATATTTAAGAGGTAGAGTTACAGACAGAGGGAGAGATAGAAAGAGAGGTCTTCCATCTTTTGGTTCACTTCCCAAATGGCTGCAACAAGTGAGCTGAGCCAATCTGAAGCCAGGAGCCAGGAGCTTCCTCCAGGATTTCCAGCACAGGGGCCCAGGCACTTGGGCCATGTTCCATTGCTTTCCCAGGCTCTCAGCAGAGAGCTGAATCAGAAGTGGAGCAGCCAGAACTTGAACGAGTGCCCATATGGGATCCCAGTAGAGGCCTAACCCACTGTACCACAGCACCGGACCCTCAGCAGTTCTAATGTGTAAACCAGTACATATGACTCACTGCTGTCTCAAGTAATAGAAATAATTGTTTCTTTGGTAACTTTAATTTTGTCCTGTAGTTAATAATTGCCTAATATTTTGTTTCCTTTAGTTTCCAGTGTATTAGCTAATCCTTCTCTAGATCTGCAACTGAATGGAAAGCAGTTATTATTTCCATTGTTGATGTATGAAGTCCGCATTTCTCTGCTTGCCGCAGCCGAGGCCACTCCTCTCTGTTCCCTGCACTTTGTTCACCACTGCCCTTCCTGAGCAGTCCTAGGCTTCCTTTTTGGGTGGGAGTGTGGCTGCTTGGGCCCTGAGTTGTATCTTTGTTGTTTATTCCTTCAGTTTGGTGGTTTTCATCGTCAGGTAGCTCCCAAGAAAGAGTACATGGAGGTAATTTTGAAGAACTTGCATCTTGTTTGTTTGACCATTATTTTACTTTTTATTTAACTACTATTTTTGACTGGTTATAGACTTATTTCTCCTGAGACTTTTGAAGACTTTACTCCACTGACTTCTAAGATTCAGTGTGACTTTTCAAAAGCCTGGCCCTATTCTGCCTCAGTTCCTTTTGTATGTGGCTTGTTATCCTCCAGTGACAGCTTTTATGCTCACCTTTGTATTGTTATGTCCTAAAAGATCATGATGTGGCAGAAGCTGCTGCTTTTCACTGGGTGCTTTCAGGCTCTGTCTACCTGGGCTCTGCCATTCTTCAGTTTGGAGGAATACATTTTAGTACTATTATTTCATCGATGACTTTTTTCTTAATTTTTCTCTCTTTTCTTGCAGTTTTATTGTTTGCGTACTGGAATTCTTACATCCAAATCTACTTTTCTTAGTTTTTTTTTCCCTGTTACGTTTTTCTATGTTACATTTTATTGTCGTTTCTGTGAGATTTCCAACTTACCTAAAGAATCTTGGGTTTGACTATTTCTTTGGTTTTTTGCATTGTCTCTGCCACCTCCAGCTCCCCCTTATATTTGTGTTAGCGCCTGTTTTTCATGTTGAAAACCCACCAGCAGGTTGATGATCCTTGGCTTTTTTATTTTGTAGAACAAAGCTTATAAAAGCTGGTTGTAAGGTTGTAGTGCCCCACTGACCCGGGGGTTTGATTACAGAATGATCGGACTGTAAACGGCTCTGTCCGGGGAGGCCCAGCTGCTTTGGTCCTCTAGCTCTCCCTTCACAGCCTCGGCAGCCCCTGCACGTAACCAGCAGAGTTCAGGCACAGCTGACTGCCAAACCCCTCTGAGCAGAACTGGTAGCTGCACAGAGTTCTGCTCCCTCATTTTATGCATAGGGCCTGTGTGCACACTCACCTAGGCACAGTCAAGTTTCCCTGTTCCTGCTTTTCATTCCCTCTTGCAGTGAGGTGTGGCTGGCTTTTTGAAGAGAGCTTCATAGGATATTTTCATGAACTTCTCTGTATTGAGTGCCTGCTGCTCAGTGTCCCTGTGACCACCCTGCCCCGCCCCTTCACTTCCTCCTCGTGAATGTTTACCCTTGTCTGTCCACTCCGTTCTCCATTGCTTGTGAGGAAAGCCCTGCCGTCCCCTGGACACAGCTGGTCAGCGTGAATGCTTCCTCCTCAGTGCAGGCAGCCAGGCGCACAGGACAGTGCGTTCTCCTCTGTTACCTTCTTGGGTCATTCATCAGTGGGTCAGAGTAGCTTTTCTGAAACCAGAGAGAATTTTCTAGCTACTTTATGTCTAGATGTGTTCTAGAAGCGCTGAGAGTCTGGAATATTCGTATGTATGTCAAACCCCACTTTTAATTTTACTGAATGTTCCCATTTACATTTCAAGTAAATAGTCATGTAAAGACTTTTTTTTTTTTTGGCAAGAGGCAGAAATACAGACAGAATCAGAGAGAGAGAGAGAAAGAGAAAGAGGATGTAAGAGAGAGTGTTCTTGTCTGTTGTTTTACTCCTCACATGCCTGCAATGGCCAGAGCTTGGCTGGGCTAAAGCCAGGAGCTGGGAAATGCAATTTGGGTCTCCTACGTGGGTGGCAGGGACTCAGCTAATTGAGCCATCACCCCTTCCCTTCCAGGTTCTGCATTAAGAAGAAGCTGTAATTGGGAACCATTGCTAAGAATTGAACCAAGGGATACAGGGGTCTTAACTTTTCAGGCACCTCAACCCCTAGGCCAAATGCCTGCCCGCATTGTTAACATAACCGATTTTCCTATTCTCTCTCCTCATGATCCAACCCAAGTTACCCAGGAAGCACTCAGGATTCTTTTTAGTCTCTGTTATAGAATAAAATAGCTTTTTATATCAATTCTTCACTCCTCCACTGCCCCACCCCTACATGTTTTTAGGAAAAGTTAAATATATACTTTATACTAATTTTGCTTCCATTGTTTTATCTATTTTCTTGTTCTAACTTTGCTAAAAAATACTAAGCATTTGTGTTTATACAGGCTGGCTTTTTGGCTAAAAATGTGTCATAAGTAGGCTGTGAATTACACCATCTCAAACTTTTTCAGCTACAGATTTTTTTGAATGTTCTCTGTTAACTTGGCCTGTTAACATGTCTTTTATCAAACCCACTTGGTCTAACAGTTGTATATGAATATTTAAGAGATAAGTATTTCTCTTTAGTATGCACAAATTGATGAAAGTTATTGGTTGAAAATATTGGCACCCTTTCTTCAAAACCTGCTCCTTCTGTGTCCTCTATATCTCAGTTTGCGGCCCTCCGTCCACGCGAATGCTCCGGTCTTGACTGCTGGGAGCTGCCGTGGCTTACCTCTTCCCTTACTTCTGCCGTCCAAGTGTACACAGGATCCTGTTGCTGTTCCTCTTCGGAATATCCCTGGCATCTTTCTGCTTCTCACTCTGCCATCACCGTGCCCCGAGGACACCTCACTGTTCTGTTACTGGCTTTGCCTTAGCTCCACCGCCAGCCTTGCTCTCCCGCAGGCTGTGTTTTGCATACTGCAGTCCATGTGGTCTTTTCATCGGAGGAAAAACAGTGAAGGGAATCTGGAGATGCACGCGGGGCCAGATTCTGTGAGCACGGTGATTTGACCCTGCCAGTAAACAGATGCCGGTGGAGGTTTACCTGGATGGTGGTGGCTTGGTTGGATTCATTTAGCCTTCAAGATTGCACTAGCTGCAGTGGCAGGGTGGAGGAGGATGGCAGTCTGGGCTGGCGTGTGGGAGGACAGGGAGGAGTTGTGAGGGAGGCTCCAGGGAAGCATCTTCACCAGGAGAGTGCTGATTCCAGCAGGAGGGGCAGGAAGCTTGTGGGAAGAGGCCCCGGGTGTCGGGAAGTAGCTGTTCAGCCATTGAGGGAATGCTGTGGAAAGCACCATGGGAAGGCCGGTATGGTTGAGCAGAGCAGAGTGGGTCAGAGCTGAAGCTGCACTGAGCACAGGTGCTGGTGAGGGCAGAAGCCCACATCTGGGCCAGGGCCCCAGGGCAGCAGGGAAATGCACTGTGGTGTGTTATTCTGTGGGCTCCACAGCAGTCTGAACAGGCAGAATGGAATTCATGATTCTGTTGGGCCTTCAGGTAGGTACCTTTTGATTTTCTGCCATGGACAAGGTTTGGTACTAGACCTGTGGCAGCATCCATAATGAATTGGAAGTTCATAATCCACTAAATAAAATACTCTTTTGTTTAGTGTGTCAGACAATGAGTTAAGTTAAAGCCATTAAATAGTTTCTTAAGTAGAGCACTTGTCTCCCTCTTTCCTCACTGTACTATCCCTTACCTTAGTGTACCAGGGACTCCCCACCTGTCAGTACAAGGGAAGGGTCTCAGCTTTGAGATTCAGGCTCAGAGTGAGAGGAGCACAATTTTTTTTTTTTTTATTTGACAGGCGGAGTTAGACAGTGAGAGAGAGAGAGAGAGAAAGGTCTTCCTTCCATTGGTTCACGCCCTAAATGGCTGCTATGGCCAGAGCTATGCTGATCCAAAGCCAGGAGCCAGGTGCTTCTTCCCAGTCTCCCATGCGGGTGCAAGGCCCAAGCACTTGGGCCATCCTCCACTGCCTTCCCGGGCCACAGCGGAGAGCTGGAATGGAAGAGGAGCAACCGGGACTAGAATCAGGTGCCCACATGGGATGCCGGCACCACAGGCAGAGGATTAACCAAGTGAGCCATGGCGCTGGCACCAGGATCTCAGCTTTGAACCAGGCTTGGTTTGTATTTCTCCATCAGGCTAGCAAGGTGCCAGTGCCTTCAGTGCCAGACTTGAGACTAGAAGTTCTCTTGATTCATTTATTTCAAAGTTACTCTTTTTCTGGCTCTCAAGTATTTATACAAATAACAAGCAAACTCTAAGAGTTATTTAATATGATTTTAAATGAATTATGATTGCTTTTTTTCTTGTAAAGTTGAACTTTATGTTTCATCATTTTTTGCATATAGAGATAAAAATCTTACTTACGAAACCTACTAAAATTTGATGACTGATTTAAATCTATTCAACTTTAGGATATAGGAAAGAGGAGAATTACAGGATTATTAAATACAAGAATGAGAAAAGTGTTCTTAAGATCTTTTTGAATTTTTTTAATACTGCCTCCTTTTATGTCTAAGGAAATTAAAGCTCAAAAGGTGAAATATATGAGTATATGTGGTAAATGTTTAGCAAGATTAGAATGTTTTAAAATTTTCATGATAGGAGCTTTTGTGTTTCACAATTGATGGTAATATTATAGAAGAGACTTCTTTTTTTAACCACTAGGGAATGCTGAAATATCAACTGATCGCCTGTAATGGGGAAAAAAAAAACCAATTAAAACAGTTTAAAGTATTCTGCTTACTGCATCTTTTCTGCTTAGCAAAATAAAATGACTTAGGTGGTAGTTTCTTTGAATTGAGGTGGGAGGGAGGTAGATGTTAGGGATGCTATTTTAGATTTATCGCAAGTCACATCATTTCATAGTAATTGTAACTCGTTGTAGATAAGCACACTTTGTTCTTCCTTCCCAGCTTTTGTGGGCCATGAAATTATACCAGGAAACTTGCCTCCTGGTTAGCTTAGGCAAAGCGGAGTCTATATTTATGGAAGATGCTGGTCCATAACCTGTGTTTGTATAATTTGGTGGAAAGGCAGTGGTGCTGCATTGGTTCTGTCTTCAGGAAAATGTCTACCCTCACAGCTCCAGGGTTGTATGGTGATTGAGTGAGGTGTAGGATTTTGTAGGCAAACCTCATCTGTGTAATTTGTTGGGAATTCATACTCGTGGCTTTTCTCTCCTCTCTCTATCCTTATTCTGCCATTTAAAAAATTGAAGTTAAAAGGGCAGACATTAAGCCTAGCTGTTGAGACCCTGATTAACTTGCCTGTGTCCTACATTGAAGTACCAAGATTTAAAACTTGGCTCCAGCCCTTGACTATAGCTTTTTGCTAATGCAGATCCTGGAAGGCAGCAGTAATTGGATTCCTGACACCCACATGGAAGACCTACACTGAGTTCCCTGTTTCTAGCTTTGGCCCAACCAACCATAGGCCCAAACATGATGGACATTTGTTGAGTGAACCAGCAAATGGGTTCTCTCTCTTTCTCTTTCTCTCTCTCTCTGTGTGTCCCAAATAAATCAATCAGTATCTAACAAAAATTAAGGATATGGAATTTCAGTTTTGATCTCATTTTGTTCAGGGGAACATTTAATAGGGAATTTTACTTTAAATTCCCAAAACTTTCTCTTCTTCCATGTTTCTTGGGTTTAGGTTGCCATGGACTGTAGTCACGGAGTGAGGGGTCTTGTCTCACTCATCTTGCAGCTAGATGATAAAGGGACTTAAGAAAACATATCCTCTGTATATCTCAAAATCTTTACAAATTCACAAAATCGAGCTTGTCTATTAACTCCTTCAAATCCTTGATGTGTTTTCTTTAGCTTACATGACCTGCCAGGTTCTGAAAATAATAAAATGTTCTATTGTGATCAGATTGCATTTCTAGAAGTTTTAGGGTTAGGTACTTGATTACTATATTTCTTGTTCATAAAATTTTTATTTAAAGAAATATAACTAGAATTGAATAAATGGAGAGACATATACTATGCCACTGAATAGGCAATATTATTCTCCTATAATCCTTCCCAAATTATATGTAAATTGAATGTCATTTCTAATCAGAAACCCAACATTCCTTTTTCAAAGGGGATATTCGTTAAGGTATTATGTGTTAAAAATACTTTGATGACAGTTTCCTAGAAAAATAAGAGTAGTTGGAGGTGGGGAACTAACTTTATCATGTCCTAAAATTATGATAATGCTACAGTAATAAAATAGTATGATACTAAAAAGTACAGAATTAAATCAGTGGACTGAAATTGAGTACAATCTGGTATTGTAAGAAATTAATATATAAGCTGAATTTCATTTCACTGGGAAAAGATCTGTTTATTTGATAAGTGGTTTTACTATAATTGTTATTTCAAAAAGAACAAAATTGGGCTTCACCAGATGAAAGATGTAAGTTGAAAGTGTAATGATAATGATACTAAAAGAAATTTTAGGAGGCTATATAAGTTTGAAATGGTGAAGATCTCACAGATAAGACAGAAAGTACAGAAGAAACAAAGGAAAATATCGACATACTTAACTACATAAAATTTAAAATTCTTTCTGGTAAAATACACCATATATTGTATCAAAATACTTTGTCTGACATATGACAACCAAAGGTTTGATAAGCCTGATGTTTAAATAACAAAACAGACAGTCCAATAGAAAGATAGACAAGAATGTAAGAGAAGTAAGTTTTCATATATCTAAAGGACAAAATTTAAAGGGTTTAGGAGCTGGCACAGAGAGTTAAAGCCATAGCCTGCAGCACTAGCATCACATATGGGAGCTGGTTTGAGTCTTGGCTGCTCCACTTCTAGTCCAGCTCCCTGCTAATGTGCCTGGGAAAGCAGCAGAGAATGGCCTAAGTTCTTGGGCCCCTGCACCCACATAGGAGACCTAGAAGAAGCTCCTGGCTCCTAGCTTCCTGGCTTTGGCCTCGCCCAGCCGTGGTCATTGTGGCCATTTGGGAAATGAATCAGCAGATGGAAGATCTCTGTCTCTCCTCCACTCTCTTTGTAGCTCTGCCTTTTTTTTTTTTTTTTAAGATTTTTATTTATTTATTTGAGAGGTAGAGTTACAGATAGTGAGAGGGAGAGAGAGAGAGAAAGGTTTTCCTTCCGTTGGTTCACTCCCCAAATGGCCGCAACAGCCAGAACTGCGCCGATCTGAAGCCAGGAGCTGGGAGCCTCCTCCGGGTCTCCCACGTGGGTGCAGGGGCCCAAGGACTCTTGGGCCATCCTCCACCGCTTTCCCAGGCCATAGCAGAGAGCTGGATTGGTAGAGGATTAGCCGGGACTCGAACCAGTGCCCATATGGGATGCCAGCACCACAGGCAGAGGATTAACCTGTTTTGCCACGGCACCAGCCCTGTAGCTCTGCCTTTTAAAGAAATAAGTATTTTTTTAAAAAACAGGAAAGGGTTGAAAAGCATCAGGTACTGTGTCAGTGATAGAGAAAAGGACTCTGACACACTGTGGTGGAGTTGGGGTCTGGGGCAGTGCTTCCTGACATAGGTCACTTCTTTGACTTGAGCGTCTGATAGTTAGGCTTGTCCTTTGGAAATAAAAGCATCAGTATGTACAGTAATAAGGAAGGGGCTAAACAAATGGGAGTATATTGGTGCAGTGCAGTATTTGACATCTATAATGGAATACCTTAGCTTGGATGATAGATTAATTATTTACAAAAGGAACAAGTTTCATAGAGTTGTTAATAGTATGATTGCGTTAAAATGTGTGACTAAAAGGCTTGGAAGGGTGGACACACAAAAATGTCGCTGAGTATCCTAGATAAAGAGAAGTGGAGGAAAGTAGCAAAGAGGAAGTCATTACTACTAGAAAATTCTGTACTTTGTGTCCTATAAGAATACATTCAAAATACTCAAATTTATCTATTTGTGTCAAACCCTTTGCTCTGTCTTAACCCCCTTGATTTGAAATCACTGTTGATGATGCCTGGCGTTCGCCGGTTTGCCTTTCTTTTGAAGACGCTGTAGGCCTCTGAGGAGAGAACCCTGACCTCCACTCTCGGCCTGTGTTATTTCTGAGCTCTTTCATCGGTCCCTCTTATCTCTCTGATCTGTCACTTCGGCCAGGTTCTAGCCAGTATTCTGTTTCTTTGTCCCTTTGCATTTCATTTGTGCCGCTCCAGGCTGACAATTGATGGAGAGAAGCCATCATCCTGTAACTAGTGACCCAGTGAGTTTGTGTCCCAGCCTTCACAGCTCCCTTCCAGATGGCTCAGTGGCCGTTCTGTTTTCCCTGGAGACTTCTCTTCTTAGGTAGAAGTAGTACCTCGGAGTGAACACCGCCACCTTGTCTCTCTAGAGGCAAGTGGCTGTGCTTCCAACTCTACAGGAAAAACCGGAACTCCAAAAACTTCTTGCCAGCAAACATGCAGTCTTCCTCTTCCCCTTTTGCTATGGCTGGCAGGCCGCCTGCGCTGGGGGTTGCAGCCTTGCCCATCTCCTTGTCCTTTTCTCATTCATACATCCCTAGTAGTATGTACAGTGCCTACATCATCCGGTTCTTTGTTAGCTCTTTGACGTCTTTGTGTTGTACACATACTTACATTCGGATTGAAAGAAGGAAAGGTATGTGGGTAGAATAATAAGAAAGCAGCAGTGAGTTAAAGATTAAGAAGACTTCAAGAGTAAAGATGAAAGAAGCAGTGGAACAAACCTAAAAACCCAGGCTCGGAGGAAAGTAGGAGACACATTTCACTGTTATCAGAGCAAATGATGGTTTAGAACTGCCAGACTATTCCTTGGCTGGAGTTGCAAACCTGGTTGACATACTGAATATAGACCACTGGTAAAACCTGTATTTGTAAGTTAGTGTTTGCCAAGCATTTTCTTTTTTTCTTTTTTTAATTTTTTTTTATTTATTTTTTTGACAGGCAGAGTGGACAGTGAGAGAGAGAGAGAGAGAAAGGTCTTCCTTTGCTGTTGGTTCACCCTCCAATGGCCGCCGCGGCCAGCGCGCTGCGGCTGGCACACCACGCTGATCCGATGGCAGGAGCCAGGTGCTTCTCCTGGTCTCCCATGGGGCACAGGGCCCAAGGATTTGGGCCATCCTCCACTGCCTTCCCGGGCCATAGCAGAGAGCTGGCCTGGAAGAGGGGCAAGCGGGACAGAATCCGGCGCCCCGACTGGGACTAGAACCCAGTGTGCCGGCGCCACAAGGTGGAGGATTAGCCTAGTGAGCTGCGGCACCGGCCTTGCCAAGCATTTTCTGTAGTGCCCAAGTGCAGGTAGAAGGTGTGGTGTTTCTCAGCTGTATGACCCTTTGGGAGTCCTGTTCTGCCCTCATCCTCACCCATTTCCCTAATGAATATCGGGTATTCCAGGGAAGATGATTTGAGAAATGCTGAAGGACACAACCAGATTGTGGTACTGAAGACAAAAAGGGAAAAGGGCAGTTAGGTTGAATGATTCGCAGTAACATGACTACTAGAATTTCTATCCCCTTTCAGTTGATATTCTGAGTCTGTACATTTTGAAGAAGGCAAACTAACGATATTTTGGAGGAAGTACATTATTTTGTAAATAAGTGTAGGAGAGTTCTAGTGTAGGTGAAACTATTTGTAGTCCTAGAAAGCTTTTAGATGGTATTACTTTACGGTTTTAGCAGATTGCCATGAATTCCCGTTGTTTGAGTTGCACTTTCTTGACCTCTTTTTCAGCGGCAGCCGGTTAGGAGGCCTGGTCACAGTGCTGTGCTTCTTTTTCAATCATGGGGAGGTAAGTAGTTGCAGTTATTTTCAGAATGACTCCTGGAAATACATGTTCCTTCTTAAATTTAATTTCCGTCTACAATGGCTTTCCTTAAATATTGGATATTACTGTTTTGATTCAAAATTTAAATACTAAATTAACTCTTCATGACTATTTCATGATCCTTATATCTCCTGGATGATATATCTCTTAGAGGGTTGAAGAAATAGTGGTTCTATATCAATTTTTTAATTATCTTTTTTTAAAAAAAGATTTATTTACTTATTTGAAAGGTGGAGTTACAGAGGCAGAGGCAGAGAGAAAGAGAGGGAGGTCTTCTATTTGTTGGTTCACTCTTCAAATGACTACAACAGCTGGAGCTGGGCTGATCTGAAGGCAGGAGCCTGGAGCTTCTTCCAGGTCTCTCATGTGGATTCAGGGACCCAAGCACTTGGACCATCTTCTACTGCTTTCCCAGGCCATAGCAGAGAGCTGGATCAGAAGTGGAGCAGCCAGGACTTGAACTGGTGACCATATGAGATGTTGGCACTGCAGGCGGCGGCTTTACCCTCTATGCCAAAGTGCAGGCCCCCAATTTTTTATTTTGAAAACTATGAAAGCCATACTTTTAGAATATTAAAAATAAGCCAACCATAGATAATATTTTAACTGCCTAGTGCAAGGATAGCTTTGTTATAGGAATTATACACCAAGTTCTTACTATAATGTATTAACCAAATATGCTTTGTAAAATACTTAATTATACCCGCAAATTTGCAAATATCCAAGGCTCTCTAAAGAGAACAGCATTGTAAAGAATATAGACTCTGGATCTAGGATTCTTGGATTAAAATCCTGGCTCTGGCATTTAGTGGCTGTGTGAACTGAGCTAATCATTTCATCTCTCTGTGCCTGGTTTCCTCATTGTGAATGGGTACAGTGATGTTACCCCTCTCACAGGATAATTGCAGAGATTAAATGAATTTATATGTGTAAAGTGCCTAGAGCAATGTTTGAAATACGGTGATTGCAATGTAATTGTTAGCTTGTATTATTAATATTTTAATGTTATTACTAATTTAGTTCAGATTAAACTTTATAATAAATTGAAAGTGCCAACGAATTCCTTCTCCTAAATTAATCATAGTGGTAAATGAATTTCTAGTGATGTATCTCTGTCCAGATTTCTTTCATGGCAAGTTTAATATGAAGGAGAGGAAAGAAAGGTGAGCCTGCTTTGAGTGACGTGACCTCGTCCTTTTGTGCCTTTATACACTCCAGTGTCTGCAGGGTTTGAACACGCACATGTTATGAAGCTCTAAGAGCAGTTATACCCAAACTTGATGCAGAGTCAAATTTAGACGACTTTTTTAACCAGTAAGTTGCTAATGTTTATTCAACTAATATGTACTTAGTATTTAGAATCACAGAATTGTAAAAGCTAGAATAGCCAAGTAGATTAGAATATTTGACAGATGATTGTAGCATGACATAATGATTAGTACAGTATGAATTTTGAGCCAAAAAAGAAAAAAAGAAAGATTTTGCTTTTTCTTGACTGTGGATACTGTACATTTTGATAGTGTGGCCCATGAAACGTGTGGACCTATTGTCAAATTCTTGTGAGAATGACCTGAGAAATGGGAAATAACTGCTTCCTAGTGGAAGAAAGGAGCATTGCATAATAACAACAACATGTTGGAGAAAAGGGATTATTGAAATTTTTGGAGCCAAGACACAGAAAGATCACTAAGTCAAAGATCTGTTGTGTTATACTTAGTGTATACTAAGGGTTGTTAATTCCTGATCTCATATTTTCCTTATAATTTTGATCATCTTGTAGTGTGAATATCATTCCTTACAAGGGAATCAGGCAATTTATGTGATTTTTTTTCATGCTCATGGAATTTCTTTTTGATACTTTTCAGCTATTCTGTATATTTAAACATGCTTAGACATCACTCTTAGGAAAAAAAGTAAATTAGCATTAGAATTATAATTTCAGTTTTACTGAGATAGTCAAGTATGTAATTGTCTTTATTGTAACTGTAGCTTTGGGGTAGCAAGGGGCTGGCTCTGTGGTATAGTGGGTAAACCCTCCTTTTGCAGTGCCAGCATCCCATATGGGTGCCTGTTCAAGTTCTGGCTGCTCCTCCTCTGATCCGGCTCTCTGCTATGGCCTGAGAAAGCAATGGAAGGTCGCCCAAGTCCTTGGGCCTCTGCACCCACATGGGAGACCCAGAAGAAGCTCCTGGCTCCTGGCTCCTGGCTCCTGGCTCCTGGCTCCTGGCTCCTGGCTCCTGGCTCCTGGCTTGGGATTGGCCCAGCTCTGGCCGTTGTGGCCATTTGGAGAATGAACCAGTGGATGTCTGTCACTGTCTCTGTAACTCTACCTCTCAAGTAAATAAAGAAAGAAATAAATCTTTAAAAATTAAAATAAAATTTGAGAGCATAAACTGCTGTTTGTGTTTAAATATAGGTGAGGACTCAAGATTGGAAGTCTTTTATTAAAATTTTATGTCTTGTGGTTTTCAGATTATAAGATTTATTTTCCTTGTTTTTAAAAATGCTACCTAAAGTATATAATTTTTATATGAGGAAAAACATCTACTCTGATGGTATCTGTTCATGCATTTGGAGAACTTTTGTGGAGCATTGCTTACTGGAATTACTACTTGGTCACTAATTGATACCTTACTTTCTTGGAAGAATTACTTTCATCAAAGGAGTAAGCGATTTATGTGCCAAAGAATCATTGTCGTTTGTTCTTTGCACTTATGTTCCATTTAAATTAGTTTTCTTTCTCTGTACTAGACTATAAGACAGTGTAGAGTGTACTTTTAAAATTCTTTTCCCTCGGGTGGTTTTATCAGGAGAGATTTTTACCCTAACAAAAGAACTATAATATGTGTAGTGTGCATTGGTTAATAAAATTATGTGATAAACAGCAATTTAAAACCTTCAAATCTGGGACCAACGTTGTTGTGGCATAGTGGGCAAAGCTGTCACTGGTGATACTGGCATCCCACATGGACTCCAGTTGTGTCCCAGCTGCTCTACTTGCAATCCAGCTCCCTGCTAATGGCCTGGGAAAAGTGGTGAAAGATGGCTCAGGTACCTGGACCCCTGCCACCCATTTGGGAGACCTGGGTGAAGCTCCTGGCTCTTGGCTTCTGCCTGGCCCAGCCCTAGCCATGTGGCCACCTGGTGAGTGAACCAGTAGATGAAGATCTCTCTCTCTCTCTCTCTCTCTCTATACCTCACTCTCTCTAACTCTTTCAAAATAAATACATAAATCTTAAACAAACAAAAAACCAAAACCAGGCTGGCACTGTGGCGCAGCGGGTTAAAGCCCTGGCCTGAAGCGCCGGCATCCCATATGGGCGCTGATTCTAGTCCCAGCTGCTCCTCTGCCAATCCAGCTCTCTGCTATGGCCTGGGAAAGCAGTAGAAGATGGCCCAAGTCCATGGGCCCCTGCACCCACATGGGAGACCCAGAAGAAGCTCCTGGCTCCCAGCTTCAGATTGGTGCAGCTCCAGCCGTTGTAGCCATCTGGGGAGTGAACCAGTAGATGGAAGACCTCTCTCTCTGTCTCTACCTCTCTCTGTAACTCTTTCAAATAAATAAAATAAATATTTTTTTAAAAAAAACCTTCAAATCTGAAATACATGAAAATTCAATAAAGGGGCTATTAATTGGTCATGATAATTAGATCAATAATATCGAGTTTATACACTTGATAATAAAATACATTATTTTCATTTGCCAAGCTTCTTCATTAAATTTTAATTCTGTCACTATTGAGAATTATTGCTAAAATAATAATGAAAGCTAACAATTTTGCTTACTCTTGAGACTACATCCATGTAGGATAAGGTGCATGCACCCTGGGTTGGTATCGTGAGAGTTGTAGAGTACAGATTGAAAGCATTCACATGAGTATAAAGAAACCCCTAAATATATTTTTCCTCTAATTTTTGACTGTTAATATTCTGTTTTTCTGAAATATTATCATTTAGTTTTATCATAATAAGAATTTTAAAAGTTGCCATGCATGATTTATATTTTACATAAAATATGTTCTTATATATAAAGATATAAACACCTAAAGAAGAAATCCTTTATTTATAATGAAAAAGAACTTTAAAAAATTAATTCAAAGTAAATGAAAAGATTGCCTTTGGGGTTATATCTAATATTTCTGACGCAATTTTTTTTTAAAAATAAGTAATTTGGGGCCAGTGCTGTAGTATAGCGGGTACAGCTGCTACCTACAGTGTTGGCATCTTTTATGGTCATTGGTTCGAGTCCCAGCTGCTCTACTTCTGATCAGCTCTCTGCTGTGGGCTGGGAAAGCAGTGGAAGATGGCCCAAGTTCTTGCGCTCCTGTATTCATATGAAAGACCTAGAAGAAGCTCCTGGCTCCTGACTTTGGATCTGTCCAGCTCCAGCTGTTTGGGGAGTGAACCAGCCGATGGAACCTCGCCCTCCCCCTGCCCTTCCCCCTCTGACTTTCAAATAAATAAATAAATCTTTACAAAAAAAGAAAATGGAATTAAAAGTTAAATTTATTTTTAAAAGTTTTATTTATTTTTACTCATTTGAAAGGCAGAGTAAGAAGACAGATAGAACTTCCATCTGCTGGTTCACTCCCCAAATGCCTGTAACAGCTGAATTGGGCCAGGCTGAAAGCAGGAGCCAGGAACTCCCAGTTCTTCCAGGTGGGTGACAGGTCTCTAAGTCCTTGAGACATCATCTGCCGCCTACCAGAAAGCTGGATTGGAAGCAGGGGTGGGAATATCTCAGACAAATTGATATGGGATTCAGGTATGCCAAGCAGCAGCTTAACCTACAGAACCACAACACCCACCCTGTAAGTTTACTTTGATGTAAAAAAAGGTTGAAATTCATGCACAATTTTTTTATAATGTGCATTTGGCATAAACTTTTTTTTGAAATACCTTTGTATTCATGTCAAAAGAATCAGTCAAACTAATTATCATACCTATTACCTTACCAACTTTGGTACATCATGGAGTGGAATAAGTCACTCAAACTTAGTCTTTCAGTTTACCTAAAACTGTGTACCCTGTGATCAACACCTCCTCTTCCTTTCTCTGTACCTCCCCCTTCCCAATCTCTGGCACCACATTCTCCTCTCTTTCTGAGGGTGTTTTCAATTCCACACGTCAGTGAGGTTGTACCGTGTTTGTCTTCCTATGCCTGGCTTTCAGTTCCCATTAGATCCTCCAGTCCCATCCAGGTTGCCATGAATCAGAGATTTTTTTTTTTTTTCCTATGTAAAGACTGTTTAGTATACCATTAAGTATATATGCCTTATTCTCTTTATCTATTTAGTCATTGCTAGACACTTAGTTTGCTTCCATATCTTGGCTATTGTGATCAACGCTTAAATGAACGTGTGACTGAAGATAACTTTTCAACATGCCAATTTCAGTTCTTCTGGGTATAAGCCCAGACTTACATATTATTCCTTCCTTTCTTTCCAGTAATGGCAAATTTTGGCCAGAACACCTACTCTGGGTCTTCTATTTATCCAGCTCAGTTAAAATGACATATGCTGAGTGTCTGTTGTATCCCAGAACTTTTTGCTACTTAGGATGTGTCAGTGAGTAAAACAAAGACCCCTGACCTTGGGGACAGTCTTCTGCCCAAGGTGGGAGAGAAACTAGCCCATTTGAGCAGTAACAAGAAGGTCCTTGTAGGAAAAGAGAATAATAGATTAGGTCAGGCAGGTAATAAAGGGAGGTGGGATAAGTGGCATAGAAGGCTAAGCCTTTGCTTGCAATGTCAGCATCTAATGTGGGCACCAGTTCATGTCCTGGCCCAGCTCCCTGCACCTGGGAAAGCAGCTGAAGATGGCCAAGTACTTGGGCCCCTGCACCCATGTAGGAGACCCAGAGAAGCTCCTATCATCGGCTTGGCCTAGCTGCAGCCATTGCAGCCATTTGGACAGTGAACCAGTGGATGGAGGACCTCTCTGTCCCTGTCTGTCTGTCTGTCTCTTTGTATCTCTGCCTTTCAAATAAATAAATCTTTTTTTAAAAAATAGAAAAGATACATTTAGAGCAGACAGAAAGCCACTGAAGGAGCAAGAGAATGAAATAGTTTATTTTTATGTTAATTTATAAAATAGTATAAGTACAAGATGTATTACTGATTCAGGCTATTGATTGGTGTGTCCATGGATTTGTGGCCCTTTATTAAACTTTGGGAAACTCCAGAAGTTTTAAAAAAGAAAGGATACTTTGGATTGAATCTGCTGATACAGATTTGAAAACTAGTCTGTGGTGTAGTAGAAAACTACTTAATGGCCTTAATGGCCTGTGCTTTCTGGATTCTGGTCTTGCTTCACAGCTCTCTCTAGGCTGTCTTTGTTTCAGTCCCACTGGCCTGCCTTCCTCCAGTTCCTAGAAAAGACCATTCCTTTTCCTTCCTCAGGGCCTTTGCACTTGCTGTGTCCTAGGCCTTTTTCCTTCTCCCTTGACACCCCACACCAACACACACCTCCTAACTGGTGCCTAATTAAACCCTTATTATCCTTAGTAAATAGACATTTCAGGTAACATTTCCATGGTATTCTTTTCCTTCTGCAGATCTGTGTTTCCATCTTGTATAATTTCTTTTTGGATTTAAGAACTTTGTTTAGCAGTGTGGTGAAAGTCTGCCAAGAAATTCCCTTAGGTTTTGTCTGTCTAAAAAAAAAGTCTTTATTTTCTCATCATGTTTTGTTTTTTGTTGTTGTTGTTGTTGTTGTTGTTGGATAATTTTAGATTTATAGCCTTATTTTTCAACACTTTAAAGATGCCATTCTTTTGTCTCTTGGCTATTGTTTAATAAGAAGTCAATCATTATTTTTATTATTGTACCCTGAATGTGTCTTTTCTCTGGTGGTTTGAAAATTCTCTTTTTATATTTGCTTTTTATTAGTTTGATAGTGGTAGACCTAGAGCCCAGGTTTTTGTGTATCTCCTACTTGAGAGTCACTGAACATCTTTGTTTAGTGGTTTGATTTTATTGTAAGTCAGTTTGTGGAAATTTGTAGCCAATATGTTCTCTTTGGATATTTTTCTCTTCTGCACTCTCTCTCTCATTTCC
Organism: Oryctolagus cuniculus; assembly: GCF_051225735.1. Lineage (NCBI taxonomy): Eukaryota > Metazoa > Chordata > Mammalia > Lagomorpha > Leporidae > Oryctolagus > Oryctolagus cuniculus. The sequence continues at coordinate 62,155,981 of NC_142882.1, read as the reverse complement.
TTTGTACATTCTGATGACATATACGTTTTTGTTTGATGCTGTCTGTAAGTTTTTGATATCCTGCTTCCTTTTTTTCCTTCTTCATTTTTTCTCTCGGTGCCGCCCAGAGTTCACTGGTACTTTATTCTTCACTCTGCCAAATCAGGCATAACTGTTCACTGTGTTTGTGGCTTTTCCAGATTCCAGTTTATGTAGTTAGAAGTCCGTTTTCTACTAGTTCTAGCAGAGAACCTGTTCTAGGCCATTGTTCCCAGGTGTGAATGCAGGACCAACAGCTGCCTTCATCTAGATTGGAGCTGTACCTAGTTCCGCTGCAAATCTTTTTTTTTCCTCTAAATATTTATTAATTTATTTGAAAGGCAGAGTTACAGAGAGGCAGAGGCAGAGGCAGAGAGAGAGAGAGAGAGGGAGAGAGAGAGGTCTTCCATCTGCTGGTTCACTCTCCAGATGGCTGCAGTGGCTGGAGCTGCATCAATCCGAAGCCAGGAGCTTCTTCCGGGTCTCCCAGGCGAGTGCAGGGGCCCAAACACTTGGGCCATCTTCTACTGCTTTCCCAGGCCACAGCAGAGAGCTGGATCAGAAGAGGAACAGCTGGGACTCAAACTGACATGCACATGGGATGCCGGCTTTATCCGCTATGCCGCAGCGCAGCGCTGGCCCCTTCCACTGCAAATCTTGTACTACAAAGGCAGTACAAGAAATGCACATGTGTCTGTATGTTGTTTTCCTCCATCTTTTTTTATTTTGAAAAGTGTTAAGCTCACAGAGAAGTTCTAGGTTCATTTTTTTCTTTCCAATTTTAATATTTTGCTGCATTTGCTTTCTCTGTCTTATGTACACATTCTTCTGACTCATTTGAAAATGAGTTGCAGACATGATGGGGATGTCACCCCTAAATACTTCCTTACATGTTTCATAAAAGTAAGGACATTCTCATATATAATCACAATAATTTTTATCATACTTAAGAAACTTACCACTGATAATTATACAATAATATTTTAATATATCTTATATTTAGATTTCTAAAGTTATCCCAGTAAATCCCTTTATGATTTGTCTTGGAACCATAATCGGATTAAGGATACCACTTTGTATTTAGCTGTTATTTTATCTAGAGCAGTTTATCTTGAACAGTTCCTGTTTTAAATTTTTTTTCACATTTTAAAAAAATGTGGAAGGCTAGCTACATGGAAGGCCAGTTTTTCCTATTAGCCATTTGAAGTTCCCTCATGTTGCATCTTCCAATCTAGATGCATCTCTTCATGTTTGTCTTTAAATTCTCTCAGCAGTGTTTTCTGTTTTGCCTATGTTTGTTAGATGAACTCCAAGATAGCTTACATTTTTTTTTTTAAATGGCATCATTTTTTGTCCTTTTGGTGTCCTTGCAGCCTTTGAACATTTCCTTTTTGTCACAAAAAGTTGTTCCAGGATTGTCTTGAACACAGATATGGCATCAGCTATACAAGGAATTCTAGTCCTAGAAGTGGAAAAATAGTATATAGAGACCACAGTCTGGGTACTCACTGTGCTCATTGCTACTTGCATATAATTGCTTTTAGCCCCCTTTCTGCAGAGAGCTAGAAAATGTATTTTATCCTCAATCTGCCTGTTTATGAGGCAAAGAAGATAAATGGAGATAGTGCTCCCATCTAGTGACTTACTCCCCTAGTGCTCACAATGGCCATCTAACAAGGGTTGAAACCTGGAGGCTGGAGCTCAATCCAGGTTTCCATGTGGGTACAGGCACTCAGTTACTTGAACCATTATTGCTGATTCCCAGGGTCTGCATTAGCAGGAAGCTGGAATTAGGAGACAGAAGTGGGAATTAAACCCAGGCACTGTGATTAGGTTGCAGGTATCCTAACCTGCCTCTTAACTGCTAGTACCAACACCCATTCTCAGAAAGTACATGTTTAAAATATCATTGATTCCTATTGATTCCTCCAGTTCTAATCCAGTATCATAAGGTTCTTTTCTTCCTTTTCCTACTCCATATTTGTACCGCCCATCTTCACACATTTTAAGTAGATTTACTTACTTGATTTATTAACACATTAAAATAGTTTTTTCAGAATTATTATACTAATACTATTTCCAATAATAAGCCTACCAAGTAAGGTTCAAGATATCTTTGTAGGTCTTTTTTCCTAAGAGTATATTTTATTAAGGGAATAAAAAGTAATACATGGGCCGGCACCACGGCTCACTAGGCTAATCCTCCGCCTAGCGGCGCTGGCACACCAGGTTCTAGTTCCGGTCGGGGCACCAGATTCTGTCCCGGTTGCCCCTCTTCCAGGCCAGATCTCTGCTGTGGCCAGGGAGTGTAGTGGAGGATGGCCCAGGTGCTTGGGCCCTGCACCCCATGGGAGACCAGGAGAAGCACCTGGCTCCTGGCTTCGGATCAGCGTGGTGCACCGGCCGCAGCGCGCCGGCCGTGGCGGCCATTGGAGGGTGAACCAATGGCAAAGGGAGACCTTTCTCTCTGTCTCTCACTGTCCACTCTGCCTGTCAAAAAAAAAAAAAAAAAGTAACTTCAGTTGTTTTTTCTTTGTGTTAGGCTTTTTGATAATACACTTGAAACCATTTGTTTCAGTTTGTATTTATCCTGCCTTTTTTTTTTTTTTTGACAGGCAGAGTGGACAGTGAGAGAGAGAGACAGAGAGAAAGGTCTTCCTTTGCCGTTGGTTCACCCTCCAATGGCCGCCATGGCTCACGCGCTTCGGCTGGCGCACCGCGCTGATCCGATGGCAGGAGCCAGGTGCTTCTCCTGATCTCCCATGGGGTGCAGGGCCCAAGCACTTGGGCCATCCTCCACTGCACTCCCTGGCCACAGCAGAGAGCTGGCCTGGAAGAGGGGCAACCGGGACAGAATCCGGCGCCCCAACTGGGACTAGAACCTGGTGTGCTGGCGCCGCTAGGCAGAGGATTAGCCTAGTGAGCCGCGGCGCCGGCCTTTATCCTGCCTTTTTATCTTGACTAAGGTGTGTTTTTTTTTTTTTTTTTTTTTTTTTTTTTGACAGGCAGAGTGGATAGTAAGAGAGAGAGAGACAGAGAGAAAGGTCTTCCTTTGCCGTTGGTTCACCCTCCAATGACCGCCATGGCTCATGTGCTGTGGCCGGCGCACTGCACTGATCCGAAGCCAGGAGCCAGGTGCTTCTCCTGGTCTCCCATGGGGTGCAGGGCCCAAGCACTTGGGCCATCCTCCACTGCACTCCCTGGCCACAGCAGAGAGCTGGCCTGGAAGAGGGGCAACCGGGACAGAATCTGGTGCCCCGACCAGGACTAGAACCTGGTGTGCCGGTGCTGCAAGGCGGAGGATTAGCCTATTGAGCCGTGGCGCTGGCCTTGACTAATGTTTTTGTTAGAGAGTTTCACAGAGTTTATTTGCAGTAGAAATCCCCAAGAAGTATAATTTACAATCATAAGGTGGAGGTGGTGGGGTTGATATTGATCACATCTCATCAGATGCATTTTCCATTTTAAATATGTCAGGAGTATTCAGATTCAAGTCTGCAACGCTGGCTAGAAGTGTGTAGATGTACTGTACTGCTTTTCCAAGAAAGATGACTGTTCTCACAGAGGTTCTCTGTAAACTTAGGATAAGATGTACTGATACATTGGAAATTCAGAGAGAAAGATCTGTGTTTCCTTTTGTGGAACCAGCAGACATTCTATTTAAAGATAGTAGAGCTTAATAATAGCAATTACATATCACTGAAACCTAAAACTTTCTGTGAGGCAAAATTGAATTCTCAATTCAAATGGAAATATGTACCAGTATATGTTACAGAAACACCAGTATATCATGGTACAGAAATAGACAAAAATTCCAAGAAAGCAACCAAGTTTATGTGCCATCAAAGTGCAGTGCCAGCAGCAACACAAAAGCCCATACCAAGCTTAGGGTCTACCTAGATAATGAGATACCCTGAGTAACATCAAATAGAGATACTCAAACCATAGCTGTTGCACTAGGCTTTTTTATGGTTATGCTGTGGCTAATAGGATCCTTACACCTATCCCATTCTCTGAGGAATAGTAGCCAAACCTTTATGTTGGCCAAAAATCTTTAATGGAGACCCTGATACATTTAGTGTATAAAGCTTTATGATAGCTAATATTGAGCAATATAAAGCAACCTTATAACAAATCCAGCATAGCAGTAAGTAGTTAGAGGTGGGCAATTTGTTTTAAACCTAAAAGTTATCCCGAAAAGTTGAGATTAAAACTAACAAATATCAAGTCAAAAGTCTTGGAACAAACCTGAAACATGATCTATTTGATACTAATGCTAATCACAATTTATAGGCCGTACTCGTGTTTATTTTGAAATTATGAAGAGAAAGCCAGTAGATTATGCTGTATCTCTAATATGAACAAATTATTTGAAAGTAGATATTGGAAAATCAAGCTGGGTATTGCTGAAATTGCTGAATTTTGATTCTTGAATGAATGATTAAACAGTTCAGCCTTTGCTCCGTGGAAAATAAAGGAAAGCCTGTTGCCCGCCGTATTTAGACAGTATTACATTGAAGTACTCTTCAGTGCTGTGAACCAAGTGTGGAACATTGTATGCTGGATGATAGCAGTTCCACGTATAAGAATTTAATTGCTTTCATTTTTTTTTAATTTTTTTTTTTTGACAGGCAGAGTGGACAGTGAGAGAGAGAGAGACAGATAGAGAGAAAGGTCTTCCTTTGCCGTTGGTTCACCCTCCAATGGCCACCGCGGCTGGCGCGCTGCGGCCGGCGCACCGCACTGATCTGAAGCCAGGAGCCAGGTGCTTCTCCTGGTCTCCCATGAGGTGCAGGGCCCAAGGACTTGGGTCATCCTCCACTGCACTCCCTGGCCACAGCAGAGAGCTGGCCTGGAAGAGGGGCAACTGGGACAGAATCCGGCACCCCGACCGGGACTAGAACCCGGTGTGCTGGTGCCGCTAGGCGGAGGATTAGCCTAGTGAGCCGTGGCGCCGGCCAATTGCTTTCATTTTCACAACAAATGGATTTCTTGTATTTAGCATTCACCATAAATTTATGCATTTGTATAACCGTTTTTGAAGTATGTCATGTGTATATATTTTTTTAAACTTTTATTTAGAAAATATAATTTTCCAAAGTACAGTTTATGGATTACAATGGCTTTTCCCCCCCATAACTTCCCCTCCCACCCGCACCCCTCCCATCTCCCGCTCCCTCTCCCATTCCATTCACATCAAGATTCATTTTCAATTATCTTTATATACAGAAGATTGATTTAATATATATTAAGTAAAGATTTCAACAGTTTGCACCCACACAGAACATAAAGTGTGTGTAAAATACTGTTTGAGTACTAGTTATAGCATTAATTCACATTGGACAACGCATTAAGGACAGAGATCCCACATGAGGAGTAAGTACACAGTGACTCCTGTTGTATATTTTCTCCTTTAATTCTTAGACTTCAGGGTATTGCCTTTTACAAGCAGTGCTCTTTTAAACCTGAAAGTGTGGACAACTAGAAGATTTTTATGTTCCATCCAAAGTTGTAATTAAGAAAAAATATTTGTTGAAACTTATGGTATGATTAAACAAAATCTGTTTACTATTTGCACATTACATGGGGTCCTCTGAAACGGCGAGTCTGTGCCAGATGCAGTAAAGCCACTGTGTTATCAGAGAAGCTGTTAAAAGCACTTTCACGTAGTTTGGATTCATTTGCCCTTAGCGTTTTGTAGGAAGAAGACCTTGTTCTTTATTACAGCCCTGTAATTGAATGTTCCTACTCCTACTTCAGGGGATGTAATTGAGTTCGAGAGGACTAAGTGACTTTAGCTAGTAAATGAATTTCTGAGAAATACCCGTGTAGTTGAATTTGGTAACAAAAATTGCTGTTGAACACTGTATGAAGAAAATTTTCTTTCTTTTAATTTTTATAATGATCTATTTTCAGTTTATTTTATACTCATAAATAAGTAAATATACTCTACAATAAGTAAAGAGTTCAACAGATAGAAGAAGAAATAAGAAAGGAAGGATGAGGGCGGGTGGGAACGTGGGTGGGAAGTATCCCGGTGCTCCTAAATCTGTATATATGAAATTTGTTCACCTTGAAAAAAAAGAAAAGGGAAAGTTCTCAAATTGTGTATTAAGTAATTTTAATATTTTCTTACTAGATTTTGCAAGAGACTTATAGTTTATGAGTTTTGGTTATATGTCTTGCTGTCAGTCATACTAAAATTTCTAACATACTATTTTCTTTGTTTAAAAATCTATTTTTATTTATTTGTAAGACAGGATAGAGAGAAGGAAGGGGGAGTTGGGGGCGAGGGAGAGAAAGAGAGAGGGAGGGAGGAAGGGAGGGAGAGAGGTGTCAATTTTCCATCTGCTGGTTAACTTCCTAAACGGCTGCATTGTTCAGGACTGGGCCAGGACATAGCCAGGAGACTGGAACTGCAGCACTTGGGCCATCCTTCTGTTGCCTTCTCACGCATGTTAACAGGGAGCTGGGTCAGAAACCGATACAGCAGCCGAGACTTGAACTGGCACTCCTTGGGATGCCAGCTAACATTGAGTGGTACAACTTAACCCACATTCAGAACCTGCAAATTCACATTGTTAACAGAAGCATCTTGTGTATGTAGTTCATTCATAAATAGCTAGCTATGTTAATTTCTTAGAAGATAGTAAACTCTGGTAGAAAAGAGGAGAAAAATTGGTTCAGATTTTCTATAGCAATAATAGAAATATCCAGTAGTCTAAGGTCGAGTTAAAATAAAGGAGAGATAATATTTCTGACATGGTCTTGGTAATGCTGTGTAGTCTTTATGTAAGCAACACTGCTTGACATGGAAGACATAATGATTTCTTCTAGTGTAACTAACTTAGTAGTTATAATACATTTGCTTACATTTAACACAGTGCCATTTTCTTGAAGTGGAAAGACGAACTTCTTACATTTAGAATACATTCAGGAACTTGACTGGATGCTGCATCTCGGAGTGTGTGTTGTTTATTTATCCCCAAAGTGAACTTTTTAGAAAAGCTGATACTTGACCGTTTTAGAATGTTTGCTGTTTCATTCTCTTTCCACTGTTATGTATTTTGTAACCTAGGGTAGCTTGGGCAAAGAGGAATAAAAAACCAAAATGAAATGTTCCTTTTAGTAGCACTGGGAATAAAAATGCTAAAATTGATGACTCTAAAGAGCTCTGAAGTATTGGTTTGGATCATTTTTGCTGCAATTCATAGGAAAGAAGGCAATCTGCAAATAAATAATCAAAGTGACACATTTCTAATGTTGGTAGAACATGTTTTTCCTAGAACTTCCCCCCTTTTCCTTTTAGGGTATAGTTGGAGTTTTTTGACACTTTTTTGTTGACATTTTATGATTTAATACTTGGCATGTCCCTTTCTCAGTGATGCTTCTTGCTTCAGTTTGCTGTTTGTGGAAAGTCTGGTAGCCTGTTTAATAATGTACAGTTTAAATTAAGTGTGAAAAGTACTAGAAGCAGCAGCTGTCACTTGGTACGCCTCAGCTAGCAAGCCTAACAAGTGCGCTGCACACTCTGCTGTTTTTCAGTGTACCCGCGTGATGTGGACGCCACCTCTCCGGGAAAGCTTCTCGTATCCATTCCTCGTACTTCAGATGTTGCTCGTGACTCACATTCTCAGGTGACTTTGACTTTTCCCGAGGTTTTCTTTTGGATTTTTGCCATAAAGAACTTAAACTAAAAGTTCTTAGGTTTTTGTAATAAAAAAGTCAACATAATTAAGATGATCTTGTTGTTATGCTGAATTAATAAAGCTATTTTAAGAGTGTAACTTAAAAATACGTAGTACCAAAGACGTTTCCTCCATGTGCTTTCTGATCCTCTTTCTTCTTTTAGTGATCCAGAAGTGACTGCTCAAGGAGCAGCAAATTCACTTTGACTTCTGTCTCCTTCCCTTTCTCAAGTCTTTTTCTGCCACCAGTGTAGCCTCCTAAAGAAACCATCAGAAAGAAGGGAATAATGGCCGTGCGAGAGTGTGTCCTGTAAGGCACAGTCCTGCAGAGCCAAGAACAGTTCACAGAATCAGAGCAGTCCGATACACTACATGGGAAATTGGTCTTCCTACATGGGTTTAGCATCTCTGACAATCAGATAGTAGATGTAGAAAGAAACTGCTTCAGTAGACCAAAGATATACCAGGAAAATTCTTTATAGAAATTAGGATTGGATTAGATTTTTCTTACGTTCATCTGGCTTTCAGCTAAAGAGACTGAACAGATACTCAAGCAGCAAAGAGAATAGAACTGTGAACAATTATCTCCCCTTTTGGTTGAAAATATTCAGTTTGGACAGATGCTGCCTTACTTCAGAGGATAAAAATAAAAGAAAATGGAACCTATAAAAATGTAGAACAAAGAAGAAAACTCAGATAAGAAATCCATTCATTGATCTGCCAGAGTCAGAAGGAACGTGTTGAAGCCCATTACGTCAGCCTTCTGATCCGTCTTCCTCAGTGGTGATCTGTGCAGGTGCACAGATGTCACATGGGGCAGTCTCCTGGGTGGTATCTTTAGTCAGACCTTTCCACTGTATGGCATGGGTGGTGGTTTTGGTGTTAGCTTTTCTCTTCTCTTCTCTTCTCTTCTCTTCTCTTCTCTTCTCTTCTCTTCTCTTTTCTTTTCTTTTCTTTTCTTTTCTATTTTTTTGACAGGCAGAGTGGACAGTGAGAGAGAGAGACCGAGAGAAAGGTCTTCCTTTGCTGTTGGTTCACCCTGCAATGGCCGCCATGGCCTATAGATCTATAGGTCAGGAGTCTAAAATGAGGGTCGGCAGGGCTGCACACCTCTTGGAGACCGGGGGAGAACCAGTTTTTGTGCCTTTTCCAGCTAGAGAGTCTGCCTGCATGTTTTGGCTGATGGCCTCTTCCATTACCAAAGCCAGCAATGGTGGATTGAGTCCTTCACCAGTCTGTTCATTCTAAATGTATCTTCTGCCTCTCTTTCAAGGATCCTTGTGATTACACACTGGGTTCACCTGGAAAATCTGAGGTCCTTTCCCTCTCTTAAAGTCAGGTGATTAGTCATCTTAATTGTATCTGAGCGTTAGTTCCCCTTGGCCATGCCACATGTGTATTCCTGGGTTCCAGGGATCAGGACAGAGACATCTTTGGAAGCCATTATCCTGCTTCACTGGCAAACTCTTTTCTTTATGTTCTCTTTGGTCTCATTGTCATTTTCAGCCTTGTTGAGCTCCTCCCTTCATGTCTGTCTGTGTCCTTTTTTTTCCCTTTTTTTGCTAAAAGTTCTAGGAGAATTTCTGTTCTTCAGTGTCTGCTTCATTCTCTGTTTATCTAGGGAACCTCTTCTTGCCCATGTTCCTGGCCACCTGAAGCTAGAACAGCTGCTGCTTTCTCCACTGCTGTTTCGGATTAATTGTTCTTAAAGATTTATTTGCTTATTTCAAAGTCAAGAGTTGGAGATGGAGAGACAGAGAGAGATCTCCCATCTTCTGGTTCACTCCCCAAAAGGCTGCAATGGCCAGAGCAGAGCCAGGCTGAAGCCAGGAGCTTCATGTGGGTCTTCCATGTGAGTGCCGGGTCCCAGTTACTAGGGCCATCCGCTGCTGCTTTCCTAGCCATTAATAGGGAGCTGGATCAGAAGTGGAGCAGTCAGGTCATGAACTGGCATGGAGTCTACGTGGGATGCCAGCGTCGTGGGCAGTGTCTTTATGCAGTGTGCCACACACTGGCCCTTTAGATTGATCTTGATCCTCCTCTTCTTCCTTGTCTTCCTTGCTTTCTGGTTTTGTTCTGTGGTTGGCTCTGCTCTCTTCCTTCCTGGTGTGGCTGGTTGACTGGAAATGGGGCTGCTTTCATTGTGCCTGGAGCCACAGCTTCTTTCTTGGAAGCTGCAGTCTTTTAGCTGGAGAGTCCACATTTCTGCTTTCCTGGGGTGGTGGCAACTTCTTGCCTTTCTTCTGAAGGATGATAACTTCATCTCTGTGGGACATCCACATGTACTGATGTTTCCTCCTGCCGACGTCGGTCATCTTTGGAAGAGAAGCTATTGTAACTGATTGTCAGGAGGTGTAATTTCTAATCAATTTGTTAGAGATTCAGATTTGGAGACATGCTAGATTATTTGTAGTTAAACTTAACATATTTATTTTATCTTTTCTAGGGCTACAAAACTTTACAGAGGAAGCTTGATTGCACTCTGCATTTCCAACGTATTTTTCATGCTTCCATGGCAATTTGCACAGTTTGTACTTCTTACTCAGGTAAGGTGATTATGTTTTTAAACTGATTTAAGCTTAGTGTGTTTGGTTATGTGAACTCATTTGTATAAAATTATAATTGAGATGTTATGACTCTAAGTCCTAAAAATATTTTCTAGTTAATGCTTTTGAAGAAAAGTTCAGGGTAGTGAAATATGTAAGATTTACTTGTTAATGAGTATTGATTAGCTTATCTTTGTTCTTCAGTGTTTGTTCGTGTGTTTAACAGAAGACTAGTGTTGTAACTTTAGTATTCGTCATAAATAAACTGTAGCATTTCACTTAAGTAAAATGTGTTTCTTTTATGAATAGCGCCATATACTCTTACATGTAGGTTAAATATGTACAGAGTAACAGGATAAATAGCTAGACAGTTCCTGTTTTATATAACTCCATTTGTTAGTCTGCAATTCATTTATCAGCTTTTCATGCACTGTAGCTTCCCTTCAAATAGAGGTATATAAAGGAAGGTATTTTGTTGAGAAAGGGAGTAAGTTGTGTTCAGATGAGGTAATGCGTATAAGACTCTGAACGTAGTACCTTGGACTTAGCCAGATACTAGTAAGGTTGACTACTTTTATTATTTTTTAAAATAAGCTTTATTTGTACTTACTTCCTCCTTTGACCTTATCTTTTAGACGCCTTTGTTGTCTTTAGTTTGATGACATTTTAAATCAATTTCTGGTTTAAATCATCTTCATGATTCTCCCCGTAAGATGCTATGTTTGTGCAGTTACTGGCTTAGTGCTTGGAGTGTAAGAACTTTTTTCTGCTTTCATTTAATGGAGATTGCCTGCGTGTTTTTGGACGGTGTATTATGTCTGTCTGTGGCGCTTCTGTTGAGTAAATGTGCATACTTGCCCTTCGGACGTCATGACAGTCACCCCTGCATACTACAGTGTTCCCCAGGGGTCACTTTGGGTGTAAGGAAACTTTCTTGTTGTTCTTATTGATGGGAAAATTTGTTGGTAGATTTCTTGGAGATAAAAAGCTTGGTGAATGAAACTCAAGTTTCATTTGGCTGTTTTGCCATTTGTCTATGCTGTATCTGTATAGTAAGAGAGGCATAGGATTGAATTTGAATTGATTTTTCCATGAAGAAGGATGAAGAGGAGTAGTTTGAGATAATCTCTTTAAGCAAGAGGTGTAATATCTTCACTTACTGAATTGATGCATCTAAATAATTCTAGTACTCTTAGAGTTCTTGATAAATACTATACAGTTTTCTTCAAAATGGAAAAAAAGTAAAAACTACGCTTGTGGTGAAAGTGCTTATAAAATTTGTTAAGTTTGATTATAAGTAGTGCTTGAATATTTCTATTAATGAAAGAGGGCACTTATAAAGATATTTGTAAAGAGTGGCTAACAAGTAGAATTGAATGTATTTTACACATATGTATTACATAATTATTTTTGAGTTTAATGTACCTTCCCCAGTTGTGTGTGCATTGTCATATGATAATTGTAATCTCATATTTTTTCACTGGACTGGGCTCTTGATCATTGTAAAAGTTCACAGTAGAGTCAACCTGATATAAAAATGAGCAGCATTCAGAATAATCCACAAGGCGGGTCATCATGTGGCTCATTTAGAGAGATGTGTATAGGAGAATAAAACACCAACCAGGGCTTGCATGTTAACATATTGATCATATTCAATAATAAATGAGCAGGTAAAAGGAAAACTAAAAAAACTCACTTTTTGTATAAAATAAATCCATTTGAGGCAACAATAATCTTCATTCTTATAGTTATTTTATGTATTTTTAATTTAATTTCTTTTTAAATTTCAGATTGCATCATTATTTGCAGTATATGTTGTGGGATACATTGATATATGTAAATTGCGGAAGATCATTTATATACACATGGTAACTTTTTTTATTGGCTGTTTTTCATTTAGTTTGACCTTAAAGTAAACAGGTTAATATTTGATTTGTTTATGATTGAAACTAGTTGTAACGTGATTCCGTAACTAAAACAAATATTGTTCAAACATTGCGGTACAGTCAACAAATCTGATTTTAAATAGGCTATCCAGAAAATTGTAATTTGTGTCCTATCTAATTGCAGTTGCTCCTAAATTATACATTATTGTTAAAATAAATAGCTCATGAAGGAGCAAACATGGAACGCCGTGTTATCCAGGAGCTGCCTATTAAAAGGAGGTGGAATGATCATTCATTGAGCACCGACTGCGGGCATGTGTACACATCAGTGACCAGAACTACAGAGACCCCAGGGTTTATGTTGCTGACATCTTGTGCAGTAGGGAAAGGAGGAAAGAAAGATAAATAATGCATTTAGTAAGCAAATGTTGGAAGGTGATAGGCATTATAGGAAAAAGAAAAGAACAAATCAAGGAAAGCCTGGATGGGCATGCCAGCATGATGGGGTGTGGAGCAAAGATTGGAGAAAGAGAGGGAGTTAGCAAAGTAAATAGTGCAGAGAGGAATATTCTGGTTTGGTGGGACTAGCTGGAGCGAAGGATCGGTATTTTTCCTTTGAAAACATTTGTCTCCTGCCACTAGTTTTATAATTTGTATAAGTTCTTTGGGTTTGATAGAAGTATTGAGACATGTTTCCACTACTATAGCATCGTCCAGAATGGCTTCCTAGTCCGAGAAGTCCTCTGTGCCCTGCCTCTTCATCCCTCTGACCCCCAAGTAACCACTCATCTTTTTATTGTTGCCATAGTTTTGCCTTTTGCAGAATGTCATATGTTTGGAGTCATACAGTGTGTAGCTTTTTCTGATGGGCTTTTGTCAATAAAACGCAGTTAAGTTTCCTCAAAGTCTTTCCATGTCTTGATAGCTCATTTCTTTTTTATTTGAAAGGTAGAGAGAAGGAGTGGAGGTGGTGGGGCCAGGGATGGATTTCCCATCCACTGGTTTATCCCTCAGATGCCCACAACAGCCAGAGCTGGGCCAACTCAAGGTTTGGAAACCAATCTGGCCTTCCACATGGGTGACAGTGACTTAATTACTTGAGCAATTACTTGCTACCTCCTTGGGTGTGCACTAGCAAGATGCCAAAATCAAAAGTGGAGCTAGGACTGGAATTCAAGAATTCTAATATGAAATGCGGGCATCCCACATGGCATCTTAATTAACTGCTGTGAAAATGCCCGCCCCAATAGCTCATTTCTTTATAGCATTAAATAACATTTTGATTATGTGGATGTACCACCAGTTTTTTTGTTTTCTTTTGTTGTTGTGTTAAAGCCATTCACTTACTGAAGGGCATCTTGGTGAATTCCAAGTTCTGGCAGAAAGCAGTTGCTGGATCAAATGATAAAAGCATGTTCAGTTTTTAGGAAATTGCCAAAATGTCTTTTAAAATGGCTGTACTATTTTTTTTATTCCCACCAGAAATGAATGAGAGTTCCTTCTACTCTATATCTTTGCCAGTTTTTGGTTTGTCAGTATTTGGATTTTGACCATTCTAATAGATGTGTACTGGTGTCTTATTGCTTTAATTTGGTTGAATAACTTTTCATATATTGACTTGTCTCCTGTATCTCTTCTTTGGTGAGGTGTCTGTTAAGGTCTTTTGTCATTTTTTCAAATTGAGTTATTTTCTTATTGTTGACTTTTAAGAGTTTTTTTATATTTGGATAACAGTCCTTTATCAGATATACCTTTTGCAGATATTTTCTCTCAGCCTGTGGCTTGTCTTCTCATTCTCTTGAAAATGCCTTTTTCAGGCTAGTGCCCTGGCTCAATAGGCTAATCCTCCGCCTGCGGCACCGGCACCCCGGGTTCTAGTCCCGATTGGGGTGCCGGATTCTGTCCCGGTTGCTCCTCTTCCAGTCTAGCTCTCTGCTGTGGCCCGAGAGGGCAGTGGAGGATGGCCCAGGTCCTTGGGCCCTGCACCTGCATGGGAGACCAGGAGAAGCTCCTGGCTCCTGGCTTCGGATCAGTGCAGTGCCCCAGCCACAGCGGCCATTGGAGGGTGAACCAATGGAAAAATGGAAGACCTTTCTCTCTGTCTCTCTCTCTTTCACTGTCCACTCTGCCTGTCAAAAAAAAAAAAAAAAAAAAAAAAAAAAAAAAAGAAGAAGAAGAAGAAGAAAAGAAAAAAGAAAAGAAAATGCCTTTTTCAGAGCAGAATTTTTAAATTTTAATGAAATCTAATTTGTCAGTTGTTGCATAGATCACACTAGTGTTGTATCTATATGAGTCACCACCATACCTAAACCATCTAGATTTTTTTTCCTGTGTTATCTTCTAGGCATTTTATAGTTTTGTAATGCATATTTAGATCTATGATCCATTTTGTGTGAATTTTTGTGAATGGTGTGAAATCTATGTTTAGTTTCATTTTTTGGTATTGATCCAGTAGCAGTTGATTTTTTTTTTTCTGCATTGTATTTATAACCTTTGTTCCTTTGTTGAAAGATCAGTTGACTATACTTAGAGGGCCTATTTCTGGGCTATATATTTGTTTTATTAATCAGGTTGTCTTCTTTCACAATACCATACTTTTTTTTTTTTTAATTTGACAGAGTTAGACAGTTAGAGAGAGACAGAGAGAAAGGTCTTCTTCCATTGGTTCACTCCCCAAATGGCTGCTTCAGCCAGTGCTGTGCCTATCTGAAGCCAGGAGCCAGGTGCTTCTTCCTGGTCTCACACTTGGATGCAGGGGCCCAAGCACTTGGGCCATCCTCCACTGCCTTCCCGGGCCATAGCAGAGAGCTGGACTGGAAGAGGAGCAATCAGGACTAGAACCTGGTGCCCATATGGGATGCCCGTGCCGCAGACGGAGGATTAACCAAGTGAGCCACGGTGCTGGCCCCACAATACCACACTTGATAACCGTAACTTTATAGTTAAGTCTTGAAGTCAGATAGTGTCAGTCCTCTGACTTTGTCGCTCTTCGAACACAAGGTGGCCATTTTGGTTTTCGAATCTCCACATTAACTTTAGAATCAGTTTGTCGATATCCACACAATAACTTGTGATGGTGATTGGAATTGTTTTGAATTTATAGACCAACTAGGAAAGAACTGACATTGTGATCAATATTTTGCCACCTTGTCCATAAACATAGACCATCTTTCCATTTATTTAGTTCTTATTTGATTATCTTTTATCCATGTCTTACAGTCTTCTTTGTATATATCTTGTAAGAATTTTGTTAGATTTTTAAGTATTTCAGTTTTAAATCCTAGTTATAAATGGCAGTTTGTTATTAATTTCAAATTCCACTTTTCCATTGCTGGTATATATAGGAAAGCAGTTGACTTGTGCAGTAGCCTGGATCCTGGAAACTTTCTCTAATTGTTTATTCTAGGAATTTTTGTTGTTGTGGTTTTTTTTTTATATCCTTCATAAATAATCATTTCATCTGCACACAAAGACTTTTATTTCTTTCCTCCAAACCTTTACACCTTTTATTTTCTTTTTCATACTGTATTAGCTGTAACTTTTGATTTGATGGCATAAAGAGTATAAATGAAGGGAACTTTCTTACCTTGTTCCTGATCTCATAGGGAAAGCTGCAAGTTTCTCATCATTAAGTATGATGTTAGCTGTGTTTTTTTTTAAAATAAGCATTCTTTACTAGTTGAGGAAGTTTCCTTCTATTCCTAGTTTGTTGAGAGTTGTTATTATGACTGATTATTGGATTTTGACAAATTTTTCTGCATGTCTTCATAAGATATGTGAGCTTTCTTCTTTAGTCTGTTAATGAGGTACAATATGGGGCTGGTCCTGTGGCTCAGCAGGTTAACGCCCTGGCCTGCAGCGGCGACATCCCATGTGGGCGCCGGTTCTAGTCCTGGCTGCCCCTCTTCCAGTCCAGCTCTCTGCTGTGGCCTGGGAGGGCAGTGGAGGATGGCCCAAGTGCTTGGGTCCTGCACCCCATGGGAGACCAGGAGAAGCACCTGAATTGCTGAGGGTCTGGTGCTGTGGTACAGTGGGTTAGGCCTCTACTGGGATCCCATATGGGCACTCGTTCAAGTCCTGGCTGCTCCACTTCCCATCCAGCTCTCTGCTATGGCCTGGGAAAGCAGTAGAAGATGGCCCAAGTCCTTGGGCCCCTGCACCCTTGTGAGAGACCTGGAGGAAACTTCTGGCTCCTGGCTTCAGACCGGCACAGTTCCGGCCGTTGCAGCCAATTGGGGGGCGAACCATCGGATAGGAGACCTCTCTCCCTATCTGCCTTTCCTCTCTGTGTAACTCTGACTTTCAAATAAATAAATAAATCTGTTTTAAAAAATGAGGTACAGTAAGTGGTTTTCAAATGTTGAACCAGCCTTATACCTGTGGTAAATCTCAGTTGGCCTGGTATATAATTCTTTTTGTGCATTGTTTGATTTTATTTGCTAATATTTTCTTAAAGTTTATTGCGTCTGTGTTCATGAAAGACATTGGTCTGTTTTTTTTTTATTGTCTTTGTTTTTGATAATTGGGTAATGCTGGCTTCATATGAGATCTGTTCTCTTTATGTAAATTAAAAAAAAGAAAGGGGGCTGGCATTGTGGTGAGGCAGGTAAAGCTGCCTCCTGTTATACTGGCGTCCCATATAGTTGCTGATTCGTGTCCTGACTGCTCCATTTCTGATCAGCTCCCTGCTACTGCACCTGGGAAAGCCAGCAGAAGGTGGCTGAAGTACTTGGGCCCTTACCACCCATGTGGGAGACCTGAAAAGTTCCTGGCTACTAGCTTCCACCTGGCTCTTCCCTGGCCATTGTGGCCTCTTGGGAGTGAACCAGTTAATGAAAGACCTCTCCCTTTCCCTCTCTCTCTCTAACTCGGACTTTCAAATAAATAGATCTTAAAAGGAGTGACTCCTTTCCTCCTACCTCTGGTGGAAGCACGAGAGGATTTTTCTCTGATACTCATTGTGGGGACTTAGTAGAGCTTTTAGAGGTAAAACAAAAATGTAAGAACTGTTCTGTGGATTAAGTTCCTGGAGTTTTTAACTCTCAGAGTTGTCCGCCATGAGCCTCTGTCATTTTGCCATACAGCTCACTCAGGTTTTCCGACTCCTGCTTTTCTGTCCTAGCAGGTCATGATTCTCTGTATGCCCGGGCTGTCTTGCTTCTGAGGCAGCAGTTTGCCCTGGCCTCAGTTCTCTGTTGGACCAAGAGGAGTTGTGGACTGCTCAGTTTGTTCAGCTTGTTATTACTGTTTGGACCAAGTGGCAGCTGTTAAACTCTTTACATGCTGGACACTTTTTGTG
The DNA here is from genome assembly GCF_051225735.1 of Oryctolagus cuniculus. Classification (NCBI taxonomy): domain Eukaryota; kingdom Metazoa; phylum Chordata; class Mammalia; order Lagomorpha; family Leporidae; genus Oryctolagus; species Oryctolagus cuniculus. The sequence continues at coordinate 62,138,544 of NC_142882.1, read as the reverse complement.
GTTTTGATTTGTATTTCCTTGATGATTAGTTATGTTGAGCATCTTTTCATGTGCTTCTTCATCATTTATATGTCATCTTTGGAGAAATGTCTTTTCAGGTCCTTTGCACGTTCAAAATCAGGTTATTTTTGTTATTTTAGGAATTCATTAGATATTCTGGATTTGAATTCTTTATCAAATATATGACTTGGAAACCTTTTTTCCCCATTCTGTGAGCTGCCTTCTCACTCTGTTGATATTGTCCTTTGATACACAGATGTTTTCAGTTTTCATGAAGTCCAGTTTGTCTATATATTCTTTCGTTGTCTGTGCTTTTTATGTCATATCAACAAAAACATTGCAAAATATCATGATGTGAAGCTTTTCCCCCTGTGTTTTCTTTGAAGAGTTTTATACTTTTAACTCTTAGATTGAGGTTTTTTTAAATCTATTTTAGGTTAATTTTTATGTATGGTATTTGGTAGTAGTCCGTCTCTGGCGGTTTCCAGTTCTGTCAGCACCAATTGTTGAAAAGATTATCTCTTCTCCATGGAAAGATCTTGGCACCTTTGACATGAAGTGTTTATCTATATATCCAAGGATTTGTGTCTGGTTTTCTATTCCATTGCAGTTGTATATATTTCTGTCTTACGTGGGTACCACACTGTTGATTACTGTAGCTTTATGCTACGTTTGAAAGTCAGGAAGCATGAATCCTTTAACTGTGTTCTTTTTCAAGACTGTTTTGGCTGTTCAATGTCCCTTGAGTTTCCATATGAATTATAGTGTGAAATCTTTGGGTAGCATTGTTTTAATATTATTAAGTACTTTAAAACACGGAATATGGAGTTATCTTTACACTTATATTTTCTTTAATATCTTTCAGCAGTGTTTTTCAGTTTTCATTGTATGTATAAGTCTTATGCCTCCTTGGTTAAGTTCATTTCTAAGCATTTTAATCTTTGATACTATGTTGAAAGAAATTACTTGTTTGTTTTCCTCTTCAGGTTGATTGGTTGTATACAGAAATTCAACTGATTTTTATGTGTTCATTTTGTATTTTGCCACTGTGAATTTTTTGTTGTATTTGTTGATTGTAATTGTATGTATGTATGTGCGCCCACCTACACATGTGTGCGCTTTAGGGTTTTCTCCATTTAAAATATCGTCTTAGAGCAGAAATCCTTTTACTTCTCTTCTTCAGTTTGGATGCTGGTTTTTTTCTCTAATTTGTCTAGCAAGACTTTTCTCTAATTTGTCTAGCAAGACTTCCAGTAGTCTGTTGAGTAAAAGTGCCATAACCTGGCATCCTTGCTTTATTACCTAGAAAAGGTGATTTCAGTCTTTCACCATTGAGTTTAATGTCTGCTATGGGTTTTTCATATATGGATTTTGTTATGTTTATGCAGAATCCTTCTACTTCTAACTTGTTGAATGTTTTTGCCATGGAATGTTAAATTTTATCATATGCTTTTCTGCATCAATTGAGATGCTCATTTTTCCCTTTTTATTCTTTTAAGGTAGATATTACTTGGATTGATGTTCTTATGTTCAACCATCCTTGCATTCCAGGAATAAATTTCACTTGATTATAATATATAATCCTTTCAATATGCTGCTGAATTTGATTTATTAGTATTTTCATATAACTGTTCATGATAGGAGTGGTGTGTAGTTTTCCTTTCTTGTAGTGTCTTTATCTGACTTTGCTGTCAGAGTAATGATAACCTCATAGAATTTTTTGGATAAGTTTGAGGAGTATTGATGTTAATTATTTAAATGTTTGGCAGAGTTCCCCCAATGATGCCATCTGGGGATTTTTTGGATTACTGAATCAGTGTCCTTATTAGTTACAGATGTATTTAGAGTTTCTATTACTAGTTTTGGTAGTTTTTTTTGTTTCTAGGACTTTGACCATCTAAGTTCTCTAACTTGTTGGTATGCAGTTTTTTATAGTACTTCTTTGTAATTCTTCTATTTTTATAAAACCAGTAGTTCTCTCTTTTTCATTTTTCTTTTTGTTAATTTGAAGTTTTGTTGTCAATCTGGTTTGTTGATCTTTTTGAAAACCAACTTTTAGTTTTGTTGATTTTTCTTTGTTGTGTTTTGTTCTCTATTTTGTTTATATCTGCTCTAATTTTTGTCTTTTTCTCCCTTATTCTGTCTTTGGTTTAATTTCTTCTGTCACCCCCTCCCTCCCTTCCTTTTCTCTTTTTGATTAGTCCTTTTTTTTTTTTTTTTTTTTTTGACAGGCAGAGTGGACCATGAGAGAGACAGAGAAAAAGGTCTTCCTTTGCCATTGGTTCACCCTCCAATGGCCGCCGCGGCTGGCACGCTGTGGCCAGCGCACCGTGCTGATCCGATGGCAGGAGCCAGGTACTTCTCCTGGTCTCCCATGGGGTGCAGGGCCCAAGCACTTGGGCCATCCTCCACTGCACTCCCTGGCCACAGCAGAGAGCTGGCCTGGAAGAGGGGCAACCGGGACAGAATCCGGCGCCCCGACCGGGACTAGAACCCGGGGTGCCGGCGCTGCAAGGCGGAGGATTAGCCTACTGAGCCGCGGCGCCGGCTTGATTAGTTCTTTAAGGCATAAAGTTATGTTGATAAGTTTTATTTTGATTTGTAATGTACCATTTATGACTATATATTTGTCCTTTAGCATTGTTTTCCTTCGTATCAATTATTGATATGTTGAGTTTTCATTTCCATTTCCTTCTAAATGCTTTATAATAATTTTCTTTTGTGATTTCTTTGTTGTCCCTTGGTTGTTTAAGGACATTTTGTTTTATTTTCACAAGTTTTTGAATTTTCCAATTACCTTTCTGTTATAGATTTCTAGCCTCCTCCTATTGTCGTCACAGAAGATGCTTTTTATATGGGATCCTTTTTTTAAGCCTGCAGAGACTTAATTTTTAGGTGGCATGTTTTCTTTCCTAGACCTTGTCCCATGTGCATTTGCGAAAAACTCCGTTTTCTGCTTTTGTTGGCTAAAGGTTCTGTTAGTTCTGGTTGTCTACTATATTGCTTAGGTCATCTATTTCTGTACTTAACTTGTCTCCTTTTCTTTTATCCATTATTGAGATTGAGATATTAAAATCTTTTTTATTGTGACCAGCAGTGAGAGCATTCTTAGCTGTTTCAGGAGTCTTTTTAGCAAGTTAGTGTGCTTTTTACTAATTTCAACCCCAAATAATTCCTGAAACATTTAGTACCTACTTTCTTAATACTGTTTTACATTTTCTCTTGAAAACTCTTAGCACTGATTTGGCTGATTCTTGGTCATGAATACATTTATTCCAAGTGATGATATTCTCCTGATTTTTACAAAAACTTTAGTTACCCTTAGTTCTTAGCATTTGTGGACAGAAGTATTGTCATCAGTTTTTTGGAATTTGGTTATTTACCCATTTAGTAAGTCTGTGAGAGGTAAAACACCATGACAAGCAAAGGCATTACAGGAATACACTATGCATTCTGTTAATATCACATTAAAAGCTTTTTTAACAGCATGATCATTTCCTTTGATGCAATAGTCAGTTAATAAAAGTCAACATCTATTTCTGACTCCTGAGATCTAAGATTACTGATACAAAATCAACAGAAATCATATACTTTAGAATAAACTTAAGCATGCAGGTTCTGTATGAGGGAAACGTATTTCACTAATGTATGTCAAAGAAATAGAAGCAGCATGTATTGCTTTTGAATATAGTATTGATGCAATATTAGACAGATATACATGTAATGTACATTATTGAATAGTTATTTTTAATAAAGATTCTACTTTTTGAAACTTAAGCTAATTCTAAAATTCTTATAGAAATTGGTATATATGTATCAAAAATAAAACTTCTTGAAAGAAATATAGATTACTTATTTTTAAAAACTTTACTATAGAGACAAATCCTGGAGCCTTAAAGGAAATGAATGATAAATTTTACTAACATAAATAATTTAATAACCATAATAAAAATAATAAAAGGTTAAAAAATGAACTGTGATGATTATTTACAATTATTTATGCTTAATAAGGAGCTGTATTCTGAAATATATTAATTCTTAAAGAAAATAATCAAATCTCAGTAGAAAAGCAAACTGTAGGAATAAGCAATTTACACAAATACCAAGTAGAAGAAATGATGCTATGTGCCATCCACTATTAAAAGAAACAGTGAGGCAACACATTTGTCCTATTAGATAGGTGAATATTTTAAATAATGGTACACAATGTGAGTCATAGAGTGCATTGACAAAAACTCTCCTACCTGATAGGTGGGAGAGAAAAGAGTTCAATCTTTTTTGTAGAGCAATTTGTCATTTTTGTTTTTTCAAATTTGAAAATGGGTATATCCTTGGCCCATTAATTCCACTTCTAGTAATTTATCCAAAATGTATTGACATAGACATAAGATGTACACATAAGGATATTTATCATGACAGTGTTTCTAGTATGAAAAATGAAACAAAAAACAGAATGAAAATATTTCTGTTTTGAGCAGACTCAGAGGATCAGTCAAGCAGATTATGTCGCCGGTATGGAGTAGGGTACTTTCTTCGGTGCTTTCACAGAATGAATCAGATTGGTTTAGGTTGATACAGAAAGCTCTCAGAAGCATCTTCAGAGTAAAAGCAAGAACTAACATAGGCTACGAGACACTCTTATTTGTGGCTTAAACTAAAAAGGGAGAAGGAATTCATACATGTTGGCATTTGGAAAGATGCACAGGAGTTGACTTTAGTGGTGGTCATTTCCAGGGGTGTGAGGTGGGGGATGGAGAGCGGGCCACCTTCAGTGTGTGTTCCCCTTCGAACAGTTTAAACTGCTTCTCGTGGGCATGTGTGATTTACACAGCAAATATAATTTTTTTCCTTTTATGTACATTAATTGTATTTTTTCTTGTGTTTTTCCAGATTTCTCTTGCACTTTGTTTTGTTTTGATGTTTGGGAACTCAATGTTATTAACATCTTATTATGCTTCCTCTTTAGTAGTTATTTGGGTAAGTGTTCCTTAAGCATGTGGCTGCTTTGGAAGCTAATGCTATCAATTTCTTTATCATTGGCTTGGGATCTGTGAGAAGTTTCTATATGAACTGTCTCATGTGTCTTACTGACTGCATCTACATGTGACAGAATGTTCAGTTGCTCACTTCCAAACTGGGGAAACACATGCACAGAAATGTTGATACAAGAAAGCATAGCACCTCACTTCAGATCCCAGTCTGTCCTTTCTTTTTCTTTCCTCAGTTTTTCTATCACCTAAGTTTTGGTCGCAGGTTTCATTTCAAAAAGTTTCTATGCTTTTTTTAGTTCTATTCTAAATGCAAAAGTCTTCTGAAATTTAGACTTCTAGGGATGGCTATGCCTTTTTTTTCATGGATTTCATTATTAGTGTTTTGCAAACCTAAGTTATTCCTTATATTTAAAGAACATGTGCTGTACTGCAGTTTCTTGAAGACAAAAGAATTTTTTTTGCCCTGTATGAATTGCAATGTCTGCTTCTTGAATAATCACTTCAGTTACTCAGATTATTTTTGTCATTTTGCTATCTAGAACCAATAACAAATTTGGAACTTCCTGTTTCTTTGTTTCATTTTACAAATAATATTTATTAAATAACCCATTTCCTAAAATATACCTATCCCTAATTTTAGCCACCAGCTTTTTGGGCTCTGTGACTTGAGCATACTTAGTCACAGAAATGTGGCAATACTGTGTTTTAGACAATAGAAGTCATTAACTGAGTTGCTTTGGGATTAATCACTTTAGTTCTTAAAATCAATGAACTCTCTAAATAGGAAATGTGACTGTGTGCTCAATTCTATATTTTACATGCATGCATTGGCAAGTAGTAGTATTACCAATGATAAAGTACATAACTCTTGCTACATGTGCACAGAGAAGCTGTTGAAATGAATACTGAATAGGAATAAAATCCAAGTACATGGGAATCCATGTACCTGGAAAGATAAAACTATATGAAGGAATATTTAATTGATTCATTAAAATTTTATCTGTAGTTTATCCTAAGTTTCAGTAGTTTTAGCTTAAGGAAAGTGTGATGCCTATATAACTGCTTTCTAAATTCAGAAATTGATATGTATCTCTTGGTTCTTTGGTAAATAAGCAGTACAAAAATCAATAATAGGAATTCACAAATGGTAATTCTCTTTTTAACCTTGTGAAGTTACTAACTGACCCGACTTACCTTGGATAAAATAAAACTTGTTTTTTGAAGTTACTTACTACAGAAAGGAGCATGTGGAGATACTGGTGAAAAATCAACAGTGTGAGGAATTTAAGAGAATATTATATAGATAACCTTTCGGTAGTTGAATTTACAAGTATTAAATGTTATTTTCTCTTTGCAGGGTATGCTGGCAATGAAGCCACATTTTCTGAAAATAAGTGTTTCTGAACTTAGTTTATGGGTAAGAATCAATCTATTTTAATGCATGTGTTTTTCCTTGTCTAAAACTTATCATTGGTTTTATGTTTTACTTTTAAGGAAATGATCTATATAATGCAAGGAATCTAACAGTTTTAAAACATACTAGGGCTCAATTTTGATGTGCCAAATCGCCCTTTTCATGAAGACTGTTAAAATTAATCTGTGGTAGATAAAGAATCCAGTTTATTACCCATGTTTTTCCCTGAGTTGCAGTTCATGTGTAAGAAACATTTGTAGAAGGGGAATTTATCTCTTATTCCTGTATAAATCTTATAAAATATTTAAACTTTTATAATAGGCCTTTACTAATATATGTATGTTTTATTTTTTGGTGATAGCCTTGATTTTGGAGAAATGTTATTTTAAATTAGAATGCATTTTCTCTAGGAGAGAGACTTATTTTACATTTCATATGTATATGATTAAAGCATTACTGTTTCTTCCTAGGCTATGGAATTTCAAGTATCATATTTAGTTTTCTTTTTCTTTTGTAGGTTATCCAAGGATGTTTTTGGTTATTTGGAACTATAATTCTCAAGTTTTTGACATCTAAAATCTTTGGTATTGCAGATGATGTAAGTGCATTTTTACTTAAACTTGACAGACTTGAAGTAATTTAGCAGGCTAAGAATGAATTATTTGAATTATTAAAGTACCACTACTTAACCAAATTCTAGGATGAAGTCTGTTCACTTACTATTTTATCTGCGTATAGTAGAAAGCAAGTTGATAATATTCATAGTTACTTTTCTCCAAAATTAATTTCTTGACAAATTATCCTGTTATATTAATCCTTCTATATCACAAAGTTTTTACAAGTTTAAAACTAGAAAACTAGAGGGATTTCTTTTTCTTTTTCTTTTTCTTTTTTTTTTTTTGACAGGCAGAGTGGACAGTGAGAGAGAGAGAGAGAGACAGAGAGAAAGGTCTTCCTTTGCCGTTGGTTCACCCTCCAATGGCCGCCGCGGCCAGCGCACCACGCTGATCCGATGGCAGGAGCCAGGTGCTTCTCCTGGTCTCCCATGCAGGTGCAGGGCCCAAGGACTTGGGCCATCCTCCACTGCACTCCCTGGCCACAGCAGAGAGTTGGCCTGGAAGAGGGGCAACTGGGACAGAATCCAGTGCCCCGACTGGGACTAGAACCCAGTGTGCCGGCGCCGCAAGGCGGAGGATTAGCCTACTGAGCCGCGGCGCCGGCGAAAACTAGAGGGATTAAAGTCCAAATTTTAATGTTCGTGCATCCATTTTTCCTCTTTTTTAAGAAGATTTATTTATTTGAATGTCAGAGTTACAGATAGGGAGAGACAGAATGAGCTATCTTCCATCTGCTGGTTCACTCCCTAGATGGCCACAAGGCCAGCACTGGGCCAGGCTGAAGCCTGGAGCCAGAGCTTCATCCTGGTCTCTCATGTTGATGCAGGGGTCCAAACACTTGGGCCATCTTCCGCTGCTTTTCTCAGGCCATTGACAGGGAGCTGGGTCAGAAGGGAAGCAGCGGGGACTTGAGCCAGTGCCCCTATGGGATTTGCTGGTTGCAGGCAGAGCTTTAACCTGCAGTACCCCAGTGCCGTCCCCATTTTTCTTTTTCTGACTTGAACATCTGCTTTTGTAACAGATGAAAGCACAATCTTCAGAGCCTTAACTAGAGATCTTGTGAAAGTCTTACTATTTTGTTCCCCATATTTTCTGGATAATTCAAAGGTTTATTTATGAGCCTTTATAAACAATTTAATTGAAGTCAGTCTTATTTAGAGAGGTGTTTGGGTAGGAGAGAAAGTGAGAAGAATTCTCTATGTATTCTTCCTACGTGTAATTGCTTTGCTTATTTTATTTTGGTGTTTGAATTAGCACAATTTAAGTCAGGAGGCTATCAGAAATTTAGTTAAAAAAGAGAGCAACACAAGACCCAGTACAGAAGGAGCGAACCACCTTCTTTTCCTGTAGTTTGCCTTCACTGGTGATCTTTCCTCCTCCTCTACTAGGTTATAGCTGTGGTTTTGAAGCTGGATTCTGTGACGTTTGGACTTCTATTAACTCTTCTAGGAGATTATCCACTCCCTTACCCACTCTAGCCCCTCTTTGTACCCAAGACAGCTTAGCTTGAATCTCTTACATATTGTTTATATAGGTTTTTATACGAGTAAGGGGATTTTTGCTTTAAAATTGGTTTAAGAAAAACCTGGGCTATTAAATGAGTTTCTGTAACCTGTGGAAAGATTTTGAAGACTATAAAACTGTAGTTGAAAATTCATTTACTCATTAACTATGTACCTGCATTGTGCCTGCTATGTGAAATACACCTTAGAGACAGAAAACAGAAAGACACGGTCTGTGGGGAGATAGGAACAGTTTATGGCAAAAATACTGGGGTGCAGTGAAGACCAGGATAAAAAGTATGTAAGAGTGCTGTAGATTGACACAGGAGATCCGGGAAGGCACCCGGAGTCGGTGGTGAAGATGGGAACTGATTGGTGATTGAGTAAGCGGGGATGCCAGGGCGAGCAAGGTGAAATGCAGTTTCTGTGTCCTTCAGGAGCTAGGTGAGTATCTCTTCGTTTATCCCTGCTTTCCTGTCAGTATTCTCCTTGACTAAAGTCTGATGACTACTTTGGAAGTAAAAGTAAGGAAAGAGGCCAGCGCCGCGGCTCACTAGGTTAATCCTCCGCCTTGCGGCGCCGGCACACCGGGTTCTAGTCCCAGTTGGGGCACCGGATTCTGTCCCGGTTGCCCCTCTTCCAGGCCAGCTCTCTGCTGTGGCCAGAGAGTGCAGTGGAGAATGGCCCAGGTCCTTGGGCCCTGCACCCCATGGGAGACCAGGATAAGTACCAGCAGCGCACCAGCTGCAGTGGCCATCGGAGGGTGAACCAAAGGCAAAGGAAGACCTTTCTCTCTGTCTCTCTCTCTCTCTCACTGTCCACTCTGCCTGTCAAAAAAAAAAAAAAAAAAAAAAAAAGGAAAGAGACATCCCATGCAAACAGTAACCATAAGAGCTGGGGTAGTTATTTCAATGTCAGACAAAACTGACTGTCAGGCAAGACAGACAATACTGCTGGAGACAAGGAGGAGCGCTGCATGATGATAAAAGGGTCAATTTCTCAGGAAGACTTAACAGTTACAAATGTGGCTCTTTCATGCACCTAAAGCAGAGTTTCCAAAATACATGAAGCAAAACTTGTGAAAAGCAAAATGGATATTTTAGGAATTAGAGATTGTAACATCTCATTCTCAATAGCAGATAGAAAAAATTATTGGGAAGTGCCTCTTCTGTCTCCTGGTTTTGGAGAGAATTTTTGTAGAATTGGTATTATATCTCCCTTAAATGTTTCCATGTCCTCAAGACTCAGTTTCTTTGTGAGTAGCTTTGTTTGTTTGTTTGTTTTAACTATAATTCAGTTTCTTTAGGAAATTAACTCATTTGGAATGAGCTGTGGTAGTTTATGTGTTTAGGGGAAATCTGCCCATTGTCATCAAATAGAGCATGGTTTTTAAAAACTTGCTGTGGTTGGGTGTTTAGCCTAGTGGTAAAGCCCCTGTTTAGGATACCTGTGCCCCACATTGGAGTACTGGAGTTTGATTCTCAACCCGGGCTCCCAGTTCCAGCTTCCTGCTAATGCAGACTCTAGGGAAGCAGTGGCAATGGCTCAAGCAGTTGTATTCCTGCCACCCACGTGTTAGACCTGAATTCAGTTCCTGGCTCCTAACTTTGCCACCTTGGCCTTTACAGGCATTTGGGAAGTGGGCCAGTGAGTGGGAGCTCTCTCAGTATGTCTCTCCAAATATAATTAATTAACTATAATTATTATTGGACTCAGCTAAAACTCTTTTTATTGAAATGTTCACATGAGTGCAAGTGTAGGGAATGATTTTCTATGTTCCTTATTTTATTTTTCATTTTTTATTTTCTAATTTGAAAGATATTGTATATATTTATCATGTACTTGTGTTGAAGTATACATACATTATGGATGGTTAAATCTAGTTAACAATTGAATTACCACATGTAGCTATCATTTTTGTAGTGAATGTACTCCTTTTACCTTTTTCAAGAGTATGATAATTTATCATTAATGGTAGTAACCTTGGTATACAATCAGTCTCTTGGATTTATCTGTCCTGTAATATAATTGTATATCCTTTGGCCAAACTCTCTCTCGTCCTCCCCCTCTCCCAAGGCCCTAGTAACTACTATTTTATTCTTTATGTCTCTGAAAACAGTTTTCTGAGGTTTCACAGATGAGTGAGATCATGCCTGAGGGAAAATGTTTAATTCTTTGTTTTCACTATCTTATGTTCTGGTAAATGTTTTTAAAACTAAAATTTCCCATAAGTTGTAGTTATTTTTTATCTGTCTTACAAGTTGACTATTGTGTGATTTTTCTATTTAATCTAAATACTGTTAAATTTTATGTTTCTAACTGAAAGGATTTTGAAGCCATTCCTAGTTATTCTGTAGTCTTACTGCAAGTATCAATTTTTGAAATTTGTTGACATGCTATGTTAACATTTTAAAAAAATATTTTACTGTGTTTAAGAAAAATGTGTATTCTCTCTTTAGGCAGATTATATCCCCTGGTTGTAAGCTTATTAATTATATTATTCAAGTCTTATGTTAATTTGTGTTTTCTTTTTGTGTTCTAGAGAACAATATTTAACATTTCCAGTGAACACTGTCAACTTACCTATTTCTTTATTCAATTTCATTGGCAGTTCTTTTATATACTTTGTATTGTTATCTGCAAATATGTTTGATATATATTCTTGCTTTCTTGTTTATCAGCATGTAGCAGTATTCTTTTTCCATATATTTTTTGCTTGAATTTCAATTTTGAGACAGTTGCTCACCTGGGTTTCTTTGATTCATATTTATCTGGTTTGTCTTGATCTGTTCTATTTTCAACTTTCCTGCATATTTCTATTTTAATTGTGTCTGTTGACAACGTGATACTGGGTTTTCCTCCCTTAAATCCACTTTGAGATCCTGTTGTTTAATTAATGAATTTAGGCTCTTTACATTTGTGGCGATTATTATACTAGGCTTTTATTCTTCCTTTTTATTTGCGGTCTGTTTTCCTGTGCTACTTTAAGATGCTCCGTATTTCTCCTTTTGATTTCACAAAGTTGTCAGCATGCGTTTTTTCACCCAAGAGGACAAAGCATTTTGGAATGCCTCATCACATTCCCACTGTTTGTTGGTTCCTCCTCCCACCCTGACGCTTGTACTTCATGTGGATGTCATATAGAATTTTAGTTATGGTCTTAGGTATAATTTCCTGTCTTTCTTTGGTCTTTTTAAGATAGTAACGAACATGACAGTTGCAAAATGTTTTAAGTCTTTAGTCCCTTGTTTCCTCTTTTATAAAGTAAAAAAATATCTACCTTCATCGTGGTGCTTTTTGTGGGAAGGAAATCTGGTGATATAAATGAGGGCACTTGCTAACATGAAGAATTACCATGAATTGGTTATAAGTCAGAGGGTGCCTTGTATGCCAAGGCCTGCCCACTTCCACTTTATTGAAGTCATTTTTTCAGTCCCCTTTCCCTAATTCAGAATTTTTTTTTTTTTTTTTTTTTTTTTTTGACAGGCAGAGTGGACAGTGAGAGAGAGAGACAGAGAGAAAGGTCTTCCTTTGCCGTTGGTTCACCCTCCAATGGCTGCCGTGGCCGGCGCGCTGTGGCCAGCGCACCGCGCTGATCCGATGGCAGGAGCCAGGAGCCAGGTGCTTTTCCTGGTCTCCCATGGGGTGCAGGGCCCAAGCACCTGGGCCATCCTCCACTGCACTCCCTGGCCACAGCAGAGAACTGGCCTGGAAGAGGGGCAACCGGGACAGAATCCGGTGCCCCAACCGGGACTAGAACCCGGTGTGCTGGCGCCGCTAGGCGGAGGATTAGCCTAGTGAGCCTCGGCGCCGGCCCTAATTCAGAATTAATATTCCCTTCTCTTTACCCGTTGACTCCTTGTCCCTGTGGGACAGAAGTGTGTTCCCAAGCCCATATATCCTGGTAGGCTTCTGTGGGTAGATGCTGGGTAGCCTGTTTTACCAAGGTTAGCACTGTGAGCCGGGTAAAGCTCAGGGTGGAAGCCTTTGGTATGTGGATGAGAAAGGATGCTGGAGTGTTGGAGCTATCAGAATCACTTGAGAGCAAAAGGAGGAGGAATTGTGAGGTTGGAAGGTACAGCACTTTGTTTAACAAAAGCAAGTCCAATATGGGAACAGTGGATTTTATAATGTTATAAAAACTATTTTTAGGCCGATGCCGTGACTCAATAGGCTAATCCTCCACCTTGCGGTGCTGGCACACCGGGTTCTAGCCCTGGTCGGGGTGCCAGATTCTGTCCCGGTTGCCCCTCTTCCAGGCCAGCTCTCTGCCGTGGCCCGGGAAGGCAGTGGAGGATGGCCCAAGTGCTTGGGCCCTGCACCCGCATGGGAGACCAGGAGAGGCACCTGGCTCCTGGCTTCAGATCAGCATGGTGCGCCGGCCGCAGCGCGCCGGCCGCGGCGGCCATTGGAGGGTAAACCAACAGCAAAAGGAAGACCTTTCTCTCTGTCTCTCTCTCTCACTGTCCACTCTGCCTGTCAAAAAAAAAAAAAAAAAAAAAAAAAAAAAAAAAAAAAAAAAAACTATTTTTAGATAGTATTTAAATTAAAAAGTATTATAATATTCGACTCAATGTAATGGTTCCTCTCTATTTCTTGCTAGGCTCACATTGGCAACTTACTAACATCAAAATTCTTCAGTTATAAGGATTTTGATACTTTATTGTACACCTGTGCAGCAGAGTTTGACTTTATGGAAAAGGAGGTAAGCTGTGATTTCTCGTACTCCTTCCGTGGGTTTTGGTCCATTCATTTTTTATAAAAGGTGCTCCTGCTATTTCAGACACTGTGTGCTCTTATCGCAGTTTGAAGGAAAAGGAAAATCTGGCAGCTTAGAGAAGATGCTCCTGTTTACCTTAGTGCAGCTTCTTGAAGTATGTGGCCGTTTCTCGTTTTGGTAATTTGGAAACAGGCGTTCAGGCTTGCAGTAGTTTTTTGGATGAGTAAACACAGAGGCATTTCAAGTTGCCTCTTTTCAGAGAGCGCATTAATACAGTCAAGCTTTCAGGTTCTTATATTTCCGCTCATTTTGTGGTGGTTTGAATGATCACATTGCTTTGAAATATCTTTGAGTATGAGTTTTTCATTCCAACGTTGTTTTTCCTGAAACTGTCCTCTGAAGACTGGGAGGCAGAAGCCTGCACTATTACCTAATGGTCTCGAACAAGTGACTCTGATTCTTTGTGTTACAGTTTACTAGTTTCTGGCAGTATGCTATGAATGGATATTGTGCAGACAAAAATGTGGTAATACATAGGAAAATACTTCAGTGTTTTAAATAAAATATGATGTCACAATAGTTTTTGAGCTGGTTTGTTTCAAAAACTTGTATATGTGTGGTTTTTTTTATGCCTCTCATGTGACACTGATTTATTGTATTTTATCATCAGTGACATATTTTCCTTCAAAGCTATTGGTATATGTGTATTAAACTGGCTAACGATACTTTCATGACAAATTCGTGTCCCCCATGATCCCACTGTATTGGTCAGTGTCCTGAGCCCTGGGCCAGTGGACCTTGGTGCACCACATGCAAAGTCTTATCAGCCAGCCATTCTGAGTAGAGTGTGTCCTGTAGATACGATGTTTACCCCAGGGGCCCATGAGTCTTCATTTATTGTGTTCTGGCAAGTGATCTTGACAAAACATGGCTAATAAAAAGGTGTGTGATAGTGTTGACCCTGCTGAAGGAAACAAAGGAAAGGTTTCTTCCAAGACAGGAGATCAAGATTATTCAAGGCAGCAGTAAAGAAAATAGAGGGTAAAATCAGTGGATAATTAAGACATATCGGAAGCCCTGTAACATTACTGAGGACACATACATGCCACTATTAACATGAGAATATTACTCCTCATTTACATGATGAAAGAAGTTGCTTATCAAAGCAGACAGTGGTTTCAGCTGATTTAAAATAAACAAAGCTGTTTCTCCCTCACCTTCAGAGGCCCCTAGTTCATAACAACTCTGCTGTAGAGAGGGCAGTGCCAGTTCAGGAAGTGCATCCCTGACATGAATATCCATCCAGTGGGGAAAAGGGAAAAATTCACATGCTATCCCATCACATGCTGTCATCCTGAGAATGTAAGATGCCTCTGATGTATGATGGAGGGAACAAAATTGTATGACTTACGTATCTATAAATAATACACATAAAGTAAAAAAGAACAGTCTTATCAGTGTTTTTGTTGAAAGATGATGAGGTATGTGTGATTGCAGTGTGTGGGTCTTCGTTATTAAAAACATTTCTGTGCTGTTTTCTTTTCCCCCATACCACTAGATCTTGATTTATTCACTTTATTTTTCCAGAAAAATGAGAAGGGGTGGGAGGAGTCAGTATTTGTGTTACAAAGCGATTAGAAAATGGGAAAGGAAGTACCCAGTACAGCAAAATCAACCTTCAAATAAACACCCCCCAGTGATGGGGTTCAACAAAGCCCAAGGGGACTTAAGTCTCCTGCCGTTCAGGGACGAGGGGCAGGGATCCTTGAAAGAACAGGAACAAGCTTTCTTACCTTTCCTCCCTCCCTCCCCATCAATTCAAGATTTCACACAAAGCTTTGGTTTCTAGCAGTGAACATGGAGTTACATTCATCTGTCTCCTATCAAACAGTCTTGGCCATTTTGACATAAGTTTCTTGCATTTGTGTGAAAGTTCCTGAGTGACTTGGCTATACATTCAAAGCCTCCTTCTTGGTCTCCAAACCCCACTTTCTACACAGAAGGTCCCCAGTAGCTTCTCTTCTTTCAGATACAAATTAAGTATGTTTGACCCATCCAAATACATCAGTGTCTTAACTTTTGGTGTGAGTCATACCAAGAAATGGTCTTGACTCCAGAGGTTGGGAACAAGGGGTAGAAGTTTCCTATTTTCTTTAGGATTTTTGCATGAATCCTTTAGAGTTGTGGAGACACCCAAGAATTAAATGTTTATGTGTGGGTGTATGTATTTCCTTTTGTGGATGGGGGAATGGAGAAGAGGGTAGGGAGGAGTTTTAAGAATAGAAGATTCAAAATAGGATAGGAGAAAGGGAACACAAAAGAAAAGATGATTTTAGATCCCCACTCCAAGAAGAGGGTCCCCCCAAATTTATGTTTCCAATCCTTTTGCCTGCCTGGAACCTTCTGTTGAAGATGCTTCAGCTGTTTTCTCTCAATACAAAAAGAAGTTTGTTAATAATCATAAAATCCCAAATGAACCCAATAATAATAAAATCCCAAATGTGGAGAAAGACCAACACATTATATTTACACAGACCCGGCCACCTAGCAGTCACCAGCTCAGAGACTCAGTGAAGCCCTACAAAGCCCAGACAAGTACAGTAACTGAAAGGGGGCAGCATCTGGGGAAGACAGGAACCCAGGACCAGTCTCTCACTACCCAGTGTGCTCTACTGCATTTGTCCCATTCCAACACAGTGAGGGAGGCTTGCAGTGATCTCTCGGCATGTAAACAGAACCCCTTTTTCTCCGCTAGTCACCACGACACTAGTGCTCACTACTGTCCCAAGGCAGGACCCTGGATCCTGGCACCACGAGGCCCTAGCTTGTCTGTCTCCCTGGAAGCCAAGAATTTGGAAAGGTTCAAGATTTTTAGTCCTTGCTTCACGTTTCTGTCCCTGGACGGCACAGAACGGGCACAGGGGTTTTGGTCTTCAAACTTAGCCTTACCAGCTCACATTTGTTCACACGTGTGTGTGCACACACACCCTGTTGTGAGTAATGGGTTCGTCCTTACCTGGTGAAGGATAGATGTGTTATGTGAAGCAGAAACCCATGTGCTCGAATCAGGCAACCCTGGCCGTGGCTTCCTCTCTGGGCCTTTCCCCCACTCAGCCTCTGTGAACTTGCCTGCACCACCTTTTCCTGTTCAGACTAATTTTGAGTCTTCCAGTGAGAGGAGGTCAAGTCATGGGGCAACCCAATTAAAACCTCATCTCCCATGAAACATGTTCCAGATAGAGGGGGTTTCAAGAGGATTCTGTGGCAAGAAAAACCAGCTCTAATTGGCAGAATGGGGTAGTTCAATAGGCTGTGCACTCCAGACAATTGCTCTCCACGGTGACAGAAACAGCAAAAACTCTTCCTGCTGTGCAGGCCTCGAGCTGCTGCCAACGTATCCCTGAGATTGCTTGCATACCTGAGAACGCATACAGGAATGAGGACCTTAGATTAAAATACACAAAAATATAAAACCAGATTATTTATATTAAGAAAAACAAGTTAAAATGCACAAGATACGTCATTCACACACAGTGCAGTTGGCATCCTGGAGAAAGTGGGCCCCAAGGTGCAGTCATGCAAGGGAGCAAATAGCTAAGATCACATTGGCCCAGAATGGGGTCTGTGGCTGTGTCCCCAGCCCCCTTTTTTGCCTGTTGTTGTCCCAACCCATTGCTATGGACAATTTCCAGCACCCTGTCCCAGGATTGGGTTATGAAGAAACAAGAGAGATTCTCCCCCAGAGTGCAGTGGCTTGCAGGTTGGGCCCAGTAATCTGGTCCCACAGCCAGTCTTTTCACCCTGGCCAGGGAAGTAGTATTCCATATCCTTCCTTGAAAGGAAAACACTTCCCCATCCAGGCTTCTTTCTAAAGCTGGAGATTCTGAATGGGAGGCCTCGGATGAAGCATGTGCGTTACAGGGTGAAGACCTGCCCAAGTCCTCGCTTGTATCTGGATAGAGTTTGGTTGTAATACCTTTGCCTCACTCCTTCCTCCCAGCATGAACAGGGGAAGGGTGATGCTGGGAACCCCAGCCCGAGATACGTGGTAGAGCCAGCTGTCTCCAACCCACCATAGCCCCACTTTCTCTACTCTGCAGCTGGTATGTACCCCTTGAAATTTACTGATAGTGAAAGAACACCCCATGGCCACTGTGGCTCAATTCTGGGCCTCAGGGAGCAGGGCAGGGCTGTGGCCCTCTTCACCCTCTCAGTGGTAGGCTGCCTTTCCCTGGGAGCTGGGGGCCTGCTGGGCCTTCGGGGGCCCCGAGGCCACCAAATGGTTGATGTGCTGGCAGAAGTGGCCCTTCTTGGGCACACACAGCTTGCACTCCTTGGCACAGTGGTCTAGGCCCCCACAGGTTTAGCACTTGTCCCCTGCAAGTCTGCGTTTCTGCACGTTCTTCTCTCTTGGCCACCTTGCACACCCAGGACAGAACATCCCAGTGATGCATCCCAGACCCAGTGATGCAGAAAGATTCCTCTGCTTTACCCTCCTTGGGGACCTGGAAGCCCTCCATGTGCCCTTTACTGTGGTGCACAAAGACCTTTACTGGGGGGTCGAGTGGGACCCTGGCCTGGGCGGTTGTGGACAGGAAGCCGAACCCCATGTGCACGTTGAACTGCTTACAGGTGTTGGCTCCATGCAGCATCTGAGGCTCGTCCTCCTTGGGCCGCTTCGCCGCTGGTTGGCCACCCATGGTCGTCGGCCAAGCCGGCGGCTCTGGGCCATTAGTCAGGTGGCTGCTTGTCGCTCCCCTTCTTCATGGAGGAACGACACAGGACCCTGCGTTGTTCTTTCGTCTGCTCGGCCCTTCCCGGGTTTGCTGCTGGTTCTTCCCGGGTTGGCTACCGTCCCTTCCACCTCCGTGGAAGGGCGGTTCCCCCTGCCACTTTCCCCACTTCCGCGGGGGAGCGGCACACCGCCGGCCGGCTCTCTCGGGGGCTGCACAGGTGTTCCCCTTAGATGTTCCTGGTGCATGTTGTCTCTCTCCTCCTTTATAGTCCTCTTCCGCCAATCCCAACTCTGCTACCCACACGCCGAGTACGCTGCTCTCCTCCAATCAGGAGCAGGTCCCACAGTTTATTGGTTGAACTGGAGGCAGCTGTGTAGAAGCTGTTTTCCCTTCTCAGCGCCATATTGTGGGAGAGCAGATGCATAGAATAAGTCTTAATTCCAGTAACTTAGTCTAGTCCGAGTTGCTCCCAGTTGCTCCCCACAGCTGCTGACCCCAGAGAAGTCCCGAGTCAGAGGGGTGGTTTGGAGTAGAGGCAGCTGCGTCTTCGACCTGCACCTCTGTGACGTTTTACCTGTTACTAACAAATACAAAAAATGTGTTGTGTTCGCATCATCAACACTGGTCATTATTTTGTATGAATTTGTGTGGGTGACAGTGAATGTGTGCATGCATGCATGTGTGTGTCGTGGGTAAGATTTTTATCCTCCACTAGCACATATATTCAAGACAACCTTAAAGGAGCTCTATGGGGTGGGTGTTTGGTATAGCAGTCAAGATGCTGTTTGGCACACCCACATCCCATATCGGAGTGCCTGAGTTTCTCTCCCACACCCTGGAAGGCAGCAAGTGATGACTCAAGTGCTTGGATCCCTGCAACTCATGTGGGAGAACTGGATTGAGTTCCAGGCTCCTGGTTTTAGCCTGATCTACCCCTAGCTGTCACAGACATTTGGAGAGTGAACCAGCAGATGCATGACCCATGGCTTTCTCTCTCTCATAAGCAAAAAATAAATACTTTTTTTTTTTTAAAAAAAGAGCCCTGCTTAACTTAGTTGAATATTAAGTGTGACGTTCCAGTTGGATGAGGAGCATGCAAACAGTGAAGAGTAATCTCTCTAGTCGCATTTCATTCTAGCGAGTGTTTGGGAACTGTACTTTTCAGTGTTTTCAATTCAACGTTTTAGGGAAATTCATTTCTATGGAAATGCACCTTCATTTTCATGATGGGAGTCAGTGGGTAGATCGGAATCTTGATGAGTGAATGTTCCTGCTTCTCTACTTACAGTTTCAGAAAATCATCTGTTTATTATTTGAAATGAAATTTTGTTTGGTTAAAATAATATTTGCCTCTAACAAAACCTCTCTGAATTTCAGACTCCGCTGAGGTATACAAAGACATTGTTGCTTCCAGTTGTTCTTGTAGTGTTTATTGCAATTGTTAGAAAGGTACGTTTATCATTTGAGAGCTCTTTCTTATAAAAGCAGCATTTTCTTGTTTTTACATCATAGCTACATGTACTTAGCTGCATGTTCATGTGATACAGTGCTTTGTATGGGTTTGTTGAAACACATATTTTCTTATTGATAGCCTTTCATGGACATTCACAGTTCTTCAAAATATTCTGACATCTACTGGCATAAAATAAACATAGAAAAAGGATGGTTCACGTTTTGATATTTTGGAATATTTGGTATTTTGCAAGACAGGTTAGCACATCATGCCCATTACAAAGCAAAGATGCTCTGCACCGGCCCCTTCAGTGATGTTCCACTTGGTGTTCTCACAACACTTGTCACCTCTAGGCAGTCCCTGCTATGTGCTAAGTGCTGCTTTGTACTTCTTTATACTTTCAGTGGGTTTGCATCTAGTAGGAACTCAAGAAATATGTACTAGGCATTAGCCCTCCAGAATATATTCAGAAGGCAACAAGCTGCTGGTAAGAAATGATAAAAACAAATCAGATTAAAGAAGCTGAGTGGTTTGGCTTAAAAAGAAGAAATTCAAATAGGAGGATAATTACTTCCAAATATTTAAAAGCATACTATTTGAAAATAAGATTATACTCATGTTAGCTCTTTAGAATGATGACAATTCTAGGAGACTGGACTTTGACCATCAGTGATCTGGGCTGATTCAGAAGGTATTACAGATTAAAACAGCAGCAAGGTGGTTTTTCCAAGGCTGGATTAAAACCTGTCATTGATGTCATCAAAAACATCCGTGTTGGGAGTTGGATTTCAGATTCAGTGACCTCGGAGTTAGTGCTAAATGTGAAAGCACAGTGAAGCGTGTTTTGAATGTATGTTGTTGTAGTTATCAGTTTCTGAGCCAGGCCTCCAATTTTGTATGTATATAAATGAGCAGAGGCATTGCCAATAACGTAGGCAGAGTGGAAGCAGCACTGAATGTGAACTTGAAGCCTGAAGATCAGATTTCAAGTCCCAGCAGTGCTTCTTAATAGTTGACTACCTTCAGGGAGATCATGTAATCCACCTGAGCCCATTGTTCATTTTCAAAATGAGGAAGTTATACTCTACCTAACAGGATTGTTGAATATTAGATATGGTCAAATATTATGCAAATATAAGACTATGTTGTAGTTATTATTTTCTGAGTTATCACTTCTCAAATTTTTAATTAAAATTTTGAAAATTTGGAAGATATTTTAGTTAAAATTTTGTTTTTCCCCAACAGCTTTTCTAAAATGTTTAAAAATCTATTTGCAGATTATTAGTGATATGTGGTGTGTCTTAACTAAACAACAGACACATATAAGGTAAATATGCTACAATTTTGTTATCTCCTCTATTCATTTATTAAATATTTGCTGTGTGTTAGTTGAATACTTACATGTTTCACATTTCAGTGTTTGGCAGTTGATGCTTCCTGTTGTTGTCTTTCCCCCTCTTGACTTTCTCCTTATTCCCTCATTAGCACAATCTGACAGTTGCCCTGCACGTAAGTCGTATTTGATGGGTGCAGCATTGTGATTCCATTCAGAAGAGAAAGTAAATTGTTATGTTGAGTGGTTTTAGGTTTCATGGACTGCCTTTTGAGAAATGAGTAGGAAAATATAAAACTGGATTCAGATGTTGCTTTTTACACAAAATAGATTCCAGATGGAGTAATGATTTAAATATAACAAAAATTCAAGCCCCCAAATTAGCCAAGGGAACATAAAGCCTATCTACTGGGAAGACAGGTTGATGAAGTTGAGTAGAGAAATACTTTGATGTAGAAAAAGTAGAATGAGCATTGTTCAAAGAGAAAGATCAAATTGGGGAAAATTTTGCAGTGCATGACTCAGGACTAATGACTATCATAGATAATGCACTTCTACAGATTAATAAGAAAAATGCTAAAAACCCATGTGGAAGATGAGTGAAGAACACAAACAAGCAATTGCGAGAAAACTCAATTCACATCTTTCCTTTCCTACTACATCTATGTCCCATGGATCTGCTTTCTGTTCTTTGACAACAGCAAGTTGTTTCCTGTTTGTGCAGCTTTGCAGGAGTTATGCTCTGTGCCCATAACTGTGCCCTGCCCCTTCCGCCCCCTTCCTGCCCCAGCCTGACTCTGCATGGCTAACTCTGTTAGTTCTCGCTCGAGTGTCACCTTCTTCAGGTAGGCTTTCCTAACCATCATTTCTGATTAAATTTCTTTTCCCTTTGCTTGCTATTTTCAATACATCACAGCCTCTGTCTTTCTCTCTTGCCATTTATCATCGTTTGTTCTTAAATACTGATGTTTTACTTGTATCGCCTGAAGGGACGGATAATTTCTGTTTAGTTCAACTGTTTCTATATGGTGCTTGGGACATGTAAAGAATACTAGTTGAACAATGAATGATTTACACACAGTAAGTGGACACATGAAAAAGTGACCAGTCCTATGGGAAAGACAGATTAAAATGAAAACCATTTATTAATTAGATCTGTAAAAATTAATAATACCCAATGCATGCCAGGGTGGTAGGAAGTAGGTAGGAGAGTGGTTTGATCATATAAATACATAGCAAAAAGTACAGTGAGCTTACCCTTTAGCAGTTCCTGCAAGGCAACTGTATCCTCTAGAAATGTACACAGAAATGATAAAAAAAATGCACATTGTGGCATTGTGTGTAATATGAACAATGGAAACAACCAAAAATATCTATGAAAAGATTGCTTTAATTAAGGTCAGGTCATGGAGTGCAATGTTGAGGCATCTTTATGCAAATAGTTTCATTCGTCATTGAATAAAAGTTAGCCAAACTGTATAGCATGATTACATATTTGTTTAAAGAATGGAAATTTTTTTTTTTAATTATTTGATAGGAAGAGTTATAGACAGTGAGAGACAGAGAGAAAGGTCTTCCTTCGTTCACTCCCCAGATGACCGCTACAGCCGGCGCTGTGCCCATTCGAAGCCAGGAGCCAGGTGCTTCTTCCGGGTCTCCCATGTGGGTGCAGGGGCCCAAGCACTTGGGCCATCCTCCACTGCCCTCCCAGGCCACAGCAGAGAGCTGGACTGGAAGAGGGGCAGCCAGGACTAGAACCCGGCGCCCATATGGGATGCTGGTGCTGCAGGCGGAGGGTTAACTAAGTGAGCCATGGGGCCAGCCCCAAAATGGAAATTTTACATGTTTATTTGTGCATAAGAATAATCTATGAGAATCAAACTTTTACCTACTGAAAATATGAGATAGGATAATGGATAAAAAGAAATTTTATTTCTATGTTTATTTTGAGGAAGAAGGAATTGTCCATATTCCCTCACCTCCAAATCTCTAGGAACACAATGATAAATTATTACTCACTCCTGAATGAATTCTTCTCATTTAGAGACATTTTTCTGTAACTGTACTCTTACTTATTATACACATAGCATTTGAATTGAGGACTGAGGGAAAAGGAAAGTTTCTGGTATGCAATATTATCGTTTCTCTTTGCTGGAGATAATTATTTCTGAAGAACTTCGGAAACAGCAACAAGGTTATAGCTATAGTATACAGTTTGAGAAGAGGAATGGAACTCCTCTCAGAAGCAAAACTCTCCTTTCAAGAATAACTCAACTATAGGAATAGTTTTAGAAAACCATCGAGCTTGGGGTATTCAATTCAAGTAGGATCAGAACTCTTTTCTGGAAGTGGAATAGCTTGCTGACTTTTCATTTCATGTAAGTTCCAAAGTCACATTTCAGTATACAAAGACGAGAGGTAGAAGATTCATTTTCATCATCAATATGTGACTACTAGTATCCCCTTTGTTCAAGAATCTAGGGGATGAAGTGAAACAGAAGCAGCATGACATAGTAGGACATACATTGACTCTGAAATCAGTCCACATATGGTTCTGGCTACCACTTAATAGTTCTGTCCGTTCTTTAGGGAAAAAAAAAAAAACTGAGCTGTATGTGCCAGTCATTGCTCTAGGTCTTGGGGCCATATCAGTGCTTAAAACAGAGCGGACGTATGTTGTTGTGGGCAAACCTAGGCCAAATTCCTATTCCAGACCTTTGGCCTCTTAGAGAAGCATTCTAAATACAGGCACAAACACGATGTGCAATGAGATGAAGTTTATTTACAAAGTGAGTAAAACACACATGCATAGGTGGGCATTGTCCAGGGAGAATGGATCGTGAAAGGAAAAGAGAAATCTCCATAGCGTACTCACTCTGGGTCCACATGAAGAGAGAGAGAGAGAGAGAGAGAGAGAGATGAGCATGAGCTTCCCTTTATCTCGCTTCTGATGATCTTAGAAAGGGAAGTGTTTCCATGGTATTGCCCCCAGGTTCTCAGTTAGGGGAAGTACTTCCTGGGGAAGGGGTCATCCGATTGATAGGTGGGTGGATAAGATTACATGGACCGGGGGAGCTGTGGCTTCCAGCTCATGACCCTATCCTAGCTGCCTTATCCCATATCGTTGTCAGCTCACGCATCTCTGTCTCTCACCTAGCCTCTTTGAACTCCAGATTTACTGTGTAACCACTCCTCTCTCAACCCTCGGGGTTGAGAATTTCTGTTTTTATGAATGCAGCACGGAAGGTCTGACTGTTGCCCTGCTGGCGTGCTTGCACACGTACCTCGGCTGCAGTCCTGGTGGGTCAGCTCAAAAGTCCCGTCCTTGTTCTTGACTGTGTTCTTTATCTCACGCTGCACATCTGTCCATCTGCAGATGCTGTCATTGTCAGCTTCAGAACTCTATCCAGACTTTGACTTCCATCCTGTCCGGTCTGTGTTGCCATCACCTCCCCTCAGCTACTGCTTCCTGTCTTCCTATCTGACTCCCTGCTTCTGCCCTTGCTGCCCCCGGGCTGTTCTCCCACGGCACACGGCAGCAAAATGGGCCTTTCAGACAGAAGGCAGGTCCTGCTAGTGCTCTCTTCAAGGAGTTTTCCAGATGACTTGGAGTAAAACCAAAGTCCTCACCGTGGTCTCCAGGCCCCTGGCTCTTCTGGTCCCCTCTGATCTCCCGTGTCATACCCCTTCACCTGCTCTAATCGCGTTGTCCTTGTGGTTAGCCCATTAGGGTGTCCTTAGCGTGGGGCCTTTGCAACAATCCCCTTCCTGCTGAAATGCGCTTTCCTTGCAGGGTCCCTGGGGCTGGTGCTCCCAGCTCCCCCAGATGTCGCTCAGTTGGCAATCAGGCTGATCGTGCCTCCCCGTATCTGTCCCCCATTTCCTGTTCTCCACAGCACTTGTCACCATGGGACATAATGGGTGTTTGCTTTCCATCTGTCCCCTTTGACTTACAAGTAACCTCTGAGGGTAAAGGGCTTTCCATCTTGTCACTGCTCTGTCTCTAGAGCCCTCAGTCCTCAATGAAATTGAGAGGTTGGGGCTTGACTCCTGAAGTGATCCTTTTTATAGGGAAAGACAGATGTCCATTAAGTAAACCACAAGTGAGAACTTTGTTTTCTGTATGAGAATAAACCAAGGCAGTGGGGTAGGAGTGATCAAGGGGAGACCTCTCAGATGCTGGAAGGAACACATTAGTCTAGTTTTACTGGAGCTCTGTGATGGCCTGGGATGAGGTGACTGTCAGTGGCTGGTTCAGGATGACTGTATCAGGATTAACTGTGAAGGGAACCTACTTTGGGGTTTTAAGTGAGAGAGTGGAAAGGTTGCTCCCACTGCTGGGATGAGAATCCATGGTAGGGATGTGGTCTGGCCTCTGAGCAGGGATCCTTTCTGAGGAAATTAGACCTGTTCAGCAATGCTAACGGTGGAGTTCTGTGGCTATTTGTGTATTCCACGGCTGGTGCTGAGAAGATTCAAGTGGCGGCCCCAACTAGATTGTCTCCATTGTGTCTTCATTGTGTGTGGGAGCTGAAGGACCACTGGGGATGGAAGCAGGTGTATGGCACTGTGAAAGCATCAGAGCTCTGTTGCACTCTCTGCTTCACTGGGACATCACCGGAGATGGATCTCCTCCACCGTGGGGTGCCTCTGTTGGCCTGATAAATACCCATTTCGTCAAATGTTCAGAGTCTAATACAGCATTGTTATGTTTAAAATAAACTGTCATAAAGGATTCTAGCACTTGTTTTGGTATATAACTTCTAGTTATCTTGACTTGCATATATATGTCCTGGGGGAATATTATAGAAGTTGTGAAACTCAAATTTGTAAGCTAAAATGCAAATAAGTGAAGGAAGTAGTTCTAATAAAAATTCACTATATATATTTCTTTTTCCATTTCAGAAAACACCACTTTGATCATGGAGAGGTAAGGACCTAACATTACTAAAATTCTACTTATGTTTGTATATATTTGTACTGTCCTTTCTAGTTCCCGTTTCTCAGTCTATTGGCATGTATCATCTTCAGATCAGCCCAGTGTGTGTTTCTATGAGAATGTTAAATTAAGATTCACAGACCGTTCATTTGTTGAAACAATTAAGTAGGAAGCTCATCGGGGCTGCTCTGATAATCCTTGCAGTAATCACAGTTGATTCCCGTAGCCCCTTTAAACGCACGTGGAGACGACTTTCCTTGCTGCCTGCTGGCCCCAAGGCTTCAGATGTGGCTGCTGCCTGTTCCTGTCTCTGGGAACTGCAGCCTGATTTCCCTGGTAGCTCCCAGGTGGAGCTCTAGGACCTAGAGGCAGCATTGCTTCTCTTACCATGTTCCTGCCTGCCTCTGCTGGTAGCACCAACGTGGATTCAGAAATGTGGGCTTAATTAACTGCATGTTTCACTCCAAGTGGAATTACAGAAACACTCGCCTTTGGGGCTTGATAATTTTAGCCTTTTACTAGAATGGGGCAGTGAATTTTAAGAATTGTTTTAGAAATTTCAGAAATCAGAGTAGTCTTCATTTTTGTTACTAAGAAAAGTACTTTTTCCTGTATATCCACCTGTTTAACTGGATATTCTTAAACCTCACAAATAATAGGAGTAAAAAAAGGTTTTCTTCTTTCTTTCAGCTGGTTTATCATGCATTGCAACTGTTAGCATATACAGTGCTTGGCATTTTAATTATGAGACTGAAGCTCTTCTTGACCCCACACATGTGTGTCATGGCTTCCTTGCTGTGTTCAAGACAGGTAACTTGGGGCTGATGTAGGAGCTGTAGCTGCCAGGGTAACTTACCCCAGCCTTAGTTGTGTGGCCTGGAAACAATACTGAGTTAGCCTGAGTTCTTCCGGTCATTGTAGTTAAAGTTCTTCCTGGTTCTGTTCTCATCTTTCCTCCAAGGTAAGGGCCAAAGCTAAGCATGGCATATAGCAAACCCTAAATCAGCGCAGGCTAAGTTCCTGAGTTGTGACTACAGGTGCTGATAGAAAGTGAAGCTTAATTGTGGAAATAATTTTTTGGTGTTTCGATATACATATCACAAGGAATTCTGAGAATTGAGTTCAAGTCATAAGTACTTTTTTTCAATTTTATTTAAGTTATAAGTTTCATGTTTCTCATATATACAGATTTAGGAACTTAGTGATATTTCCCTCCCTCCCACCCTTGTCCAACGCTTCCGCCTCCTCCCTCTCCCATTCCCACTTTAGATTTTTACAGAGATCTACTTTTAACTTATTTAATGATCCTAAGGTTAACCCTTCAGTAAATAAAGGTTCAACAAATAGTATGAAGGAAAAAAAAAACACCATTCTTCAACAGAAGAGACAAGGGTTGTAAGCAATCATGAAATCTCAAAATGTCCATCAACTGAAGACAGGATAAAGAAATTATGGTATATATACACTATGGAGTAGAGTACTCAGCTATAAAAAAAAAAGAAATCCTGTCATTTGCCACAAAATGGATGCAATTGGAAACCATTATACTTAGTGAAATACGCCAGTCCCAAAAAGACAGATAACATATGTTTTTCCCTGATCGGGGTAACTAGTCGAGGGTCTAAAATGGAATATATTGGAGTGAAATGAAATGGATATTTTGTCATAAGTACTTTTATGATACTTTGTTATCAAACTTTAACAGTTTTTTTTTCCATTTGAGTGTACATTTTGTGTACACATCCCCGATTTTCACTTTGTAAAATTTAGTTCCAGCCAAGCTTGATGATTTGTGTTTCTTGGCAACTGCCGCCTGGCTCTGTGTTCTCCACAGTGTCACCTTCTCGTGCTTCTGCCAGCCAGGGGGCGGCGGCAGCTCCTTGTAGAAATGCAGAGCATGGTTACCAAGCACCTGCTCTGCACCCTGGGCGTGGCAGTGGGGTAGGTGGAAGATGAAAAGGCCCTCCAGAGCTTGGGATCTAGCTATAAAGATGTAGAGAAATGATATTAAGGAGACGATAGGGACCAAGTATTGCTACTGAGAGAGGACTGTTGGGAAAAAACAGCCAACTTTACAATGTGGGTATTACATTAGGCATGACTGTCCACTGTCCCTGGTGCTTCCAGTCGGGGGCTGGAAAGGAGGCTGATTGGGAACCTTTCTGAAATCCCATCAGGGTGGCAAACGTCACTTAGGCTGGCTTTGATGGGTAGGAACTCTGCTGTCTTCTCTGCCCAGAGACTCAAACTCAGGAGGACCCGACATTGAGTTTAATGCCTGCTCTTGCTGTTTTGAACTTCTTAATGATTTTGAACAAGGGGCCCCACATTTTCAGTTTTCACTGAGCCTCATAAATAGTTTAGATGGTCCTGGCTTTATGTGGATCTGAGAGTAGAGGGAGCAGGTTGAGAGATAGATCTTCTTAAGTCATGTCCTTAAGTCATGTCCTTTTTGATCCCAAGAATCAATTTGTCTGGACTTTTTTAGGATAATTCTTTCTCTAAGACTCTAGCAGGGGCCATGTTCTTTTCTGGGAAGGACTTTTGTTTATTGGGTACACGCTGCTTTGTACCAGCAGTTACCAATGTATTCTTAATTTGGTTTCAGCTGTTTGGATGGCTCTTTTGCAAAATACACCCTGGTGCTGTTGTTTTTGCTATATTAGCAGCAATGTCGATACAAGGTTCTGCAAATCTACAGACCCAGTGGAATATTGTAGGGGAGTTCAGCAATTTGCCTCAAGAAGAACTTATAGAATGGATCAAATATAGTACTAAACCAGGTAAACAACAAAAAAAATCATATTATATAGCTAGTGTTTTTCCTAGAGTTGATATCCTAAACTCCTGTTGTTTCCAATGCTCTTTTTCTAAGCAGTGCTGCTTCTGTATTTAAAAAATGGGAGTTATCAGTGCTTCTTAATGGTTTGCAGGGGGAAATGTTATAATATTCTCTTAATAGTCCACTACTTTACATAAATCCTTTTTTTTCAAAAGTTATCCAAAGTTTAAATGCTCCATTTTAAAATAATTTTATTATGCTTATTTTCTTAATGAATTTTTAATAGTAGTCCTCATATTCCTTCTTGAAACGAACTCTTGGAATGTGATATTTTATTCATACATAGAAAGCAAGACTGTAATCGTTGGAATATCAGGGACTGAATATTGAATCATCTTCCAGAATTTTCTTGGTGCTATGAAACTTTCCTAGTCAATTTGCTACTTTCTTAGAAATGGGGAAGATTTCTAATTCTAATGCTGTGAAACTAAAAAAAAGAAAAGAAAAGAAACCCTCAGTGGTGAGATGATGAACCTGTGTTTTCCAAGGAAAACAGTTGATCTCTGCTTTCTCAGCAGTCCAGTTCATTCTGGTTCTACCTTTAAGTCATTAAGTCACAAACCTTGCCGTGCCTCAGCTCTGTCACCTGTGAGAGAACTGAGCTGAGCCTCGAGGAGACTCCGGCTGCTGCTGCCCGAGCGTCTCCCTAAGCCCTCCTTGCCTTGCAGATGCCGTGTTTGCGGGTGCCATGCCCACCATGGCGAGCGTTAAGCTCTCCGCGCTTCGGCCAGTTGTGAATCATCCACACTATGAAGATGCAGGTTTGAGGTCAGTATATGATCTCTAACTGTTAAATATAAATAAATAGTGAGTGAAGAAGCCAGCCAAGTAATGAGGTTTCAAAAAGGCAGTGTTGAACTGAGAATTACAGGGCCAGGGAGAGGAATGCTGAAATCAGACTGCTAACCTAGAACCAGAACTGTTAAGCTTTTTACTGCCACAGGACGGTAGACCTATAACCTTTGGGTGATCTTCTGTACCAGGCAGATGAAGGCTGCATGCTGTTTCAGTTTCTGCAGGCTCACAGGGCTCCAGATAACTAGGTCCTCATTAGTTGTCATCATCCTCAAGTTCTCCTGAAGAGTCAGCAGCTTATTGTTTTTAAGGCTTCTTATAGGCTATTTTTCTTGAATTCTGAGGAATCAGTTGAAATAGAATCACTTTCAAAGAGGATTTTATTCTGGTTCTCACCAATATAGCCTACTAAAATAATCTTTGGATTTTTATTTTGATTTATTTTTTGAGACCATTTGTTCCTAATTTATAGTCTTGTATTCTCTTCATAAAAGTAATTGATTTAATTTTCATGCAATTTCTAGGGTAGGTGAAGCTATTCATTTCCTAGGCAAATCCTGTTAGTGCATATGTTTTTTTGTAGAACCATAGGATGTACAACTTATAAATAAAACATTTTCATTAAAAATCATTTTTAGCAGCTAATTTCCAGGGCAATTACATTGAGTAAGTTTGGTTTTTCTTAAATCTATAAAGTGGAGAACCATATAATGCTAATTGTTGATATCAGAGTGCTGAGGCTGATGATCTTCAGCACGGTCCTGTGGTTGTGTTGGTTGTAGCTCATCCCTGTCCACACACAGAGTGCCTTAGAATTATTTGTGATATATAGAATGACAAAGCTTTTAAAAACAAAACCAACCAACAGGCAAAAGGCTCTCTAAGTTGGGAAGCAAAGGGATGTGTTAAACCCAGACCTTTCCTCCCGGGGCACATGCCGCTTCGCCTGGGAGGAAGTTTCTGGTGACCTGATTCTGTGTGGTCTTTCTTCTGAATATGGTGATTGTATCCTTTTAATTTTGAAAATTTTCTACCCCCTTATTTTTCTTTAAAGAGCTAGAACAAAAATAGTATACTCAATGTATAGTCGAAAAGCAGCTGAAGAAGTGAAGCGAGAATTGATAAAGTTGAAAGTGAATTATTACATCTTAGAAGAATCATGGTGTATAAGGAGATCCAAGTGAGTACTGGACACAGTCCCTATGGTCATGAAATGTGAAAAGTTAATTCACCCTCATGGCAAGTGCTTTGCTGGTGGTCTGAGACAGATAACAGTTTGCAA
Source organism: Oryctolagus cuniculus (assembly GCF_051225735.1). Classification (NCBI taxonomy): domain Eukaryota; kingdom Metazoa; phylum Chordata; class Mammalia; order Lagomorpha; family Leporidae; genus Oryctolagus; species Oryctolagus cuniculus. The sequence continues at coordinate 62,107,920 of NC_142882.1, read as the reverse complement.
ACTCTAAGTGGAAAAATCTTTTTAGATAATTATTTGGGTTGGAGTGGTATTTTTTTTTTTGTTTCTACTCATTATGAATATTTCTTTTATAACCATCTACCTGCACACACTACCTTAAAGGGATTATATTGGCACTGACTGATAATATCTCAAATTGTTCATATTTGCCTACAATGTTTTAAAAGCTTTTATTTGAAAGTTGGATGTATTTTTCATTGAAGAAGCTTCCAGAGTCTGAAACTCAACACTGTGATGAAGTGAGGCAGGCAGCTTAGCGTTGTCTTTCAGTGCCCAGACTACCTGTGATCTTCTCTACACTGTGTCCTGCGGATGGATAGGACGTCCTGGCAGCATCATCTGCGAATGAAACTTTACCTTCTTGCCGTTTAATCTCTTCCTTGGGTGGAAAAATAATTAACTTTACTGTGACATGCTCTCTTGGGTTTATAGTTTAAAAATTTCTGTTCCCACAGAGAAGTTCAGTAAGCACAGTGGAAGTCCAAGTGTTTCCAGTCAAGCATATGGAAACGTTGCACCTGGGTGGCAGGACAGCGGGTTGGCAGTTGCTTGCCTTTGGAGTATCAAGGCCATGCTGTGCCTGAAAAGCATGGCACTTGAGCACTTTCATTAGAAATCAAGGGTATTTTGTGGGACATTATTATTTAAAAATTTCTTACTCTATAAACAGGAACCTTCAGGAGATTGCAACATCTGTGGCTTAACTGTATAGCCCATCATCTGTTTCAAGGAAACACGTGGGTAATAAGACAAAAGGTTGAATATTGACTCACCGGTGAAAATAGTTTTGTAGCATAGGAGCTACTCAGCTTTGTACACAAGGGAAAGAAAGTAATTGGCAATTGTGGAATGATTCCAGTTGACTTGACTATAATCAAGATTTATAGAAAATACGTTCTTGTAATTTAGAAAATGCTTTTAGTACTTTCAGATATGTGAATATATGTGAAATTTCACACAGCTTTAATGAATTTTGTTATATAAATTTGGAGCAAAATTATACAGATCTCTCATCTTTATGAGCGAATTGTAATAAATGATAGCTGGCATTTTCAATAGGAAGAATTCTGTTTCTTGACAGGTTTCCACTAGAATTGGAATCTCTGATTTCCTTGGGCTTCATTTTGCTGAGAGTTATAGGTTACTGGAACGTAAAAACAATTTTCAATCTTTTTTTTTTTCCTCCAAGCTGACAATTGGACCTGGGTCAAAATTCTTCATTCTTTTTTTTCTGGACCCTTGCATATTTGAAAATGTCAGCATTGCAGAGGCTTTGTGTTATAAGGTGTTGATGTGCTCCTTGGATTTGTGCAACTGTGGTAGTCTCATGTTCTGATACGCAGAGCCCTGTTTCCACAAGAAGGGATGTAGAGGCAAATCTGTTCCATGTGGTGATACATTATGCACACCAAACAAAGACAGTTGGGTTCAGGTCACTTCCAGTGAGAGAGAGGGTGGGGCAGGAGTGCGGTTTCCCCTTGTGGACCTTGGGTGGCCTTTGCTGTGCCTGTCCCGGCGGGACCTGAGAGGGAGGAAGGAAACTCAGAGTAACCTGCTCCCACTTGTTTTCCCGACTCATCACCCGAAGTAACATTTCCATCCACTGTAAGGTTTGCACCAGATTAACTGCTTACTCTCAGGAAACCCTGGACAGATCGCTCTGCTGCAACCTTGAAGGAGAAGCAAAAGCTGTGCTTTCTGTTCCCACGTGGGGCAGATGGGGACCTTAGGCAGGAGAGGAAAGGGAGAGGGACTAATAGTTATCCAGCACCTCACCTGCCTGGCACAGGGGTGAGCACTGAATTCATATGCTCTCCTTTCCAAGTGGCTTAAGTATTTCTTAAATATTCAGCAGTTGCTGTTCAAATGCAAGCTGTAGATGAGTTTTTACTTAACTACTCTTTTATTCTCAGTTCTCTGCCTTTCTTCATTATTTCAATAATAGAGTTGACATAAAATTGAAATATGTATTCAGAAGAAAATTATTCAAATTTCCACTAATGCTATTTAACGATGTAGCTGGCTGGCCCGGGGAGAACCTAGGAAACTCAGAGAAAGACTGCGGGGCAGACAGAGCTCACAAAGACAGCTCTTTGCCCTCGCTTTTTCCTAAAAGCTGTTGATCTCAGGAGAGCTCCGGGTCATTGTCTGCTTCCTGTACTTCTCTCTCTGTTCTCCCACTGGCCCTCAGCACTTAACAGTTTGGCTTTGACACTTGTGAGAAAATGTAAAGGTAACAAGCCCAAGCCCAACCGTATTGTCTGTCATCTCATAGGCATCCAGTGTCAATGAGTCTCTGCAAAACATGTGCGTTCAAATCCTCGTTAAGGGAACACTCGCTGAGAAACACATTGTTTTTATGATGACAAAATGTAAATAATTAAAATATCCATGCCTAAAGGAGTGACTGATTGATTAATCCAATGTGAGTGCTAGCAACTGTTGAAAAGATTGAAGTAGGCCTTTATATCCTGGGATGGTAACAGAGACCACATTTTGGTTAAGCAGAGAATCCCAAAATGACCCCATTTTTGTAAAAACAACCCAGGAGCATCTGAGCATGTCTGTATGTTGGTGTCTGTGTGTGTGCGCACACACACACCTCTGTCTCCACGTGTATAACAAGGTCTCGCAGGGGGTTTGCTGAGAATGGCATTGGACATGCTGTTGACCTCTCTCTCTCTCTCTCTCTCTCTCTCTCTTTCTCTTTCTCTCTTTCTCTCTCTCTTCCATTTTATTTATTTATTTATTTATTTATTTATTTATTTATTTATTTGAAAGGCAGAGTTACAGAGAGGTAGAGAGAGTCTTCCATCTGCTGGTTCACTCCCCAGATGACCACAACGGCCAGAGCTGAGGCGATCCAAAGCCAGGAACCTAGAGCTTCCTCCAGGTCTCCCACACGGCTACAGGGGCCCAAGCACTTCGGTGATCTTCCACTGCTTTCCCAGGTTGTAGCAGAGAGCTTGGTCGGAAGTGGAGCAGCCAGAACTTGAACTGGCACCCATATGGGATGCCGGCACTGCAGGCAACCATAGCACTGGCCTCAACCTCATTTCTTTTACTTTGTTTTCATTTGTATTTTGACACTTTGATAATGACTGATTATTTTTTTGTAAGATTTATTTGAAAGAGTTAGAGGGCTGTCCCTGAGAAAGCCAGGGAGATCTTCCATCTACTGGTTCATTCCCGAGATGGCTGCAGTGGCCAGGGCTCGGCCAGGCTGAAGCCAGGAGCCAGGAGCTTCATCTGGGTCTCCCACTGCTTTTCCTAGGTACATTAGCAAGGAACTGGATTGGAAGTGGAGCAGCCAAGGCACAAACCAGTGCCTGTGTAGGTGTGCCGATGTCTCAGGTAGTAGCTTTACCCGCTGCGCCAGGACACTGGCCCCTGATTACTTTCAGATTACTTTCTGATTACTTTCTGATTAAACATGTTATTTGAAAGGGAAGGCATGTTTGTCTCCGCTGGTGGTGCAGAGTCAAACAGGACTGGCACGGAGGCTGACGGGCTCGTGGAGCAGTTTTTTCTTAAAGTGAAGCGACTGACAAAACATAAGCAGTTGTCAGCTTTCTGTGTCTTAAAATTTCTCAAAAAGCAAGTAAGAAAATGTCAATTTTATCATGTTCCAATAGTTATATCTATAAAACAGTTCTTGATTTAAAAGAGTGCTAGTTAACTTTAAAGGATTTACTTAGGCAAACATCTCATGATACCCGTTACACTTACACTGTTTCTATACAAAAATATATATAGCTTTTAATATTTAATTATGCTCTTAGCTAAGATGTAAGCTTAATACCACCTGACTTTCTTTAAATTGACTCATTAAGAATACAATTGTTGCAGTTTCCCTGTGAATTGAGCATATTTTACAATCACAGTTCTAAAAATACCTGTAATCACTACGTGCCAGGTATGGTACTAGATATCTGATCTCTCTCAACCCTTGCCACAGACCTGTGTCATGGTGTTTCTCCCTTTCACAGCTATGGAAGCTACCTGTGCGTCTGCTTCTAGGCAGGTGACTGAGGCGGACGTGAACCATGGTCTCTCTTACTCCAGCACATGAATGTGTGTGTTCTCCAGATCTGTTTCTTCCTCATCACCTTGGCCTCTCATTCATCTTGTCGCAAAGAGGACTTATGGCAGTTACAAAAATATAAATAGCCATGATAGGGTTTCTTTTAAACTAAGTTAATTCAAGTAGAAAAAAAAAAAGGAAATTGAAGTGAAGAATGTAAAAACTGCTCTGCTTTATTTGCAGTTATATAACATACATTGATTTTTTTTTTTTCAAATGTGTGTATTTATTTGTCTAGGCCTGGTTGCAGTATGCCTGAAATTTGGGATGTGGAAGATCCTGCTAATGCGGGGAAAACACCCTTATGTAACCTCTTGGTGAAGGAGTCCAAGCCTCACTTCACCACCGTGTTCCAGAACAGTGTTTACAAAGTTCTAGAAGTTATAAAAGAGTGACTGCTACATGAATTGCTGCCTCCAGAGAACTACATCAGTAATGGTTTTAATGTTTTGCTAAGAAGTCATGTGTTGTTTTTAATTCAGATCCCAAAATCTTTTATAGGTAACTGTTTTCAAATAGAAAACGCTTTATTTGGTTAATTTGAATGCCATTCTGATTGTAAAACAACGTATACCTTTATCAGTTGGTTACTATTTCAATGCATCCCTTAAAATTTGCTATGCAAATGAGTATATGCTTGTACTTAAATATTTGTGCTAAAGTGAGCTAAGCTACCGGTCAAAAAAAAATATGACGGATCATGACAAGGGTGATGTGAACAGACTCAATTCTAAACCACCTAGGGACGCATTTTACAGTGGAGGGGCAACTAACGCCCTTGGCTTTTTTCTTTTGCTTCTTGCTCTTGTCTTTTGGGAACTTTGTTGATTCCTCTAAGCTCTCCTGTCATGTCAGCCCCTGCCGGCAGCCAGGGTGTAGAAGACGGGGCAGACGTGGGCCCGGCGTATGGAATCATGTGTTTATTTCACTGCTTCCTGTTGTCTGCTGCACTTGTGAGGGAAGCCTTCCCTGCCCGTTCCTTTCCCAGGCTCGCGGAGTTAGTGCTTAGGACCAGTCGCCTTTCAGTTCCTTTACTGGCGGCCTGCGGCATTACTGTCTGAAACTCCCACGTCTCCAACCCGTCCTTCTCCCCATCCCTGCCATTCTTGTCAAATATGTGCTCTTTACTCCTTTAGTTGCTCATCCAGTACTTACTCTTGGCTAAAAAAAAAAAAAGAAAAGAAAAAGAAAAAAAAAACAGTAATGGTAGCTGTATTTTTCTCATTTTTAATATTATTCAAATGTTTATATTTTAATACCTTTAAACCACTTTTAAATTTTTTCATGTTTAATTGTAGTTTTAAGAAAAACTATTTTGAACAACCCCAAATATAATGTATCTAGAAACTAATGTATATTTGATTAGACATAATTTACAGTGGGATAGTAGCTAGAAGTATAAGGTAATTTTTCTTTTACTATTCAAATATAATTAAAATGTGACTAATTTTTGAGTCAAAAAGCAAATATGATAAATGGAGTTTTTATATTTTACTTTAAGATTGCCTGTCTTAAATAAGACAAAGCCTTAAGCCTTATGTTACAAGTTTGGTTCTAAAAACCATTATTTTAGTATGAGGAATAAGTATATTAAGTCTTCCTCTTTTTTCTTGCTATTTATTTTTATTTTGAAAAATTTCCAAACTTACTTTGAATTTTTTGTATGAACTTTTTTGTCTCTTAGGAATTAATTTGTGTGAAATGAGATTCTTCAAAACAGTAGTAAATCCTCACAGTTCTGCGAAATGGTTTTAAAGTTTTAAACTCTAAGCAAACCATGACTGTGACTGAGTATACATTTAATCATACAGCGTTCTCTGTGTTAACCACAGGCAGGGTAACCTCCCTGTGGACTGTCCGGGAGCCGCGTCCTCCGGGAGGGCTTCCAGTGCTCAGTCCTGCGAGCCACCGGGAGCTGTTTGCTCTCTGCCAGAGGACACGGCTGGGCTGGGGGAGCACTGGCTTGTGGTATCAGCCAGCTGCCGAGCCAGCACAGCCTGTGGGGGAGGGTGCCCAGAGCCAGCAGCTCCTTCCCCGGAGTCGGCCTGGAGACTGATTCCGTCAGTGTCCTCCGGACATTGCTGGCTGGCTGCTTTATTTCTAAGACTTTGGCCAGTTTCAGAAAGTAGGGAAGCTCCTGGAGATTGTGGATGAAGGGAAACATTTGAGCCATGACGCAGCGACACGGAGACGGGAAGAGGGCCCTGGAGGCTGAGAAGCAAAGACTGGCTGGAGACAGGGAAGGTGTGCTCTGCCCTCCCTGCGACTGCTCCCACCCAAGTCTGCTTGACGTTCTCCAGTCACTCCTCTAAAGCTATTCTCTATTCTTCTCACCTCCCTTAAATTCCTTTCCTAATACATTCTGATGTAGGGAATGAAAATTCTGCACAGGAAAACAATAAAATGTTACTATCTCTGTGCTGGAAAACATTGAAGTCAGCTAAACAAGCTTTTTCCAGAAGAATCCTTTGATGACAGCACGGATTGATGTAACCCCACCAACAAGCTCTGGTTCTGCTCTGGACAAGCCAGTGTAGACGGGGCTCAGTGCACGCCTGGGCTTCATCGTGTCTAGCAGCCACCAGCACTGGGGAAGCGTCTGTCATGGCAACACAGAGGAGCAGTGGGTTCCGTGTGAACGGCAAAGCAGTATTACGGCTCAGTATTTTATATACCTTTAACATTTTCAAATACTTTTGTTTTAGTGTGAGGAAAGCAAGGTTGGGCAGGAGGCGACAAAAATAGTTGTTGTTATGACACTTAAGCAAACCAAGTTGAGGCAGTATTTCTGTTAAAAATAATCCTCTAACAATGTTGGCAGCAAGTGTAGTGTTAAAATAGGCCAATGAAATTAAGGAGAAAATGGAAGGATGTATCAGGAATAAAGTAATGTTGCATAGAAGTATTGTATTTTTATGAATTTTATGCCACTTGTTTACACGTACTATATATGTTAAATAAAAAAGATCATGAAAAATGTACAAAGTGTTTCTTGTCTTGATGTTATTTTCATTTCCACCTCAGCTGTGGACGTATTTGGCCTCATTTTGTAACCACGTAGCCATGAACTCGGTTGAGACGTGTTGCAGTCACGAAGACAAAGGGAAGGGTTCTAATGGTGGGCTCCATGAGCCTCCTTGGCTCATCATTGGTGGGTGGTATTCACTGGAATTTTCCAGATACTTTTCCCATATAGGGTAGAGTCACATTATTTTATCCTTTCCACTAAGGGACACAATAGTTCATGAAAGTTATAGGTTAGGAATTATTGCAGAGTAGCTGAAAGCATTTTCTCATACATTAAACTGTGGACAATTTGGTGCCATAACATTTCCCAAATTATAGCTCCATGTTTTAATTTAATACAAACATCAGTTTTATTGTGTTGTCTCCTTGGAGGAAAGGCAGTTTAGCTTTGCTCATTCTTATATAATTAATTTCTTTTCTGCAGTGCCACCTCGATGCCGGCGTCTTTGTGAATGGCGTGTTCTAACACAGCGGTTCTCAGAATCACCTCCAAGGAGCCTGAGTTGCTGCTTCCACCATGAGGGTGCAGTTCCTACCAGGGCTCAGGTGGTGCTGGTGCTGTTAACCTAAGGACCACCCATGGTTGAGAAGAGCTGCCCTAATGCGTGGGGACAGACTGGCTGGGAGACCAGCCTCCAGGGGGCGCTCCACCCCTGAAGCACATCCCACCCAGGCCCATTGACGGTCCCTCTGTCTGGAGCTGTATTTTACCAAGTCCCTCCTTTGACTGTTAGAGGTGAAAACAGATAAGGTAATTTTTAATCAGAACATTGGTGTTAAGTTATGGGTCATTTAAATATTTTGGAATTGTAACCTTTTCAGAGATGGAAAAAGAGTGAAAATCCCTTGAAACACAGCTTCCTTTTGTAACCTTACTTCACTTAGAAGAAAACAAGTGAATTCACTGATGTGTGGGATTTGAAGCTTTTGCACTTTATTAGGTTTTCACCCCAGAAATTCTTAATCTCCTCCCTCTATAGGAGGGTGACCAGGAGTCAGCCTGGGGTCACAGGGTCACACACTGGCTGCTTTCTCTTCCTCCTCTCTCCAGCCGGAGGCTCAGTTTAGATCAGTAAAATTGCTCTCAATGTAGAAAAAAAGGAGCTGCTTTTAAATTTCATTAGACTTCTGAATTGGTCTTTATTTCACAGCACTGTATCAGGACAAGCGTGTTTTTATATTAGAAGTTGGAAAGGGTATCAAGGTACAGAAAGGACTTAGAAACCCTCTCTTACATTTCTTCCCATTAGAGGGGTTTAAAATTCTGAATGTTAAGAGTTGAAGACTTAAGATTTTGAGTCATTGTCGTATAATTGAGTGATAAGATTTTTCTTTTGTGCAAAGAGATTAGGGTAGCATTGACATTGGCTGCACAGTCAAAACCGATTCTCTATACTCAATTATCTCTAACCTCAATTCTAATTTCTTGATGCACGACGTTGCCAAAATGACTGAAAAATAAATGGTAATGCTATCCAGTATTCTGTTTAGGCATGCTCTTTTTAATGCAGCATATTTATCATTTCGTTGATTTTTAAGTACCTGGGTGTATTTTTTCTTTTGCTGCATCCAGATTTAATACCTTGGGAAAAAAGTTAAATTTAGCAAAATTAAGTTCATTCAGTTGTTATGCTGATTGCTCTGATGGCTGTAGTCCTTACCTGCTTATAAAAAATTAGAAATGAATGTCAGAAATGACTGTTTCTAAATAGATTTGGCGGCTTGCCATGAACACTGATTTTGTTAAAGATGCCTGCGGGCTGCCTCTCAAGCCCAGCATTATCGGCACCGCTCAGGCCATGGCTGCGTCCCTGCTGATCCCTGTCTTTGGCCAGGCCCCGCAGGATTTTATTTGTGGTATCTACTTACTGATCAGACCTCAGACTCAGAAAATCCTCTCTCGAGGAGGTACAAATCAGTAACCCCTCCAGCACTCTACACAGGCAGGCGAGCATGGCTTTCCTCTTTCTTTCTTTAAAGATTTATTTACTTATTTGAAAGTCAGACTTAAGAGAGGGAGAGGAAGAGAGAGAGATCTGTCCACTGGTTCGCTCCCCAGATGGCTGTAACAGCCAGGACTGGGCTAAGTGAAGTCCTGAGGTCGGGAGCCAGGATTTTATCCAGGTCTCCCATGTGGGTACGGGGGACCAAGCCTTGGGCCGTCCTCTGCTGCTTTCCCAGGCACATTAACAGAGAACTGGATCAGAGTGACACCAACCGCCGCCCTTGTGGGACGCCAGTGTTCCAGGCAGGCACTTCACCCTCTGCACCACAGCCTTCGCCCCGAGTGTAGCTTTTTCTAATGAAAGCCTATGGCAGCCATTCTCCAACTTGTCTGCCTGTCACTATGAGTTGGCGATGGGAAGCTTCGGCTGACAGGTTAGACCCTGCCTCCCTGCTTCACCACTGGGCAACCCCTCTCCAAGTCTCCTTCCATCAAGAAGGAATTGGAAGCTGGTGTCTCTCTTATTAATGACTGACTTAATTTCAGCATTATTTCTACTTGTCGGGGAACGTGGTCTTGAGCAGACTTTTTGAGGAGAGAATGCTGTGTCCAGTGTGTTCCTGGTGCGGCTAGGAGAAGGCAGGCAGTGGCAGTGCTAGAGCCGCCTTGTGCAAACCCTGATGAGCGTGTCAGTGAGGAATCAGAAGGTAGCAGCAAAAAGCAGAGAAGAAACAATGAGAAAAAACCAGGACAGTTAAATTAAGAATCAACTTGGCAATACAAATGTGGAACTTGGGTTTTTTTTTTTTTGTTTGTTTGTTTTTTTCCATTGTAGATACTTTTTTTCCTGCAAAATGCTTTTCTTGATCAGTGGGTACCTCAAGATGCAACACAATGGTCTCTTCTCTGTGAAGCCCTCTGTAACTGCCTCCCCCTCGGCTGACCTGCTCACCCTGCCCATGCTCCTGTAACCGTTACATCACACGGTTGTTACCACGACTTGTCCTGCTGGAAACGGGCGTGCATTTGATTCCGTTATGAACCCACAGTGCCTCCCAGCAGAGTTCCTGGCAAGTTGTACTGACCAATGATTTTTTGAAATAAACCATACTTTATTCAACAATGTGGTACATCCTAGATGGCACTAAAATTATTTTAGCAATTTGTTTAAATGGAAGTTGATTTATCCCAACTGTGGAGAAGAAATAAAGAAAAGCTGGACATCTTCAGATGAGATTAATGTCACACATAGGAGGACAGTGGCCTTGACAAAGAGCCAAACAAAAGCTAACTCGAACACACCCTGTCTGGGTACTTGAGTACATTCGGGCAGGGCTGGTAACTGTGTGTCTACTGGGAAGCGATATGGCAAAGACAGGTTTCTCTGTCTCCGGGGAAGGGGCTCTTCGTGGACCTGGTTCAGTTGTGTGGTCCTGTGGTCTGACCCGGGAGCGAGGAGCTCAAGTCTAGAGGAGGAAATTTCCACAGTGCGGGAAGAGACTGGTGTGGTATTAGATGAAGATGTTAGGCAAAACAGATGGCAGCGATTGCATAATTAATACTGTCAGAAGCAACTAAATTAGAATCCTATGTCCATCGTTTACAAACTGGAATAGGGCATGTTTCTTCATTCTAGTATAGGATGCACATCCTGGGGTGGTACTTAAAAACAGAAGGTGCAGACAAATCCATGGCCACCACAGGGGATTTGAGCCTCTTGTTCCCTGATGGAACATAAGCACCTAGAACAGTACCTGGCACTGATGGGTGCTCAGTATTTGTTGGATGATAACAGTTGGGTAGACGTGACCAAATAGCAAATCAAGCAAAGAAGAGATACAATGCCCTTAAGTTGGAAATCAATACAAAATTTTAAAATAAATCATAAATAATTATGAGAGTCCAAAAGCTTATGGTGAAAACTTGGGAGGAAACAGAATGATGGTGGGGGAAGCACAAATAGCTTGTGGGTTCTAAAGTATATAATAATTAAGTAGAACATGTCAGGAATATAGGTAAATATAGCACAGTCCCTGCACTTCCACCCACTCCTATAGTTAGAGGACATAACAGGCAGAAATTGAAAGCAGAAAATAAATAGAAGAGATGAACAAAAATCAAAGTTGGTTATTTGTAATCACTATCAGAAGAAAAGAAAGGTGCCATAAAAAACAGGAATGTCAAACTACAAAGGCTGCAGGTAGTAAACAGGTAACAGGAGGATAGTATAAGCAATTTCTTCAATAAATTTAGGTACTTAGATGAAATTGCTTCATTCCTTTAAAACACAGCTTGACAGAACTGATCCAAGGAGAAGTAGAAATTAAAAATAACAAATCTAGCAAATTAAAATTAAAAAAAATCCTCCCTCAAAGAAAGCAACAAATCCAGAAAAATTCAGTGTACTGATTATTCCAGTCTCACACAAACATCCGAAGAGTCGGAAATGAGAGATTTCAGTTTTTAGATGACTGCAATGTTAATAGCAAGAGCAAGGTAGGCTCGATGCAGTGAAGGAAAGCTACAGGAATATTAGATTCATAAATACGGATGCATACAAGAACCTAGGTATAAATTTAGCATAAGAGATAAAATATCAGTTCTCAGGTTTGTCCCTAGTTTTAATCAAAATCCCAATAAGAATTTTTATGGAGCTTGACAAACAATGTAAAAATTTTATAGATGAAGAATAAACAAGATATTTCTGAAGAGGATGAGATAAGGACATTTTTCTTACCAGATAGATTTATTGTAACAGCCGCAGAGGTATTGGATATAAAAAAAAAAAAATTGGGACTGGGCATTGTGGTGTGGTGGGTTAAGCCACCACTGTGATGCTGGTATCTCATATGAGTACGTATTCAAGTCCTAGCTGCTCCACTTCCCATCCAACTCCCTGATAATGTGCCTGGGAAAGCCGTGGAAAATGCCCCCAAGTGCTTGCACCCCTCTCACCCACATGGGACAACTAGAGGAGTTCCTGGCTCCTGGCTTCAGCCGGGCACAGCCCTGGCTGCTGTTGTCCATGTTGCCCATTTTGGGAGTGAACTAGCAGATGGAAGATATCTCTCTCTCCCTCCTCCTCCCCCTTTTCTCTTTGTGTCTCCCTATCTCTCATAACTCTGCCTTTCAAATAAATAAATAAATCTTTTAAAAAATGACCAATAGAATAACTAGCCCGGGAGCATATGTGCACATACATTTGGCAAATGAGACTGCAACAACTGATTTTTCATATGGAAAATAATGAAATGGAATCCCTGCATCATACAAATAAAATAAAATTCTGGATGGCTTAAAGACCTAAACATGAGAGACAAGTAGAAAAGAGAAGACAAGCACTTTGGCGAAGAAGGACTTCCTAATATCTCATCTGTGAAAACTGCCTATGAGGATCGGTGCATTCCCTGTGGTATGGTTAATAACTTCTCATCGAAAGACATCAGAAAGAGAGTTAAGCAAGTCATGATGTGTAGGAGATATTTGCAGTTTGTATATCTCACAAAGATTAGAATCCAGAATGAAGAACTGCAACAGTAAGAAAACGATGAAGAATCCATTAGGAAAACCAGCCAAAGCCATGGACATTTCAAAGAAAAAGAAATGCAAATGGCTTAAAATATTACAAAACAAATGCAACCTCTTCCAAATCAAGGAAATGCAAAATAAATCCTTAAGGTTGTAAGATAACAGTGGTAAGAAATTTTAAGTACAGAGAAAAAGGTGGAGCAGCATGGATTCTCCCCTGTTCCCCAAGGAGGATAACCGCTAGGGAAGTAAGTGACACTGATCAATTTGAGAATGTACACCCCACGAGCCAGCATCTCTGCTCCTTAGACACCTGCTCTACAGAGTTCTGAAAACCTGCTCTAGGAGACAAGTACAAAAGGTTCGTAACAGCAGAGAACTGCAGAATCGCTTGGACGTGTGTCTGGAGCAGATAGTGAAACGGACTTTGTGACACGGTGTCATCCAGTAGGCTCCTGCTGACGATGGAAGTGAGGTTGTTAAACAACTGTCAACAACAACACGGGGTTCTCCCAGGGAGATGCTGGTAAGCAAAACAAAGGCAAAAAACCCTACTTTGCAGAGGACACATGTGAGTTCATTTATAGAAAGCTCAAGAACATGAAAAGTTAAACAATATATTTTTGATGGATTAAAATGTAAAATATGAAGAAAAACTATTGAGTGGTAAGCACCAAATTAGGCAAGGGGATGGAATGGGACAGGAGTGCCTTGGGGTGTTCAAGGTCGTGGATGCCTGGGAGTCTTCAAGGTCGTGGATGCTCTTTGACTTCCTGCAGGGACTGTATCCTGATGAGCATGTTAGGTTGAAAATATCCTAAATGGGAAATGCATTTAATGCAGCTGACCATGGAACACCCTAGCTTAGCAACACAGCACACTGGGGAGCCTGGGCTGTTTTCCCTCGGGATTGTGTCCCCAGCTGGGAGCTGAGGCTGTACCAAAGTCTGCATCATGGAGGAAGACTGTCCTGCTTATTGCTAGCCCAGGCAGAGGTCAGAATTCAAAATTCCAAGTGCAGTTTCTACTGAATGCTAGCACTTTGGGTTCATTATAAAGTTTAAAAATTGTAAGATGAACCATCCTAAATTGGGGACAGTCTGTAATTATTTTTACCACAGTCCTATTTTGTAGATATCTCTCAGCATGTATTCAACATTGAAAAACAATTAGACATTCTCGGGCACTAATACACATGAAAAGGATAGTCTACAACAGGAATCTTCAGAGGCAAGACTCAGTTTCTCCAGCAATCAGAACTTGTAAATGACCTTTCCCTGGGTGCCTTGGGAGACCCTCAGTTGAGTGTGCAGGTAAAAGCCAAATGGAGGATACAGTTGTCCTAGTCATGAGGCCAGCAGTGACCACTTAGGATAATAAAACCTCTGAGTATTAGAAGACATGGCCACCAACAAGGTTGAAGCCAACATCTTCTATTTGCAAAGGAATACCTTGCAGACGGCTAAGACCTTGGTCCTTAGTAGTGGAACTCATCTTAGAAAGTTGGTCCCTGGGTCCTAGCCCAAGACACTCCATTCACCACAGTACGTGTGGTCAGGACGTGGACGTGGGCATATGTTGAATCTGGATTGGAATTCAGGCTCAGATGCAGCTGTGTGGGCCTGCACACATCAATTACATTCCTGAAAGTCCATTTCCTCCTGGATCAAATGGGGATAAGAAATAATGCTGGTTCCATATGGCGGCTAGGAAGGTTGCGCGAGGCATTTCCTGCAAACATTCTGTAGAACGAGCTCTTTCCTCTGTGTGCTTCCCAGTGTGGCAGCAGCTGAGGAGGCTGCAATGTTCTCCTGAGCCCAGGAAGGCCAGCACCAGGCTCACACAGGAGGTTAAGGACACCGTGCCTCTCGGAGTGCTTGCACACAGTAGGACACATCAGCATTTATCATTCATTGTCGTCTTGGTGCCCCTGCTTGTTGTTTCAGATATTTATAATGAACTTATTTCTTGTTGCCAATGACTAAACATTCACTTTGCATTGTGCAAACAATTGTTGTAGTATTCTGTTTATCCCTGGCACACGATGCATTTGTTATCACCCAGAGATCCCTGTGGGAACCTAAAGAACCAAGCTGAACAAAGATTTCTGCCCAGAATCAATTTCCTGAAGCTGGGAGGCTTTATCCTTCCTTCTGTGTGCAAAGCCTTTTTTTGCTGTGGAAGAAGGACTTCCTCGAGTGATTTCTCCACGAAAACCACCTCTCCTTCCCTTCTGTTTTGCCCTGACTTTGGGATCTCATCCTGGGTGGGAAAGAATCCGCTGGACATTGTGCCCTCAGGGGCACTTTGTGACGTGTCATTCTACTCCCTCTCAGATTTTTTGCTTGTCCCAGAGAAGTTTGGGAGGGAGGTGCCTCCTGCAAAAGGCCATTGAGAGGTTAGCTGGGGTTCCAAGCAAATTGCCTCCCCAAAATGTGACTTCCACTGTTTATCAACATTTCCACATTAGAAAGACAGACTTTCAATTTATTATCATTTCCAGTACTTTCTGGAAAAGAAAAAAATCCCATTGAAGGTGTTTCAATAACACAGTAACCCCTCTGAGTCATTAACAGTAGATTCTGGACCACAGGGAGGTCACAGTCATGAGCCAAGTGCACCTGGCTTCTAATGCTAGCTTGGCCATTTACTATCTGAAACCCTTCACTTACGTGACTCAATACTACTTACCTTGCAGAGTTGTGAGAGCTAGTCGCAACACAAGGCAGAGTATTCACATCAAAAGCATCCCACAGGGCTTAGCATTGTGGCATAGAAGGCTAGGCCTTTGCCTGCAATGCCCAGCGTCCCATATGGGTGCCAGTTTGAGACCTAACTGTTCCACTTCCAGTCCAGCTCTCTGCTGTGGCCTGGGAAAGCTGCAGAAGATGGCCAAGTGCTTGGGCCCCTGCACCCACGTGCAAGACAAAAGAAGTCTGGGCTCCTGGCTTCAGCTTGGCCCATTCCTGGCTGTTGCAGCCATTTGGGCAGTGAACCAGTAGATGGAAGATCTCTGTCTGTCTGTCTCTGTCTCTCCTCCTCTCTCTATAACTCTGCCTTTCAAGTAAAATAAATAATATTCCACATGTGTATCCCTGTTGACATGTCGTGTGCCTGGCACATGTGAGGGACTCAATAAGTGTTTAATTTCTGAGACAGATTGGGGTCACCTTCTTGCTATACGACCTCAGGCAAATTAATTTACTTTTGAGCTAGCTCAGGGATATTGCTGATGACAGAACTTGTAGGATTTCCATTCATTTCTTGGTCCTAATTTTCTAAACACATATTAAGTACCTGTTGCATGCCAGGCACTGGGAAAGCATTTTAGGATAAATTAGTGGCACTTCTATCACCAAGCAGTTCCAGAATGAAGTTCAAGGCCTTGAAAGTTTCATCAAGGGTAGACTGGCTAAAAGCTCATGCATTGGAGTTGGTTGGAGCAGGGGATGCAGCCTGGTGTGGCTGTTCGCTGGCAAAAGCACAGTGCTCTTGGGTGATGCCTTAGTCTTTCTGAAGTTCTGTTTCCATGTCTGTAACAGAGAGTAGCAATTCAGCATAGCCTAGGTGTGAGGTTTAAATGCGATCTTACATTGGTGGCCAAGTTACTACCAGCTCTCAGTGCCTTTCTTCCATTAATATAAAGTAAAGATGGCCTGGGGATGCGCACACCTGTGTCCCTGTGTGGAACTGCTGGCTTTTGACAATACCATTGTCTTTGCTCTGCTCTGTTCCTGAGCTGGGCAGGCAGCCTGTTACCCTTTAAGCCCCTCCAACTCAAGGTGCAATGTGTCAAAGCCTTCCCTGCGGTTGTGGGTGAGAGAAGGGGCTGGGTCACAGGGCTACAGTGCTGTGGTCACCTTTACCATGGGCAATTGCTTCCTGGCCACACTTCCTTCCTTTGGCCCCTGCCTCCCATCCTCCTGCTGCGCACTGTCCTGTGCTCCCCTAGACGCTCGTTCCTCCTTTGGCCAACGGCCCCCTCCAACTTATAGCCCTTAGGAAGCCACCTGCAGAGCGGCTGATTTCCTCTGTGTCTACACCTTCTCATCAAGGTTCTCTGTCCTCAGAGGGGTTCATGGTCATAACCAAATGTGTCCCTTAGGTTGTGTTTTCCAACCAGAGCATGAGGACTCTTTAAGATGAATTTCCTGCCCATCAGGCTTAAATGGCAGCCGCTTTAAGGATGTCTTCCACCCCCTCCCTTTCCTTACTGAGAGGAGCAGAGTGGGCTGGGTGCCGCATCTGATGGCTCACCATGTTTATCACCGAAAACCTCTGAGATTTTCTTTTGGTTCCTTCCCTCCCAAGCGTCTCCCCAACCCACGGGGAATCATTTCTCGCCATTGCTTTTTGCTTTTCATTGAGAATAGAAATGATTTGTCCAAACTCGTGGCCATGAACGCGTCCTTAATGGGAGAGGCAGGGTGAAGATGAATGGCTAGTCAACATAATCTGGGCCACACTTGGCCCCCTCACTCAGCCTGGCTGGGGGGGCTGGGCTGGAGGCTCTGCTCAGCCCGGCGGCTGGCGCTCTGAGCTGAGCGGGGAGTGTCGGTGGTGGTGACAAGGGAACCGCTGCCCTCCCCACGGAGAACCGCCGCCTCTGAGAGGCACAGCACAGTCTTTCCCAAGGCCGCTTTCACAATGGCTTGCACAGCGTGAGCGTTGTGATCCCGATTGCATTCCTGTCCAGACGCCCTGGCAAGCACGGATTCTTAGAGTTGTGGCGTTTTATGGTGGGGGAAAAAAAGAACAGAAACAGACAGACTAGCCAAGAAAGGCAAGGTTGCAGGCTGTGAGACTGATTTGAAGAGATCAAAAAATTCCTAAGGAAAATTCCAAGAATCCCAAGGTTGCTGGGTAAATGCTGAGGAAAGAACACTGGACTTTTCCAGAGACTTGACCACAGGTCTCTGCTAACGCCTCGTGTGATCTTGGGCGAATTGCTCTACTTCCTGGTAGTTCCGTTTTCTCCACTATCAAGTAAGGACATTAAATGAAATCAATCATTTTCATGCTGTGCGCCAAGGATTCTGGGGTCCATAGGTCGAAGCACTGCTGAGATAAATAGCTCGCAATTTAATACTTAAGTTATGACCTTCCCAGAAACTTTAATATGCTAATGTACACCATGACTCTGGGATAAGTTCATACACGTGCACCTGAACAACCAGGAGTCCACTAACGGAGCAGGTGGCAGTCAAGCCACAGATGGTTTTATCGGCACACATGGTGCTTGTGTAAAACACTTGGGCCCACAGTTCGAGGAGGTGTGGAGACACCAGAGGAGGCATAAGGGGTGGCACAAGTCCTAAAGGAGCAGAAAGGGAATCTTGTAAGAAAAAATATGTACCAGGGCCGGCGCTGTGGCACAGTGGGTTAATGTCCCGGCCTGAAGCACCGGCATTGCATATGGACGCCG
This sequence comes from Oryctolagus cuniculus, assembly GCF_051225735.1. Classification (NCBI taxonomy): domain Eukaryota; kingdom Metazoa; phylum Chordata; class Mammalia; order Lagomorpha; family Leporidae; genus Oryctolagus; species Oryctolagus cuniculus. The sequence continues at coordinate 62,089,893 of NC_142882.1, read as the reverse complement.
GTTCGAGGCCTGGCTGCTCCACTTTCGATCTAGCTCTCTGCAATGGCCTGGGAAAGCAGTGGAAGATGGCCCAAGTCCTTGGGCCCCTGCACCTGCATGGGAGACCAGGAGGAAGCTCCTGGCTCCTGGCTTTGGATCAGCGCAGCTCTGCCCGTCACGGCCAAGTGGGGAATGAACCATCATATGGAAGACCTCTCTGCCTCTCCTTTCTCTGTGTAACTCTTTTTTTTTTTATTTGACAGGCAGATTTAGACAGTGAGAGAGAGAGACAGAGAGAAAGGTCTTCCTTCCATTGGTTCACCCCCCAAATGGCCACTAAGGCTGGCGCACAGCACCGATCTGAAGCCAGGAGCCCAGTGTTTCTTCCCGGTCTCCCATGTGGGTGCAGGGCCCAAGCACTTGGGCCATCCTCCACTACCTTCCCGGGCCACAACAGAGAGCTGGACTGGAAGAGGAGCAACTGGGACAGAATCTGGCACCACAACCGGGACTAGAACCCGGGGTGCCGGCGCCACAGGCAGAGGATTAACCTAGTGAGCCGCGGCGCCAGCTCTCTGTGTAACTCTTGACTTTCAAATAAATAAATAAATCTTTAAAAATAAAGAAAAATATGCACCATAGATATGAGGATATGAAACAGGAGACATGGGTAAAAGGCCATTTGATGGATGTCCACTTACATGAAGGGCTTCAATGAAGAACTGGAGGCCATGGCGGATCAGGAGAGGAAAGAGTGGTGTAACATTTCAATAACGAGAAACCGTCTCCGCTATCTGCCCAGGCCAGCGCCTGTTCCCCTGGTTTCCGTGCTTTGTGTAGAAACCCATTTCCATCTGCTATCATTTTCGTGCCGCCTGAAGGCCATCCTTTAGCATTTCTTGTAGCGCATGTATGCTGGTGGTGAATTCTTTCAGATTTGTGTGACTGGAAATATCTTCATTTTGCCCTGCTATGGGGATATATTTTAGGCCATTTAGAACTCTATATTTACAGGGAGTTTTTTCTTTCAGTAATTTAAAGGTGGTGTTCCACCTTCTCCCTGCTCTGTTTCCAAGGAGAAGTTTGCTCCTCTGTATAGAATATGTCATTATCCTCTGGGTGCTTCTAATATTTGCCCTTGAACTGTCATTGTGGCGTAATGGGCTAAGCCTCTGCCTGCTGTGCCAGCATCCCTCATGGGCTCTGGATTGAGTCCCAGCTGCTCCACTTCCAATCTAGCTGCTTGCTAATGACCTGGGAAAAACAGTGGAAGATGGCCCAAGTGCCTGTGCCCCTGCTACCCATGTGGGAGACCTAAAAGAAGCTCCTGGCTCCTGGCTTCAGCTTGGCCCAGCATGGGCTGTTGTGGCCATTGGGGAATGGACCAGTGAATAGAAGATCGATCTCTCTCTCTTTCTCTGTCTCTCCTCTCTGTGATTTTCAAATAAATAAATAAATCTTTTTAATAGACAGGCATTCTTTTTCTTTTTAAGATTTTATTTATTTATTTTGTGAGGTACAGGTACAGACAGAGAGAGGGAGAGACAGAGAGAAAGTTCTTCCATTTGCTGGTTCACTCCCCAAATGGCCACAATGGCCGCAGCTGGGCCGATCCAAAGCCAGGAGCCAGGTGCTTCCTCTGGGTCTCCCAAGCGTGTGCAAGGGCCCAAGCACTTGGGCCATCTTCTACTGCTTTCCCAGGCCACAGCAGAGAGCTGGACTGGAAGAGGAGCAGCCAGAACACAAACCAGCACAAATATGGGACACAAGCACCACGGGTAGAAGCTTAGCCTATTATGCCACAGCCCCGGCCCTCGATAAATAAAAATTTAAAAATATTTGCCCTCTGTCATTGGTTTTAAGCAATTTGATTGGGATGTGTCTTGGTATAGCTCTCTTCATGTTTCTTGTGCTTGGGTTTTATTGAGATTCTTTGATCCATGAACTTACGGTTTTCATCAGTTCAAATATTTTTGGCTATTATTTATTCAAATATATTTTCTGTCAGTATCCCTCTTTCTATTGTCTGTTCTGGAGATTCTGCCTACATAGGTGTCAGCTGCTTGTAACCGTCCTGCAGCTCTCTGGCACTGCTCTCCAGGCGGCAGGGCTGGGGGGCTGGGTGGGGAGGGGTTCCCTTTGCTCCCCAGGTTTCATTTTGGATCGTTTTCTATTGCTATGGCTTTCAGTCTAGGAACCTTTCGCTTTGGAATGTCTGGTTTGCTGTCAATGTCATCTAGTGCGTTTCTCATCTCAGAAATCATACTTTTCATTCCCTGAAGCTCCATTGGGTGGCTATTATTATTTTTGTATCTTCCACATCTCTACTTAGTTTTGTGAACACATTGGAATACATTTATATTAAATGCTTTAATGTCCTCTGCTTGTTCTACCATCTGTATCAATTTCTAGTGATTGATTATTCACTCCCTTTTTTGCATATCTTGTATTCTTTGATTAGATGCCAGACATTATGAATTTCAACCAGTTTAGTGCTGGTTATTTTTATATCCATACCAATATCCTTAAACCTTGTTCTGGGATGCAGTTAAGCTGCTTTGAGACAATTTGATGCTTTGGGTCTTGCTCTATGGTTTCTTGGGTGTGCCCAGAGCCATGCTCCATCTCGGGGTAATCATTCCCTATAACGGAGGCGTGAGCTCCCCGACTTCTCTTCCCCTGTGTCGTGAATTGCGTGTTTTCCCAGGCTGGCTGGTAGCAACAGGCACTATTCACAGCCCTGCGTGTGCACTGGGCACCATTCTCTCCTCCTTCCAGATGGTTTTCCCCCAGCCTTGGGTAGTTTCCTTAAACACATATGCTAATTAGCCCTCTGCAGCTCACTCTTTGTGCAGCTCTCTGCTGTTTAGTATTCTGTCTTATAAGCTCGCTCGCTCTTCATCTCCCTGGACTCTCAGCTCCATTTCCTCACTTCAGGGAGTCCACTGGACTCTCTCTGGGCTCTGCCTCCTGATGCTGTAGCCTGTCAGCCCTGTGAGAGCGACAATCTGCGGCCATTATAAGGCTCACCTCATTAGTCAGCCATCTCCAGGACTGCTGTTCTGTGTTGCCTAATAGCCAGGGCCCTAAAAATCTTAGTTGCATCTACTTCATATTCCTCTGGATTATTTCATATTTAGTATGGTTATTCTATCTCAGGTAGAAACAGAAATCCTTAGCAAAATTCCAGGAGACAGTTTAAGTCGAATGTAAGAGATGATGAACACACACACTGTAGGCATCAGAACCCCAGGGCTATCGTGGAGACCTGGTGCTTGGACACCTGAACACGTGGGCGGGGGGCATCAGGCATGGGTGGTTATTTAAGGATTCTTTCTGATGAATGTGACAGAAAGTGAATTCAAACCTGCAGCAGATACAAGGCTCATTTTTGGCTTAATTCTCCTTTGGGAAGGAGAATGGGGTTAGGCCAGGCACATCTATCACTCTGGGTTTGAATGACAGCTCCAAATCTACCTATTCTCTTGGCTGGAGGTCCTAGGTAAAAAGAACAAATGTCTACTCAGCAGAAGTCATGTATTAGTCCCTGCTTGTGCTGTGTGAACATGTCTGCATTAAGTACTGTTTTCAGAGAAACCAGTGACTTGAGTTACTCTGCATCTTGTTCTTTAGCCTCTCAGATCCCTCCACCCACTTCCATGATTGGCAGTAGGGGAGGAACATCGGGTACACAAATACTTACCTGTGAAACAAAAGGGAGCTCTAACCAGAGGACGTTGTGAGCTAGTCACCTACTCTAAAAATGCTATTAAAAGGATTTGGAAAATATTTATTACAGGGCTTCAGACAACACATAATAAATTGATTTGCTTATAAAAATCATTTCTTAACATTTTATTGCTTATTTAAAAATTTCTCATGTATGTATTTGAGAGGCAGAGAGATAGAGATAAAGAGAAGGAGAGGGCTCTCATCCGCTGGTTCACCTCCCATGGCCTGTGATGATATGGGTTGGGCCAGGCCAAAGCCGGAGCTGAGAACTCAATTCATGTTTTCCGTGTGGGAGGCAGGAACCCAGTAATTTTAGCCATCATCACTGCCTGTAAGCACTGGCAAGACACCAACAGGAAGCTGGAGTCAGGAGCTGGTATCGAACCCAGGTACCTTGACATGGGATGTGGGCGTCTTAACTGGAGTCCTAATTACTATGTCAAATGCCCACCCCAGCCTTTAAAAGTCATGCAAACATATTATGAAAATTTTGAGTAAATGAGAAAACTCCAGTATCTGAAGAAGACCCCCAAAATTTTTATGTCCAAAATTTTTTTTTTAAAAACACCTTGACTGATTTGAATGAAAGGAAGTTATATCTGAACAAAGATCCTTTAGACTGATGGAACAAGTTGAATACCAAGGCTTGGCATTTATGCTCCCAGTAGAACCCACAGGTTTTTAAAATTAACTGTGCCCTGTGTGCACTTTTGAAGGCCTTATTCCTGCAGTGTCCTGCTGGTTGCTGCTCTGCATTGAGCTGTATGCACTAGGAGGCCCTTTATCTGCGCCCGGTCGCTGCTGCCGTGCCCCCTGTCTCAGACCCTCTGCTCACAGGCGCTCCCGCCCCATGGAGCTTGGAAGAATCTTAGCTGTAAACAAGAGCAGTGAGGAGATGGGCTGGGTGGAACTCGTGGTTAGTGTGGTGCTGATTCTACCCATCCCTTCCCACATTTGTCCCCATTCACTCATTTATTTAATGACGCTTTATTGAATTTATAGTATGTTCCAGGCACTTCCAGGACAGCAGAGAAATAAACATGAACAAAGCAGACGGGAATCCTGTCCTGGAATTTAGTGGGAGACATGGGGAAAAAACACACCAAGCCAACAAAATACTTACTGACTGTGATATGTGCTGTGAAGGACGCAGGGAGTTGAGATTTGCAGTTCTCTGCTTCAAATCTTCCGTAGCTCTCCGTTACCTCTGCAGGGCAGCCGGAAGCCCTTAGCGTGGCGTTCAAGGCTCTTTACAATCTGGACCTGGCCCGAGGTTCCTGGCCTCTGAAGCCTGCAGTCCTCCAGGCACGGCCAATGACTCCACTCCCGGACCTACATGTTGTACCCAGCAGTTCAGATTTTGTGTGTCAGGGACAGGGAGTCCCTGAGCGCTCTAGGCCTGACACCCTTGGCTAGTGGGTGCTTTGGATGCTAACTTCTCAGAGTGCAGGGTGTGGGCGGACACGCGGGGCCTGTTGGGAAGTACCATCAGGACTTCAGCAAGGGGACGGCCTGGCCTGGAACGTCAGCACACGCAGTCGATCTAGCAGGGGCCCAAGTGACCCGATCTCTGTGTGGGGCACAAAGCCCATGAAGGAAGGGAAGGCAAGGAGGGGGTAAGTGACGTTCAGGGTCTCGGTGTTGAAGGAGCTGGCCAGCTGCCGACTGACGCCGTAATGGTGGTAGAAGTGGTGTTAAAGTAGTAACACCCCTTTAATCAATATATAGATTCTTCTAGAGAAAAGCCAGAAATAATTTTTGCCTCTGGGACCCATTAGGGGCTTACGAGAAAAGCATCCGGACTTCCTGACAGTGGTGCTTCCACACCCAAGGGCATGGCACGGGGATTATTTCACAAGCCTCTAGCCCAGGGTCTCACAGGCATGACCTGCAGGTGGAAACTGGCTTGCCCACCAACCAGCTAGTGTAGCCTGCATTTTCAAACTGGGAAATTGCCTGCAAAATGTCTCATTTCCTTCCTGTCTTAAAAAAACAAGAAAATCTGGGACTGGCGCTATGGCATAGAGGGTAAAGCCACTGCCTGCAGTGCTGGCATACCATCTGGGCGCCGGTTCAAGTACCAGCTGCTCCACTTCCGATCCAGCTCTCTGCTGTGGCCTGGGAAAGCAGTGGAAGATGGCCCATGTCCTTGGGCCCCTGCACCCACGTGGGAGACCCAAAAGAAGCTCCTGGCTCCTGGCTCCTGGCTCCTGGCTTCAGATCGGTGCAGCTCTGGCCATTACAGCCATCTGGGGAGTGAACCGGCAGATGGAAGACCTCTCTCTGCCTCTCCTTCTCTCTGTGTGTAACTCTGGCTTTCAAAACAAATAAGTAAATCTTAAAAAACCCAAGAAAATCTAATATTCTGATATGACATCAGTTGTCTGGAACTGATGCCTTCCAAAGGCGTCTGCATCCCCAGTTTACCACAAACCCCACCATTCCCTAATGTCCATCCTGGACACGTATTGAGAAGTCCTTAATGATTGCACTGTGAAGGGCCCTGGAGGGTAAGTGCAAGGCTATAGCAGTGTGAGCCCCTGGGGACGCAGATGAGGCTGTAAACACACAAGGCACCTTTCCTGAGGGCCAAGGAGATGTGCATTTCCTGCACAGGGCTTCACAGGGGCCTCCTCCCGTGAATGCTCCAGGCCATGGCTGCTCTTCCTACCCTCTGATCTCTCCCCAAGCAGTGTGTGCTGGTCCACGGGGGACTGGACTTAACGCTCTGCCCTGTAGCAAGGACTCCTGCAGCTTGCTGCAGTCCAACCATTATTTAAGCAGTGGCAATGATAATGCTTTCAGTCATGCTAATCAGGACAGTTATGAACCACTCACCACTTTCCAGGTCTGCCCAGGGCTTCACCTGCACACTGAGTTCTTCAGTGACCCTGGGGTCCACATTTCTGAGACAGTCTGGGTACTTTCTTACAGCTCTTAACATATATGTTCATAGCCCTTTCAATGGCTATTGAGGATTTGAAACTAAAATGTGCACTTGTACCCTCTGAGACAGTGTGGGGCTTCAAGCGGAAACCATGCTTTCCTCGTTGGTGTCCTGCAGCCCAGAGCCAGCCTGGGACTTGGTTAACACAGTGTTGCATGTGGTGGACATCTTACACCTGTGTGGTGCTCAGTGCTAAGTCCTTCTCTATACTAACAGGTTGAGTTTCCCTCTCTCCTCTCTGCATCACACCAGGATGACTGACATGATGCAAACTCGTCCAGAGGCACCAAAGACCAGAGAAAGCTTTGTGCGTCACCTCCCTAGGCACATACTGCCCAACCAGCACCAAAGCCTCGTCTAGAAACTTCCATGCACACAAAGTCAGTGAGCAGCAGCCATGAGTCCTGAACCAGGTTCTGAACCAGGCATGATTTTTTTGTCTCCCTGCAGGAAAACTGCTGCAGACATTTTTGGTCGGTACAACTTGGTGGTGGCGGTAGCGGGAGCTCTACTTCATCCAGCGGGTGGAGGTTAGGGATCCTGTGAGATACTCTACAAGTCACAGGACACGCCTCACCACAAAGACTTCTCCACACCCAAGGGTAAACTTTGCTGCAGCTAAGAAACGCATGGGGAGAGGGTGCCTCAGTTTCGCATGGTGACTGTGACAAATTCCCACAAATTCCACACACACACAGGGCCTTAAAACAGCACACATCTTGTCTTACGTGTCGTATGTGAGGGCCCACGTCTGAAACAGGTCTCACAGGGACACAGTGAACGTGGTGGCAGGGTCCCGTGGCGCCCATAGGGGAGACTCCATTTCCAGCTTCCAGAAGCACTAACGTCCTGCTTCAGCCATGTCTGGCCAGCTCCTTCTTGGTCTGCCTTGGCCACAATCCAATCCTAAATCAAAAGCATTTGCTGGATTTATCAAGACTGATTTTCAAATCATTTACTAATGCCTGAGTACCATGGTAGGATTTTTTTTTTAAAGATTTATTTATTTATTTGAAAGTCAGTTACACAGAGAGAGAAGGAGAGGCAGAGAGAGAGAGGTCTTTCATCCGCTGGTTCACTCCCAGGATGGCTGCAACAGCTGGAGCTGTGCCGATCCAAAGCCAGGAGCCAGGAGCTTCCTCTGGGTCTTCCCATGTGTCGCTCCCCAACCCGCGGAGGAACGACACTGGACCCTGCGCTGTTCTCTTTCCCCGGCCCTTCCTGGGTTTGCTGCCGCCCCCCCGCTTCCACGGAGGGGCAGCACCCCCACTGCTTCCCCGACTTCCGCGGAGGAGCGGCACACCGCTGGCCGGCTCTCTCAGGGGTTGCTCAGATGTTCCTGGTGCATGTTGTCTCCTCCTCCTTTATAGTCCTCTTCCACCAATCCATGCTCTGCTGCCCACACGCTGAGCATGCTGCTCTCCTCCAATCAGAAGCAGGATCAGCTCCTGCAGTTTGTTAGTCGAATTGGTGAGGCAGCTGTGTGGAAGTTGTTTACTCTCTCTCAGCGCCATATAATGGGAGATCAGATACATAGTGTTAGTCTTAGCAGTTACAGTAATTTAGTCTAGTCTCAGTTGCTCCCCACACCATGCAGGTGCAAAGGCCCAAAGACCTGGGCCATCTTTTACTGCTTTCCTGGGCCATAGCGGAGAGTTGGACCGGAAGTGGAATAGCCGGGACTCGAACTGGCACCGCAAGTCGTGGCTCCACCTGCTATGCCACAGTGCCTGCCCCCATGATAAGATTTTAACAGAACTAAGTGTGGACTGCTTGAGATATGCCACTGAGATCATTCCCTTTGAATTAGTTCCTTGCTGACCACGGGCACCACATAGAGCCTCTGAGGGCATTATTTTCCGAGTTGCAGGAACCAGTACCAGCTCTGAGCTCAATCACACCTTCCTCCCAGTGTGGCTACCAGATGAAGGACAAATCCACAGAAATTAAGGATCAAATAGAGGGTCTGGCATTGCCGCATAACCAGTAAAGCCACTGCCTTTGATGCCAGCATCCCATATGGGCACCGGTTCAGGTTCTGGCTGCTCTGCTTCCCATCCAATTCCCTGCTAATGGCGTGGAAAAAGCAGCAGAAGATGGAGCAAGTGCTTGGGCCCCTGCCACCCAAGCGGGAGACCCACATGAAGCTCCTGGCTCCTGCTTTTGACCTCGCCCATCCCTGCCATTGTGGCCGTCTGGGGAATGAACAAGCAGATGGAAGATTCTCTCTCTCTCTCGCTCTCTCTCTCGGGAACAGGGTATCCATGAGTGAATGCACAGGGGCACTGACCTTTAAGGCCCAGGGTCTCTTCCCACTAATTAAACACACCCAGGTGGAGGGGTTGGGCTCTGACCAACCAAGGGCCATTTCCTCCTCTCTTAGCCCCACTTAGACAATTAGGCAGAAGGCGGCTTTGGCTCACGTGAGTTGAGTTAGCTTTGTCTTAGAGAGCTGAACTTGCCCTGAAGGGGCTTGCTAGAGTTTGGGGACCTTAGGATAAAGAATCATTCATGGCTTCTGAGATGACCACCTTGTACAGCCTGCCAGGGCCTGGGCTGGGGCTCCTGCCAACCAACTGCCTCGTGCTGCAGGCCCGAACAAGGAGGGTGGATGCCTGCAAGCTCCGATGCCCCTGCGCGTGCACCTGCTGCTCTGTGGTCCTGATTGTGGGAGCTGTAATTCCAGGCACTATTTGAATTTGGACAGTGAGGCCGCGGTGCTGAGTCCTTCCTGGGTTGTTAGGTGAGCCTGGAGAGCTATTTTCCTTTGGAAAGAGCAATATGACTTACTTGAAAGGAAGTCTACAGTGAGCGTGTGCTTCAGATGGGAGAATCAGGATGGTACTGCCAGAGCCCAGACTGCTACACAAACACTCTGCAGGGAGGCGGCCTGAAAATTGCTTTTATGAGTGGACTGGGATGCACAGCGTGGGATGTGGAGGCTGCTGGCAGCCAGAAGTCTCCTATCTCTTCACCTGCAATTTGCAAGCAAATGGGATGCTGGTTGCCATTGGCAGGGGCCATTAGCAGGTTTGTGGCAGGATGCTGGCCTCAGTGGGCCTGGTGAAGCACCCCTCCTTTCAGCTGCAGTCACTGTCTTTGGCTCTCTTTGCTCTGCCTGAATATGAGACAGTAAAGACTAGCACTCCCTGGCCGGCAACGTGGTGCAGTAGGTTAATCCTCCACCTGTGGCGGCGCCGGCATCCCATATGGGCACAGGTTCTAGTCCCGGCTGCTCTTCTTCCAATCCAGCTGTCTGCTGTGGCCTGAGAAAGCAGTAGAAGATGGCCCAAGTACTTGGGCCCCTGCGTCCACATGGGAGACCCAGAATAAGCTCCTGACTCCTGGCTTCGTATCAGCGAAGCTCTGGCCATAGAGACCATTTAGGGAGTGAACCAATGGGAGGAAGACCTTTCTCTCTGTCCCTCCCTCACACCGTCTGTAACTCTACCTCTCAAATAAATAGATAAAATCTTAAAAAAAAAAAAAAAAAAAAGCATAGCACTCCCTAGTACCTGCCCCCTTGCCTGCATGGTGAGAAGTGAAATGAGTCCCGTTTCAGGTAAGAAGTGTAGGACTGGCCGAACGGCCATGCACTGCTGCCAACCTGGAGGGGGATTTCAAAGACATCTTCCTGGGCCCTGACCTCACCTCTTTTAAGGGTGATCTTGTGGGCAGTGCTAGAAACAGTTTGAGTTCTCTTAGATGATGATCACACAGATGTGTCCACGAGAAGGGAGACAGGAGAGGTTCAGGAAAACCAAGTTTATTATTATGAGACAGGCAGCGTGGCAGCCACAGAGGATCACTCAGGAAAGTCACCAGCGTGGTGAGCAGGCAGAAGATGGCTGTGAGGGGCTGCACAGGCCAGGCCAAGCCTTTATTATGGTTCTTGTAGGAAGGCAAGCGAGGGTGGGATAAGAGGCTCGTCTGAATACTTTGGGTGGTTTCGAAGCCATAAGGTTGGTTCCTAGGTGCCCAGTAGCCAGTCCTGGGATGATCAGCACTGCAGAATAGGAGTCAGATGCAGGAGGACTGTCTGATTTGATTAGGTACTGTGTCAAAGGCATGCCCTGCCCTGCCCTGCCCTGCCCTGCCTCTAGGAATTGGCCAGTCCTGGAGAGAACAGCCTCTTCCCAGCTGGAAAGAGGTATTTCAAAAAGATGTCACAAAATCATAACAGGGGCCAGCGCTGTGGCATAGCAGATAAAACCACTGCCTGCAGTACCGGCATCCCATGTGGGAGCTGGTTCGAGACCTGGCTGCTCCACATCCGATCCAGCTCTCTGCTATGGCCTGGGAAAGCAGTAGATGAGTGCCCAAGTCCTTGGGCCCCTGCACCCGTGTGGAAGACCCGGAGGAAGCTCCTGGCTCCTGGCTGATCAGCTCAGCTTCAGCCATTGCGGCTATCTGAGTGAACCAGCAGATGGAAGATCTCTCTCTCTCTCTCTCTCTCTCTCTCTCTCTCTCTCTGTAACTCTGCCTTTCAAATACATACATACATACATATTTTTTTAAAAAAGATCATAACACACAGAAAACCGACAAATGAGGGCAACAAGTCAAATGCCATTGTCTTCAAATTGTTAACGGGCTGTCGATCACCAGAGATCACTCATCCACCCTAGGATGCTTACAATGCCCTGCAGCCTTGCATCGGGGTGGGAGTGCAGCCCTGGCGCCCGCAGCTGCGGAGACAGAGCGCTCACCATTTGGGAAGCTGGGCCCCACTTGTGAAGGGGTCTGTAGTTAGGAACTTCTGATTTATGGTCCGCTGGGTTGTCCTGAAGCACCAATCGTTTGGTAATTATTTCTTCTTACGGGACTACGCAGAAGAAACCAGATCCCTTTCTAATATGGAAGGAGAGTCTTGCATTCTCATTGCTAAGATGACAAGTATTCCTGTCATATGCTCTTAAAACCTCTGTAAACTCACAGCACAGGTACACTGTTGAACAGTCTGTTAAGTAAACAAGCAATTCAGATGAAAAAAAAAATTAGGGGAATCCACATTAGATGCCAAAAGGGGCAAATGGTATCTGTTGAGTCAACATTCTTTACTGTCGGAAGTCACCTCTGTTCCACTCCCTGTAGGTTTGCTGGAGCTGTCATTCTCTTGCGAGGTGTGGAACGTGACCAGGCTGGCTACCCTGAATAGTCCCAGCTCAGTCACCGTGCTGCGTGTCAGACCTTGGAGCCATAGCTCAAGGGACATCCATTTTCTTTCTCTATCTACCCTTCATCTCCAGGCGATATTCAGTGCCATGGCTCCAAACATTATCTGGGTCACAGGAACTTGCAAATAGATTCTCTAGCCTGTCCTGCTCCCCTGAAGTCCCAATCCATTCATAGCTGCCTACTCGACTAGGCTAATGCGCATCTAAAATTCAGCATGCCTGAAGCTGCTCTCCACATACCACCTTGCTCCGTGTGCTCCTACAATTATTCCCTGCATTTTTATAAGCAGTAACTCCACTTCATCTCTTTGAAACTCGGCTTCACCTTGAACTCCTTACCTTTTCTCACGCAATCTATCAGAAAATGCCATCCATCATCTGTACTTTCAAAAGTTGCCCTGAATCCTGCTACTTGAAATGCCATAATCTTGATGGAAATCACTGTGACAATTGCAACAATAGCCCACTAGCTGTTTCTCTGACCCTCCCTTGTCACCCAAGGAAGAGGAAAGCAAGCCCTGATAGCTAAGATCTGCCTGGCGTCACACACGGAAACACATCTGATACAGCCGCTCTGTGACTGCGGTGGATCCAGACAGAAACGAGAACACTGTCCAAAGCACAGAAGGGCCAAAACACCTTCCTAGTCTGGTTGACACGATTGCCGGCTTCTTCTTACCAATCACAGCTTCAGCCTCACTCTGGTTTCCTCAAGAGAATTATTAAGACACACAATCAAAGATTAGCTCGACAGTTTAAACCTGCACCCTCAAATCACTCGACAGAGCTCTACATCCTGCAAGCAGTAAGTGCTTCCTAATGCCCTTTCATTGAGACACCCCACACTTCACGTCGTGGCAAGTCAGGAACACTGAACTGTAAACAGGTGGCAGTCAGCAGGAGGACACGGACACTCTGCAGTCTAATCTCTGCAGCACAGCACCGATCCTTCTTGCAGGGTAGGAATCGTCTGACCCACAGGCCATAGCACGTCTCGGAAATCATCTGGCCTGGCCTTGCCAAGGCAGTCCCAAGCAGGACTCGAAATTCAGCAGGTCTACAGCAGGCTAATTTAAAAAAAAGATTTATTTATTTTGTTTGAAAGTCAGAGTTACAGAGGGGGAGCACCAGAGAGGCAGAGACAGAGAGAGAGATCTTCCTTCTGCTGGTTCACTCTCCAGATGGCCACAGTGGCCAGGGCTGGTCCAGGCAGAAACCAGAGCTTCATCCAGGTCTCCCAAATTGGTGGCAGGGGCCCAAGCACTTGGGCCATCCTCAACTGCTTTTTCCAGGCCATAACAGGGAGCTGAATCAGAAGTGGAGCAGCTAGGACATGAATCGGTGCCCATAGGGGATGCTGGCATCGCAGGTATCAGCTTTACCTGTTACAAGGGCTGGCACTTGTAGCAGGCTAATGTTTAAGCTGGTAATTTTGTATGGCCCATGAATGAAGTTATAAATGTCCAAATGACCCTGAACAGAAAAAAAGGTTCCCTACTAACGCATTGGATCCTATCACTCTTTTGCTGTTCAATGTCTTCCTGTATTTTTTTTTTTTTTTTGACAGGCAAGGTGGACAGTGAGAGAGAGAGAGAAAGACAGAGAGAAAGGTCTTCCTTTGCCGTTGGTTCACCCTCCAATGGCCGCCGCGGCCAACATGCTGCAGCCGGCACTCCGCGCTGATCCGAAGCCAGGAGCCAGGTGCTTCTCCTGGTCTCCCATGGGGTGCAGGGCCCAAGCACTTGGGCCATCCTCCACGGCACTCCCTGGCCACAGCAGAGAGCTGGCCTGGAAGAGGGGCAACCGAGACAGAATCTGACGTCCCGACCAGGACTAGAACCCCGGGGTGCCTGAGCCGCAGGTGGAGGATTAGCCTATTGAGCCACGGCGCCGGCCTCCTGTCTTTCTTATAACAAAGCCCAAAGTACTTGTCATGGGCTACACGGCTCTGTAACAGTCACCTTCCAACCCTGAACCTCATCTATGATTCTCTCCCTTTTCTCCCCCGCGTCTCTAGATGCAGCGTTTTCCTCAACAGGATGCACAGCTTCTGTCTGAGACCTCCTGTCTCAGAGCCTCTGTAGTCTGCTCTTTCCAGGGGCAGACTGCTCTCCTGCTCACATTCTCACTTCCTTCAGGCCTTCGCTCAACTCCTTCGTGGTCACAGAGGCCGCCTCTGCCATCACACGTGCCACAGCCCCTCACTTCTGCATCCCCTCACCGTGCTGTCTTCTCCCTCATCCCACGTATCAGCACATGGCGTATCAAGTCCTACATTCTTGATAGCTTGTCTTCGACTGGAAAGTAAGCCCCAAGAAGGAAGAACAGTGATATGTTTTGTGGCTGTATCCCTACACTAGGACAGCGCACAACACACACCACATATGGATTTGTTGAATAAATGGATGAATCTGGAGATGGACTAGTGCACCAAGTCGGAGCAGAAAGAACCCTTCCGTGAGTTGCCCTCCATGGGTACTAGGAAGAGGAAATTCTTTTCTTTTTTGATTACAAAACAAGGATATAGTGTCGCTCCCCCTCTTCGCGGAGGAACGACACAGGACCCTGCGCTGTTCTTCTGTCTGCTCGGCCCTCCCCGGGTTTGCTGCTGGTTCTTCCCGGGTTGGCTACCGTCCCTCCACCTCCGTGGAAGGGCGGCTCCCCCTGCCACTTTCCCCACTTCCGCAGGGGAGCGGCACACCGCCGGCCGGCTCTCTTGGGGGCTGCTCAGATGTTATCCGGATGTTCCCTTTAGATGTTCCTGGTGCATGTTGTCTCTCTCCTCCTTTATATTTTTTTTTATTATTTTTTTATTTTTTTATTTATTTTTTTATTTTTTGACAGGCAGAGTGGACAGTGAGAGAGAGAGACAGAGAGAAAGGTCTTCCTTTGCCGTTGGTTCACCCTCCAATGGCCGCCGCGGCCGGCACGCTGCGGCCGGCGCACCGCGCTGATCTGAAGCCAGGAGCCAGGTGCTTTTCCTGGTCTCCCATGGGGTGCAGGGCCCAAGCACCTGGGCCATCCTCCACTGCACTCCCTGGCCACAGCAGAGAGCTGGCCTGGAAGAGGGACAACCGGGACAGAATCCGGCACCCCGACCGGGACTAGAACCCGGTGTGCTGGCGCCACTAGGCGGAGGATTAGCCTAGTGAGCTGCGGCGCCGGCCTCTCTCCTCCTTTATAGTCCTCTTCCACCAATCCCAACTCTGCTACCCACACGCCGAGTATGCTGCTCTCCTCCAATCAGGAGCAGGATCAGCTCCTGCAGGTTATTGGTCGAACTGGAGGCAGCTGTGTAGAAGCTGTTTACTCCTCTCCCAGCGCCATATTGTGGGAGAGCAGATGCATAGAATAAGTCTTAATTCGAGTAACTTAGTCTAGTCCGAGTTGCTCCCCACAATATAGGTTTGGGGCTGCTACTGGCCATCTTGTCTACCAAGTGGAGACTCCAGGTGAGAGCGGAGTCATCAGCCTGAGGGCATGAGATGGACTAAGAGCCTGAGAAGATCCTAGTGCCATTATTTGAGCCCCTGCATCCAGGTGGGTGTAAAGCAGCTCTCCTACAGATCGTGCAATTATTTGAATTAATAAATTTTATTGCTTAAGTGGGTTAGAGTCCTTGTCACTTGCAATAAAAGGAGATCCAGTACAGGTGCTCATGGGTTTCCCCACAGTACTCTAGGTACATCCAAATGACAGCACAGAGCAGGGTAATGCATCATTATCGCCTTCAACCCTCTTACTCTCCCTTCCCGTGCTGAAGCCTGAAAAGGTGTTATTTTGCTGGCCAGCAGGTCATACTGCTGCTGTGTATTGAGATGACTCTGCAGAGGTAACTTCCTCCCAGAGGAAGATTCCAACCTCACTCTCAAGTACATCTTGTGGAGGTTAGGTGGCTTTTCCTTCCTGTTAAAGAAAGGGAGTCAGCCGTATCATTTGCAAGGTTGGTTCTCTTTAGTCAAGGGCAGGATTTGTACTCTGTACCCTAGTCCGGGGCAGTCTGCTTGGTTCACATAGGTGTTAAAAAATGCCCAGTTGATGGAAGTGTCATTAGGAGGTCTTTGAATGGATCAGTACACCACCCAATCCTCCATGCACAATTCATTCATAGAAGCGTCATTTCAGAGTTGTCTTAATGATTTGCCAGAGGCTTCCATCAACTAAAGGTCACTGCAAAATGCAGCTGTTATTCCTGTACTGTAAAACTATTACCAAGGTCACCATCTATTACATTTCCTAGTGTCTCCTAAGCAAAGTCTCGTATGACAAATGACATTTAAAATTAACGCAAGAAAATACTTGGTTTTCCTGAGGAAATGGGGGCATACTTTCTCTTTGCAACTGGTCCTGCCCCTCTTTTGCATTGGTTCCTAGAAAGTTGGAAGTCTGTTCTTTTTTCTTTGCTAAAAATTGTTTATTTGAAAGGGGAGAGAGAGAGAAAGAGAAAGAGAGAGAGAGAGAGAGATCTTCTGGGTTACCCCCAAAATGCCTGCAACAGTTAGAGATGGGCCTGGCTAAAGCTGGACTCAACTACTGGAACCATCGCCTTCTGCCTCCCAAGGTGTGCACTGGCAGGAAGCTGTGATCTCAGGCAAATGCAGGACTCAGACCCAAGGAATCTGATGTGGGATGCGGGCATCCCAAGTGGCATCTTAACCATCGCACCAAATGCCTGTCCCTTTCTTTCTTTCTAGGAGAGATCTATTTTGAAACTTAACTATAGATAATTCTATTGGTCTGCAAAGGTTTGTACAGTTCACTAAGATTTTTCTTTGATCTTAATCTTCTACTTTTAATCATGCTTTGCTCAGATCATGTCTTTTTTTTTTACTACTTTTATCATTATTTCGTTGAAAGTATTCTTTCCTTATGACCTAATTGTGTGTGTGTGTGTGTGTGTGTGTGTATAAAAAAGTCCTCCTGTAGATTGAGTCTAAAGTCCAAACACTGCCTTAAATCATTAAGGACTATTTAATTGCTCGTAGACAGATTAAATTCTCTCCCTGGATCTCATTTTCCTCTTCTGAAAAATGAGGTCATTAAGCTCCACGTTGGTTTCTTTTAACCCTAACTTCCTTCTTAATTGGATGGAGACCCAGAGCATTGATGGATTTTCTTTTCTTCAGAGATGAGCACGTGGGCATCACCAGACAGCCCCTGGTTCCCACTGTGATGTGGCTGTGAGCCAGAAGACCCGCGTGTGCTGGAGAGAGCCCTGCTCACTTCTTAGTGGGGCATATCTCTCACTACCTGTATGACAGGATGGTCTCACGAAGTCTCAAAAACGTAGTGGCTTAAACCACAGAACTGGATTCTCTCCCATGCAGGAGGGCACAGGTCTGAAATGAGTGTCATGGACTAAACTGAAGCATCAGCAAGACAGTGCCTTGGGGGCTTTGGAGAGAATCTGTCCCTTGCCACTTCCAGCTTCCTGTGGCAGCCAACATCCCCTACCTCAGGGCTACTGCACTCCAGTCTCACAGGGCCCTCTCCTCTGTGCTTGATCACCCACTCTCTGCTTCCTACCAGGCCCCCTGTGACTGAATTCCGGGCCCACCCAGACAGTCTGGGATAATCTCCCCATGTCAAGATCTTGCATGCAGCCACACATTAGGATGCACTGGCTTTGTCCTTAGAACCTTTACAGGTTCCAGGGCTGTGAACCTCACATACAGAGTGGTGATTTTCACCCCCCTACACAATATTTACCACCCTTGCCAATGGCTCTGGGCAAAGAAGGGAAATAAGTGATTGCAGTGCCATCTCAGCCTCTTCCTCATAGCCATGACCTTGGTGAAATCAATCACAGAGGTGAGTGTCTGGGACGGCAGCCTTGACATTTTCAGTGGGAAACGCAGGGAACTTTCCCAGGCCAAGAAGACAGATGCTGTGTCTGTGGATGCAAGGTTTGGGCTTCTTGACCTTAAATATCCCTGCCAGGTGACAGGAAACAGACGACCTATGCAGAAAAGTCCTTTTCTTTCTTCTAGGTCACTGGATTGAAGATCTGATTCTGTTAGCATCCATTTCATCACAATCACAATTCTCCAGATCCATATCCTGCTAACTCCCAGAGCTACTCGCGTCTTTCTCCCTCCCCCGCCCTCTCTCTCTCCCTCTCCCTCTCCCTCTCTCCCTCTCTCCACTACTCCTTCTCCCTCTCCTCTTCTCTTTATCTCTCCGTCTCCTTCTCCATGCACATGGTTGAGAGGTAAGATGGTTAATAAAGATTTTTTTTATTCGAAGTCCCAATTTCAAAACCCGTTGACTGTTTTTTTCCTATATGCTATTGAACAAGGCATTACCCACTTTCTGTTTGCTCATTTATATCTCCAAGCAGGTGAACAGTGAGGGCAGAGGCAGGAAGGGATGTGCAGTGTGATAAAGACTATAGTGTATCGGAAAGGCCCAGGTTCGAGAGCCAGGTACACTTGAGTTAGAAACTCGACTCTGACTCTCTTTAAGTTGGATGCTCCTGAGCAAGGTGCTTTACCTCTATGAGTCTTGGGTCCCTCATCTGTAAAATGGGCTTAAAAATTGTTGTGAGAATTCATAGAGATATTATATCTTATAGAAGGGTAGGTATTTTAAAAAGTAGTTTAAGTATTTGAAAGGAAGAGAGGAGAGAGAGAGAGAGACAGATGCTTGCAGCAGCTGGGCCAGGCCAAAGCCAGGATCCTAGAATTCAACCTGGGTTTCCCATGTGGAGGCAGGGATCCACCCACTGGAGTCGTCACTTGCTGCCACCCAGGGTAGACTCTAGCAGGAAGCTGCATCAGAAGTGGAGGCAGCACTCACACTCAGGGACTGTGATACAGGAGTGGGCATTCCAAGAGGCAACTTCACACGGTGTCAAATGTCTGCCCCTAAAACAAAATTCTGGGGGATTGCCCGGTGGTTATGACGCTGCCTGGGACACCTGCAGCTCGTATCAGAGAGCCTAGTTGTTGGAGTTCCGACTCTGCTCTCAATTCCAGTTTCCTGTGGATGTGCATCCTGGGAGATAGCAGGTGATGGCTCAAGTGGTTGTGTCCCTGTCACCCAAGTGGGAGACCTGGACTGAGTTCTCAGTTCTTGGCTTTGGCCTGGCCCAGACCTGGCTGTTGTGAGCATTTGTCGGAGTGAACTAGTGGATGGGAGTCTTCTCTCTTTTTTTGTTTGTCTTCCTATCATTGTGCCTTTAAAATAAAAAAAAGTAATTCTTAAAAAAGATATGTTTAGGGGCCAGCATTGTGGCAAGGTGGGTGAAGCTGCCACCTGCAGTGCTGGCATCCCATATAGCTGCCAGTTTGAGTCCCCGCTGCTCCACTTCCAATCCAGCTCTCTGCTATGGCCTAGGAAAGCAGTAGAGGATGGCCCAAGCCCTTGGGCCCTTGCACTGCATATGGGAGACCCAGAAGAAGCTCCTGGCTCCTGGCTTCAGATTAGCGTAGTTCCAGCCATTGTGGCTATCTGGGGAGTGAACCAGCAGACGGAAGACCTTTCTTTCTCTGTCTCTCTCTCTGTCTCTCTCTGTCTCTCTCCTCTCCTCTCCCTGTGTAACTCTGATTTTCAAATAAATAAATAAATAAATAAATAAATCTTTAAAAAGATATGGTTAGCTATAAATCATAAAAATTTATTAAAATTTTAAAAGGTATTTATTTTGATACAAAAACTTGAAATCCATGCATAGTTTTTTCATAACTGTAGATTTGCACAACTTTCTGAAGACCCCTTGCATCTCCTCAATGGCTGGAGAGGAACAAACATCCAATACCTTTACCTCCTGCTGCTTTTCATCGCCAGCCCAGGCTCCAGAGCAGGCACCTGCTGTTACCCCCTCCCGAGGAAGCTGGGTGCCCATGGAGCCTGTGGGAGCTGTGACATGGCTGTGATGTGTTCACCCGACGTCTCATTATGTCCTCTTTAAAGTTCTCTGTTCTTCCTGCTTGTGCTGTTTCCTGAGGATGACACTTAGGCATTTACTTTGCCATTTCTGCTTTCCATTGAGAGAAAGGGCCTGTTTCCATAGCAAGCACCCATGCAAAGCCAGCGAGACCCAAGAGGGCAGAGCACTGCTCAGCTCTTGACCTCCACCAAGTGTCTCTGAAGTTCTTGGTGAAGGCAGCCACATTCCTGTCTAGGCACCGGCAGAAGATGTTAAAAGCACAGGGCTATTGCTTCAACTGATCAAGCCTGCCCTAGACCGGCTCCCAGGTGTTGAAGATGTGCTCGGTCTTCAGGACACCTTCCACAGTTCCCTGTCCTTCACTGACAACAGTCACCGGAGCCGCCTCCTCCACCTGGGCTCCGTGGCATCCCCTCCCCTCCCTGCTGGGTCAGATGCTGTCCCGAGTCCTGACCACTGCGGGGCGCTGCTCTTAGGCAGCGGTCAGACCACAGACTAGCAGCAGCGTGCCTCATGCTTGGCACACAGCCCTGAATTCTCCTAACAGACAGTCACTGGAGCAGATGCTGCTCTGGTACCTAACAGACAGCAGGGAACTGAGTGGTGATGTCAGCCACTTGATTGAATGTGCAGTGTCGGGTCTGGATTTGAACCCAGGTCTTTGTGATGCCAGCACACCCTTCTTGCCCAATCTGCCCCACGCTCCTGCTAGGGCAGTAGTGAAGTGGCCTCAGGTGGGTGGACAGGTAAGACCCACATCGTGGGGATTTTCCTAACCACCCCCAACCATTTATCTTTCTGGCTCCTCTGTGCTGTGCCTTCTGATATTGTTGGGGTCTGATGCTGTGGCCAACAGGACGTGGGCCTGCAGGGTGGGGAGGAGGGTCGGTCAGAACCTGTGTGAAGGACGCTAGGTCCTGGCATCCCGTAGGACTGCTGTGGTCAAGGAAACAGCTCTGAGCCCCAGCTCAGGGCTGCATGGTTGATAAGGTGGACATTGGCTTTGGGCTTCTGGAGGTGTCCTCACGGGGCATAGAGGTGTTTTCTTGAGGCATTAACACAGTTCTGATGTTACATTTTGGGAGATGTTTAATTTATTAACCTGTTTTCTCTTACCATTCTCAAAGTGCCTCCCAAAGTAGGCTTAGCTTTGGGGCTTCAGCACCTGGAGCAGAATTAAAGAAATACCTCCTGTCCCTGTGGAAGAGCTGAACACATGCTCGCTTGTCCCTCATTTTTCATTCCCCTCACTGCAAACCCCACTCTCGGCTGTTTCTCTATGAAGCAAATGGAGATGAAAAGCCTATCTGCTGAATGGCTATGAAGTTAAGCAAAGCAAAATGCGTGAAAGTGCTTTGTGCAAGTTGATGCTGAAATTATGCTGACCATCATTCAGAGACGGCCGGGGAGCACCGACGATGTCTGTGTCCACCTTCAAAATTTCCTGGCATATTCAAGACATATTACTCTGCAATTGGCCATGCACTGTGCTTTGTAAGGACCTCAGTGGGGTGTCTGGGAGGGAGGGAGAGGAAGTGCGTGTGGGTGTTGTGGGCTTGGCAACAGAAGAACCTCTTTCTCCCTTTTCTGGGAGGGAACCCAGTGGAAGAGTGGCTTTGGATCCAGGGGAAGCAGGCTGGGATGCTCCTTACAGGGTCAGGGCTCGGCCAGGCAGCAGTTCATAAATTTCACGGTTATTCATAGAGCACCTGTAACTCTCAGAAATACGGACAAGAAGTATCATTTGTCGCTGTACAGATTCACTGGAATCAAACAGAGATTTTCTTCCTGCCAGTAAAGAGATTAGGAAGGAAAAAGTTTTGTTGTACACTGACTTTGCACTCTGTACAAAGTCACACACCAGATGCCTAAAGAAGGCACCGTTTAGCCTTGGTTAGCAAATGGAGAAACTGAGGCACAGAATGAGGCGGTCCCTTGCCCAGCTTTAACTTTCAAAGCTAGCACTGGTTCCTGGGTCTGTTGCACTTGGGCCTCCCTGACTGTACCTGCCTATGTTCTCTTGACCAACATTCAGCCACAAGTAAGAGGAGCCCCAGGTCGCCCCATCTTCTGGGCAGCAGGAGCATGGAGAAGGATTGCGCCTCTGAAATGCTCTGGGGAGGGTGTGCAGAACTGAGCAGGTGACAAACGGCCTGGCATTGTCTGTTGTCAGTGCCTTCCCTTCCCAGAGCCTCCAGGAAGCCCCCTGCAGTTTCACACCCACTATGCCAGCTGAGCCCATCTTGATGGCAGTGGAGGGGTGTTGACTGAGGGCCCTCTGTGCACCAGGTGCCACAGCTTTCAGATCCTGTCCCTTACTATAGCACCACTCTGACTTTGAGGTGGGCTTGGCTCTTCCCATTTGCACCTGAGAAGTAAAGGAAAAGCATTCAGCTGTGCACCCAAGATCAGCTCCTGCTGGTGGGTACTCAGGCCACTGTCAGTCCACATCCTCCCCTCCCCTCCCCTCCCCTCCCTTCCCTCTCCCCTCTCCTCCCCTCCCCACTCTCATCCCCCCTCCCCTCCCCTCCCTTCTCCCCTCTGCCTCTCCTCCCCTCCCCCCTCCCCTCTCCTCCCCTCTCCTCCCCTCCCCCCTCCCCCCCTCCCCTCTCCTCTCCTCACCCAGCAGACTCAGCATGGCAGGGCTCTGGATGACGGGGGTCTGGGCAGCTTGGAAGCCTCCCACTATCCCACTGCCCCTTCTTACAGCCATGTTGCTCTCAGTCTCAGCTTCTCTGCCAGTCCTCCCATTTCCTGATGACTACAGCCCTGTTTTGAATGCAAGCCAAAGTCTCTGAACTCCTCCTTAACTCTTGTTAATAAAGAAGCGGCAACCTACTTAGTTAATCTAGCGAAGTGACGACCCATTTCCAAAAGCCAGCCATGCAATCTGCTCATCAGAATGAAGAAAGTGCATTGAAGCAGACACGTGTGGGGTGAACTCTCCAGGAGAAAGCCAAGAGCAGCATGCATCTGGGGGAGCCATTGTGTTCCCAGGAAACGCGCACACCGAGTCTTGGCTAAGCCACTCTGTCATTACAAATATGTCATAATCTGCTCCCCAGTGGTCACAGAAATACATTTTCATTACAAACAGAACCCAACTCTATTGGAGACAATCTGGGATATTAGAAATGAATAGAAAGACAAAGCCCTGCAACCGTGTCTTCCTCACACCCGGAGATGTGCTTGTGTGCTTCTCTATGTAGCCGCCATCTGTCATCTAGCTGTCATCTGTCTGGCATCTATCAATTCTCTCTCTCTCCTCCCCTCTCTAGCCATGCATCTATGGATCACCCAGCCATCCATCTTTTTTATCTCCAACTATTTATCTGTCACTTGTGTACATTTAGAAAATTAGAGTTATACTACTTATTATACACCACAAGCTATATATACATTGGTACTTCAACAAGTTCATAGAAATGGGATCAAAAGATAAATTTATCTGCTGCAAAACATTTTTGACATGGGATCATCAAAAAGTTCTTGGAAAACGCGTATTATAAAAACACCATGCCTGGTTTCAAAAAGTTTTTGCATTCAAATAAACCTATCTTGGGGCTGGCGCTGTGGTGTAGTGGGTAAAGCTGCCACCTGCAGTGCTGACATCCCATATGGGCGCCGGTTCGATGTTCCATTTCTGATGCAGCTCCCTGCTGGTGTGCCTGGGAGAGCAGCAGAGGTTGGCCCAAGCCCTTGGGTTCCTGCACCCATGTGGGAAGCTCCAGGCTTCTGGCTTCAGATCGGCCCAGCTCTAGGCATTGCAGCCATCTGGGGAATGAACCAGCAGATGGAAGACCTCTCTCTCTGCCTCTGCCTCTCTGTAACTCTGCCTTCCAAACAAATAAATAAATCTTTTAATAAAAAGAAGTCATCTTTACATTCCATTTTCCACAAACTTTTAAAACTGTTCTTGTATATATTTCCAAAATTGGAATTGTAGTAGTTAAAATCTCAGCATTTAGCTACACCTTTTGTTAAGTCATCCTTAATAGCTGGCTAGTAGTGTTATTTTGTGTAAGTCAGTACTTTGCAAGTTTGGCTGTGTTTCATGATCACCTGGGGAGTTTAAATATTTTTGCAAGTTGCTGGACTCTTACCTACAAAGTATTGCATCAGAATCTCCAGGTTTAGAAAGTTGCATTTTTAAAGGGCTCCCTGCTGATTCCGATGCAGCCTGTCTCGCTGTGACTCATTTCTGGAGCTGCAGGTATCCCTGTGGCAGTGCAAGGAGTGGGAAGGGGCGCCAGGCACAGGGCCACCTGCAGCACCGGTGCGAGCTGGCGCTTGGGAGGTGCTCAGGAAAGCTTGGCTGGCTGAGCCTCCTTCTGGCTCTCCGCTTGAGGACAGAGCACGGAGTTGACCTGGGAGGGAACCCTGGAAAGAGAAAGGCTTATTGAAATGGGTAAGGGCCTGGGCCCTCTTGTTTGCCTAAGAGGGAGCATGTGTGACCTCATTTTGGTAATTCTTCATAATACAGAGTCCACCTTGGTTTTTCACTTTCTATAATAACCACTACAGATATCTTTTCTTGGGGTTGGGGTTTGACATCTCCTTTTCTTTTATCCTGCCCCAATTTTTCCTGGCCCCTGGTGCCTATTCTAAGTGTCTGTTTGAAAGGGACAAGTGGCCCCTTGGTCACTCCAGCTGAATGTGGACAGCGTTGCTTGGCTACTGAGCAACTTGCCTGAAGCTTTGCGTGCCCTGTGTGATGTCGGCTCCAAGCCCACTGCTGAAGGTCAGCATTGGTCTAGTGACTCCTCAGGAATTCCAGTGTCACAATTTCACTGGGCACCAGCATTTTCTCCACTATCTGTCACCTATCCTGCCAGCAGGGCTACCGCAAGGCAGCTGACCCACCCGTCTTCCTGTGGTCTCTGTGCACCCCCAGGGTGGGTGGGCTCACTCCCATCTGACGCAGCCTGCCACCTGGACCCTCTCCTTGTTCTGCTCAGTGTTTTAGAGGCTGTGCCCCTGACCTTGACCTCCTCCCCAGTCCCCCAGCCCTGGACAGTGTAGTAAACACTTGCTCCAACCCCTGGCTCGTGGCTGCAGCATTCTCTCAAGGAGCTGTTGCCCTCCTCCGTACGTCGCTGCAAGGATGCAGGAGTAGCTCTGCCTGTCCGTGTCAGCCTTGGGCTCAGAGTCCTAGGGGCCACTGCTTTGGTCTCAGTTTGGGTTCGCACTGTTGCAAGCTCCCCTCCCGGCCCTGTCCCACCTCCACCATGAAATCTGTGGGCCATCAGCACTCATGGCTCATCCATGTCAGGTCAAGGTCCTTTTTGGGCCTCCAAATGAGTGTCATCTTGATGAATCTATCCTGTGACTTGTGAGCCCCACTTGGAACTCCTAACACCCCAGCTCCTCTAGGCCAGTGGCTACTGGGGACTACAGGCAGGGAGCTGGGGCTGGCTGAGGGACGCATCAGCTCTGCCGTGCCGCCTGCACTCCCAGCTCTCCCAGGCCTGGTCCTCACTCGCTCCTGTCTCCCCAGAGCCCCTGCTAGAGCCCTGCAGCTTAGAGCCCTGCATTGCAAGCCCACTCTGCTCGCATGCATTTCTCTCTCTGACCTTGCTCGGTGAAGGCAGTGGACCTGACAGACGCTGGGTAAGAGGTGTCACCCGCAGACACCAGCCCAGGGGCTTCCCAGTCCTCCTGATAACATGGCCACCATTAGAGTCTTTCTTTTGAGTCAGAAGCCATTGACTCTGTCCCCATTTGAGTCCACGCCTCTTGGGAGGAGTCACTCCTTTTGCATTTCTCAGGGTGGCAGTGGCAGGGCTGGGGGTGGTGTTGATTAGTTGACAGGTCGTGGAAAGCGACTCGTGGTTCTTTCTGACCCAGACTTCACGATGTGTGTGCCAAGTGCTGTGCTAAGTACTTTTGTATGCTTTGTTTCATTTAATTTCATTGTCATCTCATGAGGCAAATATCAATATCTACATTTTGCTGATCAGGAAAATGAGACCTGCAAACGGTAAGCAAAATGCCCGAATGACATAGTCGGTAACAGAGTCGGGGAATTGAACTTGGGCTTCATGGGGCGTGGTCCCATGGTGTGGGGGCAGGGCTGCTATGTCCCTACCCTAGTCCTTCTCCTGTTGCAATGTAACACGTATGAGTCCTGTTATCTGCATCCCTCCCCTGACCCACTTGTGATCTGTGTCACCGTCTGCTCACCTCTTCCCCATTTCCTGAGCTCCCCCTTCCTCACCAGGTCTCCCAGAGCCTGGCCTAGTGCGCCATAGCTCCCCGCTTTCCGCGAGCATGGTTGCCCAGGCATCCGCAGTAATTCTGATGAAGGCGATGAGCCGGGTAGGAGCTGTGGGAACACCGGCGGTTACAGCAGGGGTCTGGTACACACACAATGCCTTGCCTTTTGTCTCTTAATCATTTCCGGGCCCATTTGGCCAGTTCCTGCCATTGAAATCCTGGAATAAAGGGCTGTTGTTCCGGTTTCCCAAACAGAACTGGGCCTGTCATTCTGAATTCAGACAGAAGTCTTGCTTCTCACTCAGCACTGGCTGTGTCCCTGTGCCCGCGGGTCCTTAGTTCCCCTAATACTAGCAGCTAAGGTGCTGCCAGGACCTTGACTCCTTACCTGGGGGGCCTCCAGGAGGTGCTTGAAGAAGGGTTTGATTCCTTACCTTGAACTTGGGGACCTTCAAGTCAACCTGGGGTGGGGGGTGGACTGGTGATGGAGCAGTGAGCCCAGGCCTCCCAATGCTCTGCCTCACTGCCGTCTCCTGTCTCATCGCCTGAGTCAGGACAGTGTGTCAGCCGCCAGAAGCAGCCATGCTGTTTGGAAGACATTAACCCCTAGAACAGGGCTCCCTGAACTTCAGTGTACATAGCAATCCCTGAGGATCTTGTTAAAACGCAGGCTTGGACTCAGCCTGAGATCCTGTGTTTCTAACGAGCTTCCAAGGGGGACCGACGTTGCTGTTCCTGTGACCATGTTTTTAGCAGCCAGGGCCTGGGGACTTGCTTATTCTGGTCACTTTGATCTTTAATTATTTATTCATGGGACTAGGGTCTGCGCTACATTGTCAAGAGGAGTTTCATACGTTCATTCTCCCGTCCATTCAGTAAATAGGCAAGGAATGCCTACTATTGTTCAGCAGTGATCATAGCACAGGGATGAAGACAGAATGTCGCTGTCTGTAGCTGTCGGGAGTGGAAGCAGGCAATTAAGCCTATAATTAGGGCACAGTGTGTCAAGTGGGATAAAGGGAACCATAGAGGGAGTGTTTCCCAGGGGTGAGATCTTGACAAACGCATTCACAGCTGAGAGAGGGAGAAGCGGTCAAGGCAGCAACAGAGGGAAACAGAGGCCAATGGCGTGCTGAGGCCTGGAGGAGGCGGGGAGGGGGGGCGGGAACTGACGCAGCCTGTGCAGGTGCTGGGCGCCACGTGTCTCCACGTGGGCACGGAGGTTTCCGCGGTCACCTGTGAACCCATCATGTCTGGCTCCGCTCGGCTGAAGCACTCCCCTCTCTGCTCCCTGTCTCCCCCGTACACCGTTCCTGGGGTCTCCAGCAGATGTCAGCCAGGAACCCCATAAACCCAGCCTCTTCAGCTTCCAGATGGCCCGCAGAATTTCAGCGAACATCCACGAAACAACCCCATTTTGACTAACGTGGCTGTTGGATAATTTCAGGCGACAACGTGAATGACAACCACCACTCTGCCCCAAGCCGGATCGTTCTCTTTCATACACACATTTCCTTAGGCGCTTGTCCTGGGAGGCGGCACTTTCCTTAAAGCAGCCTCTGGTGGTGTGGATCTCAGGCTGACCTGGGCTCAAACAGCACACTCCTCTGTTTCAGAGCGTGGGCTCCTTTAATTCTGACAGGCAGTACTACTGTTTTCTCCATCAAATGCGAGCAAAGGGAGGCCCAGGTAAGCGCTGTGACTGCAACTCAGCTTGCGGCGGCTGTGGCACTGTCTCCTGTCCTTTGAAACATTCCGTGCCCTCGTCTGGTTCCAGGAGTTCCAGCCACGCCTGGGAATCCAGGAGCCCATGAGTGGCCCTCTGCTCCTTGGGAAATTTACCAGTCCCCCTGGACCTCAGCGTGTCCTTCGTAACAAGAATGTGTGACATCAGGGCCCTTGCCAGTTCTAACTCGCAGTGGCCATAATAGGTTCAAGTTATTATGACTGTAGCTCTTTACCCATGGTCAGTTTTGGGTTGGCACAAGCTCCCTACTGCAACCAGGGAAAGCTGACTGGCGAAGAACTGCTTTGCTCTCCACTGTCTCTTGTTTCGGCATAGCTTGTCCCTGAAGTCCTGCATGCGGCTCCTGGCTCGACCACCAGATCTCTAGTCTGGCCGTCTTGGCATTCATCTAGAGATCCACTCACCCACCCACTCATTCATCCAGCTACTCATTCATTGATTTGTTCACCTACCCATCCACCTACCCACCCACCCATCTATCCACCCATCCACCCCTCTACCCACCCACCCATCTATACACCCATCCACCCCTCTACCTACCCACTCATCTATCCAACTATCCATCCTTCTACCCACCCACCCACCCATCTATCCACCCATCCACTCATCCACCCATCCACCTCCCAGCCTTTCATTTACCCATCCACCCATCTATCCATGTTCTCACCCATTCATCCCATCCACTCCTTCCCGACCAACTTGTCAAATTGGGCCACCCTGTACATTCACATCTAGATAAGATGGATTTCAAGTCCCATTCTAAGGTTTATGAAAAGTCCAGAGCCTTCTTCAAATTTCCATAAGTATCCAGGAGGCTTATATTTGCCCTCACCTCTGTCTCCAGGATCCTGTACCCTGCTGAGTAGATTTGGTCTAGGGTTTACCTTGCACATGGCTTGTGTCTCCCTGGTCTGCACCCCATTAATTCAGTTGCATAACTCAGCTGTTTTCCTTAATAACCACCACCCCTATCAGTCACAAAAGACACTCACATTGCTAAGGTCCTATAGATATGGAATAATTTTAGCACAGAAAAGAAAACTCCTAGTGTTACATGTTCCTATGCTAAGAATCCCATGGTCATTTCCACATATTAGGCTCAGCCACATCTCAGCTCACTCCTGATTCCTTTTCTAAAATGAAGGCTGATGACAGCTGTTAAAATAAGATATATTTATTTTTCTCAGCTTCAAATTCACTCAACAAGGATTTATTTTAAAGTGGTTCAGGAACTGGGCCAGGTACCATCCTAGCAACAGAGGATATTGATGTATCAGATGTGGTCTTGGCTTCAAGAAATCGACAGTGGAGTGGGGATATGCTTACATGACTAGGTGGATGCCGCAGGTGTTGAGTTGTGTGTTTGGTGCAGAGGCGGCACTGAGGAGTGAGAAGGAGGGGGATAAGAAGGAGGATGAAAGCAAAGAGTCGTCTATTCTATCTCTTGGACCTGAAATTATTTATTTAAGTCTCATAAATAT
The DNA here is from genome assembly GCF_051225735.1 of Oryctolagus cuniculus. Classification (NCBI taxonomy): domain Eukaryota; kingdom Metazoa; phylum Chordata; class Mammalia; order Lagomorpha; family Leporidae; genus Oryctolagus; species Oryctolagus cuniculus. The sequence goes on along the minus strand of NC_142882.1, from coordinate 62,060,723 downwards.
CAGGGGCTAAGGCATAGAAGCGTATTAATTTGGAATATTTTTGGAATTGCAAATGGTTTTGTATTGTTGGAATGTAAGCAAGGCTATGCTGGTAATGTTTAATAACCTGTCTCAAAAAGGAGAGGAAAAAAAGGAAATGAAGAAAGAACTCGGGACCGGCGCTGTGGCACAATGGGTTAAAGCCCTGGCCTAAAGCACTGGACATCCCATATGGGCGCTGGTTCTAGTCCCGGCTGCTTCACTTCGGATCCAGCTCTCTGCTATGGCCTGGGAAAGCAGCAGAGGATGGCACAAGTCCTTGGGCCCCTGCACTCACATGGGAGACCTGGATGAAGCTCCTGGCTCCTGACTTCAGATTGGCTCAGCTCCAGACATTGCAGCACTTGGGGAGTGAACCAGCGGGTGGAAAACCTCTCTCTCGCTGTCTCTCTCTGTCTCTACCTCTCTCCATAACTCTTTCAAAAAATAAAAATTAAAACTTAAAAAAAAAAAGAAAGAAAGAACCCAGTGTCTGCTGATTGGTGGTTCCTGCCGATCCCTGTGGTATAAATGCTCTCTCCAGGACTGATTTCCGGCCAGCAAAGCGCTCTCAGTGTCGTCGGGGCAGACATAGGCCCTTGTGGTCCTCCTGAGCTGGCGCCCTTGCCAGCACCCCTCCTTGCAGGTTGCAGAAGAGGCTGAGAACAGAGGGGTAATAATTCTGTCCCTAGATTGTCTTCCCAAAGTCAGGGACTTTCGGGCTTTGGTTCACTGCTATCTCCCTCACTCCCTTCACAGCAGTTTGGTGTGGAGTAGGCACTCTACACTGAATGAGTAAAATGAGGGCGTTAGAGACCTGCGGGGCATGTAGACTTTAGGAAGCCACGTGCTTTTCTAGAGGTGAGGAGTGATAGCATGAGTTTCGAGACGCATCAAGACTTTTTTTCCTGAAAGCAGAGGCGAGGCTGGCAGTTGGAAAACTGCTCCAATAGCCTTGGCAATAGTTAATTGTGTCTGAGCTATGGCAGGGTGCGTGGACATGGAGAACAGTCAGAAATTTTAAACAGCATCTGAAGTCATCAGATTTGCATTTCCGAACAATCCCTGTAAAGCGCTGTGGGTGACTGGGCCTGTGTTTTCTCCCTTTGAATTATTTTGTTGTTTCACTTGAATTGTTTTATTGTCTGATCTGTGTTTTGCTGACTTTTGCCACCACTAATAATGCGGGACACTTCCTCCCCAGCAGTTTCCGGAGGGTGTCATTCGTGGAGGGTGCTGCCTGCTACCATCCTGGCCAGTGCAGTGTTGGAGGACGGCAAGCTGGGTAAACGCCTGCCCACGGGCATCATGGGACGCACTCTCTGAACCCGGATGCTGGATGTGGGAAGCTGTGAGCTGCGTTTGTGATGTCTTCCCAGTGCCTCAGGCAGGGCTCCAGACCCCCTGGAGCACTCGCCTCCGTCAAGCAGGCTCCTCGTCCTGATGCCTGCCTGTTCTGCCTCCGGGGTAAAGCTGCAGTCCACGGAAGTGATGCAAGGAACAACATGAGCCACTGAGACCACTGTCCCCCAACCTGCCTCTCTTCTCTTAGGATGAAAGCTGGCCTTACAGGACAGCCGTGCACCCAGCCCCTTCCTCCTTGGTGTGCATTCCCCTTCTCAGGCCACCGTAGGCTTACCCCGGTATTTGCTGCACAAGAACAGGTCCTACTGTGCCCAGTGGTTGGTTCTGCAGGGTTCCGGCTGAGTGTCAGGTGCAGCCATAGGCTCAGATCTCAATCCATTTCCTTGACTCAGGGATTATCCTCAGCCCTCCTTGGTTACTGTTGCTGAAATTCTCAGTGTGAATTTTCTCCCCACTTTGATGACAGTTACTTGTGGGGCTAAGGGAGAGAGAGTCTGATGGGCCGGGAAGTGTAAGGGAGCACTGTGAGTGGTAGAGGGGGGCTGCTGTCTGGCCCCTCCCTCCCCAGGGACACAGCTTTCTAGCAGAGGAGGAGGAAGAGCAGGAGTTCTAGACCCTTCCTCACTTACACTTCTGGCCAATGCTGTAAGGTTCAAATTCTCGCAGGGCTTCTGAAATCTGCCTTTCTTTTGCTGACTTCTTGCTCTTTAAGGGAAATTCATCAAGGCTTTATTTAATAACCTTTCACTAGATTGCCACGTCACTTGGCTGTTTGGTTAGCTGAACTGTCAGTCTTGGGTTCATCTCATTAGATTTCCTCACTCATTTTGTTTTTGAGATAATGCAATAGAGGAATATGATAGTTTCCCATGCTATGAATTTTTAATGCCACTGACTGGGCTTTCTCCATCTGGGATGGTGTGCCTCATTAGTTTATTGGAAGGCAGATTTCAGAATAGCTCTTTTTCTATTAAGTGAGCTCCCTTATTGAATGCAAGACCGTTTTGAACTTTCCCTGAAACCAGACTGCCACTCCGCCACAAGGACTCTGGCGAGCAGGGGAAAGCACTTGCTTTCTAATTTCCTAGGAGATACTGCTTCTTGAAGAAGCTCTATTTCCAGTGGTGCTCCCAGTGGCCTTTTTCTTATTTCCAGACCAACATCAACTACCCGTGTTGCCCCGGGGCAACATGGGAGATCTGGAGGAGGAGAGAGGACACTGCTTCACAGCTGTGACAGCCATGGTCACGGGGTGGGGACGTGGTTCTCTGCTGTTACTGGCACGTGGGCATTGTCTCCAGGTCGGCATTCCTTGGGCTGATGAGATGACTTGGCTAATCAACCGCTCCTCCAGCTCCTGGCTTCCAGGTGCCAAATGGACTCAAGCCTTTCTTGGAGAGAGGGACAGGAAGCGGAAAGAGTTAGCACAGGGCAGGTTTCTGTGAGGCATCAGCCAGGAAACCCTGCCTCCCGTGGGGATTCGCATCTACCAGCCTGTCTAAATCGCCATCCTTTCTAGGGCTTGCCTTGGAAACACATGCTCTTAACTATGCCTCCTCCTAAAATTTCTGCTTTGGAGGTTTTTGGGTTTACAAAGTCTCGTGGCTCTTAAAACTCTGTTGGGGCAACTTGTTCCTTTCTTGGGAACATTTCCTGATGATCGGGATTCTGGGTTCCTACCTCACAGCAGTGCGTGCTTATAGGCGTCTGTTCTCACAGCCGTTTTTACCTTTGCTTGGAAGGGTTCACGTCCATGCTTCAACATCCCACGGTGGAAGGGATGAGCCCCCCCACCCCCCCACCCCCCCCACCCCCGGGGTGGAAAGGTGATCCTGAGGACATGCTTTCGTTCTCGCTTTCCCAGCCTCAGAAGTGAAAATCCGGCGCCGCGGCTCACTAGGCTAATCCTCCGCCTTGCGGCGCCGGCACACCGGGTTCTAGTCCCGGTCGGGGCGCCGGATTCTGTCCCGGTTGCCCCTCTTCCAGTCCAGCTCTCTGCTGTGGCCAGGTTAGTGCAGTGGAGGATGGCCCAAGTGCTTGGGCCCTGCACCCCATGGGAGACCAAGAGAAGCACCTGGCTCCTGCCTTCGGATCAGCGTGGTGCGCTGGCTGCAGCGGCCATTGGAGGGTGAACCAATGGCAAAGGAAGACCTTTCTCTCTGTCTCTCTCTCTCACTGTCCACTCTGCCTGTCAAAAAAAAAAAAAAAGTGAAAATCATTTCTTACCAGTACCACAGTGTCCTTGAAGAAATGTCCTTAGTTTACTTTATGTGGCCTGGAAAATTTTTCAATTTGGTATGCATTTTACTGTAGGTGACTTTTTTTTTTTAAACCTAACTCCAAACTTCATTTTAACCCAAAGAATACCCCAAAGATACACCTACCTTATTCTATTTCCTTCCCAAAGTGCAAATCTCAGTTAACTCTTACAAAATCTTCTTCTCGAAATTTGTATCTACAGGCATCTGGTAGCGGGATAAGTCCACATCATGGTTTTCTAAGGGATCTCAAGGTCTGATGACACAACTGTAGAAATGAGTGCTCCAGTCAGGCAAGGTACAGTGGCACACTCAAGCCAGGTCAAGGACAAAAGGAGTTATTATAATGACAGAAATAGGAAGAATCAAGCAACTCTCAGGTTACAAGATGCCTCTGTGGGGGTGGTGCTGTGGTGCAGTAGGTTAATCCTTCACGCATCCCATATGGGCGCTGGTTCTAGTCCTGGCTGCTCCTCTTCCGATCCAGCTCTCTGCTATGGTCTGGGAAAGCATAGAAGATGGCCCAAGTCCTTGGACCCCTGCATCTATGTGGGAAACTGGGAAGAAGCTCCTGGCTCCTGGCTCCTGGCTTCGGATTGGCACAGCTCCTGCGATTGCGGAGTGAACCAGCGGAAGGAAGACCTTTCTCTCTGTCTCTCCCTCTCACTGTCTGTAACTCTACCTGTCAAATAAATAAATAGAATCTTAAAAAAAAGAAAAAAAGGCACCTCCACAGATGCTTCCCTCCAAGTTATATTTCTCTCCCATTCTTACACATGCGTCCTCTATTTCAGCATTTGCATTCTCTGCATTGCTGCGCCGTTGTCCTCCTTCTATCATCTACCTGCCCCTGCTTACCCACGGGTCCTGTTCTCTTATGGGCTGGAGATGGTTCCTTATGATCTCTCCAATTTGACTCTGACATCATGAACTTTGAGCTTCAAATCCCATCAAATGGCTCCATCTGTTGGTCATAGTTCATGGACCAGTCCATGGATGCACACTCATGGAGTCCATGGATTGGAACCCACCTCTGTCTGATTTGCTTTGACTGGGAGGTGCGAGGCCACCTGGGACCAAATGTTGGCCAAGTGTTAAGGGCAGAGCAGGACTCAATGGGGACTGTGGGTATGTCAAGCACATTGAAATTGGCCCATCTCAGCATTATCTCTGCTATTCTAAAGATTTGAGCTTTCCTCTCCCCTTTCAAACGAAGTCTGGAGAAGGAAAGTAGGACCATGGGACAGGTTGGCTTTGAAAGTTGCTGAGGCACAAATTTCCTTTAGGAGGACCCTGGATCTCCTGTTACCTCTTGACACCAATCCCACAGTCCCTCGCCACGCCTCCCACCATTTGCCTTTCTCTAACAGCTAATTAAGAATGATCCTTCAGGGCCTGTGCTGTGGTGTAGTAGGCTAAGCCTCCACCTGCAGTGTCAGCATCCCATATGGGCACTGGTTCATGTCCTGACTGCTCCTCTTCCAATTCAGTTCTCTGCTAATGGCCTGAGAAAGCAGTGAAGGATGGCCCAAGTGTTTGTGCTTCTACACCTACGTGGGAGATCCAGAAGAAGCTCCTGGCTTCTGGCTTTGAATCAGCTCTGTTCTGGCCTTTGCAGCCGTTTAGGGGAATGAACGAGCAGATGGAAGACCTTTCTTTCTTCCCTCTCTCTCTCTTTGTCTATGATTCTGCCTCTCAAATAAATAAATAAAATCTTTAAAAAAAATGACCCTTCCTGGACTCAGGAATTTGGAGCAGGTGGAGAGAGGGATCAAAAATGGCAGTTTCTCCTTTAAGTCTTGTCCAGCTGTTCCCAAGAAATCTATCTTCTGGCCTTCCATGGATGAGGCAGAAGAGAGAAATGCAGTAGTTCCCCCTCTATTGCATACCTATTAAGGAAGCTAGATGGTAGTGTGTCTGTGGAAGGAATATATGAAATCTGGATAGGGAGCAAAGACAAATATTTCTAGAAATCAAGTAAAGAGTTTACAAAAGTAAAACATATTTTTAGTGGGGAGTTATTTCCATCTGTATGGAGGTGTGATTGTGTTAGCTTCTGGAAACAGTCTGTCTATGCTGTGAGGGAGCAGAGCTGGGTTAACTTGCTTGGAGTGAAGGTGGGAAGATTGCACTGAGCATGCTCAGCTCAGCTCCACCCTCTTTCTCTTGGGGTGGGCTGTCAAGGTGCAGGCTAACTACTATAAGAAATAGCTTCTACAAACACGATGACTAAACAAAAATACATATTTCTCATTCACGTCACTGATCAGTGGGGGTGGTGGTAATGAGACAGGCTCTCTTCTATGCAATATTTCTTTTTTCAGTTTGTGACTTTGCCCTCTTCTAAGTCCTCAGAGTCCTCTCCATTCAGGTTGCAAAAGGGCATGGTGGATGGCTGTGAAAGCATGAGAAACGCACTTGAAAATTTGTATGGCTCATGCTAGGTGGGCACACATAACTTTTCTTACATTCTATTGGCCAAAACTCAATCAAGGGGCCATGGCAAATACATTAATCACTTACAGTGTGTAAGCCAAGTACACAGCATAGTTATACATAACTGGAAGAGGGACTGAGAAATACGAGAGGTCTTTAAAAAGTTTGTGGAAAATGCACAGTGTGAAAAACTGGCTTTCAAGATGTTTTTGTACCAAATTACACATATCTCTTAATTCAACTTTTTTGCATGAGCTTTTTGAACTAACCATGTGTAGTGCTGTTGTGCCCAGAGGAAGGGTGGGCTGCAGATATTGGTGGGTAGAAGCGATGTATGCCCCAGTGAGGCTCTGACCTGCTGAAGTGTTCATTCTTAGTAGACTCTTCTCCTTGTAGTGCAACATCTTACATTTATTGGCACTAAAGTTGTTGTTTTAATCTTCCCTCTGTCATCCTTTGTTTTTATTTTATAATCTATTCAAAACTCTCCTGGGAAAGAAAGAGGCTATTTTTGGACTCCCTCAACTATAATATTTGGTGCACAGCCTAGGAACATTGGGAAATAAAACATAGGAGTTGAATAATAAATTGGGATGATTACAGAATTTAATTTTCTTTGAACTTTAAATCACAAGGGACAGTGAATATGATTTTGGACTTTAAATCCTTTGGACTTTAATATCTTGTACTTTAACTTAATCATTGAATTTAATCATTGAACTTTAATTTCTTTCCAGGAAATTCATGATGAGAAGGGGTTCATATTCATATCTGGAACATCTTGTAATTGGTATTTTATTGCTGGAGTATCTTAATGTTGTCATTGAATTTCACTATAGAACTTGTAACAGTCTACATTTAAAGCGACCACATAATTTATCACCCAATCTAGGATAGAATTGAGGGAGAAAAGAGACTGTATTAATAATTATACTTGGACAACAGGTAAAACTGGACTGTCTTAGGTGAATTGGGATGTATGCTTACTCTAGCTATAGTGGGCAGTGTGGAAGGACATAATTAGTAAAGAGAAATGAGTAAGTTATGGATTTCCAGGCTTGATGTAGATTTAATCAAGGGAATTTTCTGACTCGCAGGAGAACTCTATGGAGCTAAATTCTAACTTGTTCACTTGTGGTTCCAGAAGGATCATAATGAAGCTGAGTTAGTTAGGGTTCACACAGGCTGGCAAAGAGAGACTACAGTAGGTATCTCTGACAAAGGGGACACAAGGCAAGGAATTGGTTTCACAGTGTTGGGGGGCTGGGAGAGCAACAAGGAGGGGTAACATACAGATTAATAATGCAGGAAGCTGCTGCCATCCCCAAGACTAGGGCAACAAAAGGAGAAAGCTAAAGTTATCCCAGGGGTTCAGAGGAGCTCCCCGGGGCTGGGGCTGGGAATTAGATGTTGCTAGTAACTGAGAAGAGGGTGAAACCGGTGCTTGGGAGACAGGAAAGAGGACACTTTTTTTTTTTTTTTTGACAGGCAGAGTGGACAGAGAGAGAGAGACAGAGAGAAAGGTCTTCCTTTGCCGTTGGTTCACCCTCTAATGGCCGCTGCAGCCAGCACCGCGCTGATCTGAAGCCAGGAGCCAGGTGCTTCTCCTGGTCTCCCATGCGGGTGCAGGGCCCAAGCACTTGGGCCATCCTCCACTGCACTCCCTGGCCATAGCAGAGGGCTGGCCTGGAAGAGGGGCAACCGGGACAGAATCCGGTGCCCCGACCGGGACTAGAACCTGGTGTGCCGGTGCCGCAGGTGGAGGATTAGCCTATTGAGCTGTGGCGCCGGCAGGAAAGAGGACTCCATCACCTCCCCAAGTGATGTCCTTCCTTCCATTCTTCTGTCTCCCATTAGCAGACCCAAGAGGAGGCCAACTATTGAGGGAGCCTGAGAAACATGGTTTGCTGAATCACAGCCCTAGCATCAAGAGTGCATGGAAGGGTGGTCTTGGGGCTGAGAAATAACGGGGAAATGAAGGGCACAGGAACTGTGACTCGCCCTGGGGAAGATAGAGCAGAGAGTCTGGAAGGAAATTCTGATATCTGCCTCTGGGCATCCCTACAGCCCGGGCTGGCCATCGGCTTAAGCTGAGAAAACACAGTAAGGGGATGTTTGTGTGTGTCGGTGGTGGGGGGGCCTTCTTTTCTATTTCTAATATTTTTTCATGAGGACTTGTTATATTCCCACATTCTATTTACCCTTCAATCCCCCAGGGGAGGAGGGTGGCCTAACCTTGAATTCATGAATTTGACCAAAGGCTGTGCATACTTAGTTCAACCTTCCTTCTCTTGACAGCAGGCTGCCTGTAGGAAGCTAACACTCTCTTATGCCTGTCCTTATGTACATCTTATTTGCTCACTCATTCAACTTATGTTTATGGGGACCTACACTATTCCTAGCACTGTTCTGGTCTTTGGGGATACGACAGTGAGCAAAACAGATGAAGTTCCTGGCTTCATGGGAGACACAGACAATAAACATTAAATATAACCCACAAGCACATTAGATACTATGTTCAAAGGTGATAGATGCTACTGCAAAAGAATAAATCCAAAACAGTCAAGGGAATGAGGAATGATTGGCTGCCAGTGGCAGCATTAAACCAGGTAGTCTGGGTGTGTTACCTCGAAACTGTCATCTGTGCAAACATTCAGAGAAGACAAGCGAGTTGGACAAACAGATGTGTGTGTGTATTGGGGAGGGGGTGTGGTGCATTCTTGGAGGGTGAAGAGCTCTGCAAAGCCCAGCGTGTGTCGTACTTGGTGCATTTGAGGTACAGCAAGGAGGCCAGTGGAGCTGGAGTGGAGAGAGTGATGGGGACAGCAGGAGCGAAGAGATCTGAGAGTACGGGGGTGGGGGTGGGGGTGGGGATGGTCAGAGGCCCAACAAGAGGATGGGTGCTGTTGGTTGCCCATCCTTAGAACCATATCAAGTACCATAGGCTTTGATGGTGAACACTTGCCATTCTCTTCCTCAG